>NC_069499.1:102392049-103059458 GCF_027579735.1 Bombina bombina | reverse complement strand
TTCTGATGAGACGCCATCAGATCCATGTCTGGAATGCCCCATAATTGAGTTATTTGGGCAAAGATCTCCGGATGGAGTTCCCACTCCCCCGGATGGAATGTCTGACGACTCAGAAAATCCGCCTCCCAGTTTTCCACACCTGGGATGTGGATCGCAGACAGGTGGCAGGAGTGATCCTCCGCCCATTGAATTATTTTGGTCACTTCTTTCATCGCCAGGGAACTCCTTGTTCCCCCCTGATGATTGATATACGCAACGGTCGTCATGTTGTCTGATTGGAACCTTATGAATCTGGCCTTTGCTAGTTGAGGCCAAGCCCTGAGAGCATTGAATATCGCTCTCAGTTCCAGAATGTTTATTGGGAGAAGAGACTCTTCCCGACACCATAGACCCTGAGCTTTCAGGGATTCCCAGACCGCGCCCCAGCCCACTAGACTGGCGTCGGTCGTGACAATGACCCACTCTGGTCTGCGGATCTACTTGAATCATTGGAGACAAGTCTGTATAGTCCCCATTCCACTGTTTGAGCATGCACAGTTGTAATGGTCTTAGATGAATTCGTACAAAAGGAACTATGTCCATTGCTGCAACCATCAACCCTACTACTTCCATGCACTGCGCTATGGAAGGACGAGGAACAGAATGAAGAACTTGACAAGTGCTTAGAAGTTTTGACTTTCTGACCTCTGTCAGAAAAATCCTCATTTCTAAGGAATCTATTATTGTTCCCAAGAAGGGAACTCTTGTCGACGGAGACAGAGAACTTTTTTCTATGTTCACCTTCCATCCGTGTGATCTGAGAAAGGCCAGAACGATGTCTGTATGAGCCTTTGCTTTTGACAGGGACGACGCTTGTATTAGAATGTCGTCCAAGTAAGGTACTACTGCAATGCCCCTCGGTCTTAGAACCGCTAGAAGGGACCCTAGTACCTTTGTGAAAATCCTTGGAACAGTGGCTAACCCGAATGGGAGGGCCACAAACTGGTAATGCTTGTCCAGAAAAGCGAACCTTAGGAACTGATGATGTTCTTTGTGGATAGGAATATGTAGGTACGCATCCTTTAGATCCACGGTAGTCATAAATTGACTTTCCTGGATAGTGGGTAGAATCGTTCGAATGGTTGAACGATGGTACCCTGAGAAATTTGTTTAGGATCTTCAAATCCAAAATCGGTCTGAAAGTTCTCTCTTATTTGGGAACTACGAACAGATTGGAATAAAACCCCATTCCTTGTTCCTTTATTGGAACTGGGTGTATCACTCGATCTTTAACAGGTCTTCTACACAATGTAAGAACGCCTGTCTCTTTTTTTGGTTTGAGGATAAGTGAGACATGTGGAACCTTCCCCTTGGGGGTAGTTCCCTGAATTCCAGGAGATGTACTAGGGGCCTCCTGTGTGGGCAAAACTGGTGTAGACACAGTAGGAGATGATGTAGTATCATTTTGAACGATGGTACCCTGAGAAATTTGTTTAGGATCTTCAAATCCAAAATTGGTCTGAAAGTTCCCTCTTTTTTGGGAACTACGAACAGATTGGAATAAAACCCCATTCCTTGTTCCTTTATTGGAACTGGGTGTATCACTCCCATCTTTAACAGGTCTTCTACACAATGTAAGAACGCCTGTCTCTTTATTTGGTTTGAGGATAAGCGAGACATGTGGAACCTTCCCCTTGGGGGTAGTTCCCTGAATTCCAGGAGATAACCCTGAGAAACTATTTCTAGCGCCCAGGGATCCTGAACATCTCTTGCCCAAGCCTGAGCAAAGAGAGAGAGTCTGCCCCCCACTAGATCCGGTCCCGGATCGGGGGCTACTCCTTCATGCTGTTTTGTTAGCAGCGGCAGGCTTCTTGGCCTGCTTACCCTTGTTCCAGCCTTGCATCGGTTTCCAGGCTGGTTTGGGTTGTGAGGCATTACCCTCTTGCTTAGAGGATGCAGAATTAGAGGCCGGTCCGTTCCTGAAATTGCGAAAGGAACGAAAATTAGACTTATTTTTGGCCTTGAAAGGCCTATCTTGTGGAAGGGCGTGGCCTTTTCCCCCAGTGATGTCTGAAATAATCTCTTTCAATTCTGGTCCAAATAGAGTTTTACCTTTGAAAGGGATGTTAAGCAATTTTGTCTTGGATGACACATCCGCTGACCAAGACTTTAGCCAAAGCGCTCTGCGCGCCACGATAGCAAACCCTGAATTTTTCGCCGCTAATCTAGCTAATTGCAAAGCGGCATCTAAAATAAAAGAGTTAGCCAACTTAAGTGCGTGAACTCTGTCCATAACCTCCTCATATGGAGTCTCTCTACTAAGCGAGTTTTCTAGTTCCTCGAACCAGAACCACGCTGCTGTAGTGACAGGAACAATGCACGAAATGGGTTGTAGAAGGTAACCTTGCTGTACAAAAATCTTTTTAAGCAAACCCTCCAATTTTTTATCCATAGGATCTTTGAAAGCACAACTATCTTCGATAGGAATAGTAGTGCGTTTGTTTAGAGTAGAAACTGCCCCCTCGACCTTAGGGACTGTCTGCCATAAGTCCTTTCTGGGGTCGACCATAGGAAATAATTTCTTAAATATAGGGGGGGGAACAAAAGGTATGCCGGGCTTTTCCCACTCCTTATTTACTATGTCCGCCACCCGCTTGGGTATAGGAAAAGCGTCGGGGTGCACCGGAACCTCTAGGAACTTGTCCATCTTGCATAATTTCTCTGGAATGACCAAGTTGTCACAATCATCCAGAGTAGATAACACCTCCTTAAGCAGTGCGCGGAGATGTTCTAATTTCAATTTAAATGTCACAACATCAGGTTCAGCTTGTTGAGAAATTTTTCCTGAATCTGAAATTTCCCCGTCTGACAAAACCTCCCTCATGGCCCCTTCAGATTGGTGTGAGGGTATGACAGAACAATTATCATCAGCGCGCTCCTGCTCTTCAGTGTTTAAAACAGAGCAATCGCGCTTTCTCTGATAAGTAGGCATTTTGGATAAAATATTTGCTATGGAGTTATCCATTACAGCCGTTAATTGTTGCATGGTAATAAGCATTGGCGCACTAGATGTACTAGGGGCCTCCTGTGTGGGCAAAACTGGTGTAGACACAGTAGGAGATGATGTAGTATCATGTTTACTCCCCTCATCTGAGGAATCATCTTGGGCAATTTCATTATCTGTGGCAGTACTGTCCTTACTTTGTTTGGACGCTATGGCACAATTATCACATAAATTTAAATGGGGAGACACATTGGCTTTCATACATATAGAACATAGCTTATCCGAAGGCACAGACATGTTAAACAGGCTTAAACTTGTCAACAAAGCACAAAAACAGAATTTATGCTTACCTGATAAATTACTTTCTCCAACGGTGTGTCCGGTCCACGGCGTCATCCTTACTTGTGGGATATTCTCTTCCCCAACAGGAAATGGCAAAGAGTCCCAGCAAAGCTGGTCACATGATCCCTCCTAGGCTCCGCCCACCCCAGTCATTCGACCGACAGACAGGAGGAAATATATATAGGAGAAACCATATGATACCGTGGTGACTGTAGTTAGAGAAAATAATTCATCAGACCTGATTAAAAAACCAGGGCGGGCCGTGAACCGGACACACCGTTGGAGAAAGTAATTTATCAGGTAAGCATAAATTCTGTTTTCTCCAACATTGGTGTGTCCGGTCCACGGCGTCATCCTTACTTGTGGGAACCAATACCAAAGCTTTAGGACACGGATGAAGGGAGGGAGCAAATCAGGTCACCTAAATGGAAGGCACCACGGCTTGCAAAACCTTTCTCCCAAAAATAGCCTCCGAAGAAGCAAAAGTATCAAATTTGTAAAATTTGGCAAAAGTGTGCAGTGAAGACCAAGTCGCTGCCTTACATATCTGGTCAACAGAAGCCTCGTTCTTGAAGGCCCATGTGGAAGCCACAGCCCTAGTGGAGTGAGCTGTGATTCTTTCAGGAGGCTGCCGTCCGGCAGTCTCATAAGCCAATCGGATAATGCTTTTAAGCCAAAAGGAAAGAGAGGTAGAAGTCGCTTTTTGACCTCTTCTTTTACCAGAATAAACAACAAACAAGGAAGATGTTTGTCAGAAATCTTTAGTAGCCTCTAAATAGAATTTTAGAGCACGGACTACGTCCAAATTGTGTAACAAACGTTCCTTCTTTGAAACTGGATTCGGACACAAAGAAGGTACAACTATCTCCTGGTTAATATTTTTGTTGGAAACAACCTTAGGAAGAAAACCAGGCTTAGTACGCAAAACCACCTTATCTGCATGGAATACCAGATAGGGCGGAGAACACTGCAGAGCAGATAACTCTGAAACTCTTCTAGCAGAAGAAATTGCAACCAAAAACAAAACTTTCCAAGATAGTAACTTAATATCTACGGAATGTAAGGGTTCAAACGGAACCCCTTGAAGAACTGAAAGAACTAGATTTAGACTCCAGGGAGGAGTCAAAGGTCTGTAAACAGGCTTGATCCTAACCAGAGCCTGAACAAATGCTTGAACATCTGGCACGGCTGCCAGTCTTTTGTGAAGTAAAACAGATAAAGCAGAGATCTGTCCCTTCAGAGAACTTGCAGATAATCCTTTCTCCAAACCTTCTTGTAGAAAGGATAGAATCTTAGGAATTTTTATCTTGTTCCATGGGAATCCTTTAGATTCACACCAACAGATATATTTTTTCCATATTTTATGGTAAATTTTTCTAGTTACAGGCTTTCTAGCCTGAATCAGAGTATCTATTACAGAATCTGAAAACCCACGCTTTGATAAAATCAAGCGTTCAATCTCCAAGCCGTCAGTTGGAGGGAAACCAGATTCGGATGTTCGAATGGACCCTGAACAAGAAGGTCCTGTCTCAAAGGTAGCTTCCATGGTGGAGCCGGTGACATATTCACCAGGTCTGCATACCAAGTCCTGCGTGGCCACGCAGGAGCTATCAAGATCACCGAGGCCCTCTCCTGATTGATCCTGGCTACCAGCCTGGGGATGAGAGGAAACGGTGGGAATACATAAGCTAGGTTGAAGGTCCAAGGTGCTACTAGTGCATCTACTAGGGTCGCCTTGGGATCCCTGGATCTGGACCCGTAGCAAGGAACCTTGAAGTTCTGACGAGACGCCATCAGATCCATGTCTGGAATGCCCCATAATTGAGTTATTTGGGCAAAGATTTCCGGATGGTGTTCCCACTCCCCCGGATGGAATGTCTGACGACTCAGAAAATCCGCTTCCCAATTTTCCACTCCTGGGATGTGGATCGCAGACAAGTGGCAGGAGTGATCCTCCGCCCATTGAATTATCTTGGTCACTTCTTTCATCGCCAGGGAAGTCCTTGTTCCCCCCTGATGATTGATATATGCAACGGTCGTCATGTTGTCTGACTGAAACCTTATGAATTTGGCCTTTGCTAGTTGAGGCCAAGCTCTGAGAGCATTGAATATCGCTCTCAGTTCCAGAATGTTTATCGGGAGAAGAGACTCTTCCCGAGACCATAGACCCTGAGCTTTCAGGGATTCCCAGACCGCGCCCCAGCCCACTAGGCTGGCGTCGGTCGTGACAATGACCCACTCTGGTCTGCGGAAGCTCATTCCCTGTGACAGATTGTCCAGGGTCAGCCACCAACGGAGTGAATCTCTGGTCTTTTGATCTACTTGAATCGTCGGAGACAAGTCTGTATAATCCCCATTCCACTGTCTGAGCATGCACAGTTGTAATGGTCTTAGATGAATTTGTGCAAAAGGAACTATGTCCATTGTTGCAACCATCAATCCTATTACTTCCATGCACTGCACTATGGAAGGACGAGGAACAGAATGAAGTACTTGACAAGAGCTTAGAAGTTTTGATTTTCTGACCTCTGTCAGAAAAATCCTCATTTCTAAGGAATCTATTATTGTTCCCAAGAAGGGAACTCTTGTTGACGGGGACAGAGAACTTTTTTCTTTGTTCACCTTCCATCCGTGAGATCTGAGAAAGGCTAGGACGATGTCCGTATGAGCCTTTGCTTTTGACAGGGACGACGCTTGAATCAGGATGTCGTCCAAGTAAGGTACTACTGCAATGCCCCTTGGTCTTAGAACCGCTAGAAGGGACCCTAGTACCTTTGTGAAAATCCTTGGAGCAGTGGCTAATCCAAATGGAAGTGCCACAAACTGGTAATGCTTGTCCAGAAAAGCGAACCTTAGGAACTGATGATGTTCCTTGTGGATAGGAATATGTAGGTACGCATCCTTTAAATCCACGGTAGTCATATATTGATTTTCCTGGATAGTAGGTAGGATCGTTCAAATAGTTTCCATTTTGAACGATGGTACCCTGAGAAATTTGTTTAGGATCTTTAGATCCAAAATTGGTCTGAATGTTCCCTCTTTTTTGGGAACTATGAACAGTTTGGAATAAAATCCCATTCCTTGTTCTCTTATTGGAACTGGATGTATCACTCCCATCTTTAACAGGTCTTCTACACAATGTAAGAATGCCTGTCTCTTTATTTGGTTTGAAGGTAATTGAGACCTGTGGAACCTTCCCCTTGGGGGTAGTTCCTTGAATTCCAGGAGATAACCTTGAGAAACTATTTCTAGCGCCCAAGGATCCTGAACATCTCTTGCCCAAGCCTGAGCAAAGAGAGAAAGTCTGCCCCCCACTAGATCCGGTCCCGGATCGGGGGCTATCCCTTCATGCTGTTTTGGTAGCAGTGGTAGGCTTCTTGGCCTGCTTACCCTTGTTCCAGCCTTGCATTGGTTTCCAGGCTGGTTTGGGTTGTGAAGTATTACCCTCTTGCTTAGAGGATACAGAATTAGAGACTGGTCCGTTTCTGCGAAAGGGACTAAAATTAGGCTTATTATTAGCCTTAAAAGACCTATCCTGTGGGAGGGCGTGGCCCTTTCCCCCAGTGATGTCTGAAATAATCTCTTTCAAATCAGGTCCAAATAATGTTTTACCTTTGAAAGGAATGTTAAGCAATTTTGTCTTGGAAGACACATCCGCTGACCAAGACTTTAGCCAAAGCACTCTGCGCGCCACGACAGCAAACCCTGAATTTTTCGCCGCTAATCTAGCTAATTGCAAAGCGGCATCTAAAACAAAAGAGTTAGCCAATTTAAGTGCTTGAACTCTGTCCATAACCTCCTCATACGAAGATTCTTTACTGAGCGATTTTTCTAGTTCCTCGAACCAGAAACACGCTGCCGTAGTGACAGGAACAATGCATGAAATTGGTTGTAGAAGGTAACCTTGCTGTACAAAAATCTTTTTAAGCAAACCCTCTAATTTCTTATCCATAGGATCTTTGAAAGCACAACTATCTTCGATAGGAATAGTAGTGCGTTTGTTTAGAGTAGAAACCGCCCCCTCGACCTTGGGGACTGTCTGCCATAAGTCCTTTCTGGGGTCGACTATAGGAAATAATTTCTTAAATATAGGGGGGGAACAAAAGGTATGCCGGGCCTTTCCCACTCTTTATTTACTATGTCCGCCACCCGCTTGGGTATAGGAAAAGCGTCGGGGGGCACCGGAACCTCTAGGAACTTGTCCATCTTACATAATTTCTCTGGAATGACCAAATTGTCACAATCATCCAGAGTAGATAACACCTCCTTAAGCAGTGCGCGGAGATGTTCTAATTTAAATTTAAATGTCACAACATCAGGTTCAGCTTGATGAGAAATTTTTCCTGAATCTGAAATTTCTCCATCAGACAAAACCTCCCTCATGGCCCCTTGAGATTGGTGTGAGGGTATGTCAGAACAGTTATCATCAGCGTCCTCTTGCTCCTCAGTGTTTAAAACAGAGCAATCGCGCTTTCTCTGATAAGTAGGCATTTTGGATAAAAGATTTGCTATGGAGTTATCCATTACAGCCGTTAATTGTTGCATGGTAATAAGTATTGGCGCACTAGATGTACTAGGGGCCTCCTGTGTGGGCATAACTGGTGTAGACACAGTAGGGGATGATGTAGTATCATGTTTACTCCCCTCATTTGAGGAATCATCTTGGGCAATATCATTATCTGTTGCATTACTGTCCTTACTTTGTTTGGACACTATGGCACAATTATCACATAAATTTAAATGGGGAGACACATTGGCTTTCATACATATAGAACATAGCTTATCTGATGGTACAGACATGTTAAACAGGCTTAAACTTGTCAACAAAGCATAAAAAACGTTTTAAAATAAAACCGTTACTGTCACTTTAAATTTCAAACTGAAAACACTTTATTACTGAATATGTGAAAAAGTATGAAGGAATTGTTCAAAATGCATTAAAAGTATTGCACACCAAATTTCAGAGCTTTAACCCTTAAATTAACGGAACCTGAGCCGTTTTTACATTTAACCCCTATACAGTCCCAGAATGAGGCTCTGTCTATAACTAGAAAGGCCCCCATCTGAAAAAGGTGTCCAACACAGTGCCTGCCGTTTTTCTAAACGTTCCCCAAGATTATAATACCAATAATTAGTTAGAATCTGCATAATATGCCTAGTAAAGCAATTGTTTTAGCCCAGAAAAATGTCTACCAGTTTTTAAGCCCTTTTTGAAGCCCTTTATTCTTTTATGTTTAACTAAGAAAATGGCTTACCGGTCCCCATGAGGGGAAATGACAGCCTTCCAGCATTACATGGTCTTGTTAGAAATATGGCTAGTCATACCTTAAGCAGAAAAGACTGCTAACTGTTTCCCCCAACTGCAGTTACTTCATCTCAACAGTCCTGTGTGGAAACAGCAATCGATTTTAGTTACTGTCTGCTAAAATCATCTTCCTCTTACAAACAGAAATCTTCATCCTTTTCTGTTTCAGAGTAAATAGTACATACCAGCACTATTTTAAAATAACAAACACTTGATAGAAGAATAAAACTACATTTAAACACCAAAAAACTCTTAACCATCTCCGTGGAGATGTTGCCTGTGCAACGGCAAAGAGAATGACTGGGGTGGGCGGAGCCTAGGAGGGATCATGTGACCAGCTTTGCTGGGACTCTTTGCCATTTCCTGTTGGGGAAGAGAATATCCCACAAGTAAGGATGACGCCGTGGACCGGACACACCAATGTTGGAGAAAAAACGTTTTAAAACAAAACCGTTACTGTCTCTTTATTACTGAATATGTGAAAAAGTATGAAGGAATTGTTCAAAAATTACCAAAATTTCACCACAGTGTCTTAAAGCATTAAGAGTATTGCACACCAAATTTCAGAGCTTTAACCCTTAAAATAACCGGAGCCGTTTACAAATTTAACCCCTATACAGTCCCAGCTATAGCCTTTGCTGAGACCCAACCAAGCCCAGAGGGGAATACGATACCAATTGACGCCTTCTAGAAGCTTTTCCAGCAAATTTCAGATCCTCACACATGCATCTGCATGCCCTGCTCTCAAAAATCAACTGCGCAGTAATGGCGCGAAAATGAGGCTCAGTCTACAACTAGGAAGGCCCCCTGACTGGAAAAGGTGTCTAACATAGTGCCTGCCGTTTAATAAACGTTTCCCAAGTTTATAAATGCGAATTGTCAGCATAAATATGAATAAAATGCCCAAATAAAGCAATCGATTTAGCCCATAAAAATGTCTACCAGTTTTTTAGCCCATATTACGCCCTTTATTCTGTTTGTTTGACTAAGAAAATGGCTTACCGGTCCCCATGAGGGGAAATGACAGCCTTCCAGCATTACACGGTCTTGTTAGAAATATGGCTAGTCATACCTTAAGCAGAAAAGTCTGCTAACTGTTTCCCCCAACTGAAGTTACTTCATCTCAACAGTCCTATGTGGAAACAGCAATCGATTTTAGTTACCGTCTGCTAAAATCATCTTCCTCTCACAAACAGAAATCTTCATCCTTTTCTGTTTCAGAGTAAATAGTACATACCAGCACTATTTTAAAATAACAAACACTTGATAGAAGAATAAAAACTACATTTAAACACCAAAAAACTCTTAACCATCTCCGTGGAGATGGCAAAGAGAATGACTGGGGTGGGCGGAGCCTAAGAGGGACTATATGGCCAGCTTTGCTGGGACTCTTTGCCATTTCCTGTTGGGGAAGAGATATCCCACAAGTAAGGATGACGCCATGGACCGGACACACCAATGTTGGAGAAACGATTATTAGACCTAAATTTACCTTTAGATTTTTTATCCTGTGGTAAAAAAGTTCCTTTAACTCCAGTAACAGTTGAAATAATAGAATCCAACTGTGAACCAAATAATTTACTACCCTGGAAAGAAAGGGAAAGTAAAGTTGACTTAGAAGACATATCAGCATTCCAAGTTTTAAGACATAAAGCTCTTCTAGCTAAAATAGCTAGAGACATATACCTGACATCAACCCTAATGATATCAAAGATGGCATCACAAATAAAATTATTAGCATGTTGAAGAAGATTAACAATGCTATGAGAATTATAATCTGTTATTTGTTGCGCTAAAGCTTCTAACCAAAAAGTTGAAGCTGCAGCAACATCCGCTAAAGATATAGCAGGTCTAAGAAGATTACCTGAACATAAGTAAGCTTTTCTTAGAAAGGATTCAATTTTCCTATCTAAAGGATCCTTAAAGGAAGTACTATCTGCCGTAGGAATAGTAGTACGCTTAGCAAGAGTAGAGATAGCCCCATCAACCTTAGGGATTTTATCCCAAAACTCTAATCTGTCAGATGGCACAGGATATAATTGCTTAAAACGTTTAGAAGCAGTAAATGAATTACCCAAATTATTCCATTCCCTGGAGATTACTTCAGAAATAGCATCAGGGACAGGAAAAACTTCTGGAATAACTACAGGAGATTTAAAAACCTTATTCAAATGTTTAGATTTAGTATCAAGAGGACCAGAATCCTCTATTTCTAATGCAATTAAGACTTCTTTAAGCAAAGAACGAATAAATTCCATTTTGAACAAATATGAAGATTTATCAGCATCAACCTCTGAAACAGAATCCTCTGAACCAGAGGAATCATTATCAGAATCAGAATGATGATGTTCATTTAAAAATTCATCTGAAAAATGAGAAGTTTTAAAAGACCTTTTACATTTACTAGAAGGAGGGATAACAGACATAGCCTTCTTAATGGATTTAGAAACAAAATCTCTTATGTTAACAGGAACACTCTGAGTATTAGATGTTGATGGAACAACAACAGGTAATGTAACATTACTAAAGGAAATATTATCTGCATTAACAAGTTTGTCATGACATTCATTACAAACAACAGCTGGAGGAACAGATACCATAAGTTTACAGCAAATACACTTAACTTTGGTAGATCCAGCATCATGCAGCGATTTTCCAGAAGTATCTTCTGACTCAGGGTCAATCTGGGACATCTTGCAATATGTACTAGAAAAAACAACATATAAAGCAAAATTTGTCAAATTCCTTAAATGACAGTTTCAGGAATGGGAAAAAATGCCAGTGAACAAGCTTCTAGCAACCAGAAGCAATAAACAATGAGACTTAAAATAATGTGGAGACAATGACGCCCATATTTTTTAGCGCCAAAAAAGACGCCCACATTATTTGGCGCCTAAATGCTTTTGGCGCCAAAAATGACGCCACATCCGGTAACGCTGACACTTTTGGCGCAAAAAACGTCAAAAATGACGCAACTTCCGGGGACACGTAAACAGAAAAAAAATTATTATTTTTTTTTTTTTGCGCCAAAAAAGTCTGCGCCAAGAATGACGCAATAAAAAGAAGCATTTTCAGCCCCCGCGAGCCTAACAGCCCACAGGGAAAAAAGTCAAATTTTAAGGTAAGAAACAAATTGATTATTCAAATGCATTATCCCAAATAATGAAACTGACTGTCTGAAATAAGGAATATTGAACATCCTGAATCAAGGCAAATAAATGTTTAAATACAAATATTTAGAACTTTATATAAAAGTGCCCAACCATAGCTTAGAGTGTCACAAAAATAAGACTTACTTACCCCAGGACACTCATCTACATGTAGTAGAAAGCCAAACCAGTACTGAAACGAGAATCAGTAGAGGTAATGGTATATATAAGAGTATATCGTCGATCTGAAAAGGGAGGTAAGAGATGAATCTCTACGACCGATAACAGAGAACCTATGAAATAGACCCCGTAGAAGGAGATCATTGAATTCAAATAGGCAATACTCTCTTCACATCCCTCTGACATTCACTGCACGCTGAGAGGAAAACCGGGCTCCAACCTGCTGCGGAGCGCATATCAACGTAGAATCTAGCACAAACTTACTTCACCACCACCACGGGAGGCAAAGTTTGTAAAACTGATTTGTGGGTGTGGTGAGGGGTGTATTTATAGGCATTTTGAGGTTTGAGAAACTTTGCCCCTCCTGGTAGGAATGTATATCCCATACGTCACTAGCTCATGGACTCTTGCTAATTACATGAAAGAAATAAAATACTATGTCAGATGTATCCTTTTTATGTATCACAAATTGTAATTTGGCCTATTTATAGGTCTTGGTTATATCTTGATAACATACTTGCCTCCTACCCTCCCTCACTATAATAAAAGAGTATAGAAATGCTAACCCTTAATTCACCACCCTTCCCCATCCAACCCCCCCCCATAATCCTTAACCTTTCTTTCACCAAATAGGTTCATGCACTATTGTTTATTTTTACAAGTTTGCTGCAACTCGTTTGTTTTCTATAGTTTTTTCTGTTTCTGGAAAATGTTTATTGTTACTGTTCTGTTATACATGTTTAACTGCCAAACTCATAACAAGAGGACGTATATTGAATGGACATGTGCACATCCCACTCACTATTTTTACACATCAAAAAACTCAAGAGCAAAGAAATCTATCCCTATCATAAGAAGATGTAGTAGACAAATCTACAACAAACATAATGCTAAACACCACAAGATGAAGAAAGCATACACACATCTTCCCATCACACGATTACTCATCTATAACATCCCACAGAAGATAAGATTAAAACATAAAAATGCCAACTATTATAATAATCTCCCACAACGTTAGAGGATTACACTCGAACGTTAAAAGGCGTAAAGCTTTGACAGAATATAAGGCTCACAACGGCCATGTTATACTACTGCAAGAAACACATTTCACCAAATCCTGCACACCCAAATATTGGGACAAAAAACATACCCACTACAATACCACGCTACAAGCAAGAAGAAAAAACACTGCAGGGTATCTATATTACTTCATGCCTCACTCAATTTCAAAGAGGAGGAAGTGATAATGGACATAGATAGTAGATACTTAATTCTAAAAGGATTGATACATAATACTCCAGTACTTATAGCAAACATATATGCACCAATCGAAAGACAAGCACCCTTCCTGTCCAAACTAAGCCACCAGCTAACACAATGGAAGAAATACCGAATGATAGTGGGTGGGGACTTTAATATAACGTTAGATGACAAGATTGACAGAACGGGGAACTCCAAACAAAAAAAGACAGAGACCAGACTCAAATTATACCCTATTAAAGGATTTCCTTACAGATCACAACCTAATAGATGGGTGGAGAACCATAAACAAACAAATAGAGAATATACTTACCACTCACACGTACACAACTCTCTATCGAGAATTACAAATAAAGGTGAGAGTAAGCGCTAAAAGCTTAAAAGGCAGTGACCTAAACGACTTCTAAATACTTAAAAAAAACTATTTAATACATATGATAGAAATAACAATGCTAAAACAATGTAAAAGTAATTATGCGCATGGATCCATGACTATAGCTTAAAAATATACATAAAATATAAAAAATATATAAAAAATACAAAAAAATCCAGGCTTAGGCAAGTACAATAATAATAAAAGATAGACAAGGCGTGAAAAAACTCTGGGTCGATATTTGGTGATTAATGCAAATGATAAATCAAATCCAATTCAAAAACACATTAAAAATCTAATAATGCTCTCAACAAAGATAAACACTGTGAAGTGATCGATAAAAACATAATTTATGCTTACCTGATAAATTCCTTTCTTCTGTTGTGTGATCAGTCCACGGGTCATCATTACTTCTGGGATATAACTCCTCCCCAACAGGAAATGCAAGAGGATTCACCCAGCAGAGCTGCATATAGCTCCTCCCCTCTACGTCACTCCCAGTCATTCGACCAAGAATCAACGAGAAAGGAGAAACCAAGGGTGAAGTGGTGACTGGAGTATAATTTAAAAGATATTTACCTGCCTTAAAAAAACAGGGCGGGCCGTGGACTGATCACACAACAGAAGAAAGGAATTTATCAGGTAAGCATAAATTATGTTTTCTTCTGTTATGTGTGATCAGTCCACGGGTCATCATTACTTCTGGGATACCAATACCAAAGCAAAAGTACACGGATGACGGGAGGGATAGGCAGGCTCATTATACAGAAGGAACCACTGCCTGAAGAACCTTTCTCCCAAAAATAGCCTCCGAAGAAGCAAAAGTGTCAAATTTGTAAAATTTGGAAAAAGTATGAAGCGAAGACCAAGTTGCAGCCTTGCAAATCTGTTCAACAGAGGCCTCATTCTTAAAGGCCCAAGTAGAAGCCACAGCTCTAGTAGAATGAGCTGTAATTCTTTCAGGAGGCTGCTGTCCAGCAGTCTCATAGGCTAAACGAATTATGCTACGAAGCCAGAAGGAGAGAGAGGTAGCCGAAGCCTTATGACCTCTCCTCTGACCAGAGTACACGACAAACAGGGAAGACGTTTGTCGAAAATCCTTAGTTGCCTGCAAGTAGAACTTGAGGGCACGAACTACATCCAGATTGTGTAGAAGACGTTCCTTCTTTGAAGAAGGATTCGGGCACAGGGAAGGCACCACGATCTCTTGATTGATGTTCCTGTTAGTGACTACCTTAGGTAAGAACCCAGGTTTTGTTCGCAGAACTACCTTATCTGAATGAAAAATCAAATAAGGAGAATCACAATGTAAAGCTGATAACTCAGAGACTCTCCGAGCCGAAGAAATAGCCATTAAAAATAACACTTTCCAAGATAACAACTTTATATCAATGGAATGAAGGGGTTCAAACGGAACTCCTTGTAGAACGTTAAGAACAAGGTTTAAACTCCATGGCGGAGCAACAGTTTTAAACACAGGCTTGATCCTAGCTAAAGCCTGACAAAAGGCCTGGACGTCTGGATTTTCTGACAGACGCCTGTGTAACAAGATGGACAGAGCTGAGATCTGTCCCTTTAATGAGCTAGCCGATAAACCCTTTTCTAAACCTTCTTGTAGAAAGGACAATATCCTAGGAATCCTAACCTTACTCCAGGAGCAACCTTTGGATTCGCACCAGTATAGGTATTTACGCCATATCTTGTGGTAAATCCTTCTGGTAACAGGCTTCCTAGCCTGTATCAGGGTATCAATAACCGACTCAGAAAAACCACGTTTTGATAAAATCAAGCGTTCAATTTCCAAGCAGTCAGCTTCAGAGAAGTTAGATTTTGATGTTTGAATGGACCCTGTATCAGAAGGTCCTGTCTTAGAGGTAGAGACCAAGGCGGACAGGATGACATGTCCACTAGATCTGCATACCAAGTCCTGCGTGGCCATGCAGGCGCTATTAGAATCACTGATGCTCTCTCCTGTTTGATTTTGGCAATCAATCGAGGAAGCAGCGGGAAGGGTGGAAACACATAAGCCATCCCGAAGTTCCAAGGTGCTGTCAAAGCATCTATCAGAACCGCTCCCGGATCCCTGGATCTGGACCCGTAGCGAGGAAGTTTGGCGTTCTGGCGAGACGCCATGAGATCTATCTCTGGTTTGCCCCAACGTCGAAGTATTTGGGCAAAGACCTCCGGATGAAGTTCCCACTCCCCCGGATGAAAAGTCTGACGACTTAAGAAATCCGCCTCCCAGTTCTCCACTCCCGGGATGTGGATTGCTGACAGGTGGCAAGAGTGAGACTCTGCCCAGCGAATTATGTTTGATACTTCCATCATTGCTAGGGAGCTTCTTGTCCCTCCTTGATGGTTGATGTAAGCTACAGTCGTGATGTTGTCCGACTGAAACCTGATGAACCCCCGAGTTTTTAACTGGGGCCAAGCCAGAAGGGCATTGAGAACTGCTCTCAATTCCAGAATGTTTATTGGCAGGAGACTTTCCTCCTGATTCCATTGTCCCTGAGCCTTCAGAGAATTCCAGACAGCGCCCCAACCTAGTAGGCTGGCGTCTGTTGTTACAATTGTCCAGTCCGGCCTGCTGAATGGCATCCCCCTGGACAGATGTGGCCGAGAAAGCCACCATAGAAGAGAGTTTCTGGTCTCTTGATCCAGATTCAGAGTAGGGGACAAGTCTGAGTAATCCCCATTCCACTGACTCAGCATGCACAATTGCAGCGGTCTGAGATGTAGACGTGCAAAGGGTACTATGTCCATTGCTGCTACCATTAAGCCGATCACCTCCATGCATTGAGCTACTGACGGGAGTTGAATGGAATGAAGGACACGGCATGCATTTAGAAGCTTTGTTAATCTGTCTTCTGTCAGATAAATCTTCATTTCTACAGAATCTATAAGAGTCCCCAAGAATGGAACTCTTGTGAGAGGAAAGAGAGAACTTTTCTTTTCGTTCACTTTCCATCCATGCGACCTTAGAAATGCCAGAACTAACTCTGTATGAGACTTGGCAGTTTGAAAGCTTGAAGCTTGTATCAGAATGTCGTCTAGGTACGGAGCTACCGAAATTCCTCGCGGTCTTAGTACCGCCAGAAGGGCACCCAGAACCTTTGTGAAGATTCTTGGAGCCGTAGCCAATCCGAATGGAAGAGCTACAAACTGGTAATGCCTGTCTAAGAAGGCAAACCTTAGATACCGGTAATGATCTTTGTGAATCGGTATGTGAAGGTAAGCATCCTTTAAGTCCACTGTGGTCATGTACTGACCCTTTTGGATCATGGGTAAGATTGTCCGAATAGTTTCCATTTTGAACGATGGAACTCTTAGGAATTTGTTTAGGATCTTTAAATCCAAGATTGGCCTGAAAGTTCCCTCTTTTTTGGGAACCACAAACAGGTTTGAGTAAAACCCTTGTCCTTGTTCCGACCGCGGAACCGGATGGATCACTCCCATTAATAACAGATCTTGTACACAGCGTAGAAACGCTTCTTTCTTTATCTGGTTTGTTGACAACCTTGACAGATGAAATCTCCCTCTTGGGGGAGAGAATTTGAAGTCTAGAAGGTATCCCTGAGATATGATCTCTAGCGCCCAGGGATCCTGAACATCTCTTGCCCAAGCCTGGGCGAAGAGAGAGAGTCTGCCCCCCACTAGATCCGGTCCCGGATCGGGGGCCCTCGGTTCATGCTGTCTTTGGGGCAGCAGCAGGTTTCCTGGCCTGCTTGCCCTTGTTCCAGGACTGGTTAGGTTTCCAGCCTTGTCTGTAACGAGCAACAGCTCCTTCCTGTTTTGGTGCAGTGGAAGTTGGTGCTGCTCCTGCTTTGAAATTCCGAAAGGGACGAAAATTAGACTGTCTAGCCTTAGCTTTGGCTTTGTCTTGAGGCAGGGCGTGGCCCTTACCTCCTGTAATGTCAGCGATAATTTCTTTCAAACCGGGCCCAAATAAAGTTTGCCCCTTGAAAGGTATATTAAGTAATTTGGACTTAGAAGTTACATCAGCTGACCAGGATTTTAGCCACAGCGCCCTACGTGCCTGAATGGCGAATCCTGAGTTCTTAGCCGTAAGTTTGGTTAAATGTACTACGGCCTCCGAAATGAATGAATTAGCTAGTTTAAGGACTCTAAGCCTGTCCGTAATGTCGTCCAGCGTAGCTGAACTAAGGTTCTCTTCCAGAGACTCAATCCAAAATGCTGCCGCAGCAGTAATCGGCGCGATGCATGCAAGGGGTTGCAATATAAAACCTTGTTGAACAAACATTTTCTTAAGGTAACCCTCTAATTTTTTATCCATTGGATCTGAAAAAGCACAGCTATCCTCCACCGGGATAGTGGTACGCTTAGCTAAAGTAGAAACTGCTCCCTCCACCTTAGGGACCGTTTGCCATAAGTCCCGTGTGGTGGCGTCTATTGGAAACATCTTTCTAAATATTGGAGGGGGTGAGAACGGCACACCGGGTCTATCCCACTCCTTAGTAACAATTTCAGTTAGTCTCTTAGGTATAGGAAAAACGTCAGTACTCGCCGGTACCGCAAAGTATTTATCCAACCTACACAATTTCTCTGGTATTGCAACAGTGTTACAATCATTAAGAGCCGCTAAAACCTCCCCTAGTAATACACGGAGGTTCTCCAATTTAAATTTAAAATTTGAAATATCTGAATCCAATCTGTTTGGATCAGAACCGTCACCCACAGAATGAAGCTCTCCGTCCTCATGCTCTGCAAGCTGTGACGCAGTATCAGACATGGCCCTAGTATTATCAGCGCACTCTGTTCTCACCCCAGAGTGATCACGCTTGCCTCTTAGTTCTGGTAATTTAGCCAAAACTTCAGTCATAACAGTAGCCATATCTTGTAATGTTATCTGTAATGGCCGCCCAGATGTACTAGGCGCCACAATATCACGCACCTCCCGGGCGGGAGATGCAGGTACTGACACGTGAGGCGAGTTAGTCGGCATAACTCTCCCCTCGCTGTTTGGTGAAATTTGTTCAATTTGTACAGATTGGCTTTTATTTAAAGTAGCATCAATACAGTTAGTACATAAATTTCTATTGGGCTCCACCTTGGCATTGGAACAAATGACACAGGTATCTTCCTCTGAATCAGACATGTTTAACACACTAGCAATAAACTTGCAACTTGGTTACAATCTTATTTAACAAAAACGTACTGTGCCTCAAAGAAGCACTAAACGATTAAATGACAGTTGAAATAATGAACTGAAAAACAGTTATAGCATCAATCCTTAAAAACAACACAACTTTTAGAAAAGGTTTGTTCCCCTTAGTAAAGTAACAATAATTAAATTTGAAACATAAAAATTACAGAGCAACGTTTTTTAATCACAGTCAATATATAAGTCTCACAGCTCTGCTGAGAGAATCTACCTCCCTCCAAAGAAGTTTGAAGACCCCTGAGTTCTGTTAGAGATGAACCGGATCATGCAGGAAATACAAGAGTAACTGACTGGAAATTTTTGATGCGTAGCAAAGAGCGCCAAAAACGGCCCCTCCCCCTCACACACAGCAGTGAGAGAGAAACGAAACTGTCACAATTTAAAACAAGCAACTGCCAAGTGGAAAAATAATGCCCAAACATTTATTCACTCAGTACCTCAGAAAATGCAAACGATTCTACATTCCAGCAAAAACGTTTAACATAATAAATACCTATTCAAAGGTTTAATGTACTTTTAACAGAGTAATTCCAGTGAAATACCATCCCCAGAATACTGAAGTGTAGAGTATACATACATGTCATTATAACGGTATGGCAGGATTTTCTCATCAATTCCATTCAGAAAATAAAAACTGCTACATACCTCAATGCAGATTCATCTGCCCGCTGTCCCCTGATCTGAAGCTTTTACCTCCCTCAGATGGCCGAGAAACAGCAATATGATCTTAACTACTCCGGTTAAAATCATAGTAAAAACTCTGGTAGATTCTTCTTCAAACTCTGCCAGAGAGGCAATAACACGCTCCGGTGCTATTGTAAAATAACAAACTTTTGATTGAAGTTATAAAAACTAAGTATAATCACCATAGTCCTCTCACACATCCTATCTAGTCGTTGGGTGCAAGAGAATGACTGGGAGTGACGTAGAGGGGAGGAGCTATATGCAGCTCTGCTGGGTGAATCCTCTTGCATTTCCTGTTGGGGAGGAGTTATATCCCAGAAGTAATGATGACCCGTGGACTGATCACACATAACAGAAGAAAAGTACGTTATAATCCAAATAAAAAGTCTCTAAATAAAAGTCAAATATGGTGTATCCTCCAAAGTTGTCGTGAAGATGTGCTGGGTGTTGTAGATAAGTTCATCAATAAGAAAAAACTTAAGTCCAAAAAGCAAATACAATCAATCAAGTGTCCAAGTGAAACAATGATAAAAAAATTCTTCAGAAGCAAAAACAAGAAAAAAAATGTGTAATATAAATGTGGACCACATATAAGAATGGTGGAAAAAATGGGAGAAGGGAGAAAAAAGAAAAAAGGGAAAAAACGGTTGCAGTAGCTATCCAGAAGAGTGTACAGATGCTAGATATCCATAATGACAGACAAAATAAAAATATAAATCGTGTGGTCCACATTTATATTACACATTTTTTCTTGTTTTTGCTTCTGAAGAATTTTTTTTATCATTGTTTCACTTGGACACTTGATTGATTGTATTTGCTTTTTGGACTTACATTTTTTCTTATTGATGCACTTATCTACAACACCCAGCACATCTTCACGACAACTTTGGAGGATACACCATATTTGACTTTTATTTAGAGACTTTTTATTTGGATTATAACGTATTTATTTGATTACGATTTTTTCGATCACTTCACAGTGTTTATCTTTGTTGAGAGCATTATTAGATTTTTAATGTGTTTTTGAATTGGATTTGATTTATCATTTGCATTCATCACCAAATATCGACCCAGAGTTTTTTCACGCCTTGTCTATCTTTTATTATTATTGTACTTACCTAAGCCTGTATTTTTTATATATTTTTTATATTTTATGTATATTTTTAAGCTATAGTCATGGATCCATGCGCATAATTACTTTTACATTGTTTTAGCATTGTTATTTCTATCATATGTATTAAATAGTTTTTTTTAAGTATTTAGAAGTCGTTTAGGTCACTGCCTTTTAAGCTTTTACTCTCACCTTTATTTGTATTTCTTCCTCTGTTAGCCTGCTAGGAGATTAACTTGTGAGTAAGCTTAAGGTCTATTCATCTACTAGCGCTCAGTTCATCCTAACTTTTACTTTCTCCATCGAGAATTGACTACATACTGCTGAGTCAAATTTTAATTCCCTTCATAACAAAAGCTCAAATCATAAACTGCTCATGGTCAGACCACTCTATGGTAGCAATCAATATTGAAGGAATTATAAACCCTAAAAGATCTCGATCGTGGGTATTAAATCCCAATCTATTTAGATACTTTAATATTGGAAAAATTAAAAAGTAACATCAAAGAATTTATGTATATTAATGAGGGATCGACCACTAACCCCCTCCACGTATGGGGAGCTCTGAAAGCATATACAAGAGGCCTACTAATTATTAAGTCAAACAACTTAAAATTAGAAATCATAAAATAGTAACTCTACCAGAAGATATCACAGATATAAAACAACAATTACCCACCCACGACACAACATAGCTAAACGATTAAAAAAAATTATTAAGAATTAGACAAATTATTAACAGAAGAGGTGACTAGATCCATTAAACTAGACACCCACTACTTTTTCCAAGCTAACAAACCAGACAGAATAACAAATTAAAAGATATCACTAGATCCACGTCAGTACCCCAAATTCTAAAAATTACAGGCGAATCAACAAATGACCCTCTAGAAATAGAAAACACCTTTGCCACATTTTACCAAAACCTGTATAATCTCCTGATACAACAAAGCACTAATAAGACCGAGGACCTAAATGAATTCCTAGAGAATAGTACAATACCTATGACATCCACATCTGAAGCAGCACAACTAAACAGTCCAATCACTGCTCAGGAAGTTCTAAATGCAATAAAAGATCTTAAAGCAAATATAGCCGCAGGACCCGATGGTTACTCAGACTCTTTTTACAAAACCATTTCAGAAATATTGGTCCCACAATTAGTAAAAAGATTTAAAGGAACACAGATTTAATTAAATTTTCATGATTCAGATACAGCATGTAATTTTAAACAACTTTCTAATTTACTTCCATTAAAAAAAAATGTGCACAGTCTTTTATATTTACACTTTTTGAGTCACCAGCTCCTACTGAGCATGTGCAAGAATTGACAGACTATACGTATATGCATTTGTGATTGGCTGATGGCTGTCACATGGTACAGGGGGAGTGGAAATATACATAACTTTGAAATTTGTTAGAAAAAAATCTACTACTCATTTGAAATTCAGAGTAAATGCTATTGTATTGTCTTGTTATCTTGCATTTGTTGATTACGCAAATCTACTGTGTTTACTGGTCCTTTAATGCTTTTATGCAAGGTATCACAATACCCCAGGAAATGTTGTTGGCAAGGATTTCAGTTATACCAAAACCGGGAAAAAATAAACAATTTTGTCAGAACTATAGACCTATATCCCTCATCAATCAAGATATCAAGCTATTTACTAAAATACTAGCAAAAACACTGAACCCACCCCTGGTAAAGCTTATCCACTCAGATCAGGTATGCTTTGTCAAGGCTAGAGAAGCTCCAGACATTAGAAACCTTATATACCGAATCAATTATACCTCAGTCAATAAAGTGCCTTCTCTGTTCCTATCACTGGACACAGAGAAGGCATTTGACAGAGTAAACTGGGATTATATGCACGCAATTCTCAATAAAGTGGGAATAACTGGATCATTCCACAAGGCTCTTTACTCGTTATACTCCTCGCCAGCAGCATACATTAGACTAGCAGGTTATCAATCTAAAAGTATCCCCATCAGAAATGGCACAAGACAAGGGTGTCCCCTGTCGCTTCTCTTATTTGCACTTTGTAAGGAACCCCTTGCCATTAAAATTTGAGATAACACTGATATCTCAGGGATTCAAAAAGTAGAAAAGTCTTAAAAAGTAGCCTTATTTGCAGATGATGTCATTCTGTCATTGACTAAACCCCTTTACCAAATTTTACAATTCTGCCTTCTCTAAGGATACAAAATAAATTAGCATAAGTGTGAAGCAATTAGTACAAATTTACCACCCCCCACAAAAAAAATTACTGGAAATAAATTTCACTTTTCGCTGGGCAAAAATACCATCAAATACCTAGGCATAAACTTATCCCCTGACATCCACACCTTATATCAATATAATTATAAACCATTATTTGCACAGCTAAGACAACTGATGAACAAATGGGACAAGCACAAAATCTCATTCTTGGGAAGAATAGTAGTGACCAAAATGACCATCCACCCAAAAATTGTTTATCTTTTCAGATCATTACCCATATCAATTTCCATACAAGATCTGGATAAGTTACAAAAAGATATATTGCATTTTACATGGAATAATAAAAAAATCAAGAATAAGCAAACATATCCTAACTAGGCATAAAAGTGGAGGAGGATTGAGCCTACCAATCTGATATCATACTATTATGTTGCCAGAGTGGCCCAAACTACACTCTGGTATGACAGGACAAATGACATTCAATGGGTACACCTAGAAGCTAGCATTACAAATACCAACAACATTTCCCAACTTCTATGAGTGCCCAGATGTGATAGACCCCCTCAGGAGAAGAGCGATCATGTTTACCGAAGCTAGACATAGGGAACGTTCTTGAACACTAATGTTACAATGAGGTATGAGTGGGGAAAAACATAATTTATGTAAGAACTTACCTGATAAATTAATTTCTTTCATATTGGCAAGAGTCCATGAGCTAGTGACGTAGGGGATATACATTCCTACCAGGAGGGGCAAAGTTTCCCAAACCTCAAAATGCCTATAAATACACCCCCCACCACACCCACAATTCAGTTTAACGAATAGCCAAGAAGTGGGGTGATAAGAAAGGAGCGAAAGCATCAACAAGGAATTGGAATAATTGTGCTTTAAATAAAAAAATCATAACCACCATAAAAAAAGGGTGGACCTCATGGACTCTTGCCAATATGAAAGAAATTAATTTATCAGGTAAGTTCTTACATAAATTATGTTTTCTTTCATGTAATTGGCAAGAGTCCGTGAGCTAGTGACGTATGGGATAGCAAATACCCAAGATGTGGAACTCCACGCAAGAGTTACTAGAGAGGGAGGGATAAAAATAAAGACAGCCAATTCCGCTGAAAAACTTAATCCACAACCCAAATCAAAAGTTTTAATCTTTACAATGAAAAAAACTGAAATTGTACATTGTTATCACACTGTTGCATATGTAACTGTTTTAATTCTGCATTGTATGCAGCGATTTTATGTTCAATAAAGCTTTTGGAAAAAAACAAACAAAAAAAATGAAATTGTAAGCAGAAGAATCAAACTGAAACAGCTGCCTAAAGTACTATTCTACCAAAAACTGCTTCTGAAGAAGAGAAAACATAAAAATGGTAGAATTTAGTAAAAGTATGCAAAGAAGACCAAGTCGTTGCTTTGCAAATCTGATCAACAGAAGCTTCATTTTTAAAAGCCCAGGAAGTAGAAACTGACCTAGTAGAATGAGCCGTAATCCTCTGAGACGGGGATTAACCCGACTCCAAATAAGCAAGATGAAACAAAAGCTTAACCAAGATGCCAAAGAAATGGCAGAAGCCTTCTAACCTTTCCTAAAACCAGAAAAGATAACAAATAAACTAGAAGAAGTAATATTTCAAAGCTCTTACCACATCCAAAGAATGTAAGGAACTTTCCAAAGAATTCTTAGGATTAGGACACAAGGAAGGGACAATAATTCCTCTACTAATGTTGTTAGAATTCACAACTTTAGGAAAAATAAAAATGAAGACAGCAAAACCGCCTTATCCTGATGAAAAATCAGAAAAGGAGACTCACGAGAAAGAGCAGATAATTCAGAAACTCTTCTAGCAGAAGAGATGGCCAAAAGGAACAATACTTTCCATGCCCAAATAATGCATAGGCTCAAACAGAAAAGCCTGTAAAGCCCTCAAAACCAAATTAATACTCCAAGGAGGAGAAATTGGCTTAATGACAGGCTTGATACGAACCAAAGCCTGAACAAAACAATGAACATCAGGAAGATTAGCAATTTTTCTGTGAAACAGCACAGAAGGAGCAGTGATTGTCCTTTCAAGGAACTTGCAGACAAAACCTTATCCAAACCATCCTGAAGAAACTGCAAAATCCTAGGAATTCTAAAAGAATGCCAAGAGAATTTATGAGAAGAACACCATGAAATGTAAGTCTTCCAAACTCAATAATAAATCTTTCTAGACACAGATTTACGAGCCTGCAACATAGTAATAATCACTGAGTCAGAGAAACCTCTATGACTAAGCACTAAGCGTTTAATTTCCATACCATCAAATTTAATAATTTGAGTTCCTGACAGAAAAAACGAACCTTAAAATATAAGGTCTGGCCTTAATGGAAGTGACCAAGGTTGGCAACTGGACATCCGAACAAGAACCATATACCAAAACCTAAGCGACCATGCTGGAGTACCAGCAGCACAAACGATTGCTCCATGATGATTTGAAAATCACTCTTAAAAGAAGAACCAGAGGCGGAAAAACATAATTTATGCTTACCTGATAAATTCCTTTCTTCTGTTGTGTGATCAGTCCACGGGTCATCATTACTTCTGGGATATAACTCCTCCCCAACAGGAAATGCAAGAGGATTCACCCAGCAGAGCTGCATATAGCTCCTCCCCTCTACGTCAGTCCCAGTCATTCGACCAAGAATCAACGAGAAAGGAGTAACCAAGGGTGAAGTGGTGACTGGAGTATAATTTAAAAGATATTTACCTGCCTTAAAACAGGGCGGGCCGTGGACTGATCACACAACAGAAGAAAGGAATTTATCAGGTAAGCATAAATTATGTTTTCTTCTGTTATGTGTGATCAGTCCACGGGTCATCATTACTTCTGGGATACCAATACCAAAGCAAAAGTACACGGATGACGGGAGGGATAGGCAGGCTCATTATATAGAAGGAACCACTGCCTGAAGAACCTTTCTCCCAAAAATAGCCTCCGAAGAAGCAAAAGTGTCAAATTTGTAAAATTTGGAAAAAGTATGAAGCGAAGACCAAGTTGCAGCCTTGCAAATCTGTTCAACAGAGGCCTCATTCTTAAAGGCCCAAGTGGAAGCCACAGCTCTAGTGGAGTGAGCTGTAATTCTTTCAGGAGGCTGCTGACCAGCAGTCTCATAGGCTAAACGTATTATGCTACGAAGCCAAAAAGAGAGAGAGGTAGCAGAAGCTTTTTGACCTCTCCTCTGTCCAGAATAAACGACAAACAGGGAAGAAGTTTGGCGAAAATCTTTAGTTGCCTGCAAGTAGAACTTGAGGGCACGAACTACATCCAGATTGTGTAGAAGACGTTCCTTCTTTGAAGAAGGATTTGGACACAAGGATGGAACAACAATCTCTTGATTGATATTCCTGTTAGAGACCACCTTAGGTAAGAACCCAGGTTTAGTACGCAGAACTACCTTGTCTGAGTGAAAAATCAGATAAGGAGAATCACAATGTAAGGCTGATAACTCAGAGACTCTTCGAGCCGAGGAAATAGCCATTAAAAACAGAACTTTCCAAGATAACAATTTTATATCAATGGAATGAAGGGGTTCAAATGGAACACCCTGTAAAACGTTAAGAACTAAGTTTAAACTCCATGGCGGAGCAACAGCTTTAAACACAGGCTTGATCCTAGCTAAAGCCTGACAAAAAGCCTGGACGTCTGGATTTTCTGACAGACGCCTGTGTAACAAGATGGACAGAGCTGAAATCTGTCCCTTTAATGAACTAGCTGATAAACCCTTTTCTAATCCTTCTTGTAGAAAAGACAATATCCTAGAGATCCTAACCTTACTCCAGGAGTAATGTTTGGATTCGCACCAGTATAGGTATTTACGCCATATTTTATGGTAAATCTTTCTGGTAACAGGCTTCCTAGCCTGTATCAGGGTATCAATAACCGACTCAGAAAAACCACGTTTTGATAAAATCAAACGTTCAATTTCCAAGCAGTCAGCTTCAGAGAAGTTAGATTTTGATGTTTGAATGGACCCTGTATCAGAAGGTCCTGTCTTAGAGGTAGAGACCAAGGCGGACAGGATGACATGTCCACTAGATCTGCATACCAAGTCCTGCGTGGCCATGCAGGCGCTATTAGAATCACTGATGCTCTCTCCTGCTTGATTTTGGCAATCAATCGAGGAAGCAGCGGAAAGGGTGGAAACACATAAGCCATCCCGAAGTTCCAAGGTGCTGTCAAAGCATCTATCAGAACCGCTCCCGGATCCCTGGATCTGGACCCGTAGCGAGGAAGTTTGGCGTTCTGGCGAGACGCCATGAGATCTATCTCTGGTTTGCCCCAACGTCGAAGTATTTGGGCAAAGACCTCCGGATGAAGTTCCCACTCCCCCGGATGAAAAGTCTGGCGACTCAAGAAATCCGCCTCCCAGTTCTCCACTCCCGGGATGTGGATTGCTGACAGGTGGCAAGAGTGAGACTCTGCCCAGCGAATTATCTTTGATACTTCCACCATTGCTAGGGAGCTTCTTGTCCCTCCCTGATGGTTGATGTAAGCTACAGTCGTGATGTTGTCCGACTGAAACCTGATGAACCCCCGAGTTGTTAATTGGGGCCAAGCTAGAAGGGCATTGAGAACTGCCCTCAATTCCAGAATGTTTATTGGAAGGAGACTCTCCTCCTGATTCCATAGTCCCTGAGCCTTCAGAGAATTCCAGACAGCGCCCCAACCTAGTAGGCTGGCGTCTGTTGTTACAATTGTCCAGTCTGGCCTGCTGAATGGCATCCCCCTGGACAGGTGTGGCCGATGAAGCCACCATAGAAGAGAATTTCTGGTCTCTTGATTCAGATTCAGAGTAGGGGACAAATCTGAGTAATCCCCATTCCACTGACTTAGCATGCATAATTGCAGAGGTCTGAGGTGTAGGCGTGCAAAAGGTACTATGTCCATTGCCGCTACCATTAAGCCGATCACCTCCATGCATTGAGCTACTGACGGGTGTTGAATGGAATGAAGGACACGGCATGCATTTTGAAGCTTTGTTAACCTGTCCTCTGTCAGGTAAATCTTCATTTCTACAGAATCTATAAGAGTCCCCAAGAATGGAACTCTTGTGAGAGGAAAAAGAGAACTCTTCTTTTCGTTCACTTTCCATCCATGCGACCTTAGAAATGCCAGAACTAACTCTGTATGAGACTTGGCAGTTTGAAAGCTTGAAGCTTGTATTAGAATGTCGTCTAGGTATGGAGCTACCGAAATCCCTCGCGGTCTTAGTACCGCCAGAAGGGCACCCAGAACCTTTGTGAAGATTCTTGGAGCCGTAGCCAATCCGAATGGAAGAGCTACAAACTGGTAGTGCCTGTCTAAGAAGGCAAACCTTAGATACCGGTGATGATCTTTGTGGATCGGTATGTGAAGGTAAGCATCCTTTAAATCCACTGTGGTCATGTACTGACCCTCTTGGATCATGGGTAAGATTGTCCGAATAGTTTCCATTTTGAACGATGGAACTCTTAGGAATTTGTTTAGAATCTTTAAATCTAAGATTGGCCTGAAAGTTCCCTCTTTTTTGGGAACCACAAACAGGTTTGAGTAGAACCCTTGTCCTTGTTCCGACCGCGGAACCGGATGGATCACTCCCATTATTAACAGATCCTGTACGCAGCGTAGAAACGCTTCTTTCTTTATCTGGTTTGTTGACAACCTTGACAGATGAAATCTCCCTCTTGGGGGAGATAATTTGAAGTCTAGAAGGTATCCCTGAGATATGATCTCTAGTGCCCAGGGATCCTGAACATCTCTTGCCCAGGCCTGGGCGAAGAGAGAGAGTCTGCCCCCCACTAGATCCGGTCCCGGATCGGGGGCTCTCGGTTCATGCTGTCTTTGGGGCAGCAGCAGGTTTCCTGGCCTGCTTGCTCTTGTTCCAGGACTGGTTAGGCTTCCAGCCTTGCCTGTAACGAGCAACAGCTCCTTCCTGTTTTGGTGCAGTGGAGGTTGATGCTGCTCCTGTTTTAAAGTTCCGAAAGGGACGAAAATTAGACTGTCTAGCCTTAGCTTTGGCTTTGTCTTGAGGTAGGGCGTGGCCCTTACCTCCTGTAATGTCAGCGATAATCTCTTTCAAACCGGGCCCAAATAAAGACTGCCCCTTGAAAGGTATATTAAGTAATTTGGACTTAGAAGTAACATCAGCTGACCAGGATTTTAGCCACAGCGCCCTACGTGCCTGTATGGCGAATCCTGAGTTTTTAGCCGTAAGTTTGGTTAAATGTACTACGGCCTCCGAAATGAAGGAATTAGCTAGTTTAAGGACTCTAAGCCTGTCCGTAATGTCGTCTAGCGTAGATGAACTAAGGTTCTCTTCAAGCGACTCAATCCAAAATGCTGCCGCAGCCGTAATCGGCGCGATACATGCAAGGGGTTGTAATATAAAACCTTGTTGAACAAACATTTTCTTAAGGTAACCCTCTAATTTTTTATCCATTGGATCTGAGAAAGCACAGCTATCCTCCACCGGGATAGTGGTACGCTTAGCTAAAGTAGAAACTGCTCCCTCCACCTTGGGGACCGTTTGCCATAAGTCCCGAGTGGTGGCGTCTATTGGAAACATCTTTCTAAATATTGGAGGGGGTGAGAACGGCACACCGGGTCTATCCCACTCCTTAGTAACAATTTCAGTTAGTCTCTTAGGTATAGGAAAAACGTCAGTACTCGCCGGTACCGCAAAGTATTTATCCAACCTACACAGTTTCTCTGGTATTGCAACGGTGTTACAATCGTTGAGAGCTGCTAAGACCTCCCCTAGTAATACACGGAGGTTCTCCAATTTAAATTTAAAATTTGAAATATCTGAGTCCAATCTGTTTGGATCAGAACCGTCACCCACAGAATGAAGCTCTCCGTCCTCATGCTCTGCGAGCTGTGACGCAGTATCAGACATGGCCCTAGCATTGTCAGCGCACTCTGTTCTCACCCCAGAGTGATCACGCTTGCCTCTTAGTTCTGGTAATTTAGACAAAACTTCAGTCATAACAGTAGCCATATCTTGTAATGTTATCTGTAATGGCCGCCCAGATGTACTAGGCGCCAAAATATCACGCACCTCCCGGGCGGGAGATGCAGGTACTGCCGCGTGAGGCGAGTTAGTCGGCATAACTCTCCCCTCGCTGTTTGGTGAAATTTGTTCACATTGTACAGATTGACTTTTATTTAAAGTAGCATCAATACAGTTAGTACATAAATTTCTATTGGGCTCCACCTTGGCATTGGAACAAATGACACAGATATCTTCCTCTGAGTCAGACATGTTTAACACACTAGCAAAAAACTTACAACTTGGTTATAATCTTTTTTAGCAAAAAACGTACTGTGCCTCAAAGAGGTACTAACGATTAAATGACAGTTGAAATAGTGAACTGAAAAACAGTTATCGCATCAAACTTTAAAACAACAAAACTTTTAGCAAAGGTTTGTTCCCATTAGTAAAATAACAATAATTAAATTTGACATAAAAAATACAAAGCAACGTTTTTATTCACAGTCACTATAAGAATTCTCACAGCTCTGCTGAGAGAATTTACCTCCCTTCAAAGAAGTTTGAAGACCCCTGAGATCTATCAGAGATGAACCGGATCATGCAGGAAATATAAAAGTAACTGACTGGTATTTTTTGATGCGTAGCAAAGAGCGCCAAAAACGGCCCCTCCCTCTCCCACACAGCAGTGAAGAGAAACGAAACTGTCACAATTAAAGCAAAAAAACTGCCAAGTGGAAAATAATGCCCAAATATTTATTCACACAGTACCTCAGCAATGTAAACGATTCTACATTCCAGCAAAAACGTTTAACATGATAAATAGTTATTAAAAAGGATTAGTGACCTTTAACAGAGTAGTTCCGGTGAAATACCATCCCCAGAATACTGAAGTGTATACATACATGTCATTTTAACGGTATGGCAGGATTTTCTCATCAATTCCATTCAGAAAATAAAAACTGCTACATACCTCAATGCAGATTCATCTGCCCGCTGTCCCCTGATCTGAAGCCTTTACCTCCCTCAGATGGCCGAGAACAGCAATATGATCTTAACTACTCCGGTTAAAATCATAGTAAAAAACTCTGACAGATTCTTCCTCAAACTCTGCCAGAGAAGTAATAACACGCTCCGGTGCTATTTTAAAATAACAAACTTTTGATTGAAGTCATAAAAACTAAGTATAATCACCATAGTCCTCTCACACATCCTATCTAGTCGTTGGGTGCAAGAGAATGACTGGGACTGACGTAGAGGGGAGGAGCTATATGCAGCTCTGCTGGGTGAATCCTCTTGCATTTCCTGTTGGGGAGGAGTTATATCCCAGAAGTAATGATGACCCGTGGACTGATCACACATAACAGAAGAAAATATAGGCAGGTTGATAACTCCAAGGAAGTGTCAATGCATACACTGCTTCCGCCTGAGAATCCCCGGACCTGGATAGGTACCTGGGAAGTTTCTTGTTTAGATGAGATGCCATCAGATTTATTTCTGGAAGCCCCCATATCTGAACAATTCGAAAACACACATCTGGGTGAAGAAACCATTCTCCCGGATTTAAAGCTTGATTAACCGAGATAATCCGCTTCCCATTGTCTATACCTGGGATATAGACCGCAGAAATTAGACAGAAGCTGGATTTAGCCCAAGCAAGTATCCGAGATACTTCTTTCACAGCCTAAGGACCGAGAGTCCCACCCTGATAATTGACATACGCCACAGTTGTGACATTGTCTGTCTGAAAACCAAAAAACGTCTATCTTCAAAAAGAAGCCAAAACTGAAGAACTCTGAGAAACGCACAGAGTTCCAAAATATTGAATGGTAATCTCGCCTCTTGAGATTTCCAAACCCCTTGTGCTGACAGAGATCCCCAGACAGCCTCCCAACCTAAAAGACTTGCATCTGTTGTGATCATGGTCCAGGTTGGATGAACCAAAGAGACCCGTAGAACTATATGATGGTGATCTAACCACCAAGTCAAAGATAGTTGAATATTGGGATTCAAAGATATTAAAAGTGATATCCTAGAATAATCCCTGCACCATTAATTCAGCATAAAAAAACTGGAAAGGTTTCATATGAAAATGAGCAAAGGGAATCTAATCCAATGCTGCAGCCATGAGACCTAAAACTTCCATGCATATAGCTACTGAAGGAAATAATAGAGACTGAAGGTTCCAACAAACTGAACCCAATATAATTATCTCTTGTCTGTTAGAAACAAAGACATTGACACAATCTATCTGGAAACCTAAAAAAGGTGACCCTTGTCTGAGGAATCAAGGAGCTTTTGATAAAAAGATCCTCCAATCATGTCTTTGAAGAAACAATAAAAGTTGAATCGTATGAGATTCTGCAGAACGAAAAGACTGAGCAAGTACCATGAGATCGTCCAAATAAGAAAACACTAAGAAAACACTAAGAACCTTGAAAAGATTCTTAGAGCTGTCACTAGGCCAGAAGGAAAAGCAACAAATTGGTAATGCTTGTCTAAAAAAGAGAATCTCAGAAAATGAAAATAATCTGAATGAATACAGAATATGAAGATATGCATCTATTGAATCTACTGTAAACAAATAATGCCCTTGCTGACCAAAAGGCAGAATAGACCATATAAAACACCATTCTGAAAGACCATATAAAACACCATTCTGAAAGTACTCTTATATGACAATTCAAAAAGATTTTCTATCTTTGGGACAATTAATAATTTTGAACAAAACCCCAAACCCCGTTCCTGAAATGGAACTGGTAAGAATACACCAGATAACTCCAGGTCTGAGCAGCGCCTTGAGACCCCAACGGGTGACCAACCGCGCTTCAAGGTCTGAAACACTTCAGGAAAGTGTGAGCCTTTACTGGAATAGCTGGAATATGCTAGAGAGAAAAAGACTTCTCACAGGCGGTTTTACTCTGAATCCTATTCTGTACCCCAATCTAAGAAGTTTGGACCGAATTGAACCAAACAAATTTAAAAAAGTCTTAACCTGCCCCTTACCAGCTAAGCTGGAATAAGAGCCGCACCTACATGCAAATTTGGGGGCTGACTTTGATCTTTTAAATAGCTTGAATTCATTCCATGTTGAAGAAAGCTTCCAATTATAAATATGTTACTTGGAGAAGAATTAGGATTCCATTCCTTATTAAGAACAAAAACTAATATAAGCTTAAGACTTACTCTTAAAAATTAATCTTGAAGCAAAAAAACTCCCTTCCCCAGAGTAACAGTTGAAAGAATTGAATCCAATTGTGAACCAAATAATTGATTACTTTGGAAAAAAAGAAATATGGATTTTAGAAATCAAATTAGCATTCCAAGATTTAAGTCACAAAGTTCTTCTAGCTAAAATAACTAAAGACATAGATTTAACCTCAGTTGTGAAAATATAAAAAAAATGACGAAACAAATGAAATTAGCATGTTGATCAACTTAATAATGCTAAACAAATCATAATCCGATATTTGTTGCACTAAAGTATCCAACCAGAAAGTTGAAGCAGCTGCAACATCAGCCAAATAAATTGTAGGCCTAAGAAAAGGACCTGAAAATAAAATAATTTTCCTTAGATAAGATACAAGTTTCCCATCTGAAGAAACTTTAAAAAATAAATACTATTTTCTATAGGAATAGTAGTATGTTTTAGCAAGAGCAGAGATAGCCCCATTAACTTTGGGGATATTTCCCCAAAACTCTAAACTAATTGCTGGCAAAGGATACAAATTAAAAACCTTAAAGAAGGAAAAAAAGAAGGGAAAAAAAGAAGCCCCAGGCCTATTCCATTCCCTAGTATCAGGAACTGGAAAAAAACCCTCTGAAGAAACCACAGAAGGTTAATAAGCAGAATTTAAATGTTAGTTAGTCTTAAAATCAAAAGAACTAGTTTCCTCAATATCCAATATAATCAACACCTTTTCAACAAAGAACGAATGTACTTATTTAAAAGTAAAAAAGTAGATTTGTTAGTGTCAATATCTGATGAAGTATATTCTGATTGAGAAAAAACATCATCAGAGAAGGATAATTCAGTATGTTATCGGTCATTTGAAAATTCATCAACTAAATGAGAAGTTTAAAAAAGACCTATACATTTTATTAGAAGGCGGGATGGCAGACAAAGCCTTTAGGATAGAATCTGAAAAATATTCTTATAAATTCCTAGGTATATCTTGTACATTAGATGTAAAAAGAATAGCAAAAGATAATGCATTAATACTAATGGACTCTGCATGTAAAAGCTTATCATGATAACTTATTACAAACCATAGCTAAAGATAAAAAATTCATGACAGAAAAATAAATGAACTTAGCTTTGGTAGGACTGATAACAGTCATCAGGAATCCAACAGTATTTTCTGATACAGGAACAGTTTTTGAGATATCTTGCAAATGTAAGAGAAAAAAACAACATATAAAGCAAAATATCAATTTCCTTAAATGACAGTTTCAGGAATGGGAAAAAAATGCAAACAAAATAAGCCCCTGCAAACCAGAAACAGAATGAACATAAAGACTTTAATATCAGAAATCTGGCGCCAAGTATGACGCCCACAACTGAAAAGGTATTTTTTGGCGCCAAGAACGTCTGTAACAGACACGTGCGTCACAGATGACGCAACTATGTGAAAATTCTCTGCGCCAACTAAGACGCCAGAAATGACGAAAATACGTCAACAAACGTAATTCTCGCGCCAAAAATGACGCAATAAATTATAGCATTTTGAGCACCCCCGAGCCTAACAGCCCGCAATTTAGAAGAAAAAGTCAATTTGAAAAATTTTCAGGTAAGAAAAAAATGAATTCATATGCATTTTCCAAAAATGAAACTGACAGTCTGAAAGAAGGAAATATACTGATTAACCTGAATCATGGCAAATATAAGTATAAAACATATATTTAGAACTTTACATATAAAGTGCCAAACCATAGCTGAGAGTGTCATAAATAAAATAAGACATACTTACCAAAAGACACTCATCTACATATAGTAGATAGCCAAACCAGTACTGAAACGAGAATCAGCAGAGGTAATGGTATATAAGAGTATATTGTCGATCTGAAAAGGGAGGTAGGAGAAGAATCTCTACGACCGATAACAGAGAACCTATGAAATAGATCCCCGATAGGATGAAAATAGCATTCAATAGGAAATACTCCCTTCACATCCCTCTGTCATTCACTGCACTCTGAGAGGAAAACCGGGCTTCAGCTTGCTGCAAAGCGCATATCAACGTAGAAATCTAGCACAAACTTACTTCACCACCTCCATAGGAGGCAAAGTTTGTAAAACTGAATTGTGGGTGTGGTGGGGGGTGTATTTATAGGCATTTTGAGGTTTGGGAAACTTTGCCCCTCCTGGTAGGAATGTATATCCCATACGTCACTAGCTCATGGACTCTTGCCAATTACATGAAAGAAATCCTGCTTCCAGTAGATAGCAAATCCAGTGCTGTACACGTGACAGCAGAGGATCAGTGCATGTGGAGTATAACAATGATCCAAAAGGAGGTGGTTAGGGACAGGTCCCTGCAACACTTGTGGCAGGCCTTTGACTAACTTGTACTGGCAGTGATTGTGCCACTATCCAATACTCCATAAAATTCCTCCTGTACAAACAGTAGCTCTCAGAGTAAAATGGGCCTCAAATCGGTCTGAGGACCCCAAGAGCATCTCCTGTGGAGGCAAAGATAAGACTAGTGAGGTGGGAGGGTTTTTAAGGGCTCTTTGAGTTTCGGGAATCTTTGTCTCCTCCTAGTGAGTTAAATTCCCAGGCGAAAAGGCTTGTCTCACCACCTTAATGAAAGAAAAATAATTGCAAACAATGAAAAAAAGCATTAAGGAACATTGATTGTAATATTGGAATGGATAAGTTATGACAAATCCCATTCAATTTATAAATAAGAAAGTACTTGTATATTTTTGCTTCTTAATCCATTAACCTAATAAAAAAAAAAAAAAAAATCTTCTTATGGATTACAATTAGGAGGAAGTGAAATAGGTATTTAATCAGCTATTATATATCCTACTTGTTAAGGCTAATAAATGCATAATGTTTCCCTTTATATTTAGCACAGCAAGATTAATCTATAAATACTCTCGAACTCCGTAAACAAATGACTTGCAGGAACTTTCAGAATGTTTGGGTGATTTATCCATGGCCTAATCTTTGTTTAGAACACATTTATTTTAATTACTATTTCAATTCTCATATCACAGTAAAGATAAATGAATAAACAAAGACATTAAAATTAACTATTTCCTCATTTAAAAATGTTATACCTTGAATCAAATCTTTGGCTTCCTCAGACACATTCCTCCAAGCTTCACCTTCAAAAGAGAAATCGCCTTGCTTGATTTTTTTCATTATATCTTCAGCACTGATGCACATCAACGCCTTCCCATGGCATTGGAAAGGAACTTGTCCTGATAGCATAGTATACTGGAAGAGAGTAAAAGTTAATTATCAAATGTTTTAATTTTTTTTTTACATACAATGATCACTACTATGACTTTTTGTTTAATTCTTTTTTTTTTTTTTTAATTATTGGTAAAAAAGTAGCGAGATGTAAACTCACCAAAACAACCCCAAGGCTCCACAAGTCACATGATTCATCATAGCCATCGTCATTTAACAGTTCTGGAGCAGCATAATGCAAAGTAAAACAAGGTGTTTTAAGAGGCTGATTATCAGGTGGTTTTAATCGAGCAAACCCAAAATCTATAATTTTTATTTCTGAATTGTCGCTGTCATCTGTGAATAAAAAATTCTGTAAAGACAAGGAAAATGGTTAGCAGTTTCACTTTTTAAGGCCAGTATATATATATATATATAAAACATAATTTATGTAAGAACTTACCTGATAAATTCATTTCTTTCATATTAGCAAGAGTCCATGAGCTAGTGACGTATGGGATATACATTCCTACCAGGAAGGGCAAAGTTTCCCAAACCTCAAAATGCCTATAAATACACCCCTCACCACACCCACAATTCAGTTTAACGAATAGCCAAGAAGTGGGGTGATAAAAAAGTGCGAAAGCATATAAAATAAGGAATTGGAATAATTGTGCTTTATACAAAATCATAACCAAAACAAAAAAAGGGCGGGCCTCATGGACTCTTGCTAATATGAAAGAAATGAATTTATCAGGTAAGTTCTTACATAAATTATGTTTTCTTTCATGTAATTAGCAAGAGTCCATGAGCTAGTGACGTATGGGATAATGACTACCCAAGATGTGGATCTTTCCACACAAGAGTCACTAGAGAGGGAGGGATAAAATAAAGACAGCCAATTCCTGCTGAAAATAATCCACACCCAAAATAAAGTTTAACGAAAAACATAAGCAGAAGATTCAAACTGAAACCGCTGCCTGAAGTACTTTTCTACCAAAAACTGCTTCAGAAGAAGAAAATACATCAAAATGGTAGAATTTAGTAAAAGTATGCAAAGAGGACCAAGTTGCTGCTTTGCAGATCTGGTCAACCGAAGCTTCATTCCTAAACGCCCAGGAAGTAGAAACTGACCTAGTAGAATGAGCTGTAATTCTCTGAGGCGGAGTTTTACCCGACTCAACATAGGCAAGATGAATTAAAGATTTCAACCAAGATGCCAAAGAAATGGCAGAAGCTTTCTGGCCTTTTCTAGAACCGGAAAAGATAACAAATAGACTAGAAGTCTTACGAAAAGATTTCGTAGCTTCAACATAATATTTCAAAGCTCTAACAACATCCAAAGAATGCAACAATTTCTCCTTAGAATTCTTAGGATTAGGACATAATGAAGGAACCACAATTTCTCTACTAATGTTGTTGGAATTCACAACTTTAGGTAAAAATTCAAAAGAAGTTCGCAACACCGCCTTATCCTGAAGAAAAATCAGAAAAGGAGACTCACAAGAAAGAGCAGATAATTCAGAAACTCTTCTGGCAGAAGAGATGGCCAAAAGGAACAAAACTTTCCAAGAAAGTAATTTAATGTCCAATGAATGCATAGGTTCAAACGGAGGAGCTTGAAGAGCTCCCAGAACCAAATTCAAACTCCAAGGAGGAGAAATTGACTTAATGACAGGTTTTATACGAACCAAAGCTTGTACAAAACAATGAATATCAGGAAGAATAGCAATCTTTCTGTGAAAAAGAACAGAAAGAGCAGAGATTTGTCCTTTCAAAGAACTTGCGGACAAACCCTTATCTAAACCATCCTGAAGAAACTGTAAAATTCTCGGTATTCTAAAAGAATGCCAGGAAAAATGATGAGAAAGACACCAAGAAATATAAGTCTTCCAGACTCTATAATATATCTCTCGAGATACAGATTTACGAGCCTGTAACATAGTATTAATCACAGAGTCAGAGAAACCTCTTTGACCAAGAATCAAGCGTTCAATCTCCATACCTTTAAATTTAAGGATTTCAGATCCTGATGGAAAAAAGGACCTTGTGACAGAAGGTCTGGTCTTAACGGAAGAGTCCACGGTTGGCAAGAGGCCATCCGGACAAGATCCGCATACCAAAACCTGTGAGGCCATGCCGGAGCTACCAGCAGAACAAACGAGCATTCCTTCAGAATCTTGGAGATTACTCTTGGAAGAAGAACTAGAGGCGGAAAGATATAGGCAGGATGATACTTCCAAGGAAGTGATAATGCATCCACTGCCTCCGCCTGAGGATCCCGGGATCTGGACAGATACCTGGGAAGTTTCTTGTTTAGATGGGACGCCATCAGATCTATTTCTGGAAGTTCCCACATTTGAACAATCTGAAGAAATACCTCTGAGTGAAGAGACCATTCGCCCGGATGCAACGTTTGGCGACTGAGATAATCCGCTTCCCAATTGTCTACACCTGGGATATGAACCGCAGAGATTAGACAGGAGCTGGATTCCACCCAAACCAAAATTCGAGATACTTCTTTCATAGCCAGAGGACTGTGAGTCCCTCCTTGATGATTGATGTATGCCACAGTTGTGACATTGTCTGTCTGAAAACAAATGAACGATTCCCTCTTCAGAAGAGGCCAAAACTGAAGAGCTCTGAAAATTGCACGGAGTTCCAAAATATTGATCGGTAATCTCACCTCCTGAGATTCCCAAACTCCTTGTGCCGTCAGAGATCCCCACACAGCTCCCCAACCTGTGAGATTTGCATCTGTTGAAATTACAGTCCAGGTCGGAAGCACAAAAGAAGCCCCCTGAATTAAACGATGGTGATCTGTCCACCATGTTAGAGAGTGTCGAACAATCGGTTTTAAAGATATTAATTGAGATATCTTCGTGTAATCCTTGCACCATTGCTTCAGCATACAGAGCTGAAGAGGTCGCATGTGAAAACGAGCAAAGGGGATCGCGTCCGATGCAGCAGTCATAAGACCTAGAATTTCCATGCATAAGGCTACCGAAGGGAATGATTGTGACTGAAGGTTTCGACAAGCTGCAATCAACTTTAGACGTCTCTTGTCTGTTAAAGACAGAGTCATGGACACTGAATCCATCTGGAAACCCAGAAAGGTTACCCTTGTCTGAGGAATCAAAGAACTTTTTGGTAAATTGATCCTCCAACCATGATCTTGAAGAAACAACACAAGTTGATTCGTATGAGATTCTGCTAAATGTAAAGACTGAGCAAGTACCAAGATATCGTCCAAATAAGGAAATACCACAATACCCTGTTCTCTGATTACAGACAGCAGGGCACCGAGAACCTTTGTAAAAATTCTTGGAGCTGTAGCTAGGCCAAACGGCAGAGCCACAAACTGGTAATGCTTGTCCAGAAACGAGAATCTCAGGAACTGATAATGATCTGGATGAATCGGAATATGCAGATATGCATCCTGTAAATCTATTGTGGACATATAATTCCCTTGCTGAACAAAAGGTAAGATAGTCCTTACAGTTACCATCTTGAACGTTGGTATCCTTACATAACGATTCAATATTTTTAGATCCAGAACTGGTCTGAAAGAATTCTCCTTCTTTGGTACAATGAAGAGATTTGAATAAAACCCCATCCCCTGTTCCGGAACTGGAACTGGCATAATTACTCCAGTCAACTCTAGATCTGAAACACATTTCAGAAATGCTTGAGCTTTTACTGGATTTACTGGGACACGGGAAAGAAAAAATCTCTTTGCAGGAGGTCTCAACTTGAAACCAATTCTGTACCCTTCTGAAACAATGCTCTGAATCCAAAGATTGTGAACAGAATTGATCCAAATTTCCTTGAAAAAACGTAACCTGCCCCCTACCAGCTGAGCTGGAATGAGGGCCGCACCTTCATGTGGACTTAGAAGCAGGCTTTGCCTTTCTAGCTGGCTTGGATTTATTCCAGACTGGAGATGGTCTCCAAACTGAAACTGCTCCTGAGGATGAAGGATCAGGCTTTTGTTCTTTGTTGAAACGAAAGGAACGAAAACGATTATTAGCCCTGTTTTTACCTTTAGATTTTTTATCCTGTGGTAAAAAAGTTCCTTTCCCACCAGTAACAGTTGAAATAATGGAATCCAACTGAGAACCAAATAATTTGTTACCCTGGAAAGAAATGGAAAGTAAAGTTGATTTAGAAGCCATATCAGCATTCCAAGTTTTAAGCCATAAAGCTCTTCTAGCTAAAATAGCTAGAGACATAAACCTGACATCAACTCTGATAATATCAAAAATGGCATCACAGATAAAATTATTAGCATGCTGAAGAAGAATAATAATATCATGAGAATCACGATGTGTTACTTGTTGCGCTAAAGTTTCCAACCAAAAAGTTGAAGCTGCAGCAACATCAGCCAAAGATATAGCAGGTCTAAGAAGATTACCTGAACACAGATAAGCTTTTCTTAGAAAGGATTCAATTTTCCTATCTAGAGGATCCTTAAACGAAGTACCATCTGACGTAGGAATAGTAGTACGTTTAGCAAGGGTAGAAATAGCCCCATCAACTTTAGGGATCTTGTCCCAAAATTCTAATCTGTCAGACGGCACAGGATATAATTGCTTAAAACGTTTAGAAGGAGTAAATTAATTACCCAAATTATCCCATTCTTTGGAAATTACTGCAGAAATAGCATTAGGAACAGGAAAAACTTCTGGAATAACCACAGGAGCTTTAAATACCTTATCTAAACGTTTAGAATTAGTATCAAGAGGACCAGAATCCTCTATTTCTAAAGCAATTAGTACTTCTTTAAGTAAAGAACGAATAAATTCCATTTTAAATAAATATGAAGATTTATCAGCATCAACCTCTGAGACAGAATCCTCTGAACCAGAGGAATCATCAGAATCAGAATGATGATGTTCATTTAAAAATTCATCTGTAGGGAGAGAAGTTTTAAAAGATTTTTTACGTTTACTAGAAGGAGAAATAACAGACATAGCCTTCTTTATGGATTCAGAAACAAAATCTCTTATATTATCAGGAACATTCTGCACCTTAGATGTTGAAGGAACTGCAACAGGCAAAGGTACTTTACTAAAGGAAATATTATCTGCTTTAACAAGTTTGTCATGACAATCAATACAAACAACAGCTGGAGGAATAGCTACCAAAAGTTTACAGCAGATACACTTAGCTTTGGTAGATTCAGCACTTGACAGCGATTTTCCTGTAGTATCTTCTGACTCAGATGCAACGTGAGACATCTTGCAATATGTAAGAGAAAAAACAACATATATATAAAGCAAAATTGATCAAAATTCCTTAAATGACAGTTTCAGGAATGGGAAAAAATGCCAAAGAACAAGCTTCTAGCAACCAGAAGCAATAAAAAATGAGACTTAAATAATGTGGAGACAAAAGCGACGCCCATATTTTTTCGCGCCAAATAAGACGCCCACATTATTTGGCGCCTAAATGCTTTCTGGCGCCAAAAATGACGCCACATCCGGAACGCCGACATTTTTGGCGCAAAATAACGTCAAAAAAATGACGCAACTTCCGGCGACACGTATGACGCCGGAAACGGAAATAGAACAAAGTTTGTAAAACTGAATTGTGGGTGTGGTGAGGGGTGTATTTATAGGCATTTTGAGGTTTGGGAAACTTTGCCCCTCCTGGTAGGAATGTATATCCCATACGTCACTAGCTCATGGACTCTTGCTAATTACATGAAAGAAATATACATTTATTTATATTTATTAGGGGTGCAAATTAAGATCTTCGTGAGGATCCAAATGCAGAAGTAAACAGCAGCTCGTGCCCTTCGGATATTTTCGTAGCCAGATTGATTCCTGTAAAAGATCTCCAGATCTTAGAGTAGGGTCTTTTATAAGAATTAATCTGGTTCCGAAAAGTGAACGAAAGATCCGAATGTGCATCCCTAATATATATCTATATATATATATATATATATATACACACATATATATATATATATATATATATCTCTATATCGCCATCTATATCTATCTCTCTCTCTCTCTCTCTATACTCTCTCTCTCTCTCTCTCTCTCTCTCTCTCTCTCTCTCTCTATATATATATATATATATATATATATATATATATATATATACACTGTATGTATCTCTATATATATCTATAGCTATATATCTATATATCTATATATATATATATCTATATCTCTATATATCTATATATATATATATATATATATATATATATATATATATATATATACAGATAAAGATATACACACACACACAATATATATGTGTGTGTGTGTTTAAAATATACATAACCTAGGCAGTCTATGCATAATTCTTCAATTATTTTTGTTTACAGTTAATTGCTTGGCAACTGCTACTTACTATCCCAGAAAATGTCAATCAAATTGAATCAATTATTTTTTATGTTTAGTTTATTCCAATGTAGAAAATGCTGTGATCTAAGATGTCATTGCAGAAAATGCTGCATGCCTGCAGAAAGATTGGGAAAAGTGTAGGAACTGTTAGCGCTTTCGCTTTGCAGTGCTGCTCCATATCAGACTGTATTCTTGAAACAGTGCTGTACTTCAACTGCACTGCATAAGTTTTCCTTAACAAAGTGCAGCCTTAAGTGAAACCCTATTTGAAGAGTCAAATACAAATTAGCACTGCAAAGAAGAAGCGGTCTAAGTGAAGACGGTCTCTAAGGATTTTTTTCAACCCTGCAGCCTATCCTTTACCGGTCTGTAAAGCTGTGACACCTAAATGTAAGATGTTCTTGTAAGCAATGCAACTTTATTAATACATCCAAGAGCAAAGGAAACTAATTTACTCAAAAGAAAGGTTTCCTCCCATAAGGGCAAAATGGGACCAATGTATCTAGTAACCATACAAATCCTTTGTTTACAGGAGTATTGCCTTTTATTTAAAGAGACAGTCAAGTCCAAAAAAAACTTTCATGATAAAGATAGGGCATTTAATTTTAATTGAAATGATTTTTATTGAATTTAAACAGCAATACAGAGCTTCGTAAAAAATTACATGTACATGTGCTTGTTTTCTCCCCCAAAGCAAACATAGTATATCATGACCACATATTATTGCAAGAAGTATGCCTTGACAGCCTATCACAAGCCATCTTTACTCCATATCCCTGGCAACTTACGACAGAATGGTAACAAAATTTAACTAAAACATCAACTCATAAATCCCCCCACTTCCAGGATGTGTCGGTTGGTCTCCATCTCTTTTGGAAATATTATAGTTTAATTGTCTGTCTTTCACAAATATTGCTTTATTATCTGGGAAATATCACTTTATCCTGTGTTCTCCGTCCTACTTGATGATGTCGCCCACCACCACCTCTACCTGATCAGTCAACCATACTCTAATTCATTCTATAGCTCCCCCTTCCTTAGTATCCAATAAAACCATATCTTCTGAAACTGTTCTTGTTGGCCCTGTGACCAGGCCACCATTTCAGATAAGTTAAATGTGTCTACAATCTTATCAACCACTTCTTGCCAAGCAGGCGTCCCCGCTTTCCAATGTCTGACGATACATATTCTCATGCACGTGCATAATATTCTAATAAAGCTATTTATTGTCTTATTGAATGGTCTTACCCTATCATGTAGTAGTGCCTGTGATATTGTGAGGGTTATTCTCTCGTTCAGAAGGGTTCCTATCGTGGATGAAAGTTTCCCCCAGAGTGTTTGGACTTTTGGGCAGTTCCACCACATGTGTCTATATGTCCCCCTTTCTTGACACCCTCTGTAGCAGTTGCCATTATGTGTGGCTGCAGAATGCATTGTTCTGATTGGGGTTAGGTACCATCTAAACGACACCTTAATAGAGTTCTCTCTCATGTCTGCACTAACCATTCCTCTACCTGCTTCCCTCAGCAACTCCTCCCATTCACTTTTCTCTCTTACCTCCATGATATCCCTTTCCCATCTCTCTACCATGGGCGACTTAGATTGACATTTCGCTTTTTGCATCATCAAGTAAATTTTGGAGATCAATCCCTTTCCCCTGAATGGAGCACTAATCATTCTTTCCAATTCCGTAAGTGGTGTGGACTGTTTTGGTGACTGATATGCATGAATGGCTGAACTAATTTGTAAATATAAAAACCAATGTAGATGTTCTGGGTCTATTATCTCTCTGATCTGATTAAATGTAAGCAATTTTGCGTTCTGTAAGAAGTCTGCTACCCTATATAACCCTTTGTTTTCCCACTTCCCCACTAGCCGTCTGGAGTCTACAGGCACCAATAGTTTAATAGGCTTTAGTAAGGATTTCGTTTTACATAGTTGTAGCTCTTTTGTGAGTTTTGACCATAGCCGTATTGCCTCCGCCGTTATTGACGATTTGTATTCGCTCGTTTTCAAAAGGGGCCCCATGTCCCATATAATGTCTGCCGCCCTATCATAACCCGCAATTTCCGCCTCAATCCTGGGCCATATTAATTCACTGTCGCTCTTCCCCATCACCACCGTCTGATCTAATCTAGCTGCCCTATAGTATTCAATGAGATTAGGAACTCCTACTCCCCCCACTTGTCTATGTTGTTTCAACACCTGTGCTGTTATCCTTGTCTTTCCATCGCCTCTTAAAAATTTCAATAGCTCACCTTGCAAAGCTTCAAGTTCCGAGGTGGGGACACCTATAGGTATAGCTCTAAAAATATACATTAATCTCGGAAGGAGATTCATTTTAATCGCCATTAACCTCCCATACCATGAAAAGTTGCCCTTTTTCCACCTTCCTAAATCGCTTCTGATAGTTCTGTAGATAGGTAGATAATTCAGTTTATATAAATCTGACAGATTGTCACTTATTTTAACCCCTAAATATGTAATGTGGCTTTTGACACACACTAATTCAAAATTTATCTCCATCGCTTTTTTCGTATGTGGAGGGAGACATAACGGCAATGCCTCACACTTAGCAGAATTAATCTTGTAGCCTGAAATCTCTGAGAAATCTTCCAATATTTTATATAAGTATGTTAATGAATGCAAGGGCTTGGTTAGCGTTAATAACACGTCGTCTGCAAATAACATTAATTTATACTCCGAGGTTGCCAGCTGGACCTCCGAAATGTCTCTCGAATGCCTAATATACGAAGCTAGTGGTTCTATACATATGGCGAACAACAGCGGCGACAACGGACATCCCTGTCGGGTACCATTTAAGATTGAGATTTGCCTCGATATATAGCCCGCCGCCCCCACCACTGCCGTCGGCCCTGAATAAATACTCTTAAGCGCTTGTATAAAGGCCCCTTTAAAGCCCATGTCCAAAAGTACTCTAAACATGAAACTCCAGTCTACCCTGTCAAACGCTTTCTCTGCGTCTAATGACAGGAATAGAGCTGGAGTCCCAGTCGCCTTCAAATAGTCTAATAAAGCAAGCGCTCTCCTAACATTATCCGGGGCCTCCCTATCCTGTACAAATCCCACCTGGTCTTGATGGACCAGTTTGGGGAGTATCTGTTTTAATCTGTTTGCCATGATTTTAGCAAAGATTTTGATATCATGATTTATTAGGGAGATCGGCCTGTAGTTTTGAAAGCATTTAGTGTTTTTCCCGCCCTTTGGTATCACTATTATCTTAGCCTGTAACGACTCCCTAGGTATCTCCCGACCCTCCATGATACCGTTACAAAAGTTGACCAGGTGAGGCAATAATTCTTTCCTAAAGAGTTTATAATATTCCCCCGTCAGCCCGTCTGGACCCGCTGCTTTCCCTACTTTTAAGTCTTTAATTACCCCTAGAACTTCCGAGCTGGTTATTTTCCTGTTCAGACTTTCTAAGTCGCTAACCGTAATTGAATTTAATCTCGCTCTTTCTAGAAATTGGCTTGTCTTGGTGAGAATGTCTCCCAACCCTTTTTTCCCATTGTATAGGGTTTCATAATAGTGGGCGTAACTATCCGCTATTTCCTGCGGGTGTGAGGTGAGGACCCCCTTCTCTGTATAAATCATAGGTATAGAAAAAAACTTGTTCCTTTCTCTCAGCTTGTATGCTAAGTATTTGTCTGGCTTGTTCGCATACAAAAAATAGTGAGCTCTCAACCTCAAGGCTGCTCTAACAGAGGCTTCATTTAAGATTGTCGCTAACTCCCTTCTCTTACTCACCAGTAGTTGAGTAAGTGTTGTTAGAAATGGTGCGTTGATGTTCCTTCTCTAACTGTTCAACCTCTTTCTGCAGTGTTTTAACTAATTTGACTGCTAGTTTATTTTTTATCAACTTTTCCTTCATGAGGAGTCCCAGAACAAAAGGCTTGTGGGCCGCCAATGTCATTAATGGATTTTCGACTGATCCCATGTTGATATCCCAAAACTCCCCTAGTGCCCTCTGTATCTTCCCATGAATCTCAGGGTCCCTCAACAATGTCGGATTATATGTCCATGACCTTTGTCTAGAAAAGTTTATAAGGCCCGTTAACTCCATGTATACCAGGGAATGGTCTGACCAAACACAGGCCTGTGTATCCACTTTTACTAGGTTAGTTGTCAGAATTTGGCTAACAAAAATGTAGTCCAGTGTGGTGTATATTTTGTGGGGAGGGGAATAATAAGTATAGTCATGAGGTCCTCTACCCACTGCCTCCCATGCATCTACAAGATTGTGTTCTGCCAAAGAATTTCTAATGGATTTTATGATACTATTGTGCCTATGTTGTTTATTAGTTTGTTTGGTGTTTGCCGAGCCCCCAACGGAAGACATATTGACATTAAAGTCCCCTGCAAGAATCACTCTAGTCTGTGACCATTGCGTAAGTAAGGTGGATATTTTAGTAAAGAAGGCATTTTGAGTTTCATTAGGGGCATAAACATTGCAGAGTACTACATTTGATCCTTGAATTGTTCCCTGTACTATCACATAACGTCCTTCCGTATCTGTAAGTACCTTCTCCGTCACCAAGTCAAGCGATCTATGTACCAAAATTGTTACCCCTCTTTTTTTAGCGTCTGATGTTGAGTGAAAATGTTGGGGGAAGTGATGTGACCAAAACTTAGGGATAGATGATTTTACGAAGTGCGTCTCTTGCAAAAAGATTATTTTAGCCTTTGCTCTGAGGTATTGTGTTATGGCGGTCTTTCTTTTAGTGTCTGTATTTAGCCCCCTTGCGTTGTGGGAGAGTAAAACTAAATTATTTGGCGTCATTATCTATCTCCTCCTTCTCGATCTCCCTTCCTCCCCCTTGTTGCTACAGATTCTATCTTTATTATAAAAGAATGCTAGGACCCAGCCTTGTTCTAAATCCCTGATTTCCAACTTCCCCAACCAGTCTATTCGTCTTAGTTTTTTACCTTCAGGAGACACAACCTGGAAGAAAATAAACAATAACAAACAAAAACATTTCACAATAACAATAACGTTATCACTCTGAACTAAACATTGCATCACACTTAACTAAAAGGGCAGCCAATCGTATCTGCCTCCTACTAACACCAGTGGCGTGAATGTCTATAGTGCCAATGTTCCAGCAGTCTTTTTTTTTTTGTAGTTAAGTAAATACATTACAACAATGTCCACGATAACCTGGTAGTTGGACTTGAGAGTTACATTAATGTCCTTCATTCATCATACATTGTGAGCCATCAGACCCATCATTGGGTCCCAACCCTTGTCACCAACAGATCTTAAGTTATGCTTAGTTATAAAAATCACTCTTATTTAATGTCCCAGATCACTGGTCGTTGCATGCATATGTCTTAATCTGTAAAAAAAAACAACTTGATGTTAACAGCATTATATACTCATCTGTCCGACGATCTGGATTCAACAAGATCCTTTCTTCTTAAACGAAACCGTCCATCAGATTCAAACCTGAACCAGAGCTCCAAAAAGATCCAAATAAATCCGATCCTAAAAAACAGTTTCTGCTGCATCAAGTCTTCCTCTTCTTTTCAGGTACACAGGACCATTTCTTCTGGAGAGGTTTCCTGCTTCCCTCTTCTCCTCCTGTAATTGATCTTTGTTGTTGAAGAGCTGGGGGTTCCAGCTTCAATTTCCTACAGGTTTCTTGAATCTCTTCTGGATCCTTAATGGAGAGGATCCTATTCTCCCATGAGATGTGTAGAGCGAATGGAAATCCCCATCTATAGGGGATCTGGTTTTTCCTCAGTTGGGCTGTGAGTGGACGGAGCGCACCTCTTCTCTGCAAGGTCCTCAAGCATAAATCTTGAAAAAATGACATTGCCTTGGTATTTGAATGTCAATTTCTCCGTGCCGCTGCCATTATTTCTTCTTTTTCTTGGAATCTGAGCATCTGAATTATGATGTCTCGTGGCGGATCATCTCCTTTGGGTTTCGGCCTAAGTGCCCTATGGGCCCTCTCTATCTGGAATTTCTCGTCGCCTCCAGCCCCTGTAATGCCTTGGAATAGATTTAATACATACATATTCAGGTCTTTCGGGGTCACTGACTCAGGAACACCTTTCAAGCGTATGTTGCGACGACTGCGGTTCTCGAGATCTTCAAGCTTGTCATGAATATCTTCTAATTCTTGCTGCTGTGCTGACACCTGTGTCGTGATGTCGTTCAGCCCTTCTGCCAAGGTGTCCCCGCTTTCTTCAAGAGAATCAACTGTAGAGCCTAGTTCCCCCACTTCCTGCCTAAGCTCCGTCAAACTGCTAGTGACCGTATTCTGCAGGGCCTCAATTTTCTCTAGGAGAATCCCAAAGTTTGTAGATATGTCTTGTTTCGACACCAACTGTTCAATATCAGCTTTAGTTAATGGTTCCTGACTTCCCGCCCCTATTTGTGAGCTTGGGTCGCTGTCTCTATCTGACTGAGGTGATTGTTGTTCTGGGGATTTCTCTCCTCTTGTAGTTTTGAAAAAAATGGGTGCTGTAGATTGCTTATTTAGGGGTGTAGCCTTTATGTTTCTTTTGGAGGCCATTATTGCAGCTTACCCCCAGCAATACGAAAGGTGCTTCTTGTGACACTCTGCACTTTTAACAGATCCTTTAGATCTCTCTTGCAAGGTGTCTTCTGTTATTATTATTAAAAGTCTCTTTGCAGCTGGGGGATCTGCAATTATATATGTCGGCTACCCCTTGGTTTTATTGTTGTCCGCCATGTACATCAACCATATTTCTGGCACTTGTCATATATATCTCACAAATGAGGAAGTAGCGCAGCTGTGGCGATCTATGTGTCTCACTGTGTCACACCCAAAATACTGTGGATTGTAAAGGTTCCATTAGGGATTACTTTTGCGGGCTTAAGAACTTGTATTTTCTCCCACATTTAAAAATAAGTTTTACTGATAGTGTGCTCCGTTTTTAAGCGGCATTATAGTGTCCTCTGAGTTACCCTATTTCAGCATGTTATGGCTTCCATCCATTCCTCAGCCACCCAGCCGGTTTTCACAACTGCTTTGCGGTATTCACCGCTACTCACTTAATCCTTGTCTGCGCCTCTCCACGCTTGTTCTCCAAGTTTTGCAGAGAGCGGAGTTTGCAGCTACGCCACGTGGGCTCCCGACATGGCCGCGGTCTCTGTGCACTGCTTGCCGCTTCTTGAATTGTCTGCGTGTCGGATGTTGCTGGGCTCCACTATTCCCATAAAACAACTCTCTCAGTCCAGTCTCACCTCCCCTCACCTCATAATAAGACTGCTGGGCTTTAGCTGCTTTAAAACGCCTTTACACTTATTTGGCTGCCTGGAGCTCCTCACTTATGCGGCCATTCCTCTCTCCCTCCAGGCTCCGCCCCTAGGGCATGTAATTTTAAACAACTTTCCAATTTACTTTATCACCAATTTTTCTTTCTTCTCTTGGTATTCTTAGTTGAAAGCTAAACCTAGGAGGTTCATATGCTAATTTCTTAGACCTTGAAGGCCACCTCTAATCTAAATGCATTTTGATAGTTTTTCACCACTAGAGGGCATTAGCTCATGTGTTTCATATAGATAAAATTGAGCTCATGCATGTGAATTTACCATGAAGACAGCTCTGATTGGCTAAACTGCAAGTCTGTCAAAAGAACTGAAATAAGGGGGCAGTCTGCTGAGGCTTAGATACAAGGTAATTACAGAGGTAAAATGTGTACTGTATTATTATAACCGTTTTGGTTATGTAAAACTGGGGAATTGGTAAATAAGGGGTTATCTATCTTAATTTTATTTATTTTTTACTTTTTTATTGAGGTTTTGTAATAAAGCATACAAATTAATTAATGACAAAGTATATACAGTAGGACCATCAATGGTACATACATAGCTTCATAAGATCTACACATATAAGAGAAGGGAGGGTTAACAAAGTGCTAAATCAATAAGAATAAATGCTTGCTCATATCTAGTCAGAAAAATAAAATGTGTAGTATAAGTATGCTATTAATATAAGACTTTCTAAGTAATGCTAGGGGCGACTCTTGGGCCTCCACATCATATAAGGGTATAATAGTAATAGAAAGTACTATAACCAAACAGGAGACCACTCTTGGGTCCCAAATTGAAAACCTCAGTTTTATAAATATGGTGATCAGGAATAAGACCCAATCTGGGTCAGGAAGTTCCATGAGGATAAAAGAAAAGTGTAAACTGTAATACAGACTATAAAACATTCTCTATATAACATTCTCTAAACAGGATAGTAAGGACAATAAGTGTACACCTAAACCCTTATTGGGAGCCTATAGGATTCAGAGCATTAATTCGGTTACTATGCTAGTAAGTTAACCTAAAATTCCAAGACAATCCCCTAGTGGTTAATTAGATATAAGTGCAATATATAGTTAGTATGCTGTGTCAAAAGTTCTAATTTTTAATCTGCTATTACAAATTATTATACGGAGTGCAATTCTAATAATCCCTTCTCAGTGAACTAGTGTGTGTCCCCAGCCTCGGCCGCAGACTAAGGGGCAACCTCCTATGTCAATCAGGGAGATATAAAGACACAGTAAATCAGACATATTTTTGCATATAAAGACATAGCTACAGGGGACGTCCCAATCAGGTTGACTTGACTTGGGTTCAGGATAGAGTTTTAATTAAAATGTCTCCCAATAGAGTTTTAATTTGTTTGGAAGCCTGTCTGGAGAGCAATGAAAGGTTAATCACAAATATAACTTTAAACCATAAAAATAAAAAATAGTCTTTGCGTCTACTTATATAAGCTTCTAGGAATTGCTATAGCCAAATAACATGTAATCCTATTAATTTGTAATCCACAGAAAAGTTCCCCAACATAATACCATTTAACTTGTAGAAGATCAGGGGTAGATAAGAGATCCACTCCAAATATACATCTGTACTACTCTAAAGAATACTAAAAGAAATTAAACGTTGCAGAAACATAAAGCACTACTACCTGTTGCCAATATATCACATAAGATCGATTGAACTCAGAGTCTGTAAAAGAAAAAGGTTTCCACATACAACTTTAACCTCAAGTTTTGTAATGTAAATGTCCCCGAAAAGAATTTTATATTTTGTGGCAGTAGTCAACATGCTAAGCATTCATCCTGGCTGAAGTAAAAAGAGTAAGCCTTTATGCGTTAAAAGACCGCAAACCACAAACTCTGAACCGGAATGAAGAGTACAGTCTAAGCCCACCCCAAACCTTGAAGTTAGTCAAATGTTCTCCTGAGGTACATCGTCTACTTGTGATGTGAATCCATATTGGGTTGATAAGACAGGAAACTGAGTGGCGAAAAAACAAGGCTGCCTATAGGGCCGATTGCCCAGTTTCCATCTCAATTGAGCCAGGTTAGATTCCACATTGTCACGCTGCAAACCTTTTGAGGATTTCAGTGTGCCCTGTGTGATCGCATTCGCTGCTTTTTTGCTTTGCACGCTGATATTTGCCAAGTTATCAGCAGATCTGTCCGGACCACCGTAAATTGTCTCACATGGCTGAAGTTCTAATCCTCCTCCTGTCTCATCCTCGATCCCCATATTTAGGGCAGGTGAACAAAGGGTAGCTTGATTTAACTGCGGGAGAGCAGTTTCATCTTCGGTATCAGCTTCCTTGTAATGATTGGCAGGTTGAGACATAGCCGCTGTGAGGTGCTGCTCCAACCTAGTAAAGTGATCCGTTAAGAGAGTAGAAATAGCTTCCAATATGCCACTATCTAGTAGTTCCATAGTCGATGGTGGATAGAGTATAACTGTCCAATTGAAAGAGAATGTCCTCTTGGTACTTTTACCTGATCAAGCTACTCAGGTAAAGGGGGGGGGAGCCGAGGCTTCTGTATAGGCCGCCGCACAGGGCCTCCGTAGTCCGGGTTCTGTTGCTAACTTCAGCACTATCGTAATAAGTGGTATCGTTAGATTTAGGTATTCTTCAGGATGCTGTATATAACTGTAGAATTTGCAGATTATTCTTTAGGCTCTTGATAATCGGCGGATTATCGATATTTTTTCAGCAGCTCCAAATAATGCATCCACTCATGGCGCTACCCGGACACGCCCCTGTTATCTATCTTTTTAAACAACAAAAATTGCGGTGTTGACTGTCCCTTTAAAGACAGTCTGTGTAGATGGGACCAGAAAAATCTACTGTGAAATGCAAGTAGGATAAAAGGGTGTGCAGAATCACATACATGTTACTATAGCAATTTTTACAACAAGCTAAGCATCTCTCCCTTCTTGGTTAATATGAAATATTAATTTCTCAGCCCATTTAATAGAGGACTTTGGATTTGTGGTAAATCAGCATAAAAGCATCTTTCCAAGACATAATGACTAAACACATGTAGTAAACTGTCTTACATAACTATAAAAAGAAATTACTTGTTAATAAAATAACTTGTTAATGCTCTAACAGTGTCTTTCTATACTCAAAGTAGGTGTAAAAACAAGCAACCCGGACACAGAGATAAATATATATATATATATATATATATATATATATATGTATATATATATATATAAGAGAGAGAGAGATTATATATAGGGCTCCATTTATCATTGTTTTGTGAAATCCGACTTTCAGTTCTCCTATAAGTTCTCCGCAGCTTGCCCTCGGCGAGGCGCACCTGTGCGCCAATATTTATCATAAAATCGGTCGTATTATCATGCTCATTTCCAAAGTTGAGATGCCGCGGATTAATGATAAATCTCTCCGTTATTATATATGCGCCTAATTTATCATTACATCTTCGCTAAAATACGCCTATTTTTGCTTTTTTTTATTGAAATTAAGTTTTAAATTATAGATGAACGGGTTTTAGCATATTTAATTATATTTTTTTATTATATTAATGTAATACAATGTAATTTCTTTTTATTTACCATTATTATAAACCATGTTATGTAATACATGGTAATGAAATCTCCAAAAACATTTTTATATTTCAAGTTAAAGAAATTAAAATATGATTTTACCAATGCTACACAATACAAAGTCCACTTTTGTTTATCTCCTTTACATCCCCCCTGCAGACCATATGTCTCCTATTCTAAAAACTTGAACTGTTGGCATGTCTTAGATCGAGCTCTAATCTTGTTAGCTTTTGAATGATAAGATAGTATAACTTTATTAAAGATAGCAATGAATTGGACAACAAATGGTTTTATTCAAATCATATATTCATTTTTATTAATATAAAAAATATGTTATCCTCACATTCATAAATGTTTTAATAATATACAAACATTTTTTTTACAGTTTTTGGTATCTCATTCTCATTTTCCTCACTGCAGAGTAATTACTTAAGAGTCCTGTTTCTGCTTTAAGCAGGACTTCTAAAAGTTCTCTTTTGCTGAACCAAATCTTATCATCCTCTGGAACTATAACAAAGAAAAAAAAAAAATTATTGAAATGATACATGTATATGTTTTTTATTGCATTTCTATAAGGAAACACACATTCAGCAACAGCATTAAAAAAGTTTCCAAAATTCGGCAAAATATACATTGATTCAAATTATTCCAGTTGTGATCACTTACTCCAGTCATAATATTGTGGGGAAGCAGAGTCCTCATCTTGCACCTCTTCTGTGCTTCTCTTTTCTTGTATAGCTGTAAGTGAAAACATAATTTTAGAACCTATATTGATTTTGTAACTCTTGAATTTCTCTTTCTATATATATATATATATATATAATTGAAATCATATATATATATATATATATATATACATATATATATACACATATACACATAGTATATATATATATAGTTTAATTTAAAATAATATATATATATATATATATATATATATATATATAGATAACATTTAATTAACACACATATATATATAATTTTAAAAGATATAGAGAAAGAGAGAGTTAAATATGGAATGATATAGAAAATGTTAAAATAATAAATTATTATTTAGGTAATCTTCTAATACCTGTTAATTACTTTACTTAAGTTTAACACACTAATAAAAACATGAATTTTGTGTTTGATTTTTGTTTAGAATGATAATAGGTAGTATTTTTAACTGTTTCAGCTGAAGTTCCTGAATGCACCTGCTCTTACTCTTGCCCCTCCCTCTTCATCGTGCTCACCTCTTCCTTTTTGCTCCAAATCTTCATCCTCTTCAACCTCTTGTTCCATAATATTAATATTCTGCACTTCCGCCTCATCGGACTCATCACACAAAATTTCTTGATTGTTTATATTCATCTACTTACATCAATAGTGATATAATTTTCAATTAATTTTAAATATAATCTATATTTAAAACAAATTAAAATTATACAAAATATTAAAAAATACCTTGAATGTTTAGAATTTCAACTTCTTCACCATCATTATTTAATGGCCTGGCCCAACGATTTGGCCTACTATGTCTTCCTTTAATAAAAATAATAAAAAAAATAATAAATGTATTCTATTTTATTTAGGAATGCTATTTTGATTTATTTTATACCTGTTCTATCAGTCCCATCATTGTCCATGAATACTGTGGGCAGTGGGTCTGATACCCCCCAGAACAGGAAGAAGTCATCTCAATGGGGCAAAGGTACCTGGGCGCTCTTCTTGTTTGACTTTAAATAAAAAGATAATAGAAACACAATTAAAATAATTAATTTTTTGATTTGTACTATTAAAAAATATTTTCAAAAAATATTTTAAAATGCATTAACTAAAACATAATTTATGTAAGAACTTACCTGATAAATTCATTTCTTTCATATTGGAAGGAGTCCATGAACTAGTGACGTATGGGATATACAATCCTACCAGGAGGGGCAAAGTTTCCCAAACCTCAAAATGCCTAGAAATACACCCCTCACCACACCCACAATTCAGTTTAATGAATAGCCAAGTAGTGGGGTGATATAAAAAGGAGTAAAAAAAGCATACAAAGAGAGAGGAACTGGAAATATAATTGTGCTTTTATACAAAAAATCATAACCACCAGAAAAAGGGTGGGTCTCATGGACTATTGCCAATATGAAAGAATTTAATTTATCAAGTAAGTTCTTACATAAATTATGTTTTCTTTCATGTAATTGGCAAGAGTCCATGAGCTAGTGACGTATGGGATAGAAATACCCAAGATGTGGAACTCCACAGAAGAGTCACTAGAAAGGGAGGGATAAAATAAAAACAGACATTTTCCGCTGAAAAAATGAAATCCACAAAAAAGTTTCTCATAAATTGAAAGAAGAAAACTTAAAACATTAGCAAAAGAATCAAACTGAAACAGCTACCTGAAGAACTTTTCTACCAAAGACTGCTTCAGAAGAAGCAAATACAACAAAATGGTAACATTTAGTAAATGTATGCAAAGAAGACCAAGTTGCTGCTTTGCAAATCTGATCAACTGAAGCTTAATTATTAAAAGCCCAAGAAGTGGAGACTGATCTAGTAGAATGAGCTGTGATCCTTTGAGGCGGGGACTGTCCCGCCTTCAAATAAGCTTTATGAATCAAATGCTTCAACCAAGATGCCAAAAAAATGGCAGAAGCTTTCTGACCTTTCCTAGGACCAGAGAAGACAACAAAGACTAGAAGTCTTCCTGAAATCTTTAGTAGCTTCAACATAATATATCAAAGCTCTTACAACATCCAAAGATTGCAAAGATCTTTCAAGAGCAATCAGAAAAGGAGACTCACAAGAGAGAGCAGACAATTCGGAAACTCTTCTAGCTGAAGAGATAGCCAAAAGAAACCACACTTTCCAAGAAAGTAGTTTAATATCCAAAGAATGCATATGCTCACAAGAAGGAGCCTGCACAGTCTTCAAAACCAAATAAAGACTCCAAGGAGGAGAGACTGATTTAATAGCAGGCTTGATACGAACCAAAGCCTGAACAAAACAGTGAATATCAGGAAGCTTAGCAATCTTTCGATGAAATAAAACAAAAAGAGCAGATATTTATCCCTTCAAAGTACTTGCAGACAAACCTTTATCCAAACCATCCTGAAGAAACTGTAAAATTCTAGGAATTCTAAAAGAATGCCAGGAGAATTTATGAGAACACCACCATGAAATATAGGTCTTCCAAACTCGATAATAGATCTTCCTTGAAACAGACTTACGAGCCTGTAGCATAGTATTAATCACTGAGTCAGAAAAAACCTCTATGACTAAGCACTAAGCGTTCAATTTCCATACCTTCAAATTTAATGATTTGAGATCCTGATGGAAAAATGGTCCTTGCGACAGGAGGTCTGGTCTTAAAGGAAGTGGCCAAGGGTGGCAACTGGACATCCGAACAAGATCCACATACCAAAACCTGTGAGGCCATGCTGGTGCTATCAGAAACACAGACAATTGTTTCATAATGATCTTGGAGATCACTTGTGGAAGAAAAACTAGAGGTGGAAAGATATAAGCAGGTTGGTAAAACCAAGGAACTGCTAAAGCATCCACCATCTCCGCCTGAGGATCCCTGGACCTGGATAGGTACCTGGGAAGTTTCTTGTTTAAATGAGAAGCCATCAAATCTATTTCTGGAAGACCCCACATCTGTAAAATCCGGATGTAAGGTCTGACGGCTGAGATAATCCGCTTCCCATTGTCTATACCTGGGATATCCACCGCAGAAATTAGACAAGAGCTGGATTCTGGCCGAGAAAGTATCCGAGATACTTCTTTCATAGCTGTGGCATATGATTGACATATGCCACAGTTGTGATATTGTCCGTCTGAAAACAAATGAATGGTTCTCTCTCTAACAGAGCCCAAACCTGAAGAGCCCTAAAAATAGCACGGAGTTCTAAAATATTTATTGGTAACCTCGCCTCTTGAGGTTTTCAAACCCCTTGTGCTGTCAGAGATCCCCAGACAGCTCCTGACTTGCATCTGTTGTGATCATAGTCCAGGTAGGACAAACAAAAGAGGCCCCCTGAATTAAACAATGATGGTCTAACCACCAAGTCAGAGAGAGTTGAATGTTGGGATTTAAGTATATCAATTGTGATATCCGAGTATAATCCCTATACCATTGATTCAACATACAAAGCTGCAGAGGTCTCATATGAAAACGAGCAAAGGGGATCGCATCCGATGCTGCAGTCATGAGACCTAAAACTTCCATGCACATAGTCACTGAAAGGAATGATTGAGACTGAAGGTTTCGACAAGCTGAAAACAATTTAATTTGTCTCTTGTCTGTTAAGGACAGTCATGGACACTGAATCTATCTGGAAACCTAAAAAGGTTACCCTTGTCTGAGTAATCAAGAAACTCTTTGGTAAATTGATCCTCCAGCCATGTTTTTGAAGAAACAACACTAGTTGATTTGTGTAAGATTCGGCTAAATGTAAAGACTTAGCTAGTACCAAGATATCGTCTAAATAAGGAAACACTGCAATACCCTATTCTTTGATTACAGATAAAAGGGCACAAGAACCTTCGAAAAGATCCTTGGAGCTGTTGCTAGGCCAAATAGAAGAGCAACAAATTGGTAATGCTTATCTAGAAAAGAGAATCTCAGAAACCGACAGTGAATCAGAAAGTGAAGATATGCATCCTGTAAGTCTATCGTGGACATATAATGACCTTGCTGAACAAAAGGCAGAATAGTCCTTATAGTCACCATCTTGAAAGTTGGGACTCTTACAAAACGATTCAAAAACTTCAGATCCAGAACTGGTCTGAATGAATTTTCTTTCTTTGGGACAATGAGTAGATTTGACTAAAACCCAGACCCTGTTCCTGAAACGGAAATGGTATGATTACCCCTGAAAGCTCTAGATCCGAAACACACTTCAGAAAAATCTGAGCCTTCACCGGATTTGCTGGAACCTGAGAGAGAAAAAATCTTCTCACAGGTCTTACTCTGAATCCTAGTCGATACCCTTGAGAGACAATACTCTGAATCCACTGATTTTGAAAAGAATTTGCCCAAATATCTTGGAATAATTTTAATCTGCTCCCCACCAGCTGAACTGGATCGAGGGCCACACCTTCATGCAGACTTCGGGGCTGGCTTTGGTTTCTGAAAAGGCTTGGATGTATTCCAACTTGAAAAAGGTTCCCAATTGGAACCAGAGTCTTTAAGGGAAGGATTGGTGTTCTGTTCCTTATTCTGTCGAAAAGAACGAAAACGATTAGAAGCTTTAGATTTGCCCTTAGATCTTTTATCCTGAGGCAAAAAAACTCCCTTCCCCCCAGTGATAATTGAAAAAATTGAATCCAACTGAGAACCAAATAAATTGTTACCTTGGAAAGAAAGCGATAGCAATCTAGACTTTGATACCATGTCAGCATTCCAAGATTTGAGCCATAAAGCTATTCTAGCTAAAATAGCTAAAGACATGGATTTCACATCAATTTTGATGATATCAAAAATGGCATAACAGATAAAATGATTAGCATGTTGAAGCAAACGAACAATGCTAGACAAATCTGGATCCGTTTTCTGCTGCGCTACGCTATCCAACCAAAAGGTTGATGCAGCCGCAACATCAGCCATAGAAATGGCAGGCCTGAGAAGATAGCCAGAGCCAGAATATAAATAAGCTTTCCTTAAATAAGATTCAAGTTTCCTATCTAAAGGATCTTTAATAGAAGTACTGTCTGCCATAGGAATAGTAGTACGTTTGGCAAGAGTAGAAATAGCCCCATCAGTTTTTGGGATTTTGTCCCAAAACTCTAGCCGCTTGCAAAGGGTACAACCTTTTAAACCTACAAGGAGGAATGAAAGAAGTACCAGGCGTAACCTGTTCCTTAGCAATCACATCAGAAATAGCATCAGGAACTGGACAAATCTGAGCATATAGAAGGCAAGAGGCATATAGGAAGTGGGGTGAAAAAATAAACTACATTTTTTTGGCACCAAGAATGACACACAACACAAAAGGAAGTTAAGAAAAAATGTTTTGGCTCCAACAACATCCGGAAATGACAGAATTCACGTCATCGCAGACGCAACCTCGTGTAAGGAAACCTGGCATCAACTACAAATTTTGCTTTAATGTTTTTTCTTTTACATTTTGCAAGATGTCTCAATCTGATCCTGTCTCAGAAGCAACTGTTGGAACCCTGCTGCCTGATCAGTTCTACAAAAGCTAAGTGCATCTGTTGTAAATTAGCTGAGATTATATCTCCAGCTGTAGTATGTAACAGTTGTCATGATAAGCTTTTGCATGCAGAAAACGTTTCCATCAGTACTAGCACAGTTTCTGTTGTTTCTTCAACATCTAATGTACATGATATCCCTGTTGATATGAAAAATTATATTGCTGATGCGATACAGAAGGCTTTGTCTGCTATTCCGCCTTCTAATAAACATAAAAGGTATGTTGAAACTTCTCATAAAATTGATGAAATTTCTAATGACCGACAACATACTGAAATATCCTCCTCTGATGAGGATCTCTCTTATTCAGAAGATCCCACCTCAGACATTGACACTTTTCAAGATTGAGTATATTCGTTCCTTGTTAAAAGAAGTGTTGGTTACTTTGGATAGAGGAGTCAAGTCCTCTTGTTATCAAAACTAGTAAACATTTAAATTCTGTTTAAAAAAACCTCCTGTGGTTACTCCAGTTCCTGATGCTATTTCTGATGTGATTGCTAAGGAATAGGTTAAGCCTGGTACTTCTTTCATTCCTCCTTCTAGGTTTAAAAGGTTGTACCCTTTGCCAGCGGCTAGATTAGAGTTTTGGGAAAAAATCTCTAAAGTTGATGGGGCTATTTCTACTCTTGCCAAACGTACTACTATTCCTATGGAAGACAGTACTTCTTTTAAAGATCCTTTAGATAGGAAACTTGAATCTTATCTAAGGAAAGCTTATTTATATGCTGGCCAACTTCTCCGGCCTGCCATTTCTATGGCTGATGTTGCGGCTGCATCAATCTTTTGGTTGGATAGCCTAGCGCAACAGGAAACAGATCCAGATTTGTCTAGCATTGTTCGATTTTGGCCAGAGACTCCCCTCACTCGACACACCATCTCACAAAGAATTCTATTTCTTCTGTCCTGCTCCAAAGTGAAAATACCCTTCCATTTTTTAGGGAAACATTTCTCCATTGTATAAGATATTATTAGTAATTCTCCTATTGAGAACTTTTTTGAAGGATGTAAGGGCCTTTGGAAGAGGGTAACCAATATTAGAAAAAACATTTAGAAAAAAGTATGCAGAGAAACGCAATCTGCTAAAGGATCCGGTGGAGGCCCCGGATATAGGGCAGTATTAACAAACTTTGAACAGCTGCTTTACGCACGGATGGGTGATGCTGTTCAGTTAATATTAGTGAGTTATAAATTATTTTTTTTTTTTAATATTTCAATTATTAATTTTAATACATGTATATACAGTATATCTCTTTAGAGCAAAATGAGGGACATGAGGAAGAGGAGGTAGATGCACAGGAGGATCAACCTTTTAACCACGAAAACATCTCACAAGAGCCACAACCATCCACCTCACATGAAATAGCACATAGAGAAGAAGGCGTCAGTAAGTGAATGTTCATTTTTTATTCTGTTTTATTTTTTTATTGTGTATAGTTTTTGCAAATAGCAATGAAACTATTGACTATTTTAAATTAAGGTAAATAATTATTAGAAAAATTAGATTAACCCTTTGAAAGTTTAAATGGAAGAACATTGTTAGAACAATACAATGGCTAAGTAAAGTAAAAAAAAAAAAAAAAAGGATCTTTGAATTAGAATAACTATAACAAATAATATTTTTTATTTCTAAACATTTGTAATTCTTATGTTATCAAATAATATGGATTGCAATACACATTTTGATTAAGAATTGATTTAATGTTTTGAATATGTACTAATTGAAAGTACATATTTTAAATAAATGTTACTTAAAAATGTATTGTAATGTATATAGTTTGCTAACACATTGTAGATATATTTTTTTGTATGTAAAATATAACGTTATTTTAACATACAAGATTTATTTCAATTATTTGATTATTTTTTCTTTGAAATTATAGTGAATACTTTGCTATTGTAATGTTATAAATGTATGAATTGAAGTTCCATGCCTAGAGCAGTGATGTTGAAATTTAGAATAAACAATCTTTATAAGGTACATTATACATGTACATTTAATAAACTACATTAAGCATCATGTTTCAATTCTTTTTTTTTTATAAATCATTAATTAAAAAAATTCAACATCACTGTTTTAGAGGCTGTTAAAGGGATATAAAAGCCATTATGTGTCTATATTTTTTCAAATACCAGATATAATTCTAAGACAAAATATAAGTACATGTTAGCCATATTTAAGATTTATATTGTTCTATTGTTTTAAAAAAACAGTTAAGTCTGCATTGTAGTCTAGTATGCACATTTCTGCTGCTATATTACATATGTGGCAGTAGTTTAGCAACAATGTTATACCTTAGCAAGACAACATTACATGTCATTACTATTTCCTATCATGTAGTGCTTTCGGCATGTTCACGATACCCACCTAGTTATACCTTCAACAAAGAAAAACTTAAGAAGAAAGCAGAATTTATAGTAATTTTTTTTCAATAATTTAAATAAAGGTATACACTTTATGAATGTATTTAGAATGATTTTTCTTTGTTAATCCCTTTCACAGAATTTTTATTTTAATTGGTAGTCTAAACTGAGATCGAAATGGTATCAATAGCCACAATAAATATAATTAATTTCTATTTCAGTTATTTTTAGTTACTATTCTTAAAATTTATATTCTAATTTTGTATTTATTTTCATTGTTATAGGTGTTCGTGCATTACTACAGACTATGCAGGACAGTTCGATGTCATTATTTGATGGTATGTAATAATTTATTTGTAATCTTGAGTTTGGTAAAATATTAATGTATGTTATATGTTAATAATACATCAATACATGTATTATACAAAAGAACAGGTTGAAATCACTTTGGAACCTCTGGTTGAGGATTCTGTATGTCCAGAAGATGAGGATGAGACACAGATAGAGGGACACACACCAGAGGGACCAACTCCCCCTGATTTTGAAACCCCTCAAAATCAAATGGTCAATTAATCAGATTAAGATGAAAGACCTGAATAATTGAGAAACCAACAAGATGTACCAGGCAGGGGGAATGCCATACAAAACCTTTCCAACAGGGGGGGCAGAGCTAGCCACTACAGGGATGAGACGTGTTTTTATCTTGCTCCTGCTCATAAACATAATATTACTTATAATTTGAAAAATCTAGCCAAATAAGCTTTCGCTACGCCTTTATGAACATAAGCACAGAGGTTTAAGCTCACAAGACTTCTCATTTTCGAGATATTAATTGAGCAGGAGACACGATGCAGACTCCTATATGAAGAGGCCCTGCTCATACGGGATACCGACTCTCTATTTGCATCAACCCAGCGTGGCTTCCTGGACAATGACTCTGAGTAACTAATAAAGTATCATAGCCACAGAATAGAGCGCTCCGGAACAGCTATTCTCTACAGATATATCTCCAGATCAGGGCCACGGAACCCCCACTCCCTATCCAGACACAAAAGAAATTTCTCTGACTACCCGTCTCTTCTCTTTTATTTGCAAAGCACTAAGGGAACAGTCAATCAGGGCGTGTGCAATTTGCGACAGTATGGGGTTGCCAGTTGGAGAGGATCGTCTCCCTCAGTCAAGCATGGATGAATCCTATGTGGATCTAAAGCAGAGTCTATTAGGTCTCCTAGTACTGGCGCAGCAGTTACCACATATCTCCTCTCCTATCTACAACTATGAGACGCAGCAAGAGGCGACCCCTCCTACACTGCAACAAACCGGCAGAGGTCGAGATACAAGTGATCACCGAGACTCCTCAGCGGGAACTGACTTCATACATGTAAGTCCAAGTGCAGACACTGTCTTTTGTCCTAGTCGCTGGAGCACTTCAAAAGAGAGACCGCGGCTGTTGTTTTTACAACATCTCCATAGGGCCCCCGCTCTGACTGCCCGCTACCATCGGCGAGTGAAGGCGTCGACATGCGTTTATACAGAGTCGGAAGGGACGCTTGATTTAGCCACACACTACCCTAGAGTCGCAGCCCACCTTTCCACATCTAAATCTTATGAAACACGGGCATGCAAGGGACTGTTGGGAACTACTCACTTTGAGCTGTTAACTTTCTACAGTACAATAGAGACGGCCAACACCTATACTAGCTCTGCAGACATCCGTTCCTATTTGCCAGCCGCTCAGGAAATAGTGGACCCTGGAGAGACAATAGTTAAAAGTAAGACCCTGGGTTTCAATCAGAAGAGTCCAAGTGAGCTCCGGGCAGATACACCGAAGTCCCTATATCACTCTCAACTTATGATTCCTGCAATCCCGGAGAGGAGAGACACAGGACTAGTGACTTTCTCCCTCTTCTTAGCAAAGAATATGTTTGATACTCCAAAGTCCGGAGTAGGGTAAAATACATTTCCCACAGTGGCTTTAGCTAATCTAACATCAAAACATGTCTCCGTAGATGTATAGAATTATATTAACAGTTCCGTTAGTTAACTTTCTCTTGGTATGTTTAGTTGTCCTTCTGCATATATGAATATATATAGAATACTAGTAGGCCCTTGCACACCACCCTCAAGTTATTATACAACCTATTCTTTGGGAATTTTTAGTGAGGACTTTGGTTCACTAGCTAATTAAGCATTCTATTACTGTTGCCAATTTACAATAAGACGCTTTCTCATATATACAGTGACACCTGGGGCTTGGGTTAGCTGAAGCTTTCATTGTCCCAGGCAACCTAAGGGGCTACTGTGCAGGTTCTATTTAAACTATTAGCCTATATAGATGCCTACCCTGCCTAGTTGTAGATTCTCTAACAACCAGATTATTGTCTCTGTCCATGTGCATCTAATTAAATAGAGTACTATCTTGAGGAGGGTTATTGGTCAGTTGTATTGCTCTGAAACTAAAGTACATCTATATAGGCCATATAACTATATACTCATGTGGTCAGGACCATAACTTAATATTTCAGGCTTCATCCTTGCAAGTCAAACACTCCTAATATACCCTTACTCTATTCCATCTAGATATATTAACTCTACATCATATCAATGTTATACCTAACTAATGCTTGTGTGTTTAATATTTGCCTCCCTAGAGGTCCAGTTATTATTCAATGTGTACATCACTCCTTACCTATAAGTCCCTGCAAAGCCGCCATATTCGGGATGAAAGAATATCTCGCTTTGTACCAGTTTGCTTCCATCTCCTGCTCCTCATACTCCAAACAAACATTCAGAGATCCTACCAGGTTCATCTTCTCCCTCGTTACACCACATTTCGTTCAGAGGAATCTATAAGAGCTCCGCCTCCCCCACCCCTGTACTGGGTCCTATACCCACTTTCTTTCAATCCAAGCGGCTCTTGCCCGCTGTAATCTTTCCCCTCTCTCACAGTACTTTGATTAGTTATATCTCCCCACTAACACAGATCTTCTGATATATTATTACTCTGCATTTACTCTAGTTTACAGAGAGTGGTCTATCTGGCTTAACTCTCCACTAAACAGAGATATAACTATACCAGCTCACATTCTTAATACTCCTCATAACAGAAAATGAGACCATATACTTCCCATTGAGAAATTCCACCTCTACACTTACCAGTAAATGAAGAATTATGTATGTGTTAAGTATAAGCAATAATCATTACAACACTCTTTAAGACCTATAGTATATCTTTTTTATGTTTGTAATTCCTATGCAAATACCCATGTGGAGTTGTATTCATGTATTTTCTCTTGTTTTTCTCAATAAAAAAACATATTTAAAAAAAAAAAAAAAAAACCTTTCCAACATGGCTTTGCCATTTAGGAATGAGCAAAGTGAAATTTTTAAAGAAATGTTAAGATTACAAAAAGAAAGAAATGCAATATTAAAAGCCGATTCTGAATTTAAGAGGGATTATTACACCAAAAAATTAGAAATTATGAATAGAAATTTAAATCAATGATAAATAATTGTTATATTTTCATATTTTTGCACTTTATCTTATTTAAAAAAAAATGTGTTGGTTTTTTAGAAGTTCTTCACTCTAATTTATTGTATGTTGCACTTTATATTGAAAAATAGAGAAATGTTTGAAAACGTTGAATATAAATATTCTCTATATAATAAAATTAATAATAATTTGAAAAAATACTGTAGATTTTTTAAAACTTTATTAATAGAATACAATTGAATTGAATTTATTTTATTAACAAAAAAACAAACAAAAAAGGTTTCTCTCTCTTTCACATTACATAATGAGATAAAATGAGGATTATTCTTTCCAATTTTTCAAAATTCCGGTGTTATCCAAATGATTTCTGGAATAAAATAAGTCAGAATTTTTTTTTACTATACAATACTCAAAATGGATTTAAAAATACCATCTAAAATAAACACTTACATGAGAAATATCTTTCAATTATTTCAATACGGTTTTGAACACCGGCCCTAGTAGTGTGCCTGTTTAATATGTCTTGTGGGACATAAAGATCATCTACAGGATCCTCTGGACACACCTCCTCTATGTTTCCTTGAGAAACGGCAATATTATGCAACATGCAGGAGACAAGAATAATATCATTGCATTTCTCAGGTGAGTATTGCAGGTCTCCTCCTGAACGGTCCAACACCCTAAATCGCATCTTCAACACACAGAAAGTTCTCTCTATAGTACTTCTTGTTGTACGATGCGACTCATTAAATTTTAATTCTGCACCTGTATGAGGCGATGGTACTGGGGTCAAAAGCCATGTCCTACAAGGATAACCACTGTCACCTAAAACAAATTAAAAACATTACATGTAATAATAGTTAAAAAAAGGAATTGAGAAATCTCTATGGACTTTTAAAAATAAAAATTTGGAAAAAAAAGTATACTAAAAAAAAATTATTACTTAAAAAAATTACATTTCAAGATGAAAATTATTTTTGTAATGAATATTTAGCTTGTGTATATTCATTTATGTAAGGTATATACATTGAAAAAAAGTTAATATACATACATTTTTTAAATTAAAATAAAAAAATCAATGGATATTATAATATCCATTTTGATTACAAAGATATATTCATTAAAAATAAATTAGATTTATCTGTTACAATAACAAAAGAAAATAATGCTATATTTACCCAATAGCCAACCATGTGGCATGTCTCCACGTTCAAATGATGTAAATAATGCAGATTGTTTGAGAATGTGGAAATCATGGCATGAACCAGGAAATCCAGAACGCACAAATTTTAAGGTTGGCATCACACATGGCCTGAACATTCAGTGAATGGAAGTTTTTTTGATTCCTGTATTGCTCCTCTCTTAAAGATGGTGGTCTTAGAGCTATATGGGTGCAATCGATGGCACTAAGAACATTAGTCATACAAGCTACTTGCTAAAATGAGGTCTTTACTGTGTGCCTTTCGTGCACATTCCTGGGCATGAAAATAAACTGTAGATGTTTCAAAATAGATTTAAAAACTATCTTTAAATGTCTGCAAAATGAAGGCTGGCTCATGCCCACCACAGCACTAGAGACTGCCTGAAATTACCCGGTTGCCAGGAAATGCAAAACAGCCTAAATCGTATCTTCAACACACCGAAAGTTCTCTCTATAGCACTTCTTGTTGTACGAGGCAACTCAATAAATTTTAATTCTGCACGTGTATGAGGCGATGGTAATGGGGTCAAAAGCCATGGCGTACAAGGATAACCACTGTCACCTAAAACATATTCAAAATATTACATGTAATAAAAGTTAAAAAAAGGAATTGAGAAATCTCTATGGACTTTTAAAAATAAAAATTTGAAAAGAAGGTATACTAAAAAAAAAATGACTTAAAAAAAAAATTAAATTTCAAGATGAAAATTATTTTTGTAATGAATATTTATCTTGTGTATATTCATTTATGTAAGGTATATACATTGAAAAACAGTTAATATACATACATTTTTAAATTAAAATAAAAAAATCAATGGATATTATAATATCCATTTTGATTACAAAGATATATTCATTAAAAAGAAATTAGATTTATCTGTTACAATAACAAAAGAAAATAATGTTATATTCACCCAATAGCCAACCACGTGGCATGTCTCCACGTTCAAATGATGTAAATAATGCAGATTGTTTGAGAATGTGGAAATCATGGCATGAACCAGGAAATCCAGAACGCATAGCCCAAATTTTAAGGTTGGCATCACACATGGCCTGAACATTCAGTGAAAGGAAGTTTTTTCGATTCCTGTATTGCTCCTCCCTTAAAGATGGTGGTCTTAGAGCTATATGGGTGCAATCGATGGCACCAAAAACATTAGTCATACCAGCTACTTGATAAAATGAGGCATTTAATGTGTGCCATTCGTGCACATTCCTGGGCATGAAAATAAACTGTAGATGTTTCAAAATAGATGTAAAAACTATCTTTAAATGTCTGCAAAATAAAGGCTGGCTCATGCCCACCACAGCACTAGAGACTGCCTGAAATGACCCGGTTGCCAGGAAATGCAAAACAGCCAATAATTTTAACAATCCAGGGATTGCCCTTGTTCTTCTTGTTCTAGGATCAATATCATTTTGTATAAGGGAGTAATGATTGATTATACTCTCCCTACTAATCCGAAATCTTTGCTTAATCTCCTTATCTGACAATGCTTGTAATCCACACCACGGTAGAAACACTCTTGGCACTCTTTGGCATCTCCGTAAGGGCATATTACCATCAGCAAAACTATTTTCATGGCCCCTTGCCAAAGAAATAGCAGCCAACAGTAAAAAATATTCCATCTTCTCTGAGGAAAAAAATGTATTAAATGCAATGTTCTCCACAGTGGATATGGCACGTTCGAGGTCATAATTGTAGGGGATTAGGTTCTCCTATGGCGCAAAATGATAAATTTGAAATTTGGCTATCATTCAGTTGATTTGCTAAAAATACGAGCTAAAAAGAGCTTTTTTAAACTTCATTTGGCGCACATGTACGCCTTGGCAAGATATAGAGTGGGAGAATTTTTCAGTCGTATTTGCTTTTTTTTGGTCGTATTTTGTTTTAATAAATAGGAGATAATTTACGACGGCGTATTTATAGGCGCAAATGTAGTAGAATTGCAATGATAAATGGAGCCCTAGAGAGATTATATATATATATATATATAAATAAATATATATATATATATATATATATATATATAAAATTAACCCCCTAGTGACCAGACTGTTTTTCAAAATCAACCACCAATCTTTGACAAACTTTTGGGTAGTGATTTTCTGGGGTTATTTTTCACACACATTGTACTTTAGGCATGAATTCTCAGTTCCTGTTATGTGTTACTGCCAAAAATACCCCCCCCCCTCAATATGTGTTCAGCAACATCTCCTGAGTACAGTGATACCATCTATGCATAGGTTTGTTGTGTTGTTTGGGGAGTGCAATGCCAAACTTCTGACATGTGTTTGTGATTTTTTTCACATTTAACATATCTTCTTTGCCTATCTTCTTTTTGGGGGGCTTTTTACATACCGAAATTTATTTGCTTGCCATGAACGTGCATATTAGGGCTGGGCGATATGGGCAAAAAATTAAAATTTTCTTATAAATGACTATTACACCTTAATTTCTCAATAAAAATGTATTTAAGACTACAGGATCTTAATGTACATGTTTCTCAATGTTCAATACACTCTGGGAGAATAAAAATATAAACCACATATGCAGTATATGTGGTTTGTATTTTTTGTATTATATAACCTACAGTATTTTATTACACTGAGTATGCATTTAACTTGCAGCACTAATGTTCTATTAAAAAATAAGCAAGCTTCATAAAATACAGTAATATTCTTAGTTCCAGATTGAGCAAACTCTGTGCCTGTAGAAATATTGCAAGTAATCATGCTCCATAGCATGCAGTAATATTCTATTTTGCGCAGTGCAGTAAATCATATAAGAGAATGGACAAACAAAAATGACACTGCCTTGCATAGAGAATATGTGGGGTAAAATGATTAGAGGGACCTAGCACTGCACCCACAAATCAGCAACAGTACTAATCAGTTATATAAAATGCGAACCAATACAGACACAAAAATGTTATATCAGCGCTAATAAACTGAAAACTCTCAAGCCACCTATACTTTTTCTATAGATAGAATCATAACACATCAGTATAACACATTAATACAACATAATTAGACCATCACAGTAAAAAATATAATGAAAAATGCAATGAAAAAATGCACATAAAAAACAATTACCAATGTAGCAAAAGATTCAAACCTAGAGTCCCAATGTATTTCAGTAAAAGAGTTCCAACAGAGGTAGAGGAAATTCCAAAAAGGATTCTTAGGTGTACTCAAGTTGATGCCGCTTCTTTTTGGTGATGATTCTTGAAATCACCAGAGTTGAAAGCAGGACTACGGAAAAATGTACAGAAAGCGCAAGAAGCCTTGAGTTATTTATTGTAACAGCAAATGAATATAATAAACTAAAACTTACATTCAAGTAAGCATAAAAATGCATCAAGTTCATAGACAGCCGCAGTCTAAGTCCTGATCCTCAAGCAGATATGCCCAGTTTTCAAAAGGACCGCCGAACAAAGTCGGCGTCTGACGTCACTGTAAGGATCCGGCACCGGAGCGTCCCCCTGCAGATCTATGCCTCTTAGACCGCTGATGCTGTTAGTATGAACGGAGTACAGGAGCACTGATTGCGGTATCCCTACGCGTTTCGTCCGGATCCCGGCCGGACTTCTTCAAGGGTTATTTGTTAATAGTTCAGATAGAATGCTAGAAAGCTGCTTTAGGCCATAAATTTATACCATAGGGGAAGTGCGCCCTCTATTGATATATTAGTATGTTAATAACCAACATCCGGAAAATGCATGTATGCAATACATGATAAAAAGAAAAATTATATATAAATAAGTACATTAAAAATACAAGCAGAATCAGTCATTTAAATTCATAAAAACCAAATATATGATATATATTTCATGACCTTTAAAATTCATATACTCAGACCCTATATAATATATTCTAAAAATACATAAACTAACAACACTTCATTGATTCTATTAAGATTATTAGATTCCATAGACAATAGTAATAATAATAACTCTACTTCAGTTCATATGGAAAGAATAAATAATTCAATAAATAAAGGATATTTAGGCATTTATACATTATTAGCAAATAAATAGGATGTCCTGATGTTATTCGCATACTATCCATCTATATATTACAACTATAAATAAACTTATATGGGATTTAAAATATTCCTCTCAAGAATTAGATGTAATAAATATTATATATTAAGACTATATTATAATCATACCTACCTATAATAAAAAAAAATATTATAAAACCACATTAATAGAATAATAAAAGACCCAAATTAATTATAAACCTAAAAAAACATAATTTATGCTTACCTGATAAATTTATTTCTCGTGTAGTGTATCCAGTCCACGGATCATCCATTACTTGTGGGATATTCTCCTTCCCAACAGGAAGTTGCAAGAGGATCACCCACAGCAGAGCTGCTATATAGCTCCTCCCCTCACTGCCATATCCAGTCATTCGACCGAAACAAGCCGAGAAAGGAGAAACCATGGGGTGCAGTGGTGACTGTAGTTTAATTAAAATTTAGACCTGCCTTAAAAGGACAGGGCGGGCCGTAGACTGGATACACTACAAGAGAAATAAATTTATCAGGTAAGCATAAATTATGTTTTCTCTTGTTAAGTGTATCCAGTCCACGGATCATCCATTACTTGTGGGATACCAATACCAAAGTTAAAGTACACGGATGATGGGAGGGACAAGGCAAGAACTTAAACGGAAGGAACCACTGCCTGTAGTACCTTTCTCCCAAAAACAGCTTCCGAAGAAGCCAAAGTATCAAATTTGTAAAATTTGGAAAAGGTATGAAGCGAAGACCAAGTCACAGCCTTGCAAATCTGTTCAACAGAAGCCTCATTTTTAAAGGCCCAGGTGGAAGCCACAGCTCTAGTGGAATGAGCTGTAATCCTTTCAGGGGGCTGCTGTCCAGCAGTCTCATAGGCTAAACGGATTATACTCCGAAGTCAAAAAGAAAGAGAGGTTGCCGAGGCCTTTTGACCTCTCCTCTGTCCAGAGTAAACAACAAACAGGTTAGATGTTTGACGAAAATCTTTAGTAGCTTGTAAGTAAAACTTCAAGGCACGAACTACGTCTAGATTATGCAAAAGACGTTCCTTCTTTGAAGAAGGATTAGGACATAATGATGGAACAACAATCTCTTGATTGATATTCTTGTTAGAAACCACCTTGGGTAAAAACCGAGGTTTTGTACGCAGAACTCCTTTATCTGAATGAAAGATCAGATAAGGAGAATACAATGTAAGGCAGATAACTCAGAGACTCTCCGAGCCGAGGAAATAGCCATCAGAAAAAGAACTTTCCATGATAGAAGTTTGATATCAATAGAATGAAGGGGTTCAAACGGAACCCCTTGAAGAACTTTAAGAACCAAGTTTAAGCTCCATGGAGGAGCAACAGGTTTAAACACAGGCTTAATTCTAACTAAAGCCTGACAAAATGCCTGAACGTCTGGAACTTCTGCCAGACGCTTGTGTAAAAGAATAGACAGAGCAGAAATCTGTCCCTTTAAAGAACTAGCTGATAATCCTTTGTCCAAACCCTCTTGGAGGAAGGACAATATCCTAGGAATCCTAACCCTACTCTCCATGAGTAATTCTTGGATTCACACCAATGAAGATATTTACGCCATATCTTGTGGTAGATTTTCCTGGTGACAGGCTTTCGTGCCTGTATTAAGGTATCAATGACTGACTCGGAGAAGCCACGCTTTGATAGAATCAAGCATTCAATCTCCATGCAGTCAGTCTCAGAGAAATTAGATTCGGATGATTGAAAGGACCTTGTATGAGAAGGTCTTGTCTCAGAGGCAGAGTCCATGGTGGAAAGGATGACATGTCCACTAGGTCTGCAGGCGCTATCAGAATCATTGATGCCCTCTCCTGTCTGATCAGTCGAGGGAGCAGAGGAAACGGTGGAAAAACATAAGCCAGGTTGAAGAACCAAGGAGCTGCTAGAGCATCTATCAGCGTCGCTTCTGGGTCCCTGGACCTGGATCCGTAACAAGGAAGCTTGGCGTTCTGGCGAGACGCCATGAGATCCAGTTCTGGTTTGCCCCAACGATGAACCAATTGAGCAAACACCTCTGGATGGAGTTCCCACTCTCCCGGATGAAAAGTCTGACGACTTAGAAAATCCGCCTCCCAGTTCTCTACACCTGGGATATGGATCGCTATTAGGTGGCAAGAGTGAGGCACTGCCCAGCGAATTATCTTGGAGACTTCTAACATCGCTAGGGAACTCCTGGTTCCCCCTTGAAGGTTGATGTAAGCCACAGTCGTGATGTTGTCCGACTGAAATCAGATGAACCTCAGTGTTGCTAACTGAGGCCAAGCTAGAAAAGCATTGAATATTGCTCTTAACTCCAGAATATTTATTGGGAGGAGTTTCTCCTCCTGAGTCCACGATCCCTGAGCCTTCAGGGAGTTCCAGACTGCACCCCAACCTAGAAGGCTGGCATCTGTTGTTACAATCGTCCAATCTGGTCTGCGAAAGGTCATACCCTTGGACAGGTGGACCCGAGATAACCACCAGAGAAGAGAATCTCTGGTTTCCTGATCCAGATTTAGTAGAGGGGACAAATCTGTGTAATCCCCATTCCACTGACTGAGCATGCATAATTGCAGCGGTCTGAGATGCAGGCGCGCAAATGACACTATGTCCATTGCTGCTACCACCAATAAGCTCATTACCTCCATGCACTGAGCCACCGCAGGGCGCGGAGTGGAGTGAAGAACACGGCAAGCATTTAGAAGTTTTGATAACCTGGACTCCGTCAGGTAAATTTTCATTTCTACAGAATGTATAAGAGTCCCTAGGAAGGAAACCCTTGTGAGAGGAGATAGAGAACTCTTTTCTTCGTTCACTTTCCACCCATGCGACCTCAGAAATGCCAGAACTATCTCTGTGTGAGACTTGGCAATTTGAAAGCTTGACGCCTGTATCAGGATGTCGTCTAGATAAGGAGCTACCGCTATGCCTCGCGGTCTTAGAACCGCCAGAAGAGAGCCCAGAACCTTTGTAAAAATTCTTGGGGCTGTAGCCAACCCGAAGGGAAGAGCTACAAATTGGTAATGCCTGTCTAGAAAGGCAAATCTCAGGAACCGATGATGATTCTTGTGAATCGGAATGTGAAGGTAGGCATCCTTTAAGTCCACTGTGGTCATGTACTGACCCTCTTGGATCATGGGTAAGATGGTCCGAATAGTTTCCATCTTGAATGATGGAACTCTAAGGAATTTGTTTAAGATCTTTAGATCCAAAATTGGTCTGAAGGTTCCCTCTTTTTTGGGAACCACAAACAGATTTGAATAAAAACCCTGTCCTTGTTCCGTCCGCGGAACTGGATGGATCACTCCCATTACTAGGAGGTCTTGCATGCAGCGTAGGAATGCCTCTTTCTTTATCTGGTTTGCAGATCCCTGTGGAGGAGAAGCTTTGAAGTCCAGAAGATATCCCTGAGATATGATCTTTAACGCCCAGGGATCCTGAATATCTCTTGCCCACGCCTGGGCGAAGAGAGAAAGTCTGCCCCCACTAGATCCGTTGCCGGATAGGGGGCCGTTCCTTCATGCTGTCTTGGGGGCAGCAGCAGGCTTTCTGGCCTGCTTGCCCTTGTTCCAGGACTGGTTAGATTTCCAGGCCTGCTTGGATTGAGCAAAAGTTCCCTCTTGTTTTGAAGCAGAGGAAGTTGATGCTGCACCTGCCTTGAAATTTCGAAAGGCACGAAAATTAGACTGTTTGGCCCTTGATTTGGCCCTGTCCTGAGGAAGGGTATGACCCTTACCTCCAGTAATGTCAGCAATAATTTCTTTCAAACCAGGCCCGAATAAGGTCTGCCCCTTGAAAGGAATGTTGATTAATTTAGACTCTGAAGTCACGTCAGCTGACCAGGATTTAAGCCATAGCGCCCTACGCGCCTGGATGGCGAATCCGGAATTCTTAGCCGTTTAGTCAAATGAACAATGGCATCAGAAACAAATGAGTTAGCTAGCTTAAGTGTTCTAAGCTTGTCAATGATTTCAGTCAATGAAGCTGTATGGATGGCCTCTTCCAGGGCCTCGAACCAGAATGCCGCCGCAGCAGTGACAGGCGCAATGCATGCAAGGGGCTGTAAAATAAAACCTTGTTGAATAAACATTTTCTTAAGGTAACCCTCTAATTTTTTTATCCATTGAAAAAGCACAACTGTCCTCAACTGGGATAGTGGTACACTTTGCTAAAATAGAAACTGCTCCCTCCACCTTAGGGACCGTCTGACATAAGTCCCGTGTAGTGGCGTCTATGGGAAACATTTTTCTAAATATAGGAGGGGGGGGGGGGGGGAAACGGCACACCGGGACTATCCCATTCCTTACTAATAATTTCTGTAAACCTTTTAGGTATTGGAAAAACATCAGTACACACCGGCACTGCATAGTATTTATCCAGTCTACACAATTTCTCTGGCACTGCAATTGTGTCACAGTCATTCAGAGCAGCTAACACCTCCCCAAGCAATACACGGAGGTTCTCAAGCTTAAATTTAAAATTAGAAATCTCTGAATCAGGTTTCCCCGAGTCAGAGATGTCACCCACAGACTGAAGCTCTCCGTCCTCAGGTTCTGCATATTGTGACGCAGTATCAGACATGGCTCTTACAGCATCTACGCGCTCTGTATCTCGTCTAACCCCAGAGCTATCGCGCTTGCCTCTTAATTCAGGCAATCTGGCTAATACCGCTGACAGGGTATTATCCATGATCGCAGTCATGTCCTGCAAAGTAATTGCTATGGGCGTCCCTGATGTACTTGGCGCCATATTAGCGTGCGTCCCTTGAGCGGGAGGCAAAGGGTCCGACACGTGGGGAGAGTTAGTCGGCATAACTTCCCCCTTGACAGAACCCTCTGGTGACAATTCTTTTATAGATAAAGACTGATCTTTACTGTTTAAGGTGAAATCAATACATTTAGTACACATTCTCCTATGGGGCTCCACCATGGCTTTTAAACATAATGAACAAGTAGTTTCCTCTGTGTCAGACATGTTTGTACAGACTAGCAATGAGACTAGCAAGCTTGGAAAACACTTTGCATCAAGTTAAACAAGCAATATAAAAAACGTTACTGTGCCTTTAAGAAATTTTTTTTTGTCAAAATTTGAAATAACAGTGAAAAAAGGCAGTTACACTAACGAAATTTTTACAGTGTATGTAACAAGTTAGCAGAGCATTGCACCCACTTGCAAATGGATGATTAACCCCTTAATATCAAAAACGGAATAATAAATGAAATTTTTTTTTTTAAAACTAGTCACAACAACTGCCACAGGTCTACTGTGGTTGTTACCCTCCTCAAACACGACTTTTGAAGCCTTTTGAGCCCTTCAGAGATGTCCTGTATCATGCAGAGGGAAGCTGAGTGTCTCTGTCTGGAATTTTAGCAGTGCAGAAAAACGCTAAAATAGGCCCCTCCCACTCATATTACAACAGTGGAAAGCCTCAGGAAACTGTTTCTAGGCAAAAATCAAGCCAGCCATGTGGAAAAAAAAACTAGGCCCCAATAAGTTTTATCACCAAGCATATATAAAAACGATTAAACATGCCAGCAAACGTTTTATATTGCACTTTTATAAGAGTATGTATCTCTGGTAATAAGCCAGACAACTGACATTAATACGGTATCAGCAGCATTTTTCTAGCAAATTCCATCCCTAGAAATATGTTAACTGCACATACCTTATTGCAGGATAACCTGCACGCCATTGCCCCTCTGAAGTTACCTCACTCCTCAGAATATGTGAGAACGGCAGTGGATCTTAGTTACTTCTGCTAAGATCATAGAAACCGCAGGCAGATTCTTCTTCTAATGCTGCCTGAGATAAAATAGTACACTCCGGTACCATTTAAAAATAACAAACTTTTGATTGAAGTTAAAAAACTAACTATAATACACCACTCTCCTCTTACTACCTCCATCTTTGTTGAGAGTTGCAAGAGAATGACTGGATATGGCAGTGAGGGGAGGAGCTATATAGCAGCTCTGCTGTGGGTGATCCTCTTGCAACTTCCTGTTGGGAAGGAGAATATCCCACAAGTAATGGATGATCCGTGGACTGGATACACTTAACAAGAGAAATTACATATATGCAGCAAGGTCCAAGTCAATATTTAAACCTCTGGGGGCCAAACTACCAATTTTATATATCCAATATGTCTCCTGCTGTCTTAAAGCTAGCAGCCTATTGTGAATATTAGGAGGGATCCAATCTATAACTTTGACCTTGAAAGAAGATGGATTGCAGTTGTGCATTTCCAAAAAATGAATGGGAATACTATGTTTGATAGATTTTTCTTTCTTGGCCATTTTAATGTTATATAGGTGCTCATTGGTTCTGGTTCTTATTTTTCTTTTTGTGCGCCCTACATAGAACAAACCACAGCCACAATTGATGAGGTACACCACAAAGGTAGAATCACATGTAGCTCTACAATTGATACTAAAATTCTGAGTGCCATCCCATTTGGAAAAATTACGCGTAGGGATACCGCAATCAGTGCTCCTGTGCTCCGATCATACTAACAGCATCAGCGGTCTAAGAGGCATAGACCTGCAGGGGGACGCTCCGGTGCCGGATCCTTACAGTGACGTCAGACGCCGACTTTGTTCGGCGGTCCTTTTGAAAACTGGACACATCTGCTTGAGGATCAGGACTTAGACTGCGGCTGTCTATGAACTTGATGCATTTTTATACTTACTTGAATGTAAGTTTTTATGTTTATTATATTCATTTGCTGTTACAATAAATAACTCAAGGCTTCTTGCGCTTTCTGTACTTTTTGCCCTAGTCCTATATAAAATGCGAGTAAGCTCTCCAGTAATGTCTCTATAGCAAATATAAGTGAAAAGTAAGCCAGCTGAGCTCTATAGTTTGCAGTATGATTGTAATGCAGAGCAGACAAGCTCTTTATCTTGCAATGGTGACCCTATGCCAAGTGAGTCCCTCTACACAACACTACCACAGTCACTCACCGGCCCCCCCAAGCATCCTTTTTCTTGTCAGGTGCAGCAGCAAGCACAGCGGCTCCCTCCCACCATGAATAAAAAAGTTGGCCAGCAGGATGCACGGTCTGCACGCTTAAATACTTTGAATTGAGTATTTGGGCGTGCAGACCGTGCATCCTGCTGGCCATCTTTCTATTCATGGTGGAAGGGAGCCGCTGTGCTTGCTGCTGCACCGAACAAGAAAACAATGCAAGTCCATTCAGCACTGCATGGCCGGCTATCCCTCCAGCTAGATCCGATATGGCTGCCCCCTGGCCCCCCCTCAGCCTGAGCTCAGTCAGTCACCATGTGCTAGTACAGCACTGGCAAGTCACTGCCAAGCCCCTTACCCGCATGTGGCCGCAGCAGAGCCCCCCTGTAAGTCATAGGTGACATCATAGTGGGCGGGGTTATAAATTGCATACTCATGGTTTTTAAACCACGGCGATTAATCGCAATATTAAATCGCATATGCGATTAATTGTGCAGCCCTATATATATTTGAAAAGTTGACACCCCAATGTATTGTATATGGAGTGTTTTGATGCCTTTGATGCAACTGTTTTAGCCACACAAAAAAATGTGAGAAGTGTGTGGTTTTTGACTGGGATTTGGGAGAGCCTGGTGTAAGTCATTGCAAGAAAACACTTCAGGTTATGTTCTGCAAGACCTCCTGAGTACACCCTAGCCCCCATGCATAGGTTTGCCAGGATTTTGGGAAGGTTCAGTTACAACTGTATTTAGAGTATTTCTTCTGATAGGCCTATCTTTAGTTTGGGGCCTATTGCACACCCTAGTTTTATTCATTGCCATGAAAGTGTATATATTTGGAAACATTGACACCCCAAGGTTTTGTATATGGAGTGCTTTGATGCCTTTGATGTAACTGTTTTTGCCAAAAAAATGGAGAAAATGTATGGTGGTAATTTTTAAAATTTTCATTTTTACACACACATTGCGTTTTGACTATGATTTAGGAGAGCCCGTCAGTTATTGCAAGTAAACACTCCAGGTTGTTTTCTGCAAGGCCCACTGAGTATACACATGCCCCCCCCTGCATAGGTTTGACAGGTGTTTTGGTAAAAAAACAAATTATGCTTACCTGATAATTTCCTTTTCTTATGATGGAAAGAGTCCACAGCGGCATTCATTACTTTTTGGAAATAAGAACCTGGCCACCAGGAGGAGGCAAAGACACCCCAGCCAAAGGCTTAAATACTCCTCCCACTCCCCTCATACCCCAGTCATTCTGCCGAGGAACAAGGAACAGTAGAAGAAATATCAGGGTGAAAAGGTGCCAGAAGAATATAAGGACACCCAACAAAAAATGACGGATGGGGAGCTGTGGTCTCTTTCCATCAGAAGAAAAGAAACTCTTATCGGAAGAAGTGCCTCCTCCTGAGTCCACGAGCCCTGAGCCTTCAGGGAGTTCCAGACTGCACCCCAGCCCAAAAGGCTGGCATCTGTCGTTACTATTGTCCAATCTGGCCTGCGGAAGGTCATACCCTTGGACAGATGGACCTGAGATAGCCACCAGAGAAGAGAATCCCTGGTCTCTTGATCCAGATTTAGTAGAGGGGACAAATCTGTGTAATCCCCATTCCACTGACTGAGCATGCAGAGTTGCAGCAGTCTGAGATGTAGGCGGGCAAACGGCACTATGTCCACTGCCGCTACCATTAAGCCGATTACTTCCATACACGGAGTCACTGAAGGGCGAGAAGTACAATAAAGAACACGGCAGGAATTTAGAAGTTTTGACAACCTGGCCTCTGACTAGTAATGAGACCAGCAAGCTTTGAAAACACTTAATTAATGTGAAAAAGCAGAATATAAAAAACGGTACTTTGCCTTTAAGGGAAAAAAACAAATACAAAAACTGCAAAATAGTGAAAAAAGCAGTTAACTCTATGAAATTTTTACAGTGTATATACTAGACTAAGATAGCATTGCACACACTTGCAAATGGATGATTAACCCCTCAGGCTCAAAAACGAAGCAAAAAAAACCGGTAAAACCGTTTTAACAGTCACAAGCAAACTGCCACAGCTCTACATAAAACGACTTTTGTAGTCACTAAAACCCTTTACAGAGGTCCAATATGTCAGGGGACTCCTTCAGGGAAGCTGGATGTCTCGGAATGTAAAAACTACTGCGCAATTAGAGCGCGAAAATAGGCCCCTCTGCACTCAAAGTCAGAGGGCCTTAAAAAACTACTCCTAGGAGTAAAATAACAGCCATGTGGATAACTAGGCCCCAAATAAAGATTTATCACCCTTAGTAAAAAACATTCTTTATAAATCCTGTAAACGTTTAACATACTAAGCCATAAGAGCAAGTAACATGAATATTACCCTTTACTGCAAGCATGATGCCAGTCGTTATTAAATCACTGCAATCAGGCTTACCTTAAATATATCAGGCACTGTCAGCATTTTCTAGACTTCTTATCTCTCTAGAAAAAAATATACTGAACATACCTCAGGGCAGTTAATTCTGCAGGCCGTTCCCCCAGCTGAAGTTTTCCCATACTCTTCAGTTATGTGTGAGAACAGCAGTGGACCTTAATTACAACCTGCTAAGATCATCAAAAACCTCAGGCAAAACTCTTCTTCTAATTTCTGCCTGAGGTAAAAACAGTACAACGCCAGTACCATTTAAAAATAAACTTTTGATTGAAGATAAACTACACTAACTCACCACATATCTCTAGCTACTTCCCTTGTCGAGAGCTGCAAGAGAATGACTGGAGGTGGCAGTTAGGGGAGGAGCTATATAGACAGCTCTGCTGTGGGTGATCCTCTTGCAGTTTCCTGTTGGGAAGGAGAATATCCCACAAGTAATGGATGAATCCGTAGACTGGATACACCTTACAAGAGAAAGGATACACAAATAAAGACTATAAGACGATTACTTCATCCCCTTATGTCTATGTATGCAAGCCAGTCGAAGAGAAAGACTGCGAATCCCCAGAACCATTAAAAGTGGGATCCTCCAGCAATGCCAAAAACGTGCCTTAGTAGGACACAAAGGCGCGCCATACCTCCACTGGGACAAAAGAAAACACCGGCCCCGAAGGTTGACACCCTGAGCTGGACGAGGCAATCCCACGCCTGACGAGCCCCGGTTAACGAAACACGGACAATATAGTAAGCACACTCCCGGGAGGTGCATTTGCGCCAGCGCCAAAGATATGGCCATGCGGAACCGTATCGTAACCTCCGGTGGGAACAGGCCACGCTACCTAGAAAGGATAAGTAGCATTTAGGTTACCTGCATGCACAGTAAGAGTTAAAGGTAGGGAACTCGTCTCGTTAGAAATAGAATCCCCAGAGACGGATGGCTCTGTGGGCACCCGACTCCCCGATCCCGAGGAACAGAGCACTCTAAAACGGCATTCAGAACATAACTGATGAGCATGTATCAACTGGGTCAATTTATATTCTTCGCAAGAAGTAGACTCTGAATCAGAGACATCCGTCTCCAAGAATCCTCCATAACTGGGATACTGCCGCCTCCAGAGAACCAGACACCAGCGAAAATTTCTCCGTCGCTACGCGGTCAGGAAAATGGAAATGGGGTCACAAGGTAAACCATGCAGTCCATGCATTGCGCCCGACCGAAAAGGCAGTGTCACTAGACACAGGCCGTTATGTGCCAAAATAGCCACGAGCCGAAGCAACACTACACAGTAGCAGACAGAATCCCATAAACAGGATTATAAACCCCCCTGTTAAATAATCCCTCTCAGGAGATATTAACTCTTGCTTCCTAGATACAAAAAGGAGCCTCACTGAGACCCTATGTTAAAGTTATCCCCGAAAGGTTGTAGCCCCTCTCGGATAAACAGTTGAAATTACAATACATCCATGATGAAAATAAACTGAAACGATCTTACCGGAATCTACGTCGTGGAACAGGAACACGGCCCTTCAAGTGTGACAGTTAGTAGTGTCGCTTCTGCCATGGACTTGAGAGAAAAAAGCAGGCAGCGAAACTCGTCAACGCTGGACTCTAATTTTCACCCATGCTCTCACTGAGAGGCTGACAGGATTACTTAAAACTCCAGTCCCATGCCGAAGAGTACTACCCTCCATAAGATACAAGAACAAACTTCTAACACTTCTCTGCCAACCTCCTGGGACGAAAGGATGGAAAGAGTCCACAGCTCCCCGCCCATATTTTTTCTGTGGGGCGTCTTATTTTTGTTCTTCAGGCACATTTTCACCCTGATGTTTCTTCTACTGTTCCTTGTTCCTCGGCAGAATGACTGGGGGAAGTGGGAGGAGTATTTAAGCCTTTGGCTGGGGTGTCTTTGCCTCCTCCTGGTGGCCAGGTTCTAAATTCCCAAAAGTAATGAATGCAGCTGTGGACTCTTTCCATTTATGAAGAAAAAAGCGTTGTGGGTTGCAATCTGCATTAAGTAAATTGCAACCTTTTTGTACCAGGCCCTTGTCTTCCGCATAATTAGGTAGGGCTGCAGCAGCTGATCTGCCAGATCAACCGCACACATATGCCGGTTATAAGCCTTGGTACAGAGACCTCCAGTGTGGATGGTGGTAAGAAGGTACACATCCTTCTTGTCTCTTTACTTAACGGCATAGCTCCTCTTGGAGCAGAGCTGAGGTCTCTCCCCCCCCCCCACTTTGTAGTTGGGTGCGTGCAAGTTGTCTTGGGAAACATGCGCTGTTCTTTCTGATTGTACCACAAGCTGCTGTATCAAAACAATACAGTAGCTTGAACAAAAGGACACTTGTATAGAAATGGTCTACATACAAGTGGTACCCTTTGTTCATCAGGGGTAATATTAGGTCCCAGACAATCATGCCACTGGTTCCAATATGTTCTGGGCAACCTGGAGTGTCAAGGTGGATATCCTTTCCCTCGTACACCTGGAAGGCCTGAGTCTCGCTCTCCCAGAGCTTATACACCTTTACTCCATACCTTGAGCTCTTGGAAGGAATATACTGCTTGAAACCCAGCCTTCCCTTATACTTCATCAGGGATTCATCAACGCATACATTCTTTTCAGGTGTATAATTTTCTGCAAACCTGGCAGCAAAGTGGGTAATCAGGGTGCAGATTTTATACAGCCTGTCAAATTGGGGATGCTCCCTAGGGGGAACAGGCTGTTGTTGCTGAAGTGCATGAAATGTAGAATTATTTCATACCTCTTCCTCGATATACACTGGGAGAAAAACATAATTTATGTAAGAACTTACCTGATAAATTAATTTCTTTCATATTGGCAAGAGTCCATGAGCTAGTGACGTAGGGGATATACATTCCTACCAGGAGGGGCAAAGTTTCCCAAACCTCAAAATGCCTATAAATACACCCCTCACCACACCCACAATTCAGTTTAATGAATATCCAAGAAGTGGGGTGATAAGAAAGGAGCGAAAGCATCAACAAGGAATTGGAATAATTGTGCTTTATACAAAAAAATCATAACCACCACAAAAAAGGGTGGGTCTCATGGACTCTTGCCAATATGAAAGAAATGAATTTATCAGGTAAGTTCTTACATAAATTATGTTTTCTTTCATGTAAACTGGCAAGAGTCCATGAGCTAGTGACGTATGGGATAGCAAATACCCAAGATGTGGCACTCCACGCAAGAGTCACTAGAGAGGGAGGGATAAAATAAAGACAGCCAATTCCGCTGAAAAAACAATCCACAACCAAAATCAAAAGTTTTAATCTTTATAATGAAAAAAACTGAAATTATAAGCAGAAGAATCAGACTGAAACAGCTGCCTGAAGTACTTTTCTACCAAAAACTGCTTCTGAAGAAGAAAAAACATCTAAAATGGTAGAATTTAGTAAAAGTATGCAAAGAAGACCAAGTTGCTGCTTTGCAAATCTGATCAACAGAAGCTTCATTCTTAAAAGCCCAGGAAGTAGAAACTGACCTAGTAGAATGAGCCGTAATCCTTTGAGGCGGGGATTTACCCGACTCCACATAAGCATGATGAATCAAAAGCTTTAACCAAGACGCCAAAGAAATGGCAGAAGCCTTCTGACCTTTCCTAAAACCAGAAAAGATAAAAAATAGACTAGAAGTCTTTCTGAAATCTTAGTAGCTTCAACATAATATTTCAAAACTCTGACCACATCCAAAGAATGTAAGGATCTTTCCAAAGAATTCTTAGGATTTAGGACACAAGGAAGGAACAATAATTCCTCTAGTAATGTTGTTAGAATTCACAACTTGAGGTAAAAATTTAAACAAAGACAGCAAAACCACCTTATCCTGATGAAAAATCAGAAAAGGAGACTCACAAGAAAGAGCGGATAATTCAAAAACTCTTCTAGCAGAAGAGATGGCCAAAAGGAACAATACTCTCCATGAAAGTAATTCAATGTCCAAAGAATGCATATGCTCAAACGGAAGAGCCTGTTAAACCCTCATAACCAAATTAAGACTCCAAGGAGGAGAAATTGGCTTAATGACAGGCTTGATACGAACCAAAGCCTGAACAAAACAATGAATATCAGAAAGATTAGCAATTTTTTCTGTGAAACAGCACAGAAAGAGCAGAGATTTGTCCTTTCAAGGAACTTGCAGACAAAACCTTATGAAGAAACTATAAAATCCTAGGAATTCTAAAAGAATGCCAAGAGAAATTATGAGAAGAGCATCATAAGATGTAAGTCTTCCAAACTCGATAATAAATCTTTCTAGACACAGATTTACGAACCTGCAACATAGTATTAATCACTGAGTCAGAGAAACCTCTATGACTAAGCACTAAGCGAACAAGAACCATATACCAAAACCTGAGCGGCCATGCTGGAGCCACCAGCAGCACAAACGATTGCTCCATGATGATTTTGAAAAATCACTCTTAAAAAGAAGAACCAGAAGGAGCAAAAATATAGGCAGATTGATAACTCCAAGGAAGTGTCAATGCATACACTGTTTCCGCCTGAGGATCCCCGGACCTGAATAGGTACCTGGGAAGTTTTCTTGTTTAGATGAGATGCCATCAGAACTATTACTGGAAACCCTCACATCAGAACAATTTGAAAAAAACACATCTGGGTAGAGACACCATTCTCCCAGATGTAAAGCTTGATTGACAGAGATAATCCGCTTCCCAATTGTCTAAACCTGGGATATGGACCGCAGAAATTAGACAGGAGCTGGATTTAGCCCAAGCAAGTATCCGAGATACTTCTTTCACAGCCTAAGGACTGAGAGTCCCACCCTGATGATTGACATATGCCACAGTTGTGACATTGTCTGTCTGAAAAACAATAACGTTTCTCTCTTCAAAAAGAAGCCAAAACTGACTAACTCTGAGAATGCATGGAGTTCCAAAATACTGAATGGTAATCTCGCCACCTGAGATTTCCAAACCCCTTGTGCTGACAGAGATCCCCAGACAGCCTCCCAACCTAAAAGACTCGCATCTGTAGTGATCAAGGTCCAGGTTGGATGAATCGAAGAGACCCGTAGAACTATATGATGGTGATCTAACCACCAAGTCAAAGATAGTTGAACATTGGAATTCAAAGATATTAAAAATGATATCTTAGAATCCCTGCACCATTAATTCAGCATAAAAAACTGGAAAGTTTTCATATGAAAATGAGCAAAGGGAATTGAATCCAATGCTGCAGCCATGAGGCCTAAAACTTCCATGCATATAGCTACTGAAGGAAATAATAGAGACTGAAGGTTCCGACAAACTGAACCCAATATAATTGTCTCCTGTCGGTTAGAGACAAAGACATTGACACAATCTATCTGGAAACCTAAAAAAGGTGACCCTTGTCTGAGCAACCAAGGATCTTTTGATAAAAAGATCCTCCAACCATGTCTTAGAAGAAACAACAAAAGTTGAATCGTATGAGATTCTGCAGAACGAAAAGACTGAGCCAGTACCACGAAATCGTCCAAATAAGGAAACACTGAGAACCTTGAAAAGATTCACAGAGCTGTTGCTAGACCAGAAGGAAAAGCAACAAATTGGTAATGCTTGTCAAAAAAAGAGAATCTCAGAAAATGAAAATAATCTGAATGAAAACAGAAGAAGATATTCATCTATTGTATCTATTGTAAACAAATAATAGCCTTACTGACCAAAAAGGCAGAATAGACCATATAAACACCATTCTGAAAGAAGGAACTCTTATATGACAAATCAAAAAGATTTTCTATCTTTGGGACAATGAATAGTTTTGAACAAAACGCCAAACCCTGTTCCTGAAATGGAACTGGTATGAATACCCCAGATAACTCCTGGTCTGAGCAGCGCCTTGAGACCCCAACGGGTAACCAGCCACGCCTCACAAGTACCCAACACATACAGATCTGAAACATACTTCAGAAAAGTGTGAGCCTTTACTGGAATAGCTGGAATATGCTAGAGAGAAAAAAACTTCTCACAGGTGGTTTTACTCTGAATCCTATTCAGTACCCCAATCTAAGAAGTTTGGACCGAATTGAACCAAACAAATTTAAAAAAGTCAAAACCTGCCCCTTACCAGCTAAGCTGGAATAAAAAAAACGCACCTACATGCAAATTTGGGGGGCTGACTTTGATCTTTTAAATAGCTTAAATTCATTCTATGTTGAAGAAAGCTTCCAATTATAAACATGTTACTTGGGGAAGAATTAGGATTCCGTTCCTTATTAAGAACAAACTAATATAAGCTTAAGATTTACTCTTAGAACTCAATCTTGAAGCAACAAAAAACTCCCTTCCCCAGAGTAACAGTTGGAAAAAATTGAATCCAATTGTGAACCAAATAATTGATTACCTTGGAAAAAAAGAAATATGAATTTTAGAAATCAAATTAGCATTCCAAGATTAAGTCACAAAGTTCTTCTAGCTAAAAATAGCTAAAGACATAGATTAAACCTCAATTGTGAAAATATCAAAAAAATGACTACACAAATGAAATTATTAGCATGTTGATCAACTTAACAATGCTAAAACAAATCATAATCCGATGCACTAAAGTATCCAACCAGAAAGTTGAAGCATTTGCTACATCAGCCAAATAAATTGCAGGCCTAAGAAAAGGACCTGAAATAAAATAATTTTCCTTAAATAAGATACAAGTTTCCCATCTGAAGGAAAGAAATAAATACTATTTTCTATAGGAATAGTAGTATGTTTAGCAAGAGTAGAGATATCCCCATTAACTTTGGGGATCTTCCTTAAAACTTTAAACTAACTGCCGGCAAAGGATACAATTTAAAAACCTTAAAGAAGGAATAAAAGAAGTCCCAGGCCTATTCCATTCCCTAGTATCATGAACTGGGAAAAAAACCTCTGAAGAAACCACAGGAGGTTAATGAGCAGAATTTAAATGTTAGCTAGTCTTAAATCAAAAGAACTAGACTCCTCAATATCCAATATAATCAACACCTTTTCAACAACGAATGTACTCTATTTAAAAATAAAAAAGTAGATTTGTTAGTGTCAAATATCTGATGAAGTATATTCTAAATGAGAAAAAACATCATCAGAGAAGGATAATTCAGTATGTTGTCGGTCATTTAAAAATTCATCAACTAAATGAGAAGTTTAAAAAAGACCTATAAATTTTATTAGAAGGCGGGATGTCAGACAAAGCCTTTAGGATAGAATCAGAAAAACATTCTCATAGATTCCTAGGTATATCTTGTACATTAGATGTAAAAAGAATAGCAATAGATAATGCATAAATACTAATGGACTCTGCATGTAAAAGTTTATCATGATAACCTATTACAAACCATAGCTAAAGATACAATTCATAACATTAAAATAAATGAACTTAGCTTTGGTAGGACTGATATCAGTCATTAGGAATCCAACAGTATTTTCTGATACAGGAACAGTTTTTGGAATATCTTGCAATATGTAATAGAAAAACAACATATAAAGCAAAATTATCAAATTCCTTAAAGGACCAGTCAACACAGTAGATTTGCATAATCAACAAATTCAAGATAACAAGACAATGCAATAGCACTTAGTCTAAACTTCAAATGAGTAGTAGATTTTTTTTCTGACCATTTTAAAAGTTATGTCTTTTTCCACTCCCCCTATACCATGTGACAGGCATTAGCCAATCACAAATGCATACACGTACCATGTGACAGCCATCAGCCATTCACAAATGCATACACACTTATTCTTGCACATGCTCAGTAGGAGCTGGTGACTCAAAAAGTGTAAATATAAAAAGACTGTGCACATTTAGTTAATTGAAGTAAATTGGAAAGTTGTTTAAAATGGCATGCTCTATCTGAATAATGAAAGGTTAATTTTGATTGAGTGTCCCTTTAAATGACAGTTTCAGGAATGGGAAAAAATGCAAACAGAACAAGCCTCTAGAAACCAGAAGCAACCAAAAAGTGAGACTTAAATAATGTAAAAAAACATTTTTTGGCGCCAAAAACGTCTGTAATAAACACGAGAGTCAAAAATGATGCAACTACGTGAAAAGTTCCGGCGTCAACTACGACGCCGGAAATGACGTCATTGACGTCAGACAAACATCAATCTCGCGCCAAAAATGACGCAATAAATTCTAGCATTTTTTGCACCCGCAAGCCTAACAGCCCGCAATTTAAAGGAAAAAAGTTAATTGAAAATTTTAGGTAAGAAAAATATTTCATTCATATGCATTTTCCCAAAAAATGAAACTGACAGTCTGAAAGAAGGAAAATAAACTGATTGACCTGAATCATGGCAAATATAAGTATAAAACATATATTTAGAACTTTACATATAAAGTGCCAAACCATAGCTGAGAGTGTCATAAATAAAATAAGACTTACTTACTCAAAGACACTCATCTACATAAAGTAGATAGCCAAACCAGTACTGAAACGAGAATCAGTAGAGGTAATGGTATATAAGAGTATATTGTCGATCTGAAAAGGGAGGTAGGAGAAGAAATCTCTACGACCGATAACAGAGAACCTATGAAATAGATCCCCTAGAGGAAGACCATTGTATTCAAATAGGCAATACTCTCTTCACATCCCTCTGACATTCACTGCACACTGAGAGGAAAACCGGGCTTCAGCCTGCTGCAAAGCGCATATCAACGTAGAAATCTAGCACAAACTTACTTCACCACCTCCATGGGAGGCAAAGTTTGTAAAACTGAATTGTGGGTGTGGTGAGGGGTGTATTTATAGGCATTTTGAGGTTTGGGAAACTTTGCCCCTCCTGGTAGGAATGTATATCCCATACGTCACTAGCTCATGGACTCTTGCCAATTACATGAAAGAAATGGGGGTAGGACAGATGGGGCTACTACTCCAGTAGGAGCGGATGGATGATTTCTTTAAGATGCCCATCAGCGTAGTCAATACCCAGAATTCGTTTAAATTCTGGCACATCGATGGGGGCCCATTGCTGCTTTGCCAAATATGAATCAGGCTTTGCAGCATGGAACTGATGGGCATATACATTAGTTTGGGTGACAATGTTCCACAATACATAATTGCCCAGAAACACCTCCATAAACTGTTGGGGCTAAATCCTGCGACATCCACATTGATGCCAGGATTTGCAGAGAAGGGTGGGATATCTGGCCTCTGGTGATGAGGCGCTACACACTCCTCAGCAGCAATGCCAGCTGGAGCAACACGTCTCCTTCTGGCAGGGGGGCTAGCAGCCACAGATACATCACTAATCAGTTGACACTGTATCTAGTGATGTATCAGAGCACCTGGCAAGGTCACTAATGGGGTCTGAGTCAGACAGAGGCATCTGACTCAGACGCAAGGATGGCATACGCCTCCTCAGCACTATATGTCCAGTGTGACATGATCACACTCACTTTATTGATCTGTCACACACAAAAAAAATTAACATAATTTAAATTTCTCAAGAAAAAAAAATATTAAAAAAATGTAACCCCTAAAAAAAAATGGAGACAGCAGAAAAGTGCTGCTATGCAAAAGCCAGTGATTTATAGTGACCACTGGCAATCTAGGGGTTAATGGCTCTGAAAAGAGCCTTTGGGTTTCACAATTCTTTCAAAAATTAACTAAAACTAGCTTAACGGCTCTGAAAAGAGCATTTGGGTTTAAAATTTTTTTTTTTTTTACAAAAAATGAACCCCTAAAAAAATGCACAGAAAACAAGAAAGTGCTGCTGTGCAAAGTCAGTGATTTATAGTGATCACTGGTAAGCTAGGGGTTAATGGCTCTGAAAATAACCTTTAGGGAGAGCGATTTAGATAATAGAATAATTATAAAAATTGTGAGACCCAAACACAGATCTCTCACTGGTCAGAGTCAATACTTACTAATATTGACATGGCCAGACAAATGGGATTTTTATTACGATACATTTAATTATAGGGGCAAGCTCTGATTGGATGACCCTAGCCTGCCCCTATGATGAGACAGGCTGGAGACACCCCCAGAAGCCCCATAATGCACTGAGCAGCACCATCTTTGAAGCCACATGGGCAGGGGGGGGGGGCTATAGGCTTTTGTTTTTATTTGATAAAATATAACAAATTATGCTTACCTGATAATTTCCTTTTCTTCTGATGGAAAGAGTGCATTCATTACTTTTGGGAATTAAGAACCTGGCCACCAGGAGGAGGCAAAGACACCCCAGCCAAAGGCTTAAATACTCCTCCCACTCCCCTCATCCCCCAGTCATTGTGCCGAGGAACAAGGAACAGTAGAAGAAATATCAGGGTAAAAGGTGCCAGAAGAATAATAAGGACGCCCTACATAAAATTACGGGTGGGGAGCTGTGGACTCTTTCCATCAGAAGAAAAGGAAATTATCAGGTAAGCATAATTTGTGTTTCTTCTTAAATGGAAAGAGTCCACAGCTGCATTCATTACTTTTGGAAAAACAATACCCAAGCTATAGAGGACACTGAATGCCAAGACAGGAGGGTACAATAGGCAGCCCATAATGAGGGCACCAGGCCTGAACCTCTACCCAATAAAAAACTCTGCCTCAAAGGAAAAGAGGAAAAGCCCCAAAGATACTGACTCACAGTCAGTCCAGAAGCCAAATTAGAGACTGCAAACTGACTCGACTGAGCCAACAGTCCATCCAGGAGACACCATCGCCAACAGACGATCCCCCACCGCTCACCCCAACAGATGAAGGAGAAAGCAGCCGAAACCCCCAAGGGGACAAGGCAAAGGAGAACCAAGGAAACCGAAAGGTCTCCTAATACAAAAAAGAACACCTCCAAGAGTGAGCCCAGCTCATAGAGACCCAAAGGGGCTCAAACAGGGGAAGGAGCATTCGCCATGAAAAAGTGTGTAATACACGCAAGGTGAAAAACCCCAAGGTTGAGAACACCAAGGTTGAGAACAGACTCCATAACAGGACGACACTGAGGGTACTTGCGAGAAGGAAGAAGCAGTCAAGCAAGAAACAGACCGCAAAAGCAACCCCCAGATAGAGGGCACGCTCCAGGCACCTACACACAGGTCCCTGCATAGTGGAACACAAAGCTTTAAATCGATGCTCCCTGAGAAGGGAAGTATACCCTCAGAACCCGAAGGAATAGTAAACCCTCTTCTGAAATCAATGGAGCAAGTTGAAAGGAGAATCTATACACTAGCAGACTGAGCTAACAGGATAGACTCAACAAGGCTCACACATCCAGAGGAGACTGCGACCTGAACACAGCGCCTTAGACCGCTATACCATCCTGAACTGCAGACCCACACCCAGCTGGACCAACCCAGCCTCAGGGATTCAAGACAGGGGAACAAAAGAATCCCGAAACAGGTACAGGAACGAGCGTAAGGATAGTACAGCCATCCCCACAGAGTACAAGTACAACCCGACTCTGAAAACAAGGATCTATCAAAATAAAGGCCCAACAATCTAACTTGGAGCCAGCAAGACCCCAGGGGGAACCAATCCCACCTTTCTGCCTCCCATCCAGGAGAAGCCCCAAGCAAGGACCATCTCCATAGGGAGGAAAATATCCCCAAAGCAAAGGGATGATGTCGGAAGGGCAACAGCTGTTCTCAAGGCCCGAATCACCAGCTAATGGGAAGAGAAATTCCCAACACAGATGTCCTAGAAAAGGATTCCCCTACAAGTAGCTTGCCAAGCAGAGGCACAGCCAACCCATTCGCCTGCAGAGCAGGGAATCCACAGGAACACTGGCAAGCTGACAAGGGGAATGCAACCCTAAGGCGCACCAGAAATCAGGCATCCAGCGCCAGCTTGAGGCGCAAGCCACACAGCTAACCACTATTTAAACTTCCGCATTGGAGGGCTCGCTGACACCAGAAGCAAAACGTCAGATCAGAAAGCAGGAGCTTTGCCTAGGTTCAAACCCACAACCTTCTGCTTTGGGAGCTGTGGAGCTAACCACTAAGCCAGATATCCCCTTGATGTCATGGGCTACTCTGTGGCAAAGAGTAAAAAATACTCTTAAAACCTGGCCAACCATGACCAGGTTAGGTAGATGGACCAAGGACATAGCCCAAGTTCCCACTACCGTGGAACACCCCGACCAGCCCTAAGATCCAAGATTCCAAAACCACCCAAGACTGGGTCAGGAAAAAGGCCAAGCGAAGCTTCAGCAACCGGAAGTCTCAGGGAGAAAAACAGTTCCATGCACCCAATAGTTCAGGCAAACCTGACCCTAGAATTAAACACCCCAGCTGACCAAAAAGCCAGACATAAGGGATATGGATGCATATCCAGAGAATCTAGATAGCGATAAGAACTCGAAAGCCCCGACCAAAGGAAGGAACCACCCCTAGCTAAAGTCCAACTCTCCAAGGAGCAAGGCTAGAAGTCGAATGAAGATACCACTCAGAGCCTCAGGACAACCAAGGGATAACCTCAAGGTCAAAAAAATCCTACTAGCAGGACTAGTCTCCCTATCACCTCCGCACAAGCAGAGGACACAAGGAAGAGAAAGGCACTAAGCCTACCCAGCTCCGGAAAAACCAGAGCTAAACAAAGTTCCCGCAGGGAACAACAATCACTGGTAACACAGATCCCTAAAAGGAGATCCAACTCACCCGGAGACAATGGAAGACCCAAAAGTCTCTTATAACTCAGAGAGACAGTACACATCAAGAGTGAGAGCTGCATCTAGATACACTATAAACAGCTTACGCGTACACCTGCAAGGTGTTAAGAGCTGCAACAGGTTTCAAACTGCAAACCTTCCCCATGCTAGACAGCTATCCTGTACAAGCTGTTGGACCAAGCCCAAAAGGAAAAATCCAGAGGCCTAAAAATGAAGGCCAAACCGCTCAACTGCGGTAAGGGGCGTTAAGCCCTCCAACCCTCCACCACATGGGGGAGGAAACTCTGATGAACACGCCACCCTGCATGGAGGAATCAGAAACAGGGTTACCCGAATGTGTAGAAGTATGAATTGGTAGGGAACTCGCCTCTCAGAGGACAGGACCCCCAGAGGCGGATGGCTCAGCAGTCCCTTGATTCCCCGGGCCCGAGGAACAAGGCGCTTTAAAATGGCATACGGAACAAAACTGGCCAAGGCCAATCTGGATTCGTCACCGGACACAGAATCTGAAATCAAAATAGTCTCGGTATCAGAATCCTCTATAACTGGATAGAGGAAATATCAATATGGACTAAAGTATGAAATAAAAAAATGGCACCTGATACCCACAATGGCTGAGGCACTCACCACCTACTATGACCAGACCACTGCGGACTAGAATATCTCCTTCGCCACACGGTCAGGAATGTGGAAATGGGGAACAGAACGTAACCACGCCCGAACACAAGGTGAACCGAATAGTCCAAAAAAGCGCGCCCAACCAAAAAGGCTGCTTCACTTCCAAAGGCCTCAAAGTTCCAACCACGAGCCCATAAACATCACACATAAGCAGTTTAAATCACATAAACATGATTATAAACCCAGACTCACTGAGACCCTTCTTTCATATAGTTAGACCCGCAAGTTGTGTAACCTGTTGGGAAAACATTCACATTACAATACATTGATGATAAAGTAAAATGAAACGATCTTACTGGAATCTACGCTGTGGAACAGGAAAACAGCCTTTTAAGTGTGACGAATAGTGGCATTGCCTCCGCCATGGACTTGAGAGAAGAAAGCAGGCAGCGGAGCGAAGTTAGACAACGCCGATTGCTTGAGGTGCTGTTAATATGAGTCAGGATAGTTTCGCAGAAAGACTCTCCCTGCATTTTCGGACTCTAACTTTCATCCAAGCCCTCACTGAGAGACTGACAGGACTACTTAAAACTCCTGTCCCATGGCAAAGAGTACTACCTTCCATAAAAGGCAAAAAACAAAAATTAAAAAATTCTGACACAACCTCCTGGGACAAAAGGCAAAGAATGACTGGAGGATGAGGGGAGTGGGAGGAGTATTTAAGCCTTTGGCTGGGGTGTCTTTGCCTCCTCCTGGTGGCCAGGTTCTGAATTCCCAAAAGTAATGGATGCAGCTGGGGACTCTTTCCATTTAATTAGAAAATCATATTTTATTTTAAATTTACACACTTTACTGAGTGCCTCGACCCCTCGAGGCATTTAGAACACAGGCAGAGCATCAGAAACCTGCCCGATGGCTTCCGATGCTCTGCTACACTGCGCTCCGGGAAGCGATCAATCGGGGCCCGGCAGTCGCATCACTGCAATTGCGATCGCTTCCAGCGCTCATATTCTCCAAGGACATACAAGGTACGTCCGTGGTTGTTAACAACCGTTTTTTGTAGGACGTACCTTGTATGCCTTTGGTCCTTAAGGGGTTAAATCAATTTATGTTAAATTAATGTATTTTAACATAATACTAAATATATTCCTAAAGAAACTTAACTAAATAATCTTTAGACAAGTGCACTATCAATTATGTGTGTCTAGGACAGCTCCTACCCAGCAAGCACCTTCACACACCTATAGACTCTTGCTCAAACATTTTAAGCTCAGAACAATTTCTTTTAATATGAATAAATTGGCTTTTAGCTACTCTTTTCATCACATGTTCATGACTACTGCAGACCTGCAGTTAAGTACACTATTCCTTTTAATAGGTTTTCTGTATAAAGATGTTGCTATATTCTTGGAATCTATGTCACCATGTTAAATTATGTACTAAAAGTTAAAATGATGGTAAACTTTCCCCTTTTGTATTAACAGATTTGTAAAGTTAGTGATCTTTTATATGGAGTTTAAACCATCAGTTGTAATGAAGATACGGTATAAGTTACTTTTTAATGTAGTGATGAAATTCAAATACCCTGTGCTCCAGCCGCCCACTCCAAAAGGTAATTTTTTTTGTGATCCAACGGTTTGAACAGTTTTCCAATCAGCGCTGTAGCCAAATGGCACAATCAATTTATTTTGTAGCTAGAGCTCCCATTGGAGACCAGTTTAAGCTGTTAACTCACAAAAACATAACTTTTGAAGTGGGTGGCCGGAAGGTAGGGTATTTCAATTTCATCGTTCTATTAAAAAAGTAAGTTATACCATTTCTTCATTACAACTGAATATACAATATTGCTAACATTCCGGATCCGTTTATACAAAGGGAAAAATTACCATCACTTTAACATTGGATTTATTTCATTCAGATGTAAACTTTAATAAGCCAAATTGTCTTATATTGATTAAATTTACTTAAGTTATAGCTTGATCTTCTGAAGATCCCCAAATGAACAAAACATCACCACGAGACCTTACACGTGGGATGTAAATTCTGTCCCCCAGGATCCAAGACAACAAGAATTTTAAAGGGACATGAAACCCAAAATTTTTCTTTAGTTCTTTCATAATTTAGGCAGAACATACAATTTTAAACAACTTTCCAGTCTACTTCTATAATCAAATATGCTTCATTATCTTGGTATCATTTGTTGAAGAAGCAGCAATGCACTACTGGTGTACACATATATATACATACATACATATATATATATATATATACACACATACATACACACACACATATATATATATATATATATATATATATATACACACACAGCCACCAATGCTGCTCCTGAGCTTACCTAGATAAACCTTTCAGCAAAGGATAACAAGAAAAAGGAAGCAAATTAAATTATAGAAGTAGATTGGAAAGTTGTTTAAAAACATAATTTATGCTTACCTGATAAATTTATTTCTCTTGTGATGTATCGAGTCCACGGATTCATCCTTACTTGTGGGATATTCTCCTTCCCAACAGGAAGTGGCAAAGAGAGCACCCACAGCAGAGCTGTCTATATAGCTCCCCCTTAGCTCCATCCCCCAGTCATTCGACCGAAGGCTAGGAAGAAAAAGGAGAAACTATTGGGTGCAGTGGTGACTGAAAGTTTTAAAATAAAAATATATATGCCTGTCTTAAAAAACAGGGCGGGACGTGGAATAGATACATCACCAGAAAAATAAATTTATCAGGTAAGCATAAATTATGTTTTCTCTTGTAAGATGTATCGAGTCCACAGATTCATCCTTACTTGTGGGATACCAATACCAAAGCTTTAGGACACGGATGAACGGAGGGACAAGACAGGTACCTTAAATGGAAGGCACCACTGCTTGTAGAACCTTTCTCCCAAAAATAGCCTCCAAAGAAGCAAAAGTATAGAATTTGTAAAATTTGGAAAAAGTATGAAGCGAAGACCAAGTCGCCGCCTTACAAATCTGTTCAACAGAAGCTTCATTTTTAAAAGCCCATGTGGAAGCCACAGCTCTAGTAGAATGAGCAGTAATTCTTTCAGGAGGCTGCTGTCCAGCAGTCTCATAGGCCAAACGGATGATGCTTTTCAGCCAAAAGGAAAGAGAGGTAGCCGTAGCCCTTTGACCTCTCCGTTTACCAGAATAAACAACAAACAATGAAGATGTTTGACGGAAATCTTTAGTTGCTTGTAAGTAAAACTTTAAAGCACGAACCACATCAAGATTGTGCAACAGACGTTCCTTCTTTGATGAAGGAACAACAATCTCTTGAATGATATTCTTATTAGAAACAACCTTAGGAAGAAACCCAGGTTTGGTATGCAAAACCACCTTATCTGCATGGAAAACAAGGTAAGGGGAATCACATTGTAAAGCAAATAGCTCAGAAACTCTTCGAGCCGAAGAGATAGCTACTAAAAACAAAACTTTCCAAGATAGAAGCTTAATATCTATGGAATGCATAGGTTCAAACGGAACCCCTTGAAGAACTTTAAGAACTAAGTTTAGGCTCCATGGCGGAGCAACAGGTTTAAATACAGGCTTGATTCTGACCAAAGCCTGACTAAATGCTTGAACGTCTGGGACATCTGCCAGACGTTTGTGTAGTAGAATAGACAAATCAGATATTTGTTCTTTTAGGGAACTAGCAGATAATCCCTTCTCCAAACCCTCTTGGAGAAAAGACAATATTCTAGGAATCCTAATCTTACTCCACGAGTAACCTTTGGATTCACACCAATAAAGAAACCACGCTTTGATAGAATCAGGCGTTCAATCTCCAAGCAGTCAGACGCAGAGAAATTAGATTTGGATGCGTGAACGGACCTTGGATTAGAAGGTCCCGCCTCATTGGCAGAGTCCATGGTGGAACCAAAGGACATGTCCACTAGGTCTGCATACCAAATCCTGCGTGGCCATGCAGGTGCTATCAGAATTACCGAAGCTCTCTCCTGCTTGATTCTGGCAACCAGACGTGGGAGGAGAGGAAAGGGTGGAAATACATAGGCCAGATTGAAGGACCAAGGCTTTCCTAGACCATTTATCAGAACCGCCTTGGGATCCCGGGACCTGGACCCGTAACGAGGAAGTTTGGCATTCTGACAAGACGCCATCAGATCCAATTCTGGTGTGCCCCATAGCTGAATCAGCTGGGCAAATACCTCCGGATGGAGTTCCCACTCCCCCGGATGAAAAGTCTGACGACTTAGAAAAACCGCCTCCCAGTTCTCTACCCATGGGATGTGGATTGCTGAGAGATGGCAAGAGTGATCCTCTGCCCACCGGATTATTTTGGTTACCTCCATCATCGCTAGAGGACTCCTTGTTCCTCCTTGATGATTGATATAAGCTACAGTCGTGATGTTGTCCGACTGAAATCTGATGAATTTGGCCGCAGCAAGCTGAGGCCACGCCTGAAGCGCATTGAATATCACTCTCAGTTCTAGAATTTTTATCGGGAGGAGAGCTTCCTCCCGAGACCATAAACCCTGTGCTTTCAGGGAGTTCCAGACTGCACCCCAACCTAGCAGGCTGGCATCTGTCGTTACAATGAGCCACTCTGGCCTGCGGAAACACATTCCCTGAGACAGGTGGTCCTGAGACAACCACCAGAGAAGAGAGTCTCTGGTCCCCTGGTCCAGATGCAGTTGAGGAGATAAATCTGCATAATCCCCATTCCACTGTTTGAGCATGCATAGTTGCAGTGGTCTGAGGTGTAGACGGGCAAAAGGAACTATGTCCATTGCCGCTAGCATGAGTCCTATTACCTCCATACACTGAGCCACTGATGGCCGAAGAATGGAATGAAGAGCTCGGCAAGTGTTTAAGAGTTTTAATTTTCTGACCTCCGTCAGAAATTTTTTAATTTCTACCGAGTCTATCAGAGTCCCTAGGAGGGAAACTCTTGTGAGAGGGAAGGGAGAACTCTCTTTTATGTTCACCTTCCACCCGTGAGCTCTCAGAAAAGCCAACACGATGTCCGTGTGAGACTTGGCTAGCTGGAAAGTCGACGCCTAAATTAAGATGTTTTTTCTAGATAAGGCTCCACTGCTATGCCCCGTGGTCGCAGAACCGCCACAATGTACCCTAACACTTTTGTGAAAATTCTGGGAGCTGTGGCCAACCCGAAGGGAAGGGCCACAAACTGGTAGTACCTGTTTAGAAAGTCGAATCTGAGAAATTGATGATGATCTCTGTGAATAGGGATGTGTAAATATGCATCCTTTAAGTCCACGGTAGTCATATATTGACCCTCCTGGATCAGAGGTAGAATAGTCCGAATAGTCTCCATCTTGAATGATGGAACCTTGAGGAACTTGTTAAGAATTTTGAGATCCAAGATTGCTCTGAAAGTTCCCTCTTTTTTGGGAACCACAAACAGGTTTGAATAAAACCCTAGCACCTGTTCCTCTATTGGAACTGGGCGGATCACCCCCATGGTATGTAGGTCTTCTACACAGCGTAAGAACGCCTCTCTCTTTGTCTGGTTTACAGACAATCGAGAAATGTGAAATCTCCCCCTTGGAAGGGAGTCTTTGAATTCCAGGAGATACCCCTGGGACACAATTTCTAAAGCCCAGGAATCGTGAACATCTCTCGCCCAAGCCTGAGCGAAGAGAGAGAGAGAGAGTCTGCCCCCTACAAGATCCGGTCCCGGATCAGGGGCTACCCCTTCATGCTGTTTTAGAAGCAGCAGCAGGCTTCTTGGCCTGTTTACTCTTGTTCCAAGCCTGGTTAGGTCTCCAGACTGACTTGGATTGGGCAAAATTCCCCTCTTGCTTTGCAGTAGAGGAAGCTGAAGCGGGACCACTCTTAAAGTTCCGAAAGGAACGAAAATTATTCTGTTTGGTCCTCATCTTACTTGATCTATCCTGAGGGAGGGCATGACCTTTCCCTCCAGTGATGTCTGAAATAATCTCTTTCAGTTCAGGCCCGAATAGGGTCTTACCTTTGAAAGGTTCAAAAAAAATGTTCAAAAGTTTAGATTTAGATGTCAGCAGACCAGGGACTTAAGCCATAACGCCCTGCGTGCTAAAATGGCAAAACCTGAATTCTTTGCCGCTAATTTAGTCAGTTGAAATGTGGCATCTGTAATAAAAGAATTAGCCAACTTAAGGGCCTTAATTCTGTCCATAATCTCCTCTAATGGAGTCTCCATTTGAAGAGCCTCCTCTAGAGCCTCAAACCAGAAAGCAGCTGCAGTTGTTACCAGAACAATGAACGCAATAGGTTGGAGAGAAAAACCTTGATGAACAAAAATTTTCTTCAAGAGACCCTCTAATTTTTTATCCATAGGATCTTTGAAAGCACAACTGTCTTCGATAGGTATAGTTGTACGCTTAGACAGAGTAGAAATAGCTCCCTCCACCTTAGGAACTGTCTGCCATGAGTCCCTTATGGTGTCAGATATGGGAAACATTTTCTTAAAAACAGGAGGGGGAGTGAACGGAATACCTGGTCTATCCCACTCCTTAGCAATAATATTCACAATCCTCTTAGGGACTGGAAACAACATCAGTGTAAACAGGAACCTCTAAGTATCTATCCATTTTACACAATTTCTCTGGGACCACTATAGGGTCACAATCATCTAGAGTTGCCAATACCTCCCAAAGCAATAAGCGGAGGTGTTCAAGCTTAAAATTTAAAGGCCGTCATATCAGAATCTGTCTGACGAAGCGTCTTTCCTGAATCAGAAATTTCTCCCTCAGATAACAAATCCCTCACCCCTTCAGAGCATTGTGAGGGCATATCAGATACGGCCACTAAAGCATGAGACGGCTCAGCATTTTTCCATAACCCAGAGCTGTCCCGCTTTCCTTGTAAAAAAAGGCAGTTTGGATAAAACCTCTGTGAGGGTTGTATTCATAACTGTGGCCATGTCTTGTAAAGTAAATGAATTCGATGCACTAGAGGTACTTGGCGTCACTTGTGCAGGCGTTACTGGTTGTGACACTTGGGGAGAGCTAGATGGCGAACCCTCATTTACTTCTGACTGAGAATCATCTATTGCTCTATTTTTAAGTGCTAATATATGTTCTTTATAATTATAGACATATCAGTACAATTGGGACACATTCTAAGAGGGGGTTCCACAATGGCTTCTAAAAATATTGAACAAGGATTTTCCTTGGTGTCAGACATGTTAAACAGGCTAGTAATGTAACAAGCAAGCTTGGAAAACACTGTAATCAAAGTAAATAACACTCTGTGTCTTTAAGAGAAAAAAAGCTGCACAAGTTCTGCAAAACAGTGTAAAAAAGCAGTAAACTTAACAAAATTTTTACAGTAGTTTCTTACAGCCTAGTAACTTTGCACAGCTATGCAAATAAACAATTAACCCCTTAATGGCAAAACCGGATTGAAAAAACGTCAAACCCGGTAAAAAAGACTTTCAGCACCTTGCCACAGCAATGCTGTGGCGCCTACCTGCCCTTCAGAATGATTTGTGGGGAAAAAAAAACCTTCTTTACAGCCCTCAAAAACAGCAGGAACCACTGGAGAAGCAGTTGGATGACTCTAAGGAAAAGAAACGGCGCAACTGAGGCGCGAAAATAGGCCCCTCCCACCTCACTCAATGTTTGGAGGCCTATTAGAAAAACACCTGAGCCTCTCTTAATTAACCATGTGGGTTAAAAAACCCTAAAAACAGCCACAATGACTCCTTTAGTCCCTTCAAAAAAACGTTATAATTGCATCATTTACTGAACAAACAAAAAACAGAATTTATGCTTACCTGATAAATTTCTTTCTCCTACGGTGTGTCCGGTCCACGGCTTCATCCTTACTTGTGGGATATTCTCTTCCCCAACAGGAAATGGCAAAGAGAGCACAGCAAAAGCTGCCCATATAGCCCCCCCTCTGGCTCCGCCCCCCAGTCATTCGACCGACGGTTAGGAGAAAAAGGAGAAACCATAGGGTGCCGTGGTGACTGTAGTGTATAGAAAGAAAAAATTTGAAACCTGACTAAAAGCCAGAGCGGGCCGTGGATCGGACACACCGTAGGAGAAAGAAATTTATCAGGTAAGCATAAATTCTGTTTTCTCCTACATTGGTGTGTCCGGTCCACAGCTTCATCCTTACTTGTGGGCACCAATACCAAAGCTTTAGGACACGGATGAAGGGAGAGAACAAGTCAGGTTACCTAAACGGAAGGCACCACGGCTTGCAAAACCTTTCTCCCAAAAATAGCCTCCGAAGAAGCATAAGTATCGAATTTGTAAAATTTGGCAAAAGTGTGCAGAGAAGACCAAGTCGCTGCCTTACATATCTGATCAACAGAAGCCTCGTTCTTGAAGGCCCATGTGGAAGCCACAGCTCTAGTAGAGTGAGCTGTAATTCGTTCAGGAGGCTGCCGTCCGGCAGTCTCATAAGCCAATCGGATGATGCTTTTCAGCCAAAAAGAAAGAGAGGTAGCAGTAGCTTTCTGTCCTCTCCTCTTACCAGAATAAACGACAAACAAAGATGAAGTCTGTCTGAAATCCTTTGTTGCATCTAAATAGAATTTTAAAGCACGGACCACATCTAAATTGTGTAACAAACGTTCCTTCTTCGAAACTGGATTCGGACACAGAGAAGGAACAACTATTTCCTGGTTAATATTCCTGTTGGAAACCACTTTTGGAAGAAAACCAGGTTTGGTACGCAAAACAACCTTATCTGCATGGAATACCAGATAGGGTGGATCACACTGCAAAGCAGACAATTCAGAAACTCTTCTAGCAGAAGAAATAGCAACCAAAAACAGAACTTTCCAAGATAGTAACTTAATATCTATGGAATGTAGAGGTTCAAACGGAACCCCTTGAAGAACTGAAAGAACTAAATTTAGACTCCATGGAGGAGTCATGGGTCTGTAAACAGGCTTGATTCTGACTAAGGCCTGTACAAAAGCTTGTACATATGGCACAGCTGCCAGGCGTTTGTGTAACAAAACAGACAAAGCAGATATCTGTCCTTTTAGATAACTCGCTGACAACCCTTTATCCAAACCCTCTTGGAGAAAGGAAAGAATTTTAGGAATTTTAATTTTACTCCAAGAGAATCCCTTGGATTCACACCAACAGATATATTTTTTCCATATTTTATGGTAAATTTTCCTAGTCACAGGTTTTCTAGCTTGGACCAGAGTATCTATAACTGAATCTGAAAACCCACGCTTAGATAAAATCAAGCGTTCAATTTCCAAGCAGTCAGCTGCAGAGAGACTAGATTTGGATGTTCGAATGGACCTTGTACTAGAAGATCCTGTCTCAAAGGTAGCTTCCATGGTGGAGCCGATGACATATTCACCAGGTCTGCATACCAAGTCCTGCGTGGCCACGCAGGAGCTATCAGAATCACCGAGGCTTTCTCCTGTTTGATCCTGGCTACGAGCCTGGGAAGGAGAGGAAACGGTGGAAACACATAAGCTAGGTTGAATGACCAAGGCGCCACTAATGCATCCACCAGTGTCGCCTTGGGATCCCTGGATCTGGACCCGTAGCGAGGAACCTTGAAGTTCTGACGAGACGCCATCAGATCCATGTCTGGAATGCCCCATAATTGAGTTAACTGGGCAAAGACCTCCGGGTGGAGTTCCCACTCCCCCGGATGGAAAGTCTGACGACTCAAATAATCCGCCTCCCAGTTGTCTACTCCTGGGATGTGAATTGCAGATAGATGGCAGGAGTGATCCTCCGCCCATTTGATGATCTTGGATACCTCTCTCATCGCCAAGGAACTCTTTGTTCCTCCCTGATGATTGATGTAAGCTACAGTCGTCATGTTGTCCGACTGAAATCTTATGAATCCGGCCTTCGCTAGTTGAGGCCACGCCCGGAGTGCATTGAATATCGCTCTCAGTTCCAGGATGTTTATGGGGAGAAGAGACTCTTCCCGAAACCATAGACCCTGAGCTTTCAGGGAGTCCCAGACCGCGCCCCAGCCTAATAGACTGGCGTCGGTCGTGACAATGACCCACTCTGGTCTGCGGAAACTCATTCCCTGAGACAGGTGATCCTGAGTCAACCACCAACGGAGTGAGTCTCTGGTTAACTGGTCTACTTGAATTTGGGGAGACAAGTCTGCATAATCCCCATTCCACTGTCTGAGCATGCACAGTTGCAATGGTCTTAGATGAATTCGAGCAAAAGGAACCACGTCCATTGCTGCCACCATTAGACCTATTACTTCCATGCACTGAGCTATGGAAGGCTGAGGAATAGATTGAAGAACTTGACAAGCCTTTAGAAGCTTTAATTTTCTGACCTTTGTCAGAAAAATCTTCATTTCTACAGAATCTATTATTGTTCCCAGAAAAGGAACTCTTGTAGACGGGGACAGGGAACTCTTTTCCACGTTCACCTTCCACCTGTGAGACCTGAGAAAAGCTAATACAATGTCTGTATGAGCCCTTGATCTGGAAAGGGACGACGCTTGGATTAGGATGTCGTCTAGGTAAGGTGCCACTGCAATGCCCCTCGGTCTTAGAACCGCTAGAAGGGACCCTAGCACCTTTATGAAAATTCTGGGAGCAGTGGCTAAACCGAACGGAAGAGCCACGAACTGGTAATGTTTGTCCAGAAAGGCGAACCTTAGGAACTGATGATGATCTTTGTGGATAGGAATATGTAGGTACGCATCCTTTAAATCCACGGTAGTCATGTATTGACCCTCCTGGATTGTTGGTAAAATCGTTCGAATGGTTTCCATTTTGAACGATGGAACTCTGAGGAATTTGTTTAGAATTTTTAAATCCAGAATTTGTCTGAAAGTTCCCTCTTTTTTGGGAACTACAAACAGGTTTGAGTAAAACCCCTGACCTTGTTCCACTGTTGGAACTGGGTGATCACTCCCATCTTTAATAGATCTCCTACGCAATGTAAGAATGCCTGTCTCTTTATCTGGTCTGAAGATAAGCGAGACATGTGGAACCTTCCCCTTGGAGGAAGTTCCTTGAATTCTAGAAGATAAACCTGAGAGACTATTTCTTGTGCCCAGGGATCCTGAACATCTCTTGCCCAAGCCTGAGCAAAGAGAGAAAGTCTGCCCCCTACTAGATCCGGTCCCGGATCGGGGGCTACCCCTTCATGCTGTCTTGGTAGCAGCAGCAGGCTTCTTGGCCTGTTTACCCTTGTTCCAGCCTTGCATTGGTTTCCATGCTGGCTTAGCCTGGGAAGCGTTACCCACTTGTCTAGAGGCTGCAGAGTTAGGAGACGGTCCGTTCCTGAAGTTGCGAAAGGAACGAAAATTAGATTTGTTCTTAGCCTTGAAAGGCCTATCCTGTGGTAGGGCATGGCCCTTTCCCCCAGTGATGTCTGAAATAATCTCCTTCAATTCTGGCCCAAAAAGGGTCTTACCTTTGAAAGGAATATTAAGCAATTTTGTCTTGGATGACACATCCGCCGACCAAGATTTTAGCCAAAGCGCTCTGCGCGCCACAATTGCAAAACCTGAATTTTTCGCCGCTAATTTCGCCAATTGCAAAGCGGCATCTAAAATAAAGGAATTAGCCAACTTTAGTGCGTGAATTCTGTCCATGACTTCCTCATATGGAGTCTCCTTATTGAGCGAATTTTCTAGTTCCTCGAACCAAAAAGACGCCGCCGTGGTGACAGGAATAATGCACGAAATTGGCTGAAGAAGGAAACCTTGCTGAACAAATATCTTTTTAAGCAATCCTTCCAATTTTTTATCCATAGGATCTTTGAAAGCACAACTGTCCTCAATGGGAAAAGTCGTGCGCTTGGCCAACGTAGAAACTGCTCCTTCAACCTTAGGGACTGTTTGCCATGCGTCCCTTCTGGGGTCGACAATGAGGAACATTTTCTTAAATATAGGAGGTGGGATAAAAGTTATACCTGGCTTCTCCCACTCCTTGTTCACTATGTCCGCCACCCTCTTGGGTATCGGAAAGGCATCAGCGTGCACAGGGACCTCAAGGAATTTGTCCATTTTGCACAATTTCTCTGGAATTACCAAAGAGTCGCAATCGTCAAGAGTAGTTAGCTCCTCCTTAAGCAGGGCGCGGAGATGTTCTAACTTAAATTTAAACGTCACGATATCAGGTTCTGCCTGCTGAGAAACTTTTCCTGAATCAGAAATTTTTCCCTCAGACAGCCCCTCCCTCACTGCCAATTCAGACTGGTGTGAGGGTATTACAGATAAACTATCATCAGCGCCCACTTGCTCATCCTCTGTATTCAAAACTGAGAAATCACGCTTTCTGGGAACTGTTGGCAGTTTGGATAAAAGATTTGCTATAGAATTATCCATTACTGCAGTTAACTGTTGCATAGTAACAAGCATTGGCGCGCTAGATGTACTAGGTGTCGCCTGCGCAGGCATAACTGGTGTTGACACAGGAGGAGAGGATGATGAACTATCCCCACTACCTTCATTTGAAGAATCATCTTGGGCAACCTTATTAAATGTGACATTACTGTCCTTACTTTGTTTGGACGCCATGGCACAATTTTCACATACATTTCACATACATTTAAAGGGGGAATCACCTTGGCCTCCATACACACAGAACATAATCTATCTGAAGGTACAGACATGTTAGACAGACTTTGTTTTAGTCAGGCTATTAATGCAAAAAAAACGTTTTTAAACAAAACCGTTACTGTCTCTTTAAATAATAAACAGAGTACACTTTATTTCTGAATGTTTGAAAAACTATGAAGGAATTATCCGATTTTTACGAAATTTGCACCCTAGTGTCTTAATGCTTTGAAAGTATTGCACACCAAATTTCAAGTCTTTAACCCCTTAAATGAGCAAACCGGAGCTAATTGTTCAATTTAGCAGTTTAAACCCACTACAGTCCCTGCCACAGCCTTTTGCTGCGGCTTTACCTTCCTTGGGGGTTATTCACCACAGAAATAAACCTCTTAGAATCGTTTTTTGTGGCCACAGGACCCTCTCACATGAAGCTCCATGCACTGCTCCCAGAAGTAACTGCGCAATTAAGGCGCGAAAATGAGGCTTCCTCCCTACCAGAGTGAAGGGGCCTTCCTGACTAGATTAGGTGTCTAACAAACTGCCAGGCGTAATAAAACGTTCCCAAAAGTGTTTCCAAGTCTCAAAACACTCCAAAAATCATATAAATATTATATAAATCAATCGATTTAGCCCACAATAGTGTCAATCAGTATATAGCCCATTTATAAGCCTTCTTTCTGTTATGAGTCTAAGAAAATGGCTTACCGATCCCAAAAGGGAAATTACAGTCTTCTAGCATTACTATGTCTTGTTAGAAAAGAGACTAGTCATACCTGGAGCAGAAAAGTCTGCAAACTGTTCCCCCCAACTGAAGTTCTCTGGGCTCAACAGTCCTGCGTGGAAACAGCAATGGATTTTAGTTACTGTTGCTAAAATCATATTCCTCTTTTAACAGAACTCTTCATCACTTTCTGTTGTAGAGTAAATAGTACAAACCGGCACTATTTTAAAATAACAAACTCTTGATAGAAGAAATAAAACTACAACTAACACCACATACTCTTTACCATCCCCGTGGAGATGCTACTTGTTCAGAGCGGCAAAGAGAATGACTGGGGGGCGGAGCCAGAGGGGGGGGGCTATATGGGCAGCTTTTGCTGTGCTCTCTTTGCCATTTCCTGTTGGGGAAGAGAATATCCCACAAGTAAGGATGAAGCCGTGGACCGGACACACCAATGTAGGAGAAAACATTTTTTCCTAACAGTGTCACCAGTAACTTATGAGCCCTTCAAATAAGCAAATAAGCTGAAATTCCTATCCAAGTGTCTGAATACAGCTTACCCTTCCCTCATGGGGATATTGCCAGCCTTTTCTAGAATAAACACAGTCTGTCTAGAAAAACATAGACTGAACATACCTCATATGCAGCTTAGCATGCAAACCGTTCCCCAACTGAAGTTTTCCTGTACTCTTCAGCCCTTGTGAGAACAGCAGTGGATCTTAGTTACAAAGTGCTAAAATCATAATCCTCCTTGCAGAAATCTTCATCCCTTTTCTGCCAGAGAGTAAATAGTACACACCGTTACCATTTAAAATAACAAACTTTTGCTTGAGAAATAAAAATCTAACATTTTTGTCACCACACATGCTCTGCCCTTCCTAGTTTCTTAGAGTAGGCAAAGAGAAGACTGGGGGGGTGGAGCTAAGGGGGGAGCTATATAGACAGCTCTGCTGTGGGTGCTCTCTTTGCCACTTCCTGTTGGGAAGGAGAATATCCCACAAGTAAGGATGAATCCGTGGACTCGATACATCTTACAAGAGAAATTGTATGCTCTGTCTAAATCATGAATGTATAATTAGGACTTTGCTGTCCCTTTAAGACCTTCCCACTTCCCTGTACCTCACATTCTAAATGCATAGCAGAGGAGAATTAACAGAAAAGTAGAAAGGCAAAGCAGGGTAAATGATTTGCAAACTAGAACTGCCGTCAAATACTTACGGCTCAAGAGTCCATGAGCTAGTGATGTATGGGATATACATTCCTACCAGGAGGGGGCAAAGTTTCCCAAACCTCAAATGCCTATAAATACACACCACACCCACAACTCAGTTTAACGAATAGCCAAGTAGTGAGGTGATAACACAGAGGTGTTAAAAAGCATACAAAAAGAGGAAATGGAAACCCAAAACATAACCACCATAAAAAGGTGGACCTCATGGACTCTTGCCAATATGAAATAAATGAATTTATCAGGTAAGTTCTTACATAAATTATGTTTTCTTTCATGTAATTGGCAAGAGCCCATGAGCAAGTGACGTATGGGATAGAAATACCCAAGATGTGGAAGTCCACAGAAGAGTCACTAGAGAGGGAGGGATACCATAACAACAGCTATTTTCCCTGAGAAATTAAATCCACACAATAATTTAGTTTTTCTTAAAAAACTTAAATCAAAATCAGTAGAATCAAACTGAAACAGCTGCCTGAAGAACTTTTTCTACCAAAGACTGCTTCAGAAGAAGCTCCATACAGCAAAATGGTAAAAAAACAATAAAAGTATGCAAAGACGACCAAATTACTGATTTGATCAACCGAAGCTTCATTCTGAAAAAGCCCAAGAAATGGCGACTGAACTTAGTAGAATGAGCTGTAAATCTCTGAGGCGGAGCCTGCCCTGCCTCCAAATAAGCCTTGAAAAACAAAAGCTTTAACCAGGATGCCAAAGAAATGGCAGAGGCTTCCTAACCTTTTCTGCAACCAGAAAAACAACAAATAGTCTAGAAGTCTTCTGAAATCCTAGTAACCTCAATATAGAATTAAAAAAGCTCTTACCACATCCAAAGGATGTAAAGAACTCTCAAAAAATGCTTTAGGATTAGGACACAAAGAAGGAACAACAATTTCTCTACTAATGTTGTTCAAATTCACAACCTTAGGAAAAAAGAAGTCCACAATGAAAAAATCAGATAAGGAGACACACAAGAGAGAGCTGATGAATCAGAGACTCTTGTAGAAGAAGAGATAGTCAAAAGAAACAACACTTTCCAAGAAAGTAGATAATCTTCAAAGAAAATATAGGCTCAAAAGAAAAGAGCCTGCAAAATCTTTAAACCAAATAAGACTCCAAAAAGGAGAAATAAATAAATGAACAGGCTTGATATCAACCAAAGCCTGAACAAAACAGTGAATATCAGGTTTAAACAATCTTTCTAGGAAATAAAACAGATAGAACAGAGATTTGTCCTTTCAAACAATTTGCAGACAAACTTATCCAAACCATCCTGAAAAAAACTTGAAAATCCTAGTAATTCTAAAAGAATGCCAAGAGAATTTATGAGAACACTATAAAATATAGGTTTTCCAAACCTGATAATACATGTTCCTTGAAAAAGACTTATAAGCCTGCAACAAAGTGATAAAAACTGAGTCAGAGAAACCTCTGACAAAACACCAATCAATTTCCATACCTTCAAATTAGAAATTTGAGATCCCGATGGAAAAATAGCCCCTAAAACAAGAGGGCTGGCAAAAAAGAAAGCGGTCAAGGATGGCAACTGGACATCTGAACAAGATCCACATACCAAACCTGTGAGGCCATGCTGATGCTGTCAGAAACACATGAGAGTGTTCCAATATGATCTTGTAAAACACTCTTGGTAGAAAAAAACAGAGACGGAAAGATTTGGTCAGGGTGCAAAACCAAGACACTGCTAATGCATCCACCATTTCTGTCTGAGAATCCCTGGACCTGAAAAAGGTACCTGGGAAATTGAGACAACACATCTGTATAGAGATACCACTCTCCCGGATGTAAAAACTGACGTCTGAGATAATCCAGCTCCCAAATGTCTAAACCTAAGATATAAATCGTAGAAATTAGACAGGAGATGAATTCCACCTAAGAACGTATTCAAGATACTTCTTAATTGCTAAGGAACCTTCGAGTCCCTATTTGATGATCGACATATGCCACAGTTGTGATATTAACTGTCTGAAAAATTCTCTCCTAAAAAAGGCCAAGTTCTAAAATATCAATTGGAAACCTCGACTCTTGAAGTTTCCAAACCCCTTGTGCTGTCAGAGACCCTCAGACAGCTCCCCAACCTGTAAGACTTGCATCCATTAAGAATACAGACCAGGAAGGACGAACAAAAGGTGGCCCCCTGAATAAAACTATAGTCTAATCACCAAAACAGAGAGTTGAGTGTTCGGATTTAAGAATATCAACTGTGATATCTGAAAACAATCCCTGCACCATTGATTCAGTTTGCAAAGCAAAAAGAGGTCTCAGATGAAAAACGAGCAAAGGGAACCACGCCCGATGCTGCAGTTATGAGACCTAAAACTTCCATGCACATAGCCACTGAAAGGAATGTTCTAGACTGTAAGTTAGACAGGCTAACGCTAACTACAACTGACTCTTGTCCGATAAAGACAAAGTCATGAACACTGAATTCATCTAGAAACCCAAAAAGAGGTAACCCTTGTCTGAGGAATCACAAAACTCTTAGGTAAATTTAATTCTCTAACCATGTCTTGAAGAAACAAAACTAGTTGATTCATGAGAGATTCCAATAAAAGAAAAGATTAAGCTAATACCAAGATACCATCTGTCTTATTACAGAAAGAAGGGCACCTAGAACCTTTGAAAAGATTCATAAAGCTGTCGCTAAACCAAATGGAAAAGCAACAAATTGGTAAAGCTTATCTAAAAAGAGAATCTCAGAAACCACAAGTGGTCTGAATGAAATAAAATATGAGGATAAACATCCTGTAAAATGGAGTGGACATGAAATGACCTTGCTGAACAAAAAGGCATAATAGTCCTTATAATCGCCAACTTGAAAGTTGAGACTAACAAAACAATATAAGTATTCATAATATTGAATAGAAACCCACCCAATTCCTGTTCCTGCTAAATAACTGGTAAAATCACTCCTGAAAATAAATTCACAGAGTGTTCTGAGAAAGAATCTTCCCATCGAAGGTCTCATTCTAAAAATCTATTCAAACAACAAGAATAAAAGATTTTAGACTGAATTCAGCAAAAAAAAATGTAATCTGCCCTGCACCAGAAGGACTGGTTTGAAAACCACACCTTCATGCAGACTAATAACTAGTAATTGTATAGAGTTTTTCTCCCAGAAGGATAAAAAAAATGCTTTTTCAGCGCTTACACTTGGAGTTAACCAAATTAGCAGCTGATAAAACAGTTATTACCCAGATAAATGATACACAATAAATTGACCTCAAAAGGCCGAAGGGCTGTATTAACCCTGGCGGGATATGAATCTATGACCCTTGGATCTAGAACAAGCGTTTGTTGTCAGGACATTCACCAACTGATCTACATTACCGGACTAAAAGTAGGGCAGAAAAACTCTAAACCTCCAGAAATAGAAGAGATAATAGAAATCAAACAAATTATTATCTTAACAAGATAGAGATGATAAAATATATTTGAAACCATAATAATAGATATAGTAAACATAATTAAATGAATACATCTGAAGTAAATAAACAGAGTTATATACTGAGAATATGAAACTGCTTATGCTAACTGTTCAACAAAGACCTCAAGAGCAAAAATCTTAAAATCCAGATTTGAAAAGGATTATTAAAGTTAATAGGAGGACTAGACTCCGAAAAGCTATAAATAACAAGATTTCCTCAACAAAGAACAAAAAATGTTCAAATGAAAAATAAGGAGAATTTTTAACAAACTGATACAGGATCCTTTGAGCCAAAGAAACCTTCATCAGAAAAATAAGCTTAAATATGCTGTCGGTCAGAACAAAATTAATTAAATCTTAATTTTGAAAAGACCTCGTAAGTTTACTTAAAGGCATAATAGCAGTAATAACCTTTTATGATATAAGCAGAAACATGTGATGTTTGCAGATGAAATCAAATACAAGAACTGAGTACGTAAAAACAGTAAATGTCATTGTACATGTAGAAACATTACTAGCATAAAATATGATAAATGCCACATAATTGAGCTGAAGAAATAACAATAGCTTAATAATGAAAAGAACACACTTAGCTTTGTAGAATTGTGTTTCAGAGCATCATAGTTTCTACAGTAACATCAGAGTCAGGATCAGAATGAAACATCTCGCAAAATGTAACAGAAAAAGAAAAATAACATTAGGCAAAACATTAAATTTCCACAATGTAACCGTTTCAGTAGAGAAAAACAAAAGCAGGCATAATAGCTTTCAAAATTCATGAAAACAGCGAGCAATAGAGGGAGAGGGGTAAAATAACTAAATTTTTGCGCCAAGAATGCCGCTTTATGCAAAAGGAAGTTAAATTTTTTTGCCGCAAAACCAACACCATAAAATGACACAACTTGTGTAATAACAAATGCGATTTCGCGCCAAAACAACTAGCGTCAACAAAGACGCAGGAAATGACCAAATTTGCGTCATTAAAGGCACAACTTCGCGGCAAAAATGTTTTTACAACAAGAATGACGCAATAAAAAACAGCATTTTGCGTCCTCGCAAGCTTAGATTTGCCTGCTAAAAAATTGAAAAACAAGTCAAATTAAAGTTTAAATAAACTTCCCAAACATGATTCCTATACTGAAACTGTTTTAATTGACTCATGGCAAATATAAGTAAAATACATATATTTAAAACTTTAGATTAATACATAAAGCGCCAAACCATAGCTGAGAGTGTCTTAAACAATGATATATACTTACCGAAAGACACCCATCCACATATAGCAGATAACCAAACCAGTACTGAAAACTATCAGCAGAGGTAATTTAATATAAAAGTATATAGTCGATCTAAAAAGGGAGGTAGGAGATGAATCCCTACGACCGATAACAGAGAACCCTTGAAAAGATTTCTCATGAGAGAAACCATAAAACCAATAGGCGATACTCTCTTCACATCCCTCTGACAAACACTGTACTCTGAGAGGAATTGAGCTTCAGAATGCTTAGAAGCGCTTATCATAGAAGAAATCATAAAAATCAAGCACAAACTTACTTCACCACCTCCATAGGAGGCAAAGCTTGTAAAACTGAGTTGTGGGTTTGGTGGGAGGTGTATTTATAGGCATTTGAGGTTTGGGAAACTTTGCCCCCTCCTGGTAGGAATGTATATCCCATACATCACTAGCTCATGGACTCTTGCCAATTACATGAAAGAAACGTCAAACTGATAATACTTTGTTTCGTTTTGATATGTTCAAAACTGGGTTGGGGTTTGCATGATAATTTAGCTGAATCCAATTTTTGAGAATTAGAGGACTTGGTTTTTGGAATTATGAAAGGAACAAAACCCATTAGCAGGTCTCCCTTTACATTTAGATCTAATGTCCTAAGGAAGGAAAGATACCATTTCTCCCATAACAGTCGAAAACATAATTGATGCTTATCTGATAAATTAATTTATTTCATGGTGGTGAGAGTCCACGATTCATTACTTCTGGGAATTATTTTTCGCTACCACTAGGAGGAGGCAAAGATTCCCAAACCCCCAAGAACCCTTCTAAAATTCCTCCCTCCCTCACCTCACCAGTACCTCAGTCTAATGATGGCCAAGCACGCAGTAATACAAGCAAACAAAAAAGGAGAAGGGAAAAGAAGATGTGCGCAAAAAAAGAAAAAAACATTCCAGAAAAATACAGGGTGGGGTCTTGTGGACCATGAAAGTAATTAATTTATTAGGTAAGCATAAATTATGATTTATTTCATACAGGTGGTGAGAGTCCACAATCTTTTACTACTGGGAACTAATACCCAAGATGTGGAGTCTACGAGGGACTTTATGTCCACCAAGACAGAGATTGTCTGATGGATGAATCCAGTTGGATTTGTTGCTCCAAATACAGATAATTCTTTGACCACTGAGCATGGATAGTTAAAGGGGACGCAAATGAAGGCGGACAAAAGGAACCCCATCTGAAGCAGCTAACATATGACAAACTACCCCCATGCACTGAGCTACAGATGGCAATGGAGTACTCTGTAAGGAAGTTTTAACCTGCGTGGTTCAGTCAGAAACAGACTCATAAGGAGTTAATCTATTACGACTCCTAGAAATGTAACCATTGTAAGCAGGATATAATGAGTTTTTGGGAACATTGATTTTCCAACCGTGGTCCTGGAGGAATAATAGAAGATTGCGAGTATGAGTAATCGCTATTGACAGGGAAGGAGACGTTCTGTCGTCCAGATTTGGTGTAAATGAAATACCCTGAGATCTGATATCCGCTAACAGAGCACCCAGCAACTCTATAAAGATGCTTAGAGCTGTAGCTAGAACAAACGGAAGAGTGACAAACTGGTATGTTTGTCCATATAGGCAAACCTCAGGAACTGATAGTGATTCCTGTGGATGGGAATGTGCAGGTATGCATCTTTGAGGTCTTTAGTAGTCATAAACTGACCCTGTTGAATTAAGGGCAGGTGTCATGAAGACCTTATGATTTAGTTCCTAAAGGGTTAATTTTTTTAGCCTGTGTGCTAAAAACATGTTTGATCGACAAGAGAGAACTTTATTGCCTCAACCTGTAAGCACAGAGTGATGGAACACAGTTTCTCTATCCAGGCACTAACCTGGGTCATTGACAGGACAGGTAATCCAAAAAAGTGGAAAACAGCACACCTTTTGCAGGGGCACACAGTCACAGACTTGCAAAGTCCTTACCAATATTTCTCATATATGTAGACTCCAGCCTCCAAATCTCTTTTAAAAGACCTTTATTGTTGCATTTGTTGGGTCCAAAACAGAAAGAACAACATTTTAAGCCTATATACATGACTAAGGGCCTATTGCAGGCTTGAAACAATGTTCTTTCTGTTTTGGACCCAACAAATGCAATAATAAAGGGCCATTGACAGGACAACCAGCTTTCCAAATAAATATACTTTTATAATTCATAATGGCTCAGAACCATAAAGAAGGCAAAATATATGGTGTTTCATATCAAAATACTCATGACATCACAAAGGGATTGCCTATCTGTGTATATAAACTAGATATACATAACAGAAATTATAAGATATTATATAAGATTCAGATCTTTATGACATGTTATAAAAGAGGGGTGGATATTTCCCTAGCCCCTCTGGAAGGAGGTTTGCGCAACAAATTTGATATCAAAGGAACAGGTATAAAACTTTGATTCCAACAATACAAGTGGTTCATTCTACATGGGAGCCTGTGTGAGTGACCATCTTTTCTTGTCAATCTCCCTGGTGCAGCATCTAAGCTAGCATAGTATTCGGTTCTGTTATTTCTCCTTTTTATGCTAGTGTATAATTCTATTTGTCAACATCTTTTTATTAATAATGCAACGTAACTTGTTTTTTACTCATAATAAATATTAATTTATTACATTTTTGCCTTTGTCTAATATTTGAACCACGTTACTGAAAGAGAATGGTATTAATACTGGTGTTTTTTTAGATTTTTTGTTGCTAAATTGTATTCTGGCATTTTAATTTGTTAGCCTGGATTTTCCTTAAAGATTTCCCATATAATAAAGCTTCAGTGGTGGCAGCTTAGAGATAGTTTAGTGTGGGTGGCATTAAAGTTGAGTTTTTGGCATTTTCTCTAGGTCTAGAACACACTAGAGGGTGTTCGCACTTGCACCCACTGAACTAAGTCACAGGCTTGATTGGAGTGGCTAGACTGACAAATTGATTAAGGTGGAAAGGGTCTGTTAACCCTTTCTGTGCCAAACAAGTGACTGGAGAAGGGTTGGTTAACCTTGGTCGTCACAACAGGATTGTGCGAATGGTTTACACATTGAAAGTGGGAACCCTGACAAACATGTTTAAAGTCTTTAGATCTAAGACAGGTCTGTAAGTCCCTTCCCTTCTTTGGGACAATGAACAGATTGGAGTAAAATTCTTGACCTTGTTGAGAGACAGGTACTGAGATAATTATTCTGATACCCTCTAATTCCTGAACATAGTGTAGAAAGGCAGCTGCCTTTGACTGAAGTTTGGGAACATGAGACAGCAGGATCCATCATTGAGGAGTTCTGGACCGAAAGCCTATCCTGTAACCCCCTGAAATGATATTTCAAACCCAGGGGGGTCGTGGACTGACCTGAAACAGGCCTCCTGAAACAAACCAGACTCTCCCTACCAGAACAGAATATGGTTCGGGGGCCGCACTTTCATGCTGATTTGGTGGTGGTGTTGGACTTTTTGGATTGTTTTTCTGTGTCCACGAAGAACTAGGTTTCCAGGCTAACTTGGAGAGCTTAGGTTTCTGGGAAGAGGACTTGTGATCCCCTGAGGAGCAAAAAGAACAAAACTGATTCAAACATCTGTTCTTTTCTTCGGATTTTTACCCTGAGGAAGAAAAGCTGCTTTCCCACCAGTAACTCAAAAAAAAAAAAAAAAAAAAGAGAGTCCAAATCTGAGCCGAATAGAATCTTCCCCTGGAAGAAAAAAAGCATCAGTCTATTGTTGGATATCATGTCAGATGACCAAGTTTTTAACCACTGCCATAGACATGTTTTTTTACATTGATCTTAATAATGTCCATCACAGTATCACACAAATGCCTGAGCCATTTTAAGGGCCTCAATGCAGTTTTGTAAATCCTCGGTAGAGGAATTGTCCGCCACCATTTTGGCTAGGGAGTCTCACCATAGTCTTCCTACTGCAGCCACACAGGTGAGAGAGACTACCTGTTTGGAGAAAAAGCTTCCTTAAAAAAGGCTCCAATTTGCGGTCCATTGGATCTCTAAACAAAGTACTGGCCTTCAATAGGGATAGTCTTCAATTTGGATAGAGTGAAAATAGCACCATCAACCTTAGGAATGGTTTACCACACTTCCACATTCTGTTCTGGCATGGGGTACATTTTCCTAAATCTTGTGGAAGGAGGAAAAGGCACACCTGGCTTTTTCCATTCCTTGACAATATAGTCAGAGATTAAAATCAGGGACCTGTGGAATTTTTGGTGAAGCTTTCAAAACAATATTTAACTGATTAACTGGTTTGTTTTAAGCAGGCTTTAATAGTTTTTAATACCTCCTGCAATAAGTTGGAGATATGCTCCACCTTAAATCCAAAGGTATTTTCATATTCAGAATAAGAAAACAGGCTCCTGTTCATCTGATGACACTTCCCCATCAGAATTAGAAATGTTTTCGTCCTCAAGAGTTCTGTAGGAGAGCAGGAATTTGGGGTTGAGGGGAAGGATTTTGCACACTAATCTTATGAGAGACTGTGGAGATAAATCCCCAGATTTACACTTACTTGGTTTGGAGATTGACACCAAAAATCGGTCACAATTTTGTACATGTTTTTAAATTCAGGAGTAAAATCAGTAGACACAGTTCTCACAGATGTGTGACCTGGCATACCGGAACAGATTTTCAAGATAAATATACTGTATGTAACTTGAGGGATCTCAGAAATGGACTCCTCTATAGAAATATCAGTAGGGACAGAGTCATCTTGTTCCATAGTGTTACTTCTAATATAGGGTGTCATTGCATACTTTATTATAAGTAATAGAGAGAACACATGGCAAATAGCCCTCTACACTATGTTAACACTCCCTCAGACACTTAAAATATCTCACAAAGCAACCAGCTTTAAAGCCCCTATGAATATCAAATAACCCTTATGTACCTCCTGACAGCTCCTGTATGGGAACTCACCCCCATCTGTCCCAAACTGTTGGAGTTAAATTCTAGTTGCTGAGGCTCTAGTGTGAGAGAGAAAAAGACTAGGAATAATGAGGGGGCGGAGGTAACGCCGGGAGAAAAGTCCCTTAGCTCCTTTTACCTTACTGGGTTAGCACATGGTACTGCTATCTAAGAAAATACTACCTTGGAGGTCCTTGCTTTGAGTTTGCTTTCAAACTGAATGAAGTAATTTAGGCCACACCATTATCTAACTCTGTTATTAGTACCAATATGCCCCATGACTTATAGGAGTTTATCAGTTTGGAACTGGCCTGTCTCCTCTGCTTACTCTCGTTTCCCATTCTGTGACTCAGCTACTTCCCTGCGCATCCCGTTCTGAATCAACTCCATCCCCGCTACAAGTATGAACATCCGTTCAGTCATATTCAGTCCCCTTTCAAATGTTTGAATATCATGCAGTGCTGCAATTAATTTCTCAAGTACTCTTACACGAGTTTCAAGAGAGACAGTAGGCTAACATTTCCCACAGAAGTATAAATATCTGAAGAATTTTTACAAATGTGTTTATGTTACAAAATTTTTAAAAATCATACTGGTATTTAAGTAATGTGCATTTTAAATACAGCTTTTCTAGATTTGTCAATGTAATTCCAGCAGATGAATGTCCCCAGTCACTGTGTGTGCATATTCAATTAGAGTTTAAAATATAAGAAAGAGAGCTTGTGCAGTATAAGCATAAACTTAATCATTCGTAAATTGAAATATTTTAACTCCGATAAATACTGTCGTCCTTAAATATATTTGCTTATGCAACAGAAGACACAAATGAATAAAATACAGCTAATAACCATTGATATAATCTTTAAAAGGTAGACAAAAAGTCCCTCTTTCCTAGTTACCCAGCTAAACTGGCAAAAAAAAGGTTAAATATGAGCTTACTGTAAATCATGTTCATATAACAGTGTAAATAATTCAATGTAAACAAATATTTTTTTCTTTTTACTTGGGCCTGGTTTCTTCTTGTTCTTTATTTATATACTGCACTCTGAGGGAAATCTCAAATATACAACAACTTGTTTATTTTTAAATTATATTACCTCTGGCTTTAAGTCTCTATGGACAACTCCAACATCATGCATATGGCTAACTGCTGACACGAGTTTGCGCATAATATAGCTTGCTTCTGTTTCACTGAACAATTTCTTTTTCTTGATGCGTTCAAACAATTCTCCTCCTTTCAGCAACTCCATCACTAAAAATGTGTGCAGCTGAAAAAAACAAACATTTAAATCTATATACATATGTGAATGCATACACGCAAATACAAAATATGCTTTTTCAAAAAATAAAATAAATATTTTTAGATAAGATATGGTATCTTTCTTTACTGCATGATGATAGTCTCATGTAAAAGAAAAGCAGTGAAAAAAATAATAATAAAGGGACGATAATTAGCAGTGTCAAAAAGGAAATGGAGACAAGATATAGAAATTACAATGTAATTAAATTTTCAATTATCTTGGCTTATCCATATAGCATGCACCAAAAAAGAACAGCTAAAACAGTAAAATACAAAAGGTGAACAGAACACGATGCATTAAAAGTAAAGTTTTCTTAATGCATATGCACGTTATGTCCAATAAGTAAATAATGTCATATTACAAGGAGAAATCGAAAGTATACATTTCACACAAACACTATGCTCACAATTACTACAGATGAGACTTTAAAAAAAAAAGAAGGAATATGTGGCAACAATCTTTATGTGTGATGATGCAAAAGTATAAAATCCAAAGATTTAGGAACCTTCCAAACGGTCACCTGAGAGATCTATGAAAAGAAAAAAAAAAAGCATCTGCTTCCTGTATCCAGGATTTTGAGGGTAACACTATTTCTGTTAACCCACATCTATTTTGAATTTGAAGGGGACTTTTTCTTGCAGAGACGTTGGACAGCTATGGGTGCTAAATTTGCACCATCCTATGCGAACCTATATTTAGGTTGGTGGGAGCTGTCCCACGTCTATGCACAAACTAATTCATACATCAATGAAATCGTTTTTTAGAAACGTTTCATTGATGACCTTCTATTGATCTGGAAAGGGGATGTTGACATGGTTCCTAATTTCATAAATTGGATCAATGACAATTACCTAAATCTTGTTTTTACTTTTGAGGTTTAACCCCATGAAACAAATTTTCTTGACATCACGATGAGGGGCATGGGGGATGGCAACATTGTGACTAACAGTTACAGGAAACCAATTTTGGGCAACACTTTGTTGCATGGTAGAAGTTGTCACCCCAAACATGTCCCTTACGCGATAGCCAAGGGCCAACTGATACGTTTGAAACGGAATTGCTCAGACGCAATGACGAATGAAAATCAGTCAAAGGACCTAGTGACACGTTTCAAAGAAAGGGGATATAAAAATTCAAACATAACCAAAGCTCTAAATGAGGTCAAACACATCGATAGAAGTACTTTACTCGCTGGCATAGTACAAAAACACTAAAGCATGTTGAGAGCAGATGACAAATTGATCAAGACCGTTGACAATGGGCTAAGGTGCTCCTATAGACGGGCTTGTACACTTGGTAACATTCTGTCCCCTTCTAAATTAAAATCAGAGAAAAAGCCCACTAGTTCATGGCTACAACACAAGGGTATGTTCAAATGTGGACATAATAAATGTAAACCTTGTGAGCCATTGAAGTAACATCAACCTTTTCTGTCAACGGTAACACATATGACATAGAGATGTCTTAACTGCTCATCAAGCAATGTAGTTTATATGTTGGAATGCGTACAATGTCAGGTCCAGTACATAGGACTTACCACTAGGGATGTAAGGTTCAGCATGAGGGAACAATTCAGCTCCATTAATGTAGGTAAAGCAACTACCCCAATTGTGCAACACTTTGTGATTAAACATAACAAAAGCCTATTAACACTAAGGCGGATAGCAATTGAACAAGTAGTGACCCCTAAAAGAGGTGGCGACAAGGGTAAAAGGGAAATGTTCTTGATTTTCCATCTGGAAACCAGACATCCTAGAGGTCTAAACTCCCAGTACGACTTAATAAATTATTGGCAATAGTCTCTAAGAGACATCCGAAATGGTTTACTTTATTATTAACCTGTTATAGGGTTCTTTTTGCATACATGTGTATAGACATACACACATAAATACGTATGAGGCAAATACATACTTTCCTCACATATTTAGGATACATCATATCCTTCCAATATTAGGCCATTAAGAGGATGAGTGTATCCTGTACATATGATAAAACCTAGGTTCATAATAACAATCAAGACAATTTTTTGAACCCAAAGGGACTGTGTATAATTATAAAAATTTACCAATTGGTAACTATATAACTCTGGGCAATGTGAGTTTTTTTTAAAATAAATACACATTATTATTAATAATATTAGTCCCCATCACTTTGTTTAAATATACACAAAGTTAACAGTTCAGACACCGCTTTCTCCTTTTTGCATTTTCTAATTGCAATATCCAGCTCGACTTGTATAGTAGTAAGTGAACGTTTTATTGCAAAACTAACAAAGTTAAAAAACGCCTACTGATTTCTACACCAATTACAGCCCAGGGAGGTCTTTTTAAATGAAACAGCTTAGTGTGTGTAGTATTAGCTATGAGTAAGGCTACGGCCGAAACACGTAAGCTACAGCATTAGGCGTTTTTTCGATTTTTCTGTACCCATGTTGGGTCTCTATTTTGAACTATTTTTGATTAAAGATTTATATTTTTTACTCTGACCCCGGATTTGCTCTTCATTTGATATTTCATTGCCGTTTTCACAGGGGTCAGAGCCAAGGAGCGAGTGCTGGTACACACTATCCAATAGGAGACAGGTGGGTGTGCACCATTAAGCCATTCACGGATTGCATCGTCGGGAGTGAGCTACGTCAGAGCCTGTGTGTAGCCGGACTGGAACCCAGGAGATGTTTTGGGCAAAACTGTGGGTGATGGTTTCCCAAAGACATATTCCTCCTGTAGGAACACCTGATGTCTGTCTTGACACAATAAATGAGTTTATCCTCTGCCACCAAAAGTTTGAAGTGCTTTCTCACTACATTACAGATATTTTGGTAGTCACTACTATAGTCAGTTACAAATGTGACCTGGCTCATAATATCAGAGGTAGATGGTTTGGGCTTGTCCACCAGAAGGGTGGATCTATCAATATTATCAACTTTGAAGGAGAGGAATATGTCTTTGGGAAACCATCACCCACAGTTTTGCCCAAAACATCTACTCCCACCAGTTCATGGCTTATCAGCAAAGGGATGTATAGATATGGGAGCAGCAGGTGCAAAGCCTGTGATTATATTGAGATTTCTGACACTTTTACATCTGCGTACACAGGCCATTCCTTTAACATAAATTATTGTTTAAATTGTACATCAAATTTTATGATTTATTTAATCACTTGCACATTGTGCAATGTCCAATATGTCGGCTCATGACAAGTGACATCAGATCTCGTATCAGGGAACACCGGTCTACCATCAAGGTAGGGAAATCTACTTCTCCCATAGTACAGCATTTTGTCATTTCACATGAGAATAAATGTCTCTAGCTTTAAATGGCTAGCAATTGACAAAGTCCCCCCTCGTAAACGGGGAGGACACAGACAAAAATTGTTGGAAAAACTGGAGATGCTGTGGATTTTCAAATTGAGTACCAAGGTCCCACTAGGACTCAATGCGAAATATGATTTGATTAATTACTAGGAGTGAGTTTCCTCATGTAGGATGTGCTTAAAAGTTCATAGGTGGGGGGCGGAGCCAACTACCGCATACAGCAGTCGCACCTTCTCAGAGCTCCTCCACACCATCTAATGATAAATAGCTTAAATTAATAGTTAAGTGACTTATTCTTCTGATAAGGGGCATTTTACTACCCCCCAACTAATCCTCCTACTGGGTCATTCCTCTACCCTGCCGAGTACTTTTTAAGTGCCTGATCCACTCCAGACTCGCGAGTGCTACGGGGCCCTGTAAGCTGCTTTCTCCAGCGGGACATTTCCTTACTGTCGCAACAGCCCTCACAGCACAGCACTACTAGCTCCGGAGGGTCGGGGATCCGCTCCGGAGCTCAGACATCATCGCAGCTGTCACTGTCCACTGCCCGGCACCAGATCTCGGAGGACATCGCACCAACTCAGCCAGCAGTAGTGACAGAGCTGATACTCGCCTAGGACAAGGAGACCCATTGCGGCACAACAATTCAGGTGAGGTCAAGCAGACCTGCTAATGTGAAGCTCTCTATATAATCCGCACCATAAATAAAACACTCCTATAATAAAGGCGCGAAGACGCCATTTTTTTTTTTTTCCTTTCTCGCTCTTCACTCCTCTAATTATTAGTGCGCAACTAACTTAGTGCACAGAACATAACACAGACTGCCTGCAATATTAACTTGCCTCACAGAGCTTTTTTGGCAATTCTAAAGTCGGACACTTGATAAATTACAGTCCCTTTCTGGCTTAACACGATCCCTACCAGATTCATATACACCACAGTATTAGCATCTCCTAAAGCCAGGGAGTTTATCCTGCAGCTATCCCCCTAACTCCTCTGTTACTGCTGGGTATATCAGGAAACGTTCCTACACACAGGGCCAACTTTAGCTGAACTTTTATAAATAAGCCTATTATTATTTTGTTTTCCTTGCCTCACCACCACTAAATAAAGGGCAACCTTTATAATGTAAGGACTTTCAAAAGCTCATAACAACATTTTATTTGTGGAAGTGGAACTTGGTAGCTTACCAGACCTAGTGCCTTTCAACTTCAGCCCTGCTACCTGAGTGCTCCAAAAGCTAACCACAGTCTGCGACAGTTTCCTCACTTTTGACCTGCTAAACCAACAATAGAAATGGAATAAACAACAGTTAGCCATATTTGCCTGTCTCCATTACAGTGCTGTTTTGCCCGTGCTGCACCCAGCTAAATATCAGCTCTTTCATATTGCTGTTATCCACACCCTGGTTACAATTTAACATATTTCTGCACTACTGTTTCTTGCACCATGTCTCAGTCTGCTAGGAAAAAAAATAACAAACAGCCATATCCCCCAAAGAAAACAGTTATTGACCACTTTGGTCCCTCTCGCTCTGGCTCTCCTAATGAAACAGACGCTCCAGACTCACCAAGATCAGAGACCTCAGACCTCATGATATCTGCCATGCAAGACATACAACAAGCCACAAATACAGAGGTCACTCCTTCCTTCATAATGGAGTCTCTACAATTAATGTTAGACAGACACCATGCTTCTTTTACAGCAAAGCTTTCTGCCTCCACGGCTGAACTCAAAAAGGAAATTTCTTCCACAAATGAGCGAATCGACTCATTGGAAAGAAGATATGAGGATCTATCTACTGAACAGACAAACATTTTAGGCTTTACGCAACGCCTATCAGACTACTTTGAGGTTATCGATGACAAAATAGCTGACATGGAGGACAGATCCCGGAGGAATAACCTCAGGATCAGGGGTATACCGGAGTCTGTCTCCAACTCAGACCTTCAGTCATTTCTGCAGGAGTTATTTCACTTGCTAGCTCCTAAAACCACTGAGGCTGAAGATTTAATGGACAGAGCCCACCGTTCACTTAAACCTAAGGGCCTCTCTGAAGACCAACCACGTGACGTCATAGTCCGTTTACACTATTTCACCTACAAGGAAAGGATCCAAAGAGCACATTTCCAGAAACCTACTCTACCAGACAAGTTTAAAACCATACAGATATTTCCAGACCTCTCCATGAGAACACTTCAAAAAAGGAAAACCTTCACGGATATTACTTCCACTTTAAGAAATAACAACATCAGATATCGCTGGGGATATCCTATAAAGTTGCTCGTCTTCCGGAATAATCAGATGTTCACAATTCTGAATGCAGATAAAGGTCTTGAACTCCTACAACATTGGGACTTGCTTCCCATACAAAAAGGCAAACCCCCACAACAACGCACTACTCTAAGAGCCACGGCAGAAGCTTGGACATTGCCTAACACTTCAGCTGCCTCATCGGAACAACGCCTGCTGTTCACCTCTTCGGATTCACAGCCAACTCCCAAAGAAGCTCAAGCTAAACCTTTTGTACGGCCGACTCCAAGTTTTAAAGGCCCTCCATTCTATTCCCAAGGAGATGCTGATGATTGGTCTGCTCTCCCACAGAGAAGAAGAACCTCTTCTCCGGACACTTAAAGCCTTTTATCTTATTTACTGATGTGCTACCTTCCCTGGACTTGACTCCAGGTCTCCAGGGAACTTTAAAACACCCTGCCTATTACGTCTGACCATGGACTGATAAGTATCTGTTAACTATTTTCTTTCTGTGTTGTTTTAACTGTCAGTTGTTTGTCATTAACTTGCTCTTTTTTCCTTAGCAACTTATCAACAACATCAGCTCCTCATTGTACACCATTCAGAGGTAACCTAGATTCTAACACACTTACTTTCTCTAGCTTGCATCATTTATTAAGTGCCTCACACCCAGGTGAGAAGATAGATCCCCCGCATTTCAATACTTTAGGTAAATACTCCGTAGGAAACCGCTAGATATAACTCACCATAGGCTCACAGAACCTAATCATATTGCCACCCGATAACTATATTATGGTTAATAACCCTATGGACATCTAGAGTGTCGTCTCTTCTTGGTAATACCAACAGAACCTTAGAATATTCCATTACAGACACACCAATAGTCCATTTAGCTTTAGACTTAGTCTACACCATATACATCTGTATACCCACCTTAACCACGAAGATTTCACCCTTTTGGTTCTCCCTGATGTTAAAGTTTTGAAACAGCTATAAGAGCCTCTTCATAAAAATAAATCTGCATAGATAGTGAAGATCCTACAGCTCAAAATGAAATGGGATTTCTTCTGTTATTTGTACCTTTTTTACAAGTTTGAATGTTTGATTGACCCAAACTGTTACCTCTCGGTTATAAGTTTTTTTGCTCCTTTATTTCTTTCTCTCTTTTGAGGAAGATTATTGTTATATTGTTATATTGTAATAATGTTTATCCAGTTAATACCCGTATATCAGATTATTCTGTCTCTCCGTGATTTTTCCCCCACCTCTACACAGCACTGTGCTCATACTCTCCCTTCATAACTACCTTCTTTAGCACAGGTAAACTGGCTACCTATTTCCCTCCTATTTTTCTCAGGTCGATTCCCCCACTCCCTTCTGGACCCTCGAAAGCTCAACTACATATTTACCCACTAGCATTATACAATCACTTAGATAATCATCTACTTAACATTTCTCACCTCCCCCCCCAATTACCATCCCTCTAACCTAAGGTACCCCTACTCTCTAGGGGGCTACATATGCGGTTACTCTTGTCTATACCGCACCCTCATAGTTTTTATATTTAATATAGAATAGAAATAATAGAAAACGAAAAGTAAAACTTTTCCTATTGAATACCGAGTAAGCTTCCCATCCATACCGGTACTAACCTCTTAATCGATATCACTTACTCTATTCTCTTCTCAGCACTATTTAAGGCTTCCCCCTCCTCCCCCTCCCCCTTTTTTTTTTTTTTTTATTTATTTTTTTTTTTTTTTTTTTTTTTTTTCTTCTCCTCTCTTTCTCCCTCTCCACCTTCCTACCCCACTCTCCTTACCACCTCCCCCGTATCCTTTTCCCCCTCCCCTGAGGAGCCTCCCCCACAAAAATGGTACTAATCTGCACTTCCCTCAATACCAGAGGGCTTAACACCACAAACAAAAGAAGTAGATTGCTAGCCCACCTAGCCCATGCTAGAACTCAGATTGCATTTATACAAGAGACACACTGGATCGCAGGGACTCCCAATCCCCTTAACTCTAAACATTTCCCAGTTGTAGAAACGGCTTCCTACACGGGAAAGTCGAGAGGAGTTGCGGTCATGCTACATAAGAGCTTACTATACGAAAAACTAGATGTATTCAGGGACCCCCAAGGCAGGTACCTAATCATTAACTGCAAAATTGACGGTATCCCGTACACACTAGCAAACTACTATGGCCCAAATTCCAGGCAAATTCAAGCACTCCGTAAATTTCTAAGATTGCTATATACACATAAAACACATAATTTGCTTTTAGCAGGTGATTTTAATTTGATATTGGACCCCACCTATGATAGGCGATCACAACAGTTTAAACCCTGCGACCCCTCTATAGCTAGGAAGGCTAAACAGTTCAACAACCTCATAGCTCAATATAACTTGTATGACGCATGGCGCTCCCACCACCCCTCTTCTAGAGACTACTCCTTCTACTCTCCTGTCCACAATACTTATACTAGAATTGATTTTATCTTTTGTGAACCCCATCTCCTAGATCTTGTACAATCTATACACATGCCGGGCTGTACATGGTCGGACCACTCTCCTGTTCAGCTATCCTTACAAACTCTCACTCCAAACACCCCAAGACCTCCTTGGAAAATGCCAGACTTCATTCTCTCCTCTAAGGAACAAACTGAATTCCTCAAGGTCGAGATTGAACACTTTTTAGCGACCAATGACAATGGTGCAGTCAGCGACTACACTCTTTGGGGCTCCCTGAAGGCTTTTGTTCGCGGCCTCTTTATTAAACTAAGGGCTGAGCACAAGAAAAAAACTGGCAACTCTTTAGCCCAATTACATATTACTCTAAGAGACTTAAACTCCACACACATGCTAACACTTGACCCCCAGATACTAAACCAAATCAAGGAAATCAAGAATCAGATCGAAGTTATAGAGTCACAGCGCTTGCAAGCACACATACAGAACTTTAAACAAACCTTCTACGCTAAAGGCAATAAAGCAGATAGGCTGTTGGCTAATAAATTGCGACAACGTACTGCTGCGGCGCGAATTCCTTTCATCAAAACACCCTCGGGCATAGTTCGCCTCCCCTCAGACATCGGAGGTGCCTTTGCTAGCTATTACTCATCTTTATATAATCTAGAAAACCATACTGTTGACGCTCCCCCCTCGTTATCCCGAGTTCAGAGGTTCTTAGAAGGTATGTCCTTGCCCACCCTGTCGGAGGAACAAAAAACATTTTTGGATTCCCCCTTTAGTCCTAAAGAAATTAGAGATACCATCATCTCATTAAAAAACGGCAAAGCCCCTGGTCCTGATGGTTATAATGCCCTTTTCTACAAAACATTTCTTCCACTACTCTCACCCGTACTTACTAGATTGTTCTCTTCGGCCAGACACAACAGCGTATTCCCCGCTGAATTCCTAGAAGCTACTATAATCACGATCCCTAAGCCCGGCAAACCTCCCAACATCTGTGAAAATTTTCGCCCTATCTCATTAATCAACACAGACATGAAAATATTTGCTAAACTCCTGGCCAATAGACTTAATCACATCCTTCCCTCACTAATTAACTGGGACCAAGTGGGCTTTACCCCATATAGAGAGGGACCAGACAACACCAGAAGAATTCTAAACATACATCTAGAAGCCAAGAGAACAGGCTTTCCATGTGCAACTCTAGCTCTAGATGCGGAAAAAGCCTTTGACAGGGTGGGCTGGACCTATATGTTCGAGGTCTTAAGAAAATTCGAATTCCCCCCACGATTCTACTCTTGCATAGCTGCTCTATACTCTACGCCCTCGGCCTCAGTCAGAGGTTTAGGCTTTCATTCATCAACCTTCCCCATCACAAACGGGACGAGACAAGGGTGCCCCCTATCTCCTCTTATCTTCACTCTGATCATGGAGCCCTTAGCGGAAGCTATCCGAATAAACCCAGATATTAAAGGAGTGGAAGTGGCGGGAGTAACTCAAAAGACCGCTCTATTTGCAGATGATTTGACTATTTTCCTAGGTGATCCAACGAGATCTCTTCCTTCCCTCTTCTCTCTACTGGAGAGCTTTGGGGATATTAGCTTCTATAAACTTAACATAAATAAAACGGATGCATATGTTATAAATATAGCTGACAACGAACTTGCAAATTTAAAGCTGAAGTATCCATTTAATTGGTCAAAACATAAGATCAAACACTTAGGTGTCTATCTGTCCAGCAATATTTCCACTGTTATAAAGGCTAACTTTTACCCACTCCTATGCCAATTTCAAAATTGTGCGTTAAAATGGAATGTCCCTTGCATTTCTTGGCTAGGCAGGATCGCCGCGTTTAAGATGGTCCTTCTTCCCAAGCTTACTTACCTATTTCGCGCCCTTCCCATTCCTATCCCCAAATCCCTTATTGGTAAATTTCAAGCTACGTGTAATAGATTTGTTTGGAGAGGCAAGCATCCCAGGGTGGCCACAAGAATATTGCAGCAACCACTTTTGAGTGGAGGCGCAGGCGCCCCCAACTTGATTTTCTATCATGAGGCAGCTAGATTAGCTCATATTCTTGCCTGGAATGTTAAAGCTTCCCAAAGCAAATGGAAAATCCTGGAACAGGCAACTTTGCCTGACCCCCTCCTCCTTGAGGATCTTATATGGCTACCTAAACACATTAGGGCCTATTATAAGATTAATAATCCAATCATCTTACATGCACTCCGTTTCTGGGATAAGACCCACTCTTTACCACAGATAGCGCCACACCCGTCACCAATTCATTCCTTCTCAGGTCTACTAATGGCTCTCCGAGACTCTCACCCTTCCTTATGGGAAGACCATGGCATAATACATATTGCTGACTTATTTCCCGAAGGTAGTATGATATCGTTAGCCCAATTCTGCTCTACCTACAATCCCCCTCCCCTCCTACGTTTTGAATTCTGGCGAGTACGCAGTCTTCTGAAATCATGGGGTTTTTTGAATTCCCTTCCAAGAGAACCTACCGCTTGGGAGAAAAGATGGCTGACAGGTCTTAAAGTCCCACACGCACTAGCAACCTCATATAAAGATTTACTGAATCCTCCAATCTTTAATAAATCAGCTTACATCATTGCATGGGAAAGATCCCTCAACTTCTGTGCTGGACAGGATGAGTGGTCCAAGGCTGTTTCGCTTACCAGACAGGCCTTGCACTGTATAACTTTGTTAGAACTATATATTAAAATATGTCTTCAATGGCACCTCACACCCCTAAGACTCTTCAAAATCTCCCCGGTTAATTCCCCCCTATGCTGGAGAGAATGTGGCTCTGTTGGTACGCCCTCTCACATCTGGTGGGAGTGCCCTGTGTTAAAACCCTTCTGGCTTGAGATCATACGCAGATTAAAGCTCTTGGACCCTTCTTTGGAGACCACCCCACAGACCCTGTTATTTCATATAAATATTAAAACAACAACAAAGGCCGGAGATCTCCTTAGCGTCTATATTCTGATGGCAGCAAAGCTGTCTATAGCCAGATTATGGAGGCAGAAGCCTCCACCAGGGTGGAGCGAAGTCATTAAGATTATGACGTATCTCGAAACTATGGAACTCCCGATTTTCACCCAGAATAACAAAGCCCCATTACACCTGCAAATATGGGACCAGTGGAGACCCCTCAGATAATAATAACAGGAGTAAGTTCCCCTAGTTTTCCTCCCCCCTACCAGCCCCTAACAATATCATAAAAAGTACCATTCCAGCCCCTTCATAACCTAACCGCTCTCTTCCCACTTTCCCTTCCCCCCCACCGTTTCCCTCCTTCCTTTTTTTTTTTTTTTTTTTTTTTTTTTTTTTTCCTCTTCTTTTCCTTTCCCCGCCTTATTCTATAGTATTTGACCAGCACGTTTTGCTTACTAAATTTATCTACTCTCCCATCTCACGATGGATATGTTTAGCCCATGTTTCCCAGCATTTCTGTTTTATATAAGGTATTCTAAAATAACCCATATTTTTATTCCACAGCTTACAAAAATGGACTGAGTGCTTATTATATGTTCTCTGAACCTCAATTTCCACATCCTTTGTCTTCACACATGTTGTAAGCTCTACCCTGAAAGGCAAAAATCCCATTCAACTTTTTTACTTTGTATTGTGTGTGCTTGGTTGTACTCTTGTGTCCATCTTTCAATAAAAATTATAAAAAAAAAAAAAAAAAAAAAAAAAGTTCATAGGTGGTTCCTTATATATCCATATCCTTTTTGCATTTTGGCCTATTGTGCTTTCGTATTGTACAGGGATACTTCATTTCTCTCACATTGATCCTATGCTTAATATTTGTTTTAAGTTAAACCTGCGATTATAGGTATATTTTGCCTTGATTACTACATCCCTCTTACATAATTGGGTCCCATTCTTCCTATTTATTTTATTATCATTAATATTATATATATATTGCCTTTTCTAATATTACTGCTTTACCGCCTATGTAGGGGTCTAATAAGAATAAATATACCATCAATATTGTACATGTAAATTATATTTATGGAATTCAATACACAAGTACATGATTGCTTTGTTTGTATGTATCCTAGCAATCCAAAATATAAGGGTATTGGTTGGACCGGTAACGGTCTCATCCAATGGGAGTTTTACACACCCTTTTTAAACGTGCACTTTTTCATCAGTAGTGAGTACGGCTAGCGCCGAAACGCGTATACTGCATTTTCTCTTGTATTTTGATTTCTCAGTTTTGGCCACCCATGGAGTGTATGTATACTTTTAACATGTTTGGAATAAAGTATTGACTTTTTATTTGAAAGCTGCTCACCTCATCTTTCTGGTCTAGATTTATTTGCCTGCTTTAGAGCAGCTTCTTTACCTTTCCAATAAAGTAACTTAATGTCAGTATTGTGCATATGTTCAAAAGGAGGAGCCTGCAAAACATAATTTATGCTTACCTGATAAATTCCTTTCTTCTGTAGTGTGATCAGTCCACGGGTCATCATTACTTCTGGGATATTACTCCTCCCCAACAGGAAGTGCAAGAGGATTCACCCAGCAGAGCTGCATATAGCTCCTCCCCTCTACGTCACTCCCAGTCATTCGACCAAGGACCAACGAGAAAGGAAAAGCCAAGGGTGAAGTGGTGACTGGAGTATAAATTAAAAAATATTTACCTGCCTTAAAAACAGGGCGGGCCGTGGACTGATCACACTACAGAAGAAAGGAATTTATCAGGTAAGCATAAATTATGTTTTCTTCTGTTAAGTGTGATCAGTCCACGGGTCATCATTACTTCTGGGATACCAATACCAAAGCAAAAGTACACGGATGACGGGAGGGATAGGCAGGCTCTTTATACAGAAGGAACCACTGCCTGAAGAACCTTTCTCCCAAAAATAGCCTCCGATGAAGCAAAAGTGTCAAATTTGTAAAATTTGGAAAAAGTATGAAGCGAAGACCAAGTTGCAGCCTTGCAAATCTGTTCAACAGAGGCCTCATTCTTGAAGGCCCAAGTGGAAGCCACAGCTCTAGTAGAATGAGCTGTAATTCTTTCAGGAGGCTGCTGTCCAGCAGTCTCATAAGCTAAACGAATTATGCTACGAAGCCAAAAAGAAAGAGAGGTAGCGGAAGCTTTTTGACCTCTCCTCTGCCCAGAGTAAATGACAAACAGAGAAGACGTTTGTCGAAATTCCTTAGTTGCCTGTAAGTAAAATTTTAGAGCACGGACTACATCCAGGTTGTGCAGTAGACGTTCCTTCTTTGAAGAAGGATTTGGGCATAAAGAAGGAACAACAATCTCTTGATTGATATTCCTGTTAGTAACTACCTTAGGTAAGAACCCAGGTTTAGTACGCAGGACTACCTTATCCGAATGAAAAATCAAATAAGGAGAATCACAATGTAAGGCTGATAATTCAGAGACTCTTCGAGCCGAGGAAATAGCCATTAAAAATAGAACTTTCCAAGATAAAAACTTTATATCAATGGAATGAAGGGGTTCAAACGGAACGCCCTGTAAAACATTAAGAACAAGGTTTAAACTCCATGGTGGAGCAACAGTTTTAAACACAGGCTTAATCCTGGCCAAAGCCTGACAAAAAGCCTGGACGTCAGGAACTTCTGACAGACGTTTGTGTAACAGAATGGACAGAGCTGAGATCTGTCCCTTTAATGAACTAGCAGATAAACCCTTTTCTAAACCTTCTTGTAGAAAAGACAATATCCTAGGAATCCTAACCTTACTCCAAGAGTAACCTTTGGATTCACACCAATATAGGTATTTACGCCATATCTTATGGTAAATCTTTCTGGTAACAGGTTTCCTAGCCTGTATTAAGGTATCAATAACTGACTCAGAAAACCCACGTCTTGATAAAATCAAGCGTTCAATTTCCAAGCAGTCAGCTTCAGAGAAGTTAGATTTTGATGTTTGAAGGGACCCTGTATCAGAAGGTCCTGTTTCAGAGGTAGAGACCAAGGTGGACAGGATGACATGTCCACCAGGTCTGCATACCAAGTCCTGCGTGGCCATGCAGGTGCTATTAGAATCACTGATGCTCTCTCTTGTTTGATTCTGGCAATCAATCGAGGAAGCAACGGGAAGGGTGGAAACACGTAAGCCATCCTGAAGTCCCAAGGTGCTGTCAGAGCATCTATCAGGACTGCTCCTGGATCCCTGATTCTGGACCCGTAACGAGGAAGCTTGGCGTTCTGTCGAGACGCCATGAGATCTATCTCTGGTTTGCCCCAACGTCGAAGTATTTGGGCAAAGACCTCCGGATGAAGTTCCCACTCCCCCGGATGAAAAGTCTGACGACTTAAGAAATCCGCCTCCCAGTTCTCCACTCCCGGGATGTGGATTGCTGACAGGTGGCAAGAGTGAGACTCTGCCCAGCGAATTATCTTTGATACTTCCATCATAGCTAGGGAGCTTCTTGTCCCTCCCTGATGGTTGATGTAAGCTACAGTCGTGATGTTGTCCGACTGAAACCTGATGAACCCCCGAGTTGTCAACTGGGGCCAAGCCAGGAGGGCATTGAGAACTGCTCTCAATTCCAGAATGTTTATTGGCAGGAGACTCTCCTCCTGACTCCATTGTCCCTGAGCCTTCAGAGAATTCCAGACGGCACCCCAACCTAGAAGGCTGGCGTCTGTTGTTACAATTGTCCAGTCTGGTCTGCTGAATGGCATCCCCCTGGACAGATGTGGCCGAGAAAGCCACCATAGAAGAGAATTTCTGGTCTCTTGATCCAGATTCAGAGAAGGGGATAAGTCTGAGTAATCCCCATTCCACTGACTTAGCATGCACAGTTGCAGTGGTCTGAGGTGTAAGCGTGCAAAGGGTACTATGTCCATTGCCGCTACCATTAAGCCGATTACCTCCATGCATTGAGCCACTGACGGGTGTTGAATGGAATGAAGGGTGCGGCAAGCACTTTGAAGTCTTGTTAGCCTGTCCTCTGTCAGGTAAATCTTCATTTCTACAGAATCTATAAGAGTCCCCAGGAAGGGAACTCTTGTGAGTGGAACGAGTGAACTTTTCTTTTCGTTCACCTTCCATCCATGTGACCTTAGAAATGCCAGCACTAACTCTGTATGAGACTTGGCAGTTTGAAAGCTTGAAGCTTGTATCAGAATGTCGTCTAGGTATGGAGCTACCGAGATTCCCCGCGGTCTTAGTACCGCCAGAAGAGCACCCAGAACCTTTGTGAAGATTCTTGGAGCTGTAGCCAATCCGAATGGAAGAGCCACAAACTGGTAATGCCTGTCTAGGAAGGCAAACCTTAGGTACCGATAATGATCTTTGTGAATCGGTATGTGAAGGTAAGCATCTTTTAAATCTACAGTGGTCATGTACTGACCCTCTTGGATCATAGGTAAAATTGTCCGAATAGTCTCCATCTTGAACGATGGAACTCTTAGGAATTTGTTTAGGATCTTTAAGTCCAGGATTGGTCTGAAAGTTCCCTCTTTTTTGGGAACCACAAACAGATTTGAGTAAAACCCCTGTCCCTGTTCCGATCGTGGAACTGGATGGATTACTCCCATTAACAAGAGCTCTTGTACGCAGCGTAGAAACGCCTCTTTCTTTGTCTGGATTGTTGACAATCTTGACAGATGAAATCTCTCTCTTGGAGGAGAGTATTTGAAGTCCAGAAGGTATCCCTGAGATATTATCTCTAGCGCCCAGGGATCCTGAACATCTCTTGCCCAAGCCTGGGCGAAGAGAGAAAGTCTGCCCCCCACTAGATCCGATCCCGGATCGGGGGCCCTCAATTCATGCTGTTTTAGGGGCAGCAGCAGGTTTCCTAGTCTGCTTGCCCTTGTTCCAGGACTGGTTAGGTTTCCAGCCTTGTCTGTAGCGAGCAACAGCTCCTTCCTGTTTTGGTGCAGAGGAAGTTGATGCTGCTCCTGCTTTGAAATTACGAAAGGAACGAAAATTAGACTGTCTAGTCTTGGCTTTGGCTTTGTCCTGAGGCAGGGCATGGCCTTTACCTCCTGTAATGTCAGCGATAATCTCTTTCAACCCGGGCCCGAATAAGGTCTGCCCTTTGAAAGGTATATTAAGCAATTTAGACTTAGAAGTAACATCAGCTGACCAGGATTTTAGCCACAGCGCCCTGCGTGCCTGAATGGCGAATCCTGAATTCTTCGCCGTAAGTTTAGTAAGATGTACTACGGCCTCCGAAATGAATGAATTAGCTAGTTTAAGGACTCTAAGCCTGTTCGTAATGTCGTCCAGAATAGCTGAACCAATGTTCTCTTCCAGAGACTCAATCCAGAATGCCGCTGCAGCCGTGATCGGCGCAATGCATGCAAGGGGTTGCAATATAAAACCTTGTTGAACAAACATTTTCTTAAGGTAACCCTCTAATTTTTTATCCATTGGATCTGAAAAAGCACAGCTATCCTCCACCGGGATAGTGGTACGCTTAGCTAAGGTAGAAACTGCTCCCTCCACCTTAGGGACCGTTTGCCATAAGTCCCTTGTGGTGGCGTCTATTGGAAACATTTTTCTAAATATCGGAGGGGGTGAGAACGGCACACCGGGTCTATCCCACTCCTTAGTAACAATTTCAGTAAGTCTCTTAGGTATAGGAAAAACCTCAGTACTCGTCGGTACCGCAAAATATTTATCCAACCTACACATTTTCTCTGGTATTGCAACTGTGTTACAATCATTCAGAGCCGCTAACACCTCCCCTAGTAATACACGGAGGTTTTCCAGTTTAAATTTAAAATTTGAAATATCTGAATCCAGTCTGTTTGGATCAGAACCGTCACCCACAGAATGAAGCTCTCCGTCCTCATGTTCTGCCACCTGTGACGCAGTGTCTGACATGGCCCTAATATTATCAGCGCACTCTGTTCTCACCCCAGAGTGATCACGCTTACCTCTTAGCTCTGGTAATTTAGCCAAAACCTCAGTCATAACAGTAGCCATATCCTGTAATGTGATTTGTAATGGCCGCCCAGATGTACTCGGCGCTACAATATCACGCACCTCCCTCTGAGCGGGAGATGTAGGTACTGACACGTGAGGCGAGTTAGTCGGCATAACTCTCCCCTCGTTGTTTGGTGAAATTTGTTCAATTTGTACAGATTGACTTTTATTTAAAGTAGCATCAATACAGTTAGTACATAAATTTCTATTGGGCTCCACTTTGGCATTGCAACAAATGACACAGGTATCATCCTCTGAATCAGACATGTTTAACACACTAGCAAATAAACTTGTAACTTGGAAATACAATTCAATTAGAATAATATTAAAACGTACTGTGCCTTTAAGAAGCACAGAAGATCTATGACAGTTGAAAATTAATAAATTGAAACAGTTATAGCCTCAATCCTTGTAAATAACACAACTTTAGCAAAGGTTTAATCCCATTAGCAAAGATAACAAATTCTGAAAGCAGGAAACAAATTACAGAATAAACGTTTTTTATCTCAGTCAAACTATAATTCTCACAGCTCTGCTGAGAGAAATTACCTCCCTCAAAATAAGTTTTGAAGACCCCTGAGCTCTGTAGAGATGAACCGGATCATGCAGGGAATACGAGTTGCTGACTGAAATATTTGATGTGTAGTAAAAGCGCCAAAAAACGGCCCCTCCCCCTCACACACAGCAGTGAGGGAGAACAGAAACTGTCAGAAAACAGATTAAGCAACTGCCAAGTGGAAAAATAGTGCCCAAACATTTATTCACTCAGTACCTCAGTAAATGAAAACGATTTTACATTCCAGCAAAAACGTTAAACATAATCTCTAGTTATTAAACAGCTTTATGTATTTCTTACAGTGTAATTCTAGTGAAGTACCATTCCCCAGAATACTGAAGTGTAAAGTATACATACATGACATTATATCGGTATGGCAGGATTTTCTCATCAATTCCATTGTCAGAAAATAAAAACTGCTACATACCTCTATGCAGATTCATCTGCCCGCTGTCCCCTGATCTGAAGTTTACCTCTCCTCAGATGGCCGAGAAACAGCAATATGATCTTAACTACTCCGGCTAAAATCATAACAAAAACTCTGGTAGATTCTTCTTCAAACTCTGCCAGAGAGATAATAACACACTCCGGTGCTATTTTAAAATAACAAACTTTTGATTGAAGATATAAAACTAAGTATAATCACCATAGTCCTCTCACACATCCTATCTAGTCGTTGGGTGCAAGAGAATGACTGGGAGTGACGTAGAGGGGAGGAGCTATATGCAGCTCTGCTGGGTGAATCCTCTTGCACTTCCTGTTGGGGAGGAGTAATATCCCAGAAGTAATGATGACCCGTGGACTGATCACACTTAACAGAAGAAAACTCTTTATACCAAGTTAAGATTCCAAGGTAAAATTAGCTTAATTACAGGTTTGATACGAACCAAAGCCTGAACAAAACCATGAATATCAGGAAGATTAGCAATTATCCAAGCCATCTTGTAAAAATGGTAGAATAATAGGAATTCTAAAAGAATGCCAAGAAAAAACAGTCTATACACCAAAAAATAAAAGCTTTCCAGACCTTATGCTAATTTTTTCTAGTCACAGGCTTTTGAGCCAGAATTAAAGTTTCAATCACAGAATCAGAGAAACCCCTATGTCTTTAAACCTGATGGTATGGAACGTTTAGTTCTGACACTTGCAAACAAGTTGGAAGAGCAAATTTAGGAAGAGCAAATTTAGGAAAAGAAGGTCTAGCCCCAGGGACAGAGGAAAAAGAAGGCAACTGAAGCTCTGTACTAGAAATGGATACCAAATCCTGTAAAACCACTGTAGGATTGGGGGCGGAGCCAGCTGCTGACATGAGTGCAGCGTAACTCCGGAGCTCCGAGTTGGCAGCCCTAAAAAACCTTAATCATCCCACTATAATTTCATCTGAACTACACCTAATATGGCTATACAAAATGTTGGAGAGCCAGAGAAACCATAAATTGCCATATAAGTTCGGCTAATATACGATTACAGAAATTGTGGGCAGCTGAAAATCACCCTACACCGCATCCTTCAATGAGACACATACCACCTCCGCACATCAACCGGAATATGCCGACAGCCATATGAGGAGTAGCGGGAGGACAGCTATCACTAAACCCTACCTACCGACATCATGAGTAGAGATCTTCCCTCTGTGTCGCCGCCGCTATAGATCACCAACGAATCCCACCGGAAGTGCATCAGCCGCCATTGCGGCCTCCACAACCAATCTGACCGCAACGATCACTGAACGATCTCTTAATGTTGCACAGCACAAAAGCGGTAACAGGCACTTACCTAGAGAGACTCCCGACAAAGACTTGTGCTCTGAGCCGCAGCCACTAAAGACCAATAGCGGGTCTTGCCGGAAGTACACCGGCCGCCATTGCGACCTCTATACATTACTGCGCCACATAACCAGACGGTGACGTCTAGACAAACGACCAGAGGCATCCATAAAAATATTTCAGGCACAGCTAACTGGACTGACTGAGGAGTAGTGCTGACGCTAGCTGTTTATCTCACACAGAGAACTTTATACCACAGTGAAACCCTATTACCATGTGAGATATATAGCAATTGAACACACCTATATCCCTTTGCACATCAAGGTCCCCAGGTCAACAGCAACTTGTGTATACTAACCCACCCTAAGAACGTAGCAAGACTGCTGAAAGGGACACTTCTCAACGTTCAGCCCATAACGGCTGTTGAAGAGTGGGGATTACTATATTACATATTCCCATATTGATCCCTATCATATCTCATTTGCAAAGGATCATATACTATTCTAAGGCACTACTTTTAGGCTCACTACTTCTGCAGGAAACACTCTCAAACACTAGAGACATATAATAGTGTCCTGGAGCTATACCCAGGGAGACCTCTCACAACCTTTCCCTACTGGGAATCTGACATAATGACACATAGAAGATTAAAACAATAAAAGATAAACAATTTAGAACAAAAGATAAACAATTTATACTGTATTCAAACATTGGGATAGATAAATTTACACATACATTAGGGGCTAGCCAAACCTACTCCCCTCTATGACTGCTCTCAAAGATGACCTATATTAGGAAGAGAGACATTTGTTTGTTTAATGTGTTTTTCTTTAAGAAAAGAATGTTATCTGTAAAAACAATTACAATCACATGTATCATTCTCGAGCCTTATACCAACACACACCCCATTATTCAATTACATCCTAAACTTTCACAGCTTTTTAATGCTACCATTGAACCGTGACTTAGCTCCTCAATTGACCCTCCTGACTCAAAATGTTGATTTAACTCGCCACAAGAGAGATATAAAGCCTTGTCTGATTTAACGAAACGCCACATAGATATTCTCTTCCTTCAGGAAACACATTTCAAAATGCACAATATACCTAAATATTTTGGGAAATCCTTTACCACACATTTTCACAGTACAGGCCCAAACAAAAAAAACGGGGTGAGCATTTTAATACACAAATCCACCCCATTCACCCTTATCAGAAAAGTCGCAGATAGAGATGGACGATTTTTGGGTCTATCAGGTCTACTGTATGGAAGATCCGTAACACTCATAAATATATATGCTCCCAATACCAACCAACTCCCCTTTTTCCGCAGTATGTTCACGAAAACATTAGATCTAGCTAAGGGCCCAATTTTCCTGTCCGGCGACTTCAATGTTCCCATGCAACCCACCATTGATAGCACCAATGCTAATATCCAAATTCCCTGTAAGCTTTCCAGAGCTATTTGGCAAGGAATGAGAGACATGAATCTTTACGATACTTGGAGATTTATGCATTGCGATAAGAAGGACTATACATTCTTTTCTCATCCCAACAAGTCTTACAGTAGATTAGACTACATCTTTACAAACCAAAGTGGCCTTTCCTACATAAATAGATGCAATATAATACCTACCTTTTGGTCGGATCATTCATCTGTCCAACTTAAATTCATTTGGCCCAACGCTCCCCTTACCCCATACATGTGGAAGCTAGATGACTACCTTCTATAACACCCAGATTCGATCTCCAAATTAACCAAAATCATCGAGGAATACTTTCTAAATACACGCTCGATTGATAATAACTACACAATCTGGGAGGCGAACAAATGCGTACTCCGTGGTGAATTGATCAAACTTCAAGCATTCCACACACAGACTCACCGTAAGCGATACCAAGATTTAACAACCCAATACTCACAGCTTGAACACGCACATAAGAAATCCCCATCAAATACCAACATATTAGACAACATCCAAGCAATTCGGGAGGAGTTAGACAACTTTCTAGATATAGAATACCAATCCCAACAAAAAAAAACTAATAATATGTTTTCGAAAGCAATAGAGCAGGTAAACTTCTGGCCAGAGCATTAAAGAAAAAAAGATTTAAATCCCACATATACGAACTTCATAACCCTAAAGGAAGTCCATTCCAAACCACTCCAGATATACAGGGAGTGCAGAATTATTAGGCAAATGAGTATTTTGACCACATCATCCTCTTTATGCATGTTGTCTTACTCCAAGCTGTATAGGCTCGAAAGCCTACTACCAATTAAGCATATTAGGTGATGTGCATTTCTGTAATGATAAGGGGTGTGGTCTAATGACATCAACACCCTATATCAGGTGTGCATAATTATTAGGCAACTTCCTTTCCTTTGGCAAAATGGGTCAAAAGAAGGACTTGACAGGCTCAGAAAAGTAAAAAATAGTGAGATATCTTGCAGAGGGATGCAGCACTCTTAAAATTGCAAAGCTTCTGAAGCGTGATCATCGAACAATCAAGCGTTTCATTCAAAATAGTCAACAGGGTCGCAAGAAGCGTGTGGAAAAACCAAGGCGCAAAATAACTGCCCATGAACTGAGAAAAGTCAAGCGTGCAGCTGCCAAGATGCCACTTGCCACCAGTTTGGCCATATTTCAGAGCTGCAACATCACTGGAGTGCCCAAAAGCACAAGGTGTGCAATACTCAGAGACATGGCCAAGGTAAGAAAGGCTGAAAGACGACCACCACTGAACAAGACACACAAGCTGAAACGTCAAGACTGGGCACAAAATATCTCAAGACTGATTTTTCTAAGGTTTTATGGACTGATGAAATGAGAGTGAGTCTTGATGGGCCAGATGGATGGGCGCGTGGCTGGATTGGTAAAGGGCAGAGAGCTCCAGTCCGACTCAGACCCCAGCAAGGTGGAGGTGGAGTACTGGTTTGGGCTGGTATCATCAAAGATGAGCTTGTGGGGCCTTTTCGGGTTGAGGATGGAGTCAAGCTCAACTCCCAGTCCTACTGACAGTTTCTGGAAGACACCTTCTTCAAGCAGTGGTACAGGAAGAAGTCTGCATCCTTCAAGAAAAACATGATTTTCATGCAGGACAATGCTCCATCACACGCGTCCAAGTACTCCACAGCGTGGCTGGCAAGAAAGGGTATAAAAGAAGAAAATCTAATGACATGGCCTCCTTGTTCACCTGATCTGAACCCCATTGAGAACCTGTGGTCCATCATCAAATGTGAGATTTACAAGGAGGGAAAACAGTACACCTCTCTGAACAGTGTCTGGGAGGCTGTGGCGGCTGCTGCACGCAATGTTGATGGTGAACAGATCAAAACACTGACAGAATCCATGGATGGCAGGCTTTTGAGTGTCCTTGCAAAGAAAGGTGGCTATATTGGTCACTGATTTGTTTTTGTTTTGTTTTTGAATGTCAGAAATGTATATTTGTGAATGTTGAGATGTTATATTGGTTTAACTGGTAAAAATAAATAATTGAAATGGGTATATATTTGTTTTTTGTTAAGTTGCCTAATAATTATGCACAGTAATAGTCACCTGCACACACAGATATCCCCCTAAAAAAGCTATAACTAAAAAACTAAAAACTACTTCCAAAACTATTCAGCTTTGATATTAATGAGTGTTTTGGGTTCATTGAGAACATGGTTGTTGTTCAATAATAAAATTAATCCTCAAAAATACAACTTGCCTAATAATTCTGCACTCCCTGTACTACAGTCCTTTCACGAATATTACACTTCACTATATAACCTTAAAAAAGATGATTCCACTGCAGACCACCTAACTGGAATTGCAGAATACATTAAAAAATACCCACTGCCAGGGCTGACTGATCAACAAAAAAAACCAACTTAGCAAACAAATATCTCCTCAAGAAATCCTAGCCGCCATTAAAACTTTAAAAATAGGAAAAAGCCCTGGTCCTGACGGCTTTACAGCCAAATATTATAAGACCTTTTCGCCCATCCTGACACCCTATCTCACAATGATGTTTAATGAAGTAACTGACGACAACCCATTTCCATCTTCAATGCTAGAAGCGCTGGTAGTGGTGTTACCAAAACCAGGCAAACCCCTAAATACGCCTGCAGATTTCCGTCCCATCTCCCTTCTAAATCTCGATGTTAAACTCTTTGCAAAGATCATAGCCACTAGAATAAACTAAATCTTACCCTCAATCATAATCAGGCCGGCTTCACACCCTCAAGAGAAGCTAGAGACAATACCACTAAAATATTAGACCTTATGGAATTATGCATCCAACCAAAAAAATCCTGTTGGTATTTCTATCCATGGATGCAGAAAAGGCCTTTGATAGGCTAGACTGGTCCTTTTTGAAACAAACCATGCACACATTCAGCTTTCCCCAAGAAATTATAGGAAAAATATTCACCCTCTACAATAACCCACAGGCCACAATCAAATTGAATGACTATCTCTTCCCCTTTTAAAATAACAAATGGAACAAGGCAAGGTTGTCCCCTTTCACCCCTCCTGTTTATAATGGCAATGGAAATACTTGCCTCACATATTAGAAATAATATCAACATTCAAGGATTCGAGGTCGGATCAACAACCTACAAGATAACCTTATATGCGGATGACATCTTTTTAACGCTAACAGAACCCAAAAAATCATTACCCCCTCTGATGCAAACATTACAACTATATGGTACATATTCCAATTTTAAAATAAACATTGCAAAAACATAATTTATGTAAGAACTTACCTGATAAATTCATTTCTTTCATATTAGCAAGAGTCCATGAGCTAGTGACGTATGGGATATACATTCCTACCAGGAGGGGCAAAGTTTCCCAAACCTCAAAATGCCTATAAATACACCCCTCACCACACCCACAAATCAGTTTAACGCATAGCCAAGAAGTGGGGTGATAAGAAAAAAGTGCGAAGCATAAATATAAGGAATTGGAATAATTGTGCTTTATACAAAAAAATCATAACCACCACAAAAAAGGGTGGGCCTCATGGACTCTTGCTAATATGAAAGAAATGAATTTATCAGGTAAGTTCTTCTTTCATGTAATTAGCAAGAGTCCATGAGCTAGTGACGTATGGGATAATGACTACCCAAGATGTGGATCTTCCACGCAAGAGTCACTAGAGAGGGAGGGATAAAATAAAGACAGCCAATTCCGCTGAAAATAATCCACACCCAAACAAAGTTTAAAACTTATAATGAAAAAAACTGAAATTATAAGCAGAAGAATCAAACTGAAACAGCTGCCTGAAGTACTTTTTCTACCAAAAACAAAATTTATGCTTACCTGATAAATTCCTTTCTCCTGTAGTGTAGTCAGTCCACGGGTCATCCATTACTTATGAGATTATAACTCCTTCCTAACAGGAAGTGCAAGAGGATCACCCAAGCAGAGCTGCTATATAGCTCCTCCCCCCTACGTCATATCCAGTCATTCGACCGAAATCAAACGAGAAAGGAGAAACTATAGGGTGCAGTGGTGACTGGAGTATAATTTAAAATTTAGACCTGCCATAAAAAACAGGGCGGGCCGTGGACTGACTACACTACAGGAGAAAGGAATTTATCAGGTAAGCATAAATTTTGTTTTCTCCTGTTAAGTGTAGTCAGTCCACGGGTCATCCATTACTTATGGGATACCAATACCAAAGCTAAAGTACACGGATGACGGGAGGGACAGGCAGGATCTTTATACGGAAGGAACCACTGCCTGAAGAACCTTTCTCCCAAAAACAGCCTCCGAAGAAGCAAAAGTGTCAAATTTGTAAAATTTGGAAAAAGTGTGAAGACCAAGTCGCAGCCTTGCAAATCTGTTCAACAGAGGCCTCATTTTTAAAGGCCCAAGTGGAAGCCACAGCTCTGGTAGAATGAGCTGTAATTCTTTCAGGAGGCTGCTGTCCAGCAGTCTCATAGGCTAAACGTATTATACTACGAAGCCAGAAGGAGAGAGAGGTAGCCGAAGCCTTTTGACCTCTCCTCTGTCCAGAATAGACGACAAACAGGGAAGAAGTTTGTCGAAAATCTTTAGTTGCCTGCAAATAAAATTTCAGGGCACGGACAACATCCAGATTGTGCAGAAGTCGTTCCTTCTTTGAGGAAGGATTAGGGCACAATGAAGGAACAACAATCTCTTGATTGATATTCCTGTTAGTGACTACCTTAGGTAAGAACCCAGGTTTAGTACCCAGAACTACCTTGTCTGAATGGAAAATCAGATAAGGAGAATCACAATGTAAGGCAGATAACTCAGAGACTCTTCGAACCGAGGAAATAGCCATTAAAAACAGAACTTTCCAAGATAACAGCTTGATATCAATGGAATGAAGGGGTTCAAACGGAACACCCTGTAAAACGTTAAGAACTAAGTTTAAGCTCCATGGCGGAGCAACAGTTTTAAACACAGGCTTAATCCTGGCCAAAGCCTGACAAAAAGCCTGAACGTCTGGAACTTCTGACAGACGTTTGTGTAAAAGGATGGACAAAGCTGAGATTTGTCCCTTTAACGAACTAGCGGATAAACCCTTTTCTAAACCTTCTTGTAGAAAAGACAATATCCTAGGAATCCTAACCTTACTCCATGAGTAACTCTTGGATTCGCACCAATGCAAGTATTTGCGCCATATTTTATGGTAAATTTTCCTGGTAACAGGCTTCCTAGCCTGTATCAAGGTATCAATCACTGACTCCGAGAATCCACGCTTTGATAGGATCAAGCGTTCAATCTCCATGCAGTCAGCCTCAGAGAAATTAGATTTGGATGTTTGAAAGGACCCTGCACCAGAAGGTCCTGTCTCAGAGGTAGAGACCATGGTGGACAGGACGACATGTCCACTAGGTCTGCATACCAGGTCCTGCGTGGCCACGCAGGCGCTATTAGAATCACCGATGCTCTCTCCTGTTTGATCCTGGCAATCAATCGAGGAAGCATCGGGAAGGGTGGAAACACATAAGCTATGTTGAAGACCCAAGGTGCTGTCAGAGCATCTATCAGAACCGCTCCCGGGTCTCTGGACCTGGATCCGTAATAAGGAAGTTTGGCGTTCTGGCGAGACGCCATGAGATCCAGATCTGGTTTGCCCCAACGCCGAAGTATTTGGGCAAAGACCTCCGGATGAAGTTCCCACTCCCCCGGATGAAAAGTCTGGCAACTTAGATAATCCGCTTCCCAGTTCTCCACGCCTGGGATGTGGATCGCTGATAGGTGGCAAGAGTGAGACTCTGCCCAGTGAATTATCTTTGAGACTTCCATCATTGCTAGGGAACTCCTTGTCCCTCCCTGATGGTTGATGTAAGCCACAGTCGTGATGTTGTCCGACTGAAACCTGATCAACCTCAGAGTTGCTAACTGAGGCCAAGCCAGAAGGGCATTGAAAACTGCTCTTAATTCCAGAATATTTATGGGAAGGAGACTCTCCTCCTGAGTCCAAGATCCCTGAGTCTTCAGGGAATTCCAGACAGCGCCCCAACCTATCAGGCTGGCGTCTGTTGTTACGATCGTCCAATCTGGCCTGCTGAAGGGCATCCCCTTGGATAGATGTGGCCGAGAGAGCCACCATAGAAGAGAATTTCTGGTCTCTTGATCCAGATTCAGCATAGGGGACAAATCTGAGTAATCCCCATTCCACTGACTTAGCATGCACAATTGCAGTGGTCTGAGATGCAGGCGTGCAAAGGGTACTATGTCCATTGCCGCTACCATTAAGCCGATTACCTCCATGCATTGAGCCACTGACGGGTGTGGAATGGAATGAAGGACACGGCAAGCATTTAGAAGTTTTGTTAACCTGACCTCTGTCAGATAAATTTTCATTTCTACAGAATCTATAAGAGTCCCTAAGAAGGGAACTCTTGTGAGTGGCAATAGAGAACTCTTTTCTTCGTTCACTTTCCACCCATGTGACCTTAGAAATGCCAGTACTAACTCTGTATGAGACTTGGCAGTTTGGAAACTTGACGCTTGTATCAGAATGTCGTCTAGGTACGGAGCTACCGATATTCCTCGCGGTCTTAGTACCGCCAGAAGAGAACCCAGAACCTTTGTAAAGATTCTTGGAGCAGTAGCTAACCCGAAGGGAAGAGCTACAAACTGGTAATGCCTGTCTAGGAAGGCAAACCTTAGATACCGGTAATGATCTTTGTGAATCGGTATGTGAAGGTAGGCATCCTTTAAATCCACTGTGGTCATGTACTGACCCTCTTGGATCATGGGTAAGATTGTCCGAATAGTTTCCATTTTGAACGATGGAACTCTTAGGAATTTGTTTAGGATCTTTAAATCCAAGATTGGTCTGAAGGTTCCTTCTTTCTTGGGAACCACAAACAGATTTGAGTAAAACCCTTGTCCGTGTTCCGACCGCGGAACCGGGTGGATCACTCCCATTAGTAAAAGATCTTGTACACAGCGTAGAAACGCCTCTTTCTTTATCTGGTTTGTTGACAACCTTGAAAGATGAAATCTCCCTTTTGGAGGAGAAGTTTTGAAGTCCAGAAGATATCCCTGAGATATGATCTCCAACGCCCAGGGATCCTGGACATCTCTTGCCCAAGCCTGGACGAAGAGAGAAAGTCTGCCCCCTACTAGATCCGTTTCCGGATTGGGGGCCCTCACTTCATGCTGTCTTAGGGGCAGCAGCAGGTTTTCTGGCCTGCTTGCCCTTGTTCCAGGTCTGGTTAGGTTTCCAGCCCTGTCTGAAGCGAGCAACGGTTCCTTCCTGCTTTGGAGCAGAGGAAGTTGATGCTGCTCCTGCCTTGAAGTTACGAAAGGCACGAAAATTAGACTGTCTAGCCCTTGGTTTGGCTCTGTCTTGAGGAAGGGCATGGCCCTTACCTCCAGTAATGTCAGCGATAATTTCTTTCAAACCGGGCCCGAATAATGTCTGCCCTTTGAAAGGTATGTTAAGCAATTTAGATTTAGAAGTCACATCAGCTGACCAGGATTTTAGCCACAGCGCTCTGCGCGCCTGAATGGCGAATCCGGAATTCTTAGCCGTAAGTTTAGTTAAATGTACTACGGCATCAGAAATAAATGAATTAGCTAGCTTAAGGGCTTTAAGCTTGTGTGTAATCTCATCCAATGGAGCTGTGTCAAGGGTCTCTTCCAGAGACTCAAACCAGAATGCCGCTGCAGCCGTGACAGGCGCAATGCATGCAAGGGGTTGCAATATAAAACCTTGTTGAACAAACATTTTCTTAAGGTAACCCTCTAATTTTTTATCCATTGGATCTGAAAAGGCACAGCTATCCTCCACCGGGATAGTGGTACGCTTAGCTAAAGTAGAAACTGCTCCCTCCACCTTAGGGACCGTTTGCCATAAGTCCCGTGTGGTGGCGTCTATTGGAAACATTTTTCTGAATATAGGAGGGGGTGAGAAAGGCACACCGGGTCTATCCCACTCCTTGTTAACAATTTCAGTAAGTCTTTTAGGTATAGGAAAAACGTCAGTACACGTCGGTACCGCAAAATATATATCCAACCTACATATTTTCTCTGGGATTGCAACCGTGTTACAATCATTCAGAGCCGCTAACACCTCCCCTAGTAATACACGGAGGTTCTCAAGCTTAAATTTAAAATTTGAAATGTCTGAATCCAGTTTATTTGGATCAGATCCGTCACCCACAGAATGAAGCTCTCCGTCTTCATGTTCTGCAAGTTGTGACGCAGTATCAGACATGGCCCTAGCATTATCAGCGCACTCTGTTCTCACCCCAGAGTGGTCTCGTTTACCCCTAAGTTCTGGCAATTTAGATAAAACTTCAGTCATAACATTAGCCATGTCTTGTAAGGTGATTTGTAATGGCCGCCCTGATGTACTTGGCGTTACAATATCACGCACCTCCTGAGCGGGAGATGCAGGTACTGACACGTGAGGCAAGTTAGTCGGCATAACTTCCCCCTCGTTGTCTGGTGAATTTTTCTTAACATGTACAGATTGGCTTTTATTTAAAGTAGCATCAATGCAATTAGTACATAAATTTCTATTGGGCTCCACATTGGCCTTTGAACATATTGCACAAAGAGATTCCTCTGTGTCAGACATGTTTAAACAAACTAGCAATTAGACTAGCAAGCTTGGAAAATACTTTTCAAATGAATTTACAAGCAAAGTAGAAAACGTTACTGTGCCTTTAAGAAGCACACAAAAAACTGTCACATTGAGATAACAATGAACCGGTTTAGTTATAGCAATCAATTTTTTACATGAAATGCATTAATTTAGCAAAGGATTGCACCCATTAGCAAATGGATTATTAACCCCTTAATACCAAAAAAACGAATAACAAATAAAATATATACGTTTTTATCACAGTCAAAGCACAGTCTCACAGGTCTGCTGTGAGTGATTACCTCCCTCAAACTAGTTTTGGAGACCCCTGAGCTCTGTAGAGACGTCCTGGATCATGCAGGGAGAATAAGGAAGACTGTGACTGAATTTTTGATGCGTAGTAAAAGCGCCAAAATAGGCCTCTCCCACTCATAATACAGCAGTGGGGAAGCTCAGTAAACTGATTTTATTCAAAATAAACGACAGCCAAGTGGAAAATAATGCCCATAAAGTTTTTCACCAAGTACCTCAGAGAGAAAAACGATTAACCTGCCAGTAAACGTTTTAAATATATGAAATGATAATAAAAGCCTGTTGCTAGTCGCTATCACTACAGAAAGGCTATAAGTTATATGTATACAGTATTATCTTAGTGAAGTGCCATTCCCCAGAAATACTTTAGTGCCAACATACATACATATCAGCCTGATACCAGTTGCTACTACTGCATTTAAGGCTGCACTTACATTATATTGGTATTAGCAGTATTTTCTCAGTCAATTCCATTCCTTCGAAAATAATATACTGCAACATACCTCTTTGCAGGTGAACCCTGCCCGCTGTCCCCTGTTCTGAAGTTACCTCACTCCTCAGAATGGCCGAGAACAGCAAATGGATCTTAGTTACGTCCGCTAAGATCATACACAAAACTCAGGTAGATTCTTCTTCTAATACTGCCTGAGAAAAAACAACACACTCCGGTGCTGTTTAAAACAACAAACTTTAGATTGAAGAAATAAAAACTAAATTTAATAACCACACTCCTCTCACACATCCTATTAGTTAGGTGCAAGAGAATGACTGGATATGACGTAGGGGCTATATAGCAGCTCTGCTTGGGTGATCCTCTTGCACTTCCTGTTAGGGAGGAGTTATAATCCCATAAGTAATGGATGACCCGTGGACTGACTACACTTAACAGGAGAAAACTGCTTCAGAAGAAGAAAACACATCAAAATGGTAGAATTTAGTAAAAGTATGCAAAGAAGACCAAGTTGCTGCTTTGCAAATCTGAACAACCGAAGCTTCATTCCTAAACGCCCAGGAAGTAGAAACTGACCTAGTAAAATGAGCTGTAATCCTTTGAGGCGGAGTTTTACCCGACTCAACATAAGCATGATGAATTAAAGATTTAAACCAAGATGCCAAAGAAATGGCAGAAGCCTTCTGACCTTTCCTAGAACCGGAAAAGATAACAAATAGACTAGAAGTCTTTCGGAAATTCTTAGTAGCTTCAACATAATATTTCAAAGCTCTAACTACATCCAAAGAAAGCAATGATTTCTCCTTAGAATTCTTAGGATTAGGACATAATGAAGGAACCACAATTTCTCTACTAATGTTGTTAGAATTCACAACCTTAGGTAAAAATTTAAAAGAAGTTCGCAACACCGCCTTATCCTGATGAAAAAACAGAAAAGGAGACTCACAAGAAAGAGCAGATAATTCAGAAACTCTTCTGGCAGAAGAGATGGCCAAAAGGAACAAAACTTTTCAAGAAAGTAATTTAATGTCCAAAGAATGCATAGGTTCAAACGGAGGAGCTTGAAGAGCCCCCAGAACCAAATTCAAACTCCAAGGAGGAGAAATTGACTTAATGACAGGTTTTATACGAACCAAAGCTTGTACAAAACAATGAATATCAGGAAGATTAACAATCTTTCTGTGAAAAAGAACAGAAAGAGCAGAGATTTGTCTTTTCAAGGAACTTGCAGACAAACCTTTATCCAAACCATCCTGAAGAAACTGTAAAATTCTCGGAATTCTAAAAGAATGCCAGGAAAAATGATGAGAAAGACACCAAGAAATATAAGTCTTCCAGACTCTATAATATATCTCCCTAGATACGGATTTACGAGCCTGTAACATAGTATTAATCACAGAGTCAGAGAAACCTCTTTGACTAAGAATCAAGCGTTCAATCTCCATACCTTTAAATTTAAGGATTTGAGATCCTGATGGAAAAAAAGGACCTTGTGACAGAAGGTCTGGTCTTAACGGAAGAGTCCACGGTTGGCAAGAGGCCATCCGGACAAGATCTGCATACCAAAAACCTGAGAGGCCATGCTGGAGCCACCAGCAGAACAAATGAGCATTCCTTCAGAATCTTGGAGATTACTCTTGGAAGAAGAACTAGAGGCGGAAAGATATAGGCAGGATGATACTTCCAAGGAAGTGACAACGCATCCACTGCTTCCGCTTGAGGATCCCTGGATCTGGACAGATACCTGGGAAGTTTCTTGTTTAGATGAGAAGCCATCAGATCTATTTCTGGAAGACCCCATATTTGAACAAGCTGAAGAAATACCTCTGGGAGAAGAGACCATTCGCCCGGATGAAACGTGTGGCGACAGAGATAATGCTCTTCCCAACTGTCTATACCTGGGATATGAACCGCAGAAACTAGACAGGAGCTGGATTCCGCCCATACCAGAATTTGAGATACTTCTTTCATAGCCAGAGGACTGTGAGTCCCTCCTTGATGATTGATGTATGCCACAGTTGTGACATTGTCTGTCTGAAAACAAATGAACGATTCTCTCTTTAGAAGAGGCCAAGACTGAAGAGCTCCGAAAATTGCACGGAGTTCCAAAATAATCTCACCTCCTGAGATTCCCAAACCCCTTGTGCTGTCAGAGACCCCCACACAGCTCCCCAACCTGTAGGACTTGCATCTGTTGAAAATACAGTCCAGGTCGGAAGAACAAAAGAAGCCCCCTGAACTAAACGATGGTGATCTGTCCACCACGTCAGAGAGTGTCGTACAATCGGTTTTAAAGATATTAATTGAGATATCTTTGTGTAATCCCTGCACCACTGGTTCAGCATACAGAGCTGAAGAGGCCGCATGTGAAAATGAGCAAAGGGGATCGCGTCCGATGCCGCAGTCATAAGACCTAGAATTTCCATGCATAAGGCTACCGAAGGGAAAGATTGTGACTGAAGGTTTCGACAAGCTGATATCAACTTTAGACGTCTCATGTCTATCAAAGATAGTGTCATGGATACTGAATCTATCTGAAAACCTAAAAAGGTTACCTAAGTCTGAGGAATCAATTAACTTTTTGGTAAATTGATCCTCCAACCATGATGTTGAAGAAACAACACAAGTCGATTCAAATGAGATTCTGCTAAATGTGAAGACTGAGCAAGTACCAAGATATCGTCCAAATAAGGAATACCACAATACCCTGTTCTCTGATTACAGACAGAAGGGCACCGAGAACCTTCGTAAAAATTCTTGGAGCTGTAGCTAGGCCAAACGGCAGAGCCACAAACTGGTAATGCTTGTCTAGGAAAGAGAATCTCAGAAACTGATAGTGATCTGGATGAATCGGAATATGCAGATATGCATCCTGTAAATCTATAGTAGACATATAATGCCCTTGTTGAACAAAAGGCAGGATAGTCCTTACAGTTACCATTTTGAATGTTGGTATCCTTACATAACGATTCAATATTTTTAGATCCAGAACTGGTCTGAAGGAATTTTCCTTCTTTGGTACAACGAAGAGATTTGAATAAAACCCCCAGTCCCTGTGCCAGAACTGGAACTGGCAAAATTACTCCAGTCAACTCTAGATCTGAAACACATTTCAGAAATGCTTGAGCCTTCGCTGGGTTTACTGGGACACGGGAAAGAAAAAAATCTCTTTGCAGGAGGCCGTATCTTGAAGCCAATTCTGTACCCTTCTGAAACAATGTTCTGAATCCAAAGATTGTGAACGGAATTGATCCAAATTTCTTAGAAAAAACGTAATCTGCCCCCTACCAGCTGAGCTGGAATGAGGGCCGCACCTTCATGTGGACTTAGGAGCTGGCTTTGACTTTCTAAAAGGCTTGGATTTATTCCAGACTGGAGATGGTTTCCAAACTGATACCGCTCCTGAGGATGAAGGATCAGGTTTTTGTTCCTTGTTATGACAAAAGCAACGAAAACGATTATTACCCTGGAAAGAAAGGGAAAGCAGAGTAGACTTAGAAGACATAACAGCATTCCAAGTCTTAAGCCATAAAGCTCTTCTAGCTAAAAATAGCTAGAGACATATACCTGACATCAACTCTAATGATATCAAAGATGGCATTACAAATAAAATTATTAGCATGTTGAAGAATAAAAATGCTATGAGAATTATGATCTGTTACTTGTTGCGCTAAAGCTTCTAACCAAAAGATGAAGCTGCAGCAACATCCGCTAAAGATATAGCAGGTCTAAGAAGATTACCTGAACACAAGTAAGCTTTTCTTAGAAAGGATTCAATTTTCCTATCTAAAGGATCCTTAAGGAAGTACCATCTGCCGTAGGAATAGTAGTACGCTTAACAAGAGTAGAGACAGCCCCATCAACTTTAGGGATTTTGTCCCAAAACTCTAATCTGTCAGATGGCACAGGATATAATTGCTTAAAAACGTTTAGAAACAGTAAATGAATTACCCAAATTATTCCATTCCCTGGAAATTACTTCAGAAATAGCACTAGGGACAGGAAAAACTTCTGGAACAACTACAGGAGATTAAAAAACCTTATCTAAACATTTAGATTTAGTATCAAGAGGACCAGAATCCTCAATTTCTAATGCAATTAGGACTTCTTTAAGTAAAGAACGAATAAATTTCATTTTAAATAAATATGAAGATTTATCAGCATCAACCTCTGAGACAGAATCCTCTGAACCAGAAGAACCATTATCAGAATCAGAATGATGATGTTCATTTAAAAATTCATCTGAAAAATGAGAAGTTTTAAAAGACTTTTTACGTTTACTAGAAGGAGGAATAACAGACATAGCCTTCTTAATGGATTTAGAAACAAAATCTCTTATGTTATCAGGAACACTCTGAGTATTAGATGTTGACAGAACAGCAACAGGTAATGTAACAGTACTAAAGGAAATATTATCTGCATTAACAGTTTGTCATGACAAAACAGTACAAACAACAGCTGGAGGAACAGATACCATAAGTTTACAGTAGATACACTTAGCTTTGGTAGCTCCAGCCCCAGGCAGCGATTTTCCAGAAGTATCTTCTGACTCAGTTTCAACGTGGGACATCTTGCAATATGTAATAGAAAAAACAACATATAAAGCAAAATTGATCAAATTCCTTAAATGACAGTTTCAGGAATGGGAAAAAAATGCCAGTGAACAAGCTTCTAGCAACCAGAAGCAATAAAAAATGAGACTTAAATAATGTGGAGACAATAGTGACGCCCATATTTTTTTAGCGCCAAAAATGACGCCCACATTATTTGGCGCCTAAATGCTTTTGGCGCCAAAAATGACGCCACATCCGGAACGCCGACACTTTTGGTGCAAAAGAACGTCAAAAAATGACGCAACTTCCGGCAACACGTATGACGCCGGAAAGAGAAAAAAAATTTTGCGCCAAAAAAGTCCGCGCCAAGAATGACGCAATAAAATGAAGAATTTTCAGCCCCCGCGAGCCTAACAGCCCACAGGGAAAAAGTCAAATTTTAAGGTAAGAAAAAAATTGATTTATTCATATGCATTATCCCAAATATGAAACTGACTGTCTGAAATAAGGAATGTTGAACATCCTGAGTCAAGGCAAATAAATGTTTGAATACATATATTTAGAACTTTATATAAAAGTGCCCAACCATAGCTTAGAGTGTCACAGAAAATAAGATTTACTTACCCCAGGACACTCATCTACATGTTGTAGAAAGCCAAACCAGTACTGAAACGAAAATCAGCAGAGGTAATGGTATATAAATAAGAGTATATCGTCGATCTGAAAAGGGAGGTAAGAGATGAATCTCTACGACCGATAACAGAGAACTTATGAAATAGACCCAGTAGAAGGAGATCATTGAATTCAAATAGGCAATACTCTCCTCACATCCCTCTGACATTCACTGCACGCTGAGAGGAAAACGGGGCTCCAACCTGCTGCGGAGCGCATATCAACGTAGAATCTAGCACAAACTTACTTCACCACCTCCATAGGAGGCAAAGTTTGTAAAACTGATTTGTGGGTGTGGTGAGGGGTGTATTTATAGGCATTTTGAGGTTTGGGAAACTTTGCCCCTCCTGGTAGGAATGTATATCCCATACGTCACTAGCTCATGGACTCTTGCTAATTACGAAATCTGAACTATTGGCCACTCACTTGACAGTAAACATCTTAGATAGAATCCAACAGCAATATAACTTCCACATACAACCCAAGGCCATCAAATATTTAGGAGTATACATCTCACCATTCATAGAAGATATAATTTCCCTAAACTATAAGACTCTCAAATTGACAACTCAAACCACTCATGGAACCTTAAGCCCCTCTCTTGGCTGGAGAAAATTAATGCGGTCAAAATGATAATTCTACCTAAAATATTATACTTCCTGCAAACTCTCCCAGTTCCCCTTCCAGAGCACCTATTATTCTCCTTGCAAAAACAGATTAATTGCTTTATATGGTCACACAAAAGACCTCTTATTGCCACTTCTACTTTATACCGTCCAAAAGAGTTAGGGGGGATAGGAGCTCCGAACCTACTGCGCTATAGACATGCAGTTTTTCTAACGTGAATTGTAGATTACTACCTATGTGGGAACTGCTGGATCCCTATTGCAAAACCAAGCTACTAAACACAACCCCTAAGATAGTGCATGAAACCTTCAGACAATGGGATAAATTACTTAAGAAATATCCCTCAATTTCCACCATACATTCCCCTCTAACACCGATTAGTAAAAACTCACCGTTCTCATCCTTAATAAAGGCCACTTAACCCAATTCATCCTATCCTCTCCATACAAAGCTCAATCCCACACCATCTTTTATATAAAGAAATACAACCTCAACAGGCAATTTGTGATATTCTTGGGATGAATTTTCAAAATTGGTACACTTATACACAACTGAAACATTACCTATCGACACACACTTTTAAATCCCAATTAAAAACGCATCTCTCAAACTTTGAAACAATATGATTTCATTCTCAACCCCAAAAAGGAATTTTATCTTTAACATATAAAATACTATCGCATGCCTCTCATTCTTCCCCCCCACATTCGTGGCTAAATGGGAATCCGACCTAGAAATCACTTTAGACCCATCTGAATGGACTGTCATTTTCCAACAAATGACGAAAGCTTCCTCATCTATCTCGATGCTGGAAATGAATATTAAACTGCTAAGTAGGTGTTATTACACGCCCATTCGACTACATCACTTATTTCCCAATACGACTACTATGTGCTGGAGGGGTTGCGGGGGGACAGCAACTTTTGCACATATATGGTGGACTTGGCCGATAGCCAAATCTTACTGGCTCTCCCTTAAACCTGAGATTGAAAAGGCTTTGGGCGTGCCCCTCCCGTTCACCCCCAGGGTTTTTCTCTTCAATAAATTCTCGAAAATTACATGTAAATTAAAACAAACACTCCTCACTATCATGATTAACTCGGCAAAAAGACTAATCCCATTAAATTGGAAAAAAACAAAACTACCATCTCTTACATTATGGAAAACGAAAGTAACACACTTTCTCCATTTGGAGAAATATCATTACACACACACCAGGCGAGCAGAAGAATTTCACAATATATCTTTCCTATGGGAAGAATACATAAACAGTTAGCCACAACTCAATCCCTCACATGCTCCCAATAATCGATTATATAATTACCACCTCCATGCGCAATTTCTCTAAAACCGATGTTCCAATAAACTTAAATAACAAGGCGAAATTACAATAGTCAGGAGGATGTCATTATCACTGCCAATTCATTTACAGATAATTCATGTACTTATATAGCGGATGTTTGGTATTTTAAATCTAACCCAACAATAATTGCTAACCTCGAGCCTATAACTACTGTATCACTGCAATATTACTGTAACAATCAATGTTATTTTGAATGTTTTTCTTTTATGTTTACAATTGTACATCTTGGAAATATCTTAATAAAAGTATTTGAAAATGAAAAAACAAAACAAAAAAAAACACCACAGTAGGATTACCAAGACCACTAACGTTTTTCCATCGGCTCAGCCTGAAAACCATAGTAGACGTTCCAACAGATAGATAGGCTGAAATAACAAGAGTGGTAGTAGAACAACTACTAATACTATGTAAGGGACACTGAACCTTTCCAAGTTTCTGAGAAGTTTGTTCAATATCTGTAGAAACCACTCCTTGAGGTGACAAAACTGAGGACTGTAAAAATTAATTTGCAAGATGATCATCCCTAGAATGAGAGTTACCAAAGCTAGACAACAATTGTTCTTTAGCCAGGAGGGAATTCAAAACATTACCCTTATCACCTGGAAACTGAGATGGATGACATAATTCACTACCTGTGACCCTGTTTTACTGCAAGAGGAAAATATGCTCTCTTTTCAACAGAGGATAAATCTAAAGAGCATTGAAGGTTGTAAAGAACAGAATCTACCTTAGAAACCTCACCTCCCGAGGAAACTAGACCGACTGTACTCTTAGAAACCTCCATACAATTAACAGGATCTTTAGAAGCAAAATCTTGATTCCCAGTTTCAGGAGAGACTGGAACAGAACTTGAACCTTTAAATGAAAAGTTAATACATAGAACAGAAAAAACTTCTCTCTGAGAGTCTCTATACTGAATTCTGATGTTCCTAAAGAAACTTAAAAGGACATGAAACCCAAAAATTGTCTTTCATGATTCAGATAGAGAATACATTTTTAAACAACTTTCTAATTTACTTCTATTATCTAATCTGTTTTGTTCTCTTGGTATCATTTGTTGAAAGAGCAGCAATGCACTACTGGTTTCTAACTGAACACATGGGTGAGCCAATGACAATCAGTTTATATATGCAGCCACCAATCAGCTAGAACCTAGGTGCTCTGCTGCACATGAGCTTGCCTAGATAAACATTTCAGCAATGGATAACAAGAGAAGGAAGCAAATTAAATAATAGAAGTAAATTGGAAAGTTGTTTGAAAGTGTATCATCTATCCAAATCATGAAAGAAAATTTTTGGGTTTCATGTCTCTTTAAGCAGAAGCCAGAGAATTAGGACAGACAGAAACTAAGCTTCTGAAATGAGACTTTACCTGCCCCCTAACAGAAACACTGGATCGGGCCGCACCTTCATGCATTTTTAGCCGCAGTTCTCGTAGCCTGGTTAGACTTATTCCAGTTAGCACCGGGTCTCCAAACTGATCCAGAAGTACTCTGTTTTTGATCAGAGGAAACTTCACTCATTTGTTCGTTATTCTTGTGAAAGGAAACAGTTAAAAGGCATTAGATTTACCCTTAGATATATTTATCCTGAAGTAGAAAGGCCCCTTTACCTTCGGTAACAGTAGAAATAATAGAATCTTAATGTGAACCAAATAATTTCTTACCCTTAAAAGAAAGAGATGTAAGAGTTGGCAGATTAGGAGTTAATAATATTTAACTAGTGTTTGCAAGGCGGGAGTGTGGCGGTTTTGGGGTTAATATGTTTATTATTGTGGTGGCGATGTCCGGAGTGGCAGATTAGGGGTTAATAAATATAATGTAGGTGTCTGCGATGTAGGGACGGCAGATTAGGGGTTAATAAGTGTAAGATTAGGGGTGTTTAGACTCGGGGTTCATGTTAGGGTGTTAGGTGTAAACATAAAATGTGTATGCCCATAGGAATCAATGGGGCTGCGTTAATGAGCTAAACGCTGCTTTTTTTGCAGGTGTTAGACTTTTTCTCAGCCGGCTCTCCCCATTGATGTCTATGGGGAAATCGTGCATGACCATGTACAAGCAGCTCACCGCTGAATTAAACAGCGCTGGTATTGGAGTGCGGTATGGAGCACAATTTTGCTCTACACTCACTTCTTGTCTGTTAACGCCGGGTTTATAAAAACCTGTAATACCAGCGTTGTAGGAAAGTGAGCGGTGAGAATAAAGTGCAAGTTAGCAACGCACCCCTCTTACCGCAAAACTCGTAATCTAGCCGAAAGTATATTTATTTTACTAAAGTGTTTTTCTTTCTTTTTTGCCCCTAAATTTTATTTTTTTGCAATAAAAGGGTTAAATATATTGTGTCAAAATACCTCTAGGTAAATATCCTCGGGTGTCTAAATTCCATACACTATAATATATATATATATATATATATATATATATATATATATATATATATTAACAAGAATCTTTGGCAACCACTGTCTTCTAGGGTTTAAATGCAATAGAGGACAATTCAGTTAATATTTTCAAAAATAGCAAGGTGACTTTAACAGCAGCATACAGTTTGTTCACAGGTAAGGCAAAAGGAACAGATTCAGTCTCTGCACAATCTTCTAAAACAGCAAATCTCTGTCTGCAGCAACACAAATGTCCTTTACAGAATGTAACAGCAAACAGAAATCCAGCAAAACGTTTAGTACATCACATCAGGCCTCCTGCCTGGCTGTAATCTCCTTACCTATAGAAATGCTTCCCTTTTAAACCCTAGGAGCAGTAATCATGAGCCACACCTGAGTTTAATTGTCTTTAACAGCTGTAAGGAATTCACAACTAAAAAACACTAATTGCTTCTCTGGGGTTTCTTAGCAAAATGGTAAAGTGAAATGTATTAAACTATATAATATATCGCCAAACCAGACCTTCTGTCACAATATATAAAAAAGGTTAATTAAAAGTGCTAGAAGAAAAGTGTATATATGTATGTATATATACATACATATATATATATATATATTTGTAATTTCTGTTTTTTAACTCCCCCCATAATTGTAATGAATTTTGGTTTAACCATGAAAATAGCTTTACCAAAGCAGCAACCAGAAATCTCTCTCCTACTGATGAGTTCCAAAAAGAACGAAACAGGCTGTCTAGTGAGTGATTTCTGGTTTGCTGCAATAATCCTGTTAAAAGGATCGCTGTGTTAAAACAGTATTTTGAAGCAAAAAAACTGAGAATTTGCATATCTAATTTGCATATCTTACCCAGAATTCTCTTGTACATTGGTAACATTGTATATTAAGTATTTCTGGGAAAAAGCAAGCGGGGAATCTTGCCTAGATGTGCTAATTCCCTATGCAAATATTTACATTGATTTAATTTTGAGACATGGAGGATTTTAATTCCAGTTTTTTTTTTATCCCCCCCCCCCATAATTTTAATGAAATATATATATATATATATACACACACACACACACATACACACACACTTTTCTTCTAGCACTTTTAAACTGGGTAACCGCTATTTAGCTTACAGTCCAAACTAATAATTCAATCTTTGCAGTATTTGGACTATGTTTGCTATAAATTACTTGGAAACCTAGACATATGAGATATTCCTAAATCAGGAAAGCATAATTAATATTTAATGTTATTTTATCACAAGAAACCCCTGTTTGTTAAAAAAACGGTGAATAATATATATGGTACACTTTAAAAAGAGAGCGGATAATTAAAAGGGATATAAAACAGTCTGTTTCATTGGTGTAATAAAAAAATAAAGAAAACACACTAAGAAGTAGTACATACTTTATATTAATCATTGAAATATGTATTTCATCAGTTTTAAAATTATTATACCTTTTGTTAATTTGTTTTGTTTTTGATTTGTTATAACATTTGGGCAGAGTCTAATGCTTCTTAGACTGTGGTCTATACAGGAAGGAATAGTTTTTTCTTTTGGAGTGTTGCTAGGATACGCATATCTGCTAGCTACTATCAGTTTATTGGCAATATTCTTTAGATAACTTTTGCTGCAAAAATCATGTGCCCATAGAAGTTTTATATTGTCTGCTGGTTTAGCAAGAAAACACATAGGTTCTTTGCCTGTTTCTTTAACTTTGATTTAAAGGGACAGTCAACGCTAAAATTGTTATTGTTTAAAAGTTAGATAACGCCTTTAATACCCATTCCCCAGCTTTGCACAACTAACATTGTTATATTAATATACTTTATAACATTTAAACCTCTAAATTTCTGCCCGTTTCCAAGGCACTATAGACAGCCTCTTAATCACATGCTTTATTTGCTTTCACAACAGGAGACGGCTAGTTCATGTGGGCCATATAGATAACATTGTGCTCACGACGGTGGGTTTTGCACAACACAGCTAAAATGCAAGTCAATAGATAATAAATAAAAAGTCATTTGATTAGGGGGCTGTCAAAAGAGGTTTGGATACAAGTTAATCACAGAGGTTAAAAGTATATTAATATAACTATGTTGGCTGTGCAAAATTGGGGAATGGGTAATAAAAGGGATTATCTATCTTTTTTAAACAATACAAATTTTTGAATTGACTGTCCCTTTAATATATTTGTTTTTACTAAAGGAGCACTGTTTCATATCCCTTTAAAGTGAAACGAATAGTGAGCAAAAAAGCTAAAATTCCCCGTCATCGAAGAATGGAAATTATAAAAAACCTCTGTAAGGAACTATCCAAGCTGATATTTAGTCTTTGCAGAGGATCTGGAATACCAAAATTACTATTTCCTTTTGTTCAGTTGAAATAATAGCATAAGCACCCAACATTCAATCTATACAATTTACCATTCATGGTCTTTTTCACTGAACAATCAGAAAATAAGACAAAATAATTTGAAGAAACAAACAATGGTAACACTACTTTTCATTTATGGAATACCAAACATTGTTCTTCCTTTTAAAGTTCTGAGATTGTTTTTGCAGAAGTGATAGTCACAAGAAAGATGGTTTTAAGTGTTAGAAACCAAAAAGAGACTGTAAGAGGGTTTAAAGGGAACCTCAAAAACCAAAATGTTCTTGTGTGATTTAATACCTGTAATGGTTAATAGAGCAGAGACTTGAATTTCAAAGCGCTAAAACTGAAGCGCGTCTGATAACCATATACAAGAGTCCCAAAACATGTAATAACCTAATATTGGATGTAGAATCATTATACTATATCATGCAACTGGAAAATAATCTTAAATTGTAGATTGAATTACTGGAATGTGTATATTTGCTAATTACTGCAACCTTGCCCATTCAGCAAACAAGCAATCAACATCAACATATGCAAAACTAAGCCATTTAGAAACCTTCCCAGAAAAGTGACTGGTTCAAGATCCTCAACTGAAAGCATTTACATCTAATAAAGAAGTACCTCTAGGGAATACAAGACCCACCTATAAGAATGGAGAGGGACTTGGTCCTGTCCATCCTATGATGGAATCACTAAAGGGATCAACCTTTCAAGTAGTTAAAGTGAAAGTGGTCAAAACTGGTAATTAAAATCCAAAGAAGCCAAGATAAAGAGGTTTGAACACAAACTTTAAACTCTCATGTGGCAACAAAAATTAACCATAGATCTTGGATGATTAGAATCAGCAACTAGACTGCCTATACTTTCATCAGTTTTATATAAAAATGTAATTTTTTTTTTTAATTTCCATTTTTTTATTGAGGTAGCAATGGCACTGTGGGACAAGCACATTAAACATGGTTACAAAAGGTATCACAAGTAATAACAATGAGATAAGAACCGCATCAGATTGAGATGATACATGACAGACTCTTTAGATAATATTTTTCTGCTCCACGTTTTGTTTTTAAAGCTTCATTGTGTCATCAATGTCAACTAGATCCACTGGTGGGACCATAGTCTTCAGAGTTCATATGAGAACACATAGATTAAACTCAAATAGCATCAGTTAACATCTGACAAAGTAATTAGTAAAACTTTTGTTTCAAAACAATCCTCAGATAACACTGCAGACAACTAGCAATCAGTATATGACACAGAATATAAATGTTTACCATGTTAAGGCCTGAAGAGCAAACTTAAAGGCTCTTCAGACTGGGCAGAGACTACGTAACTCTGCCAAAAATATAATACCAGTAGTTCCTGGTGATGACTATTTAGCTGTGCGCTTCACAGCGACTTTGTTACAAGAATTGAGGGCCTGCGATAGCCACATTGTTTGAGGGGGGCCTGTGTTACATAGAGAGGAAAACCAAAAATAAGAAAAAACGTGCAATCGGGTGAGCATGAATCTATGTTACATGTAGGGGAAATAGGGATATCATCTTAGTCGACAATACTCCAGCCATATATAGCTAAGTGTGGTGATATAAATGTAGGCAAAGTAGCAGGGCATAAAAACAGATAAAAAGTATATAGCCTAGCTTATGGTTACATCCAATACATAAAACTGAAAGCCCATTTACAATGAACATTCTGGTCTAGCATAGATAAATAAAGCTCCCCAAATATAGCGAACCTTATAATCTGTATATATTCCTGTATTACTCGGGTGTCTAAATCATACAAGACAAGCATGATATTTTGTAGTACTAGTTTGGTAGAGATGGAGCATACCAAGGGAGCCTTGCAGAGTGCCTTGGAGTATTATCGATCCAAGAACATTATAGGGGACATTATGGCTGTTAACAATAAATTATATAGGGATCACTGAGAGTTGGGTCCTCCTCAAAATCAAATACTGCCATAGTGCTGTTGAAAAAGCTGAACCATAATAAATATACAACATGTAAAGTACCTAGGATAAAGCATAGAAACACAGACATACAATAATATTATACAGTAAAGGAATTGGAATGGTTAGGTACTCAGAAACTAGCATAGTGTACTACTTATACTATAAATCCCAAAAGGAGACATCTAGCTGATAAAACAATTTGTGGTATTGCTCAAAGTCTGTATTTACGTCAACTCCCCGAGAAATAGAGTATCTACTAATACAAAATACATGACATGTTAGAGTCCAGTGGTAAAGGATAGATATACCTAATAGAAACTGTAGAAAAATACCATATGCAACATTTTAAACAGAACTGAAATACTGGTACTGTGTAAAATAAATTTTACATCTCGCTTTATTTTAGGGGGGTATTGAGTTCATCCCCCACCCAATGAGATAATTAAATTTGGGCCGTGCATGGTCTTTTGGTAAGAAACTGACCCATTTTCAAGTTGTAGGGCTTCAGATTGAAAGAGATATCCGTTTACAGCCAAGCTATAGTTCTCCATAAGATTCAGATAAAAATCCATCTTTACATAACCGGGGCAATTGGTGCTTACTGTTACGCAGCCCTTACTCTGCTCAGGCTCATAGAAACATCATGCCGCGCCTCTATCGGGAGAAATACTAGATCTGCCATTACGTGACAACAGGGACTCTGGCAACGCTCCAGAAGGTCGGCCGCACCCCTCCAAAGAGTCGCCGAGTCCAAGACTTCAGCTCCCGGCCAGGCACAGCAAACCAGGTGGGAGTCAGACAACTATCGAATTCGCTAGCGATTTAGTAGTGTTCCGCTCTGATCCCATACTGTCTCAGGGCGCCTAGTCACGGGCTTAGTTAACTCAGCTAATGTATGCACTTGTGACTTACAGGTTGGATCTCTGTTAATTGTGCTGTTTGTTACGCAGTATTTACATGTGGTCGGACACCGGCTGATGCAGAAGGCTTTGGGCCTGTTGTTTGTCAGAGGGTCTTCCCGAGTTCCTCATTGTAGAAGGAGAGTTAGCTTATCAAATCAGCAACACACCTGTTGTTCAAAATCATTTAGGAGGGGACGTAGGGCTATGTTTAGGCCCACTCTCTTGGGAATAGCCATATCGAACTTGATTAGCCCCGTTCACAGGGGGGGGGGGGGGGGGGGGAGGTGCTAGCGTGCGTAGTAGGTCTCAATCTAGTATATCATCTGTCGTGTTCTGGCCTAGAAGATACTAAACATAGAAATTCATATATGTGCTCTGTCTGTAGTTAGAAGTTCAAAAAAAGTCTCTGATGCAAGTTTCTGCTGGATTCAAATGATATTTAGCAAGTTCTTTGTGGCACTTAAAGAGCTAAATAAGAAAGTGACTTCTCATGGCTCTGGTTAGTCACGCCCCCCAACAAACACTGTTTTAGTTTTCAGACCTGATTAAATACATCTGTAGGAAACAAAGGATTTTCCCTAAGCCAAAACATAAATTTACTTTAAAAAGGAAAGCAAATTATCATAAATCATCAAAACCATTGCAACCAAACAAAAGCCTAAATATATAAAACCTATTGGACAGGAAAAAATAATACAGCCGAAACGATCCTCTAGGGTTGCAGTTTCCCTTGTTCAGATGAGAATTGGCAGGTATTTTGAGGCTGGACTGACCTTGTTAGGCGGGATCAGACTGATATACTTTAGGAACGTTTTCTTCTATGAAAAGCACAATTGGGCAAAAAGATGCTACTCCCAAGTGGTAACTCGCCATAGTACAAGCCACTGAGCCGTTTGTTCCTGACAGGCTACTTTCCATTCTGTTTGTATTATGGCCCTGGGGAAAGTCTCACTAAGGGTGATGGGGGAAACAAGGTGTGCATTCCTTGCCCAAAGGGATATGGCTGCACCTCACTGACGAGGCCCAAAGAAGGCCAAAACGATAGTCTAGGGTTGCCGTTTCCCTTGATCAGAGAAAAAATGCCTGGTATGTCGGGCTGGACTGACCTTGTTAGGTGGGATCATCCTGATATACTTCAGGAAAGTTCTCATCTGTGAAAAGCACAATTGGGCAAGAATAAGCTACTCAAAGGGGGTAAACTGGGCCATAGAACAAGCCACTGAGCCGTTTTTCATTTCTGGCAGACTGCTTTTCATTCTGTTTGTATATACAGATACATATAGGAATATCTATTTATAAATACTTAGAATATATACTATGTGCAGAACATTGGATTGTGAAATAAGTTACTGTAAATACACAGTTAAAACCTTTATTAAAAAATTAATATTGCATAAATGTTTTTTCATGTTTTCATCTGCTTAACTCCAAAGGGCTACAATGCACTTATAATTACATATGTATACATACTGTATATATGTGTGTATATGTGTCTGTGTACTGTGTGTGTGTATATATATATATATATATATATATATATATATATACAGTTCTCAGAGATCCGCACTCACTGTAACTGATGAGTAACAATTGCCCGGGGTGCATCTAAAAGGAAACATGTACATCAAAAAGGAGACGCACTCGCCGGGTCTTAGTAAATAGTGGACGGGGCTAATTACCCCGAAACGTCACTATTGGACATGGTGTATTAAACACACTATTTACTAAGACCCGGCGAGTGCGTCTCCTTTATGATGTATATATATATATATATATGATAATATAAGTAAATTTGGAAAGTTGTTTACAATTACATGCTCTATCTGAATCATGAAAGCTTAATTTGTGTGCAAACAGTATATGAATGGAAAAGCTTAGGAGCTGGCCCAATTTAGGTTTAGCACCCTGGATAGCGCTTGATTATTGGTGGCAACATTTAGCTACCAATCAGCAAGTGCTTCCCAGGTTCTGAACCAAAAATGGGCCTACTCTTAAGAGCTACATTCCTGCTTTTCAAATAAAGATAGCAAGAGAATGAAGAAAATAAATTGATAAAAAGGAGTAAATTAGAAAGTTGCTTAAAATAGCATGCTCTAACTGAACCATTAAAGAAAAAAATCTGGGTTTAGTAACCCTTTAAGCATATATTAACAAAAATGCTTGTATAATGTAATGGATTGACATGCACTTCGTATTGACTGTGTCCCTTTTAACAATATAAACAAATAACAGCAAAAGTCATTGTATGTAGTACAAAGAAGAAGAGAGAGGATGCAGGTACCTGATCGTGGTATACGTCATATAATTTCACTATATTTGGATGTCCTTCACAAAGCTTCAAAGCAGCAATTTCTTTCTGGGTATTGCTCTCCATTCTTTTATTTATTTATTTTTTAAAAAGAAGGGAAAATTAAAATTAAAAAGTGAAAACAGTAAAAAAACTAACAATTTATTGAATATAACATTCATAATCAATTATTTTTTTTATATCTCAATATGTACTATACACAGACATGCAAACGACTAACTCATTTCATAGCAATCACTTTTTAAGTACAATTCTTCACTATAATACAAAAGTATACGCACCTATTTTTTGCAAAACCAATACATTACAGTAACATTTCTTCACTTTTGCAAATTCAAATTTAACATCTATACTATAATCGTGTTTGCAACACGTCCGTCGGTGTCGCCAGTTGCGCACGCATCACCAAAGGAATGTTGGCAGCGCGAGCGAAGCTGCATCCAGGTGAATTCCAAAAATGGCAGGGTGGTGAAAGAATCCACCACAAAAAGAATCCACCACACCACGGAGCATTACCAAAAAAACAAAAAAAAATAACTATCCACAATAAGTAATAAAAACATAATTTATGTAAGAACTTACCTGATAAATTCATTTCTTTCATATTAGCAAGAGTCCATGAGCTAGTGACGTATGGGATATACATTCCTACCAGGAGGGGCAAAGTTTCCCAAACCTCAAAATGCCTATAAATACACCCCTCACCACACCCACAAATCAGTTTAACGAATAGCCAAGAAGTGGGGTGATAAGAAAAAAGTGCGAAAGCATAAAAAATAAGGAATTGGAATAATTGTGCTTTATACAAAAAAATCATAAACACCAGAAAAAAGGGTGGGCCTCATGGACTCTTGCTAATATGAAAGAAATGAATACATAAATTATGTTTTCTTTCATGTAATTAGCAAGAGTGACGTATGGGATAATGACTACCCAAGATGTGGATCTTTCCACGCAAGAGTCACTAGAGAGGGAGGGATAAAATAAAGACAGCCAATTCCGCTGAAAAATAATCCACACCCAAAATAAAGTTTAAATTGATAATGAAAAAAACTGAAATTATAAGCAGAAGATTCAAACTGAAACAGCTGCCTGAAGTACTTTTCTACCAAAAACAGCTTCAGAAGAAGAAAACACATCAAAATGGTAGAATTTAGTAAAAGTATGCAAAGAAGACCAAGTTGCTGCTTTGCAAATCTGATCAACCGAAGCTTCATTCCTAAACGCCCAGGAAGTAGAAACTGACCTAGTAGAATGAGCTGTAATCCTTTGAGGCGGAGTTTTACCCGACTCAACATAAGCATGATGAATTAAAGATTTCAACCAAGATGCCAAAGAAATGGCAGAGGCCTTCTGACCTTTCCTAGAACCGGAAACGATAACAAATAGACTAGAAGTCTTTCGGAAATTCTTAGTAGCTTCAACATAATATTTCAAAGCTCTAACTACATCCAAAGAATGCAATGATCTCTCCTTAGAATTATTAGGATTAGGACATAATGAAGGAACCACAATTTCTCTACTAATGTTGTTAGAATTCACAACCTTAGGTAAAAATTGAAAAGAAGTTCGCAACACCGCCTTATCCTGATGAAAAATCAGAAAAGGAGACTCACAAGAAAGAGCAGATAATTCAGAAACTCGTCTGGCAGAAGAGATGGCCAAAAGGAACAAAACTTTCCAAGAAAGTAATTTGATGTCCAACGAATGCATAGGTTCAAACGGAGGAGCTTGAAGAGCCCCCAGAACCAAATTCAAGCTCCAAGGAGGAGAAATTGACTTAATGACAGGTTTTATACGAACCAAAGCTTGTACAAAACAATGAATATCAGGAAGATTAGCAATCTTTCTGTGAAAAAGAACAGAAAGAGCAGAGATTTGTCCTTTCAAGGAACTTGCAGACAAACCTTTATCCAAACCATCCTGAAGAAACTGTAAAATTCTCGGAATTCTGAAAGAATGCCAGGAAAAATGATGAGAAAGACACCAAGAAATATAAGTCTTCCAGACTCTATAATATATCTCCCTAGATACAGATTTACGAGCCTGTAACATAGTATTAATCACAGAGTCAGAGAAACCTCTTTGACTAAGAATCAAGCGTTCAATTTCCATACCTTTAAATTTAAGGATTTGAGATCCTGATGGAAAAAGGACCTTGCGACAAAAGGTCTGGTCTTAACGGAAGAGTCCACGGTTGGCAAGAGGCCATCCGGACAAGATCCGCATACAAAACCTGTGAGGCCATGCTGGAGCTACCAGCAGAACAAACGAGCATTCCTTCAGAATCTTGGAGATTACTCTTGGAAGAAGAACTAGAGGCGGAAAGATATAGGCAGGATGATACTTCCAAGGAAGTGACAATGCATCCACTGCTTCCGCTTGAGGATCCCTGGATCTGGACAGATACCTGGGAAGTTTCTTGTTTAGATGAGAGGCCATCAGATCTATTTCTGGAAGTCCCCACATTTGAACAATCTGAAGGAATACCACTGGGTGAAGAGACCATTCGCCCGGATGTAACGTTTGGCGGCTGAGATAATCCGCTTCCCAATTGTCTATACCTGGGATATGAACCGCAGAAACTAGACAGGAGCTGGATTCCGCCCATACCAGAATTCGAGATACTTCCTTCATAGCCAGAGGACTGTGAGTCCCTCCTTGATGATTGATGTATGCCACAGTTGTGACATTGTCTGTCTGAAAACAAATGAACGATTCTCTCTTTAGAAGAGGCCATGACTGAAGAGCTCTGAAAATTGCATGGAGTTCCAAAATATTGATCGGTAATCTTACCTCCTGAGATTCCCAAACCCCTTGTGCTGTCAGAGACCCCCACACAGCCCCCCAACCTGTCAGACTTGCATCTGTTGAAATTACAGTCCAGGTCGGAAGAACAAAAGAAGCCCCCTGAACTAAACGATGGTGATCTGTCCACCACATCAGAGAGTGTCGTACAATCGGTGTTAAAGATATTAATTGAGATATCTTTGTGTAATCCCTGCACCACTGGTTCAGCATACAGAGCTGAAGAGGTCGCATGTGAAAACGAGCAAAGGGGATCGCGTCCGATGCTGCAGTCATAAGACCTAGAATTTCCATGCATAAAGCTACCGAAGGGAATGATTGTGACTGAAGGTTTCGACAAGCTGATATCAACTTTAGACGTCTCTTGTCTGTCAGAGACAGAGTCATGGACACTGAATCTATCTGGAAACCTAAAAAGGTTACCCTTGTCTGAGGAATCAATGAACTTTTTGGTAAATTTATCCTCCAACCATGATCTTGAAGAAACAACACAAGTCGATTCGTATGAGATTCTGCTAAATGTGAAGACTGAGCAAGTACCAAGATATCGTCCAAATAAGGAAATACCACAATACCCTGTTCTCTGATTACAGACAGAAGGGCACCGAGAACCTTTGTAAAAATTCTTGGAGCTGTAGCTAGGCCAAACGGTAGAGCCACAAACTGGTAATGCTTGTCTAGGAAAGAGAATCTCAGAAACTGATAGTGATCTGGATGAATCGGAATATGCAGATATGCATACTGTAAATCTATTGTGGACATATAATGCTCTTGCTGAACAAAAGGCAGGATAGTCCTTACAGTTACCATTTTGAATGTTGGTATCCTTACATAACGATTCAATATTTTTAGATCCAGAACTGGTCTGAAGGAATTCTCCTTCTTTGGTACAATGAAGAGATTTGAATAAAACCCTAGCCCCTGTTCCAGAACTGGAACTGGCATAATTACTCCAGCCAACTCTAGATCTGAAACACATTTCAGAAATGCTTGAGCCTTCGCTAGGTTTACTGGGATACGGGAAAGAAAAAATCTCTTTGCAGGAGGCCTTATCTTGAAGCCAATTCTGTACCCTTCTGAAACAGTGTTCTGAATCCAGAGATTGTGAACGGAATTGAACCAAATTTCTTTGAAAAAACGTAATCTGCCCCCTACCAGCTGAGCTGGAATGAGGGCCGCACCTTCATGTGGACTTGGGAGCTGGCTTTGGTTTTCTAAAAGGCTTGGATTTATTCCAGACTGGAGATGGTTTACAAACTGATACCGCTCCTGAGGATGAAGGATCAGGCTTTTGTTCCTTGTTGTGACGAAAGGAATGAAAACGATTATTAGACCTAAGTTAACCTTTAGATTTTTTATCCTGTGGTAAAAAAGTTCCTTTCCCACCAGTAACAGTTGAGATAATAGAATCCAACTGAGAACCAAATAATTTATTACCCTGGAAAGAAAGGGAAAGCAGAGTAGACTTAGAAGACATATCAGCATTCCAAGTTTTAAGCCATAAAGCTCTTCTAGCTAAAATAGCTAGAGACATATACCTGACATCAACTCTAATGATATCAAAGATGGCATCACAAATTAGCATGTTGTAGAAGAAGAATAATGCTATGAGAATTATGATCTGTTACTTGTTGCGCTAAAGCTTCTAACCAAAAAGTTGAAGCTGCAGCAACATCGGCTAAAGATATAGCAGGTCTAAGAAGATTACCTGAACACAAGTAAGCTTTTCTTAGAAAGGATTCAATTTTCCTATCTAAAGGATCCTTAAAGGAAGTACCATCTGCCGAAGGAATAGTAGTACGCTTAGCAAGAGTAGAGACAGCCCCATCAACTTTAGGGATTTTGTCCCAAAATTCTAATCTGTCAGATGGCACAGGATATAATTGCTTAAAACGTTTAGAAGGAGTAAAAGAATTACCCAAATTATTCCATTCCCTGGAAATTACTTCAGAAATAGCACCAGGGACAGGAAACACTTCTGGAATAACTACAGGAGATTTAAAAACCTTATCTAAACGTTTAGATTTAGTATCAAGAGGACTAGAATCCTCAATTTCTAATGCAATTAGGACTTCTTTAAGTAAAGAATGAATAAATTCCATTTTAAATAAATATGAAGATTTATCAGCATCAACCTCTGAGACAGAATCCTCTGAATCAGAGGAACCAATATCAGTATCAGAATGATGTTCATTTAAAAATTCATCTGAAAAATGAGAAGTTTTAAAAGACTTTTTACGTTTACTAGAAGGAGGAATAACAGACATAGCCTTCTTAATGGATTTAGAAACAAAATCTCTTACGTTATCAGGAACACTCTAAGTATTAGATGTTGACGGAACAGCAACAGGTAATGTAACAGTACTAAAGGAAATATTATCTGCATTAGCAAGTTTGTCATGACAAACAGTACAAACAACAGCTGGAGGAACAGATACCAAAAGTTTACAGCAGATACACTTAGCTTTGGTAGCTCCAGCACCAGGCAGCGATTTTCCAGAAGTATCTTCTGACTCAGCTTCAACGTGGGACATCTTGCAATATGTAATAGAAAAAAACAACATATAAAGCAAAATTGATCAAATTCCTTAAATGACAGTTTCAGGAATGGGAAAAAAATGCCAGTGAACAAGCTTCTAGCAACCAGAAGCACAAAATAATGAGACTTAAATAATGTGGAGACAATAGTGACGCCCATATTTTTTTAGCGCCAAAAAAGACGCCCACATTATTTGGCGCCTAAATGCTTTTGGCGCCAAAATGACGCCACATCCGGAACGCCGACACCTTTGGCGCAAAAAAACGTCAAAAATGACGCAACTTCCGGCGACACGTATGACGCCGAAAACAGAAAAAAAATTTTGCGCCAAAAAAGTCCGCGCCAAGAATGACGCAATAAAATGAAGCATTTTCAGCTCCCGCGAGCCTAACAGCCCACAGGAAAAAGTCAAATTTTTAAGGTAAGAAAAAATGATTTATTCATATGCATTATCCCAAATATGAAACTGACTGTCTGAAATAAGGAACGTTGAACATCCTGAGTCAAGGCAAATAAATGTTTGAATACATATATTTAGAACTTTATATAAAAGTGCCCAACCATAGCTTAGAGTGTCACAGAAAATAAGACTTACTTACCCCAGGACACTCATCTACATGTAGTAGAAAGCCAAACCAGTACTGAAACGAGAATCAGTAGAGGTAATGGTATATATAAGAGTATATCGTCGATCTGAAAAGGGAGGTAAGAGATGAATCTCTACGACCGATAACAGAGAACCTATGAAATAGACCCCGTAGAAGGAGATCACTGCATTCAAATAGGCAATACTCTCCTCACATCCCTCTGACATTCACTGCACGCTGAGAGGAAAACCGGGCTCCAACCTGCTGCGGAGCGCATATCAACGTAGAATCTAGCACAAACTTACTTCACCACCTCCATAGGAGGCAAAGTTTGAAAAACTGATTTGTGGGTGTGGTGAGGGGTGTATTTATAGGCATTTTGAGGTTTGGGAAACTTTGCCCCTCCTGGTAGGAATGTATATCCCATACGTCACTAGCTCATGGACTCTTGCTAATTACATGAAAGAAAAACAAACAACTAACCACCCACAATAAGTATTTAAAAAAAAAACATAATTTATGTAAGAACATACCTGATAAATTAATTTCTTTCATATTGGCAAGAGTCCATGAGCTAGTGACGTATGGGATATACAATCCTACCAGGAGGGGCAAAGTTTCCCAAACCTCAAAATGCCTATAAATACACCCCTCACCACACCCACAATTCAGTTTAACGAACAGCCAAGTAGTGGGGTGATAAAGAAAGGAATAGAAAGCATTAAAGGAATTTGGAAATAATTGTGCTTTATACAAAAAAATCATAACCACCATAAAAAAAGGGGGTGGGCCTCATGGACTCTTGCCAATATGAAAGAAATTAATTTATCAGGTAAGTTCTTACATAAATTAGGTTTTCTTTCATGTAATTGGCAAGAGTCCATGAGCTAGTGACGTATGGGATAGCAATACCCAAGATGTGGATCTCCACGCCAGAGTCACTAGAGAGGGAGGGATAAAAAACAAAAACAGCCATATACCGCTGAAAAAAAATAATCCACAACCCAAAAACTAAATTTATGCTTACCTGATAAATTACTTTCTTTTACGATATGACGAGTCCACAGATTTCATCCTTACTTGTGGGATATTAACCTCCTGCTAACAGGAAGTGGCAAAGAGCACCACAGCAGAGCTGTATATATAGCCCCTCCCCTTCCCCTCCACCCTCAGTCATTTGGCCGAAGGTATAGGAAGAGAAAAAGGAAAGGCTAAAAAGGTGCAGAGGTGACTGAAGTTTACAAAAAATATTAAGAAAAATGGTCTTAAAAAGAACACGAACAGGCAGTGTACAGCTCCACAGCTAGAAGATGCAAGTGGCAGGAGGGACCATCCAATTACCTCCAAACATGTAGTAAAGTAGAAAAATCCACAGCACCTTATCCAATTTTCAACACTTTATTGAAATATCTTTCTCCCATATAGGTACAAAGCAGGTAGCAGCAAAGTTTCGGGATATTATCCCTTAATCATGCTAATGAGCCTCATCTGATGAGATACATTTATAGGCCTGCACTTTAACCCATAGTATACTGTTACAAAGTGAATTTTATCACTCAACATCACCACCTAGTGGTTACAAATATTATTACAGTTAAACACATATATAAATTTAAAAACAATATACAATTTACCTATTCATCTGTTGATAAACCTATGTACATATCTTTGTTAATACTCAATATCTGCTGCATAATATTACCAATTTTTTCTCAATTTTTATTAAACTTCCATTTATTATAGAAACACTTTAAGGTCTCTATTGATTCCCTTAGGAATTAAAGCATCCACTTTATATATCCAGTAAGACTCTTTGTTTTAATATGGTTTCCTTATTGCCACCTCTTCTTAGATTATCCACTCCATCAATAATTTGCCACCGTAGTTGGCTTATATTGTGGCCTGCACTCAAAAAATTGCAAGATACAGGGGCTTCCTGGTCCCCACATCTAATATTGGATCTGTGCTGACTCATCCTATCTCGCACCCTTCTGGTGGTCTCACCAACATAGATTTTTGAACATGGGCATTTGATAAGGTATACGACATAGGATGAGTCACACTTATAGAAATTGTTAATGCTAAAAAAAATTCCTGTCTGGGGTTGTTGAAATTCTGTCCCTTTAATGACCGCACTACAACTTGCACAGCCCAAGCATGGAAAAGTTCCATAGCTTTTCTTAGTAATATATTTTTGTTTCTTTCTTGATCCCAAATCATTCCTAACCAACATATCTCCCAAGTTTTGGACTCTTCTGTATGCCATCATAGGTTGTTTAAAAGATTCAATATTTAAATTACAATTTTTTAAGATGTGCCAATGTTTAAATGTAATGTTCCTCACTTTCTTACATGTTTGGAGGTAATTGGACGGTCCCTCCTGCCACTTGCATCTTATAGCTGTGGAGCTGTACACTGCCTGTTCGTATACTATATTACTACACACTGTCTATGGTGTTTACCTGCTCCAGGTAATTATTGTATCCAGATATAATGGATACAATACCCAAAGTTGATGGTACAAAGACTTTTACCTATTCAGATGTTGATGCAGCCAGGATTACCACATTAATCCGTGGGTCAAGGGATTTTCTCAAAGAAGCCCCAAAAGAAAAAAGTGGACAAGAGTATGAAAGGTTGAAAAGGAAAAATATGATATGGGAACTGCATGCAATAACCCTAGCAGAATACTTTAGGGTAAAAAGAATTCCAAGAGGATTACGCATATCTACACAACCTACTCTGCTAAAGGACAATCCTCAATACTGTGAAAAATTTGAAGCAATATTAAATAAGTGCTCGTATGATCTCATTGTATTAACTGTAGATTCCTTACAGCAAGAAATTGACAAACAACAACTTGAAGTGGAAAATAAAAAAAAGAGGATCTACAGGAAATGTTGGCATCGGATGAATTTGCTAAAAAGATAAAGGAGGTAGATGATAAAATCAATACCTTGAAAAAAGAGCTGCAGGAACAGAAGAGGTTAAAATTTCAGCGTGAAGAAATGGATTATCTCCAGGGGCATGTCTACAGGTGGAGATGTGAACCATCCCATTGGAAGAGAAGAGGAGCCGGCAAACCACAGAGAGCTAATCGGAACCAAGGGAAGGAGAAATTCAAAGATGGTGGAAGCCACGTCAGCAGTACAGAGTCATCAGAAGGGCAAAGTTTTTTTTAGAGTCGAGCGACGACGCACCAACGTCATCAGGAAGCACCACAGAGGCGGCCGCAAACACAAGCGGCATGGAGAAAGATTGCCGATACCCGCAGAGAAAGAAAAACAGCAAGGTGAAAAAGAAGGGTCAACAGTGATCAATATTTCGAGTAATATCCTGCAGAAGAGTGAGTACGAAGTAATAGATAAAGGATTGTCATTTTGCCCTAAAAGAGACATTAACTTTTTTGAGCTGGAGAAAGACTTGTATAGGTTTTTCTGGACATTGAGGCTAAAATGTTTATTTAATGAGAGCCCACGATTGATTAATACCACAGCTATACCTAAAAGAGATATGTTAACATTGAAATCTACAGGTTTATACAAGAAAAGTATGTACATACCAACCTATGGTAACAATTGTGTGGAGACCTACATTGAAATGGTTAAGTGTGATGTGTTGAAATTAAAAGCTAATTACAATAATAAAAGTTTGAAAAAACAAAGAATATCAATCTAATCTAACAGTCTCACAAAAAAAAAACTATAGACTCCCTGAAAGAAAAGAACATTCAGATAAGAAGGGCTGATAAGGGGGGGGGGCACTGTAGTTTTAGACACTGACTACTATGTTACAGAGATTAAAAAGCAGTTGGGAGACATTGATACTTATAAACCAATACAGAGTAATCCGGTGGTAAAAATTCAGGCAGAAATAAGAAAAGTGTTAAATTGGGCATTCAGGATTGGTATTATTGACAAAAAGTTATCTGAATATCTATATATAGAATGGCCTAAAACGCCAATTTTCTACACGGTACCTAAGGTACATAAAAATTTAACAGAGCCACCTGGACGGCCAATTGTGGCAGGAATAGAATCTGTCTTTACAAACATAGCCACTTATATGGATAGGATTTTGCAGCCAGAGGTTCAAAAATAACCTCTTATATTAAAGACACTAGCGATTTTATTGAAAAATTAAAGGGTTTACCATTGGCTAATGCAAAATGTATTTTGTATACACTTGATGTAAGTAGTTTATACACTGTAATTAATCATGAAAGTGGCATAGGAGCATGCATCTTGGCACTAAGAAATTCTGAATTGTATAGTGAGAGTCAAATTTTATTCTTTGAAAAATTATTAAGAATAATACTATACAATAATTATTTCTTGTTTCAAGATGACTGTTTTTTGCAGGCAAGGGGTACTGCCATGGGGTCCAACGTTGCCCCAGCATACGCCAATATGTTAATGAATAGTGTTGAAGAAAAATTTGTGTACGAAAATGAGTTGTTCCTTAAATATGGAGCGTCATGGTGGCGCTTCATAGATGACATATTTGGCGTGTGGTGGGGCGACGTTGGTACCCTATTGGCATTTGTTGAAGAATTGAATCAAGCAGTCAACAATTTAAAATTTACACTAACTTTCAGTGAGGAAAAAATGGTATTCCTGGACACAGTAATACATATAAATAAGGAAACTTGTAAGTTTAACATTGATCTGCATCGAAAGAAAACAGATAGAAATACTTTGTTAAGGTATGAAAGCTTTCACAATGAGCCCTTAAAGAATTCTCTACCACGTAGTCAGTTTAAAAGAGTTAAAAGGATTGTAAATGATGATTCACTAGTTAAAAAAAAAAAAAGACTACAAGAAATGGGGGATAAGTTCCTGCAAAGAGGATACCCTAGGAAGTTAATTGAGAAAGAGATCATGAGGGCACAGGGATCAGAAGAGAAAGATAACAATGTTCCTAGAACTAAGAGAGAAGATGAAGAAAGGGTAGTTTGTGTAACGCAATTTAACCCTATTAGTAAGAAAGTGACGAACATTATATCTAAACATTGGCACATCTTAAAAAATTGTAATTTAAATATTGAATCTTTTAAAAAACAACCTATGATGGCTTACAGAAGAGTCCAAAACTTGGGAGATATGTTGGTTAGGAATGATTTGGGATCAAGAAAGAAACAAAAATATATTACTAAGAAAAGCTATGGAACTTTTCCATGCTTGGGCTGTGCAAGTTGTAGTGCGGTCATTAAAGGGACAGAATTTCAACACCCCCAGACAGGATTTTTTTTTAGCATTAACAATTTCTATACGTGTGACTCATCCTATGTCGTATACTTTATAAAATGCCCATGTTCAAAAATCTATGTTGGTGAGACCACCAGAAGGGTGCGAGATAGGATGAGTCAACACAGATCCAATATTAGATGTGGGGACCAGGAAGCCCCTGTATCTTGCCATTTTTTGAGTGCAGGCCACAATATAAGCCAACTACGGTGGCAAATTATTGATGGAGTGGATAATTTAAGAAGAGGTGGCAATAAGGAAACCATATTAAAACAAAAAGAGTCTTACTGGATATATAAATTGGATGCTTTAATTCCTAAGGGAATCAATAGAGAGCTAGACCTTAAAGCAGAGCTTTCCAAACTTTTCATGTTGGTGGCACACTTTTTAGACCTACATCATTTCGCGACACAGTAATTCAGTTGTACTGGCAAACAGGAGGTTAAACTAACTTGTTTTAAGAGATACGGACACATACATAAATGATATAATAATGAAATGTATTTACAACCAAGTAACAGTATGTAATTATGTGCAAGAATTAAAAAAAAAGTTTAATAACACCAATAGCTACTTAATATTTTAATGGGATCTATGAGATTTATGGGATGAACACAGTTTCTGAATATTTGGTGGAATATTAGATAAAGACACTTGCATTTCACCATCAGGCATTTTTAAGCTTCCCCTTCCTATCCATATATCAAGAGCAGGAGCAGCAATGCACTACTGGGAGCTAGCTGCAGAAAAAAAAACACTTTGACTTCTGACTTTAGCCCAGCGTTTAAGCTGCTGCCCTCAGAGCTCTGCGAGTCTGACTGACTACTGCCCACACTGCAAACACACTGCTGTCCCACTCACTAACTACACGTGCAGTCACGAGCCGATTGAGGAGACTACACGTGCAGTCAGGAGCCAATGTGCCGCCAATGGGAATAGTTTCAGTTCCCACTGAGCTGCGCCAATAGGTTAAGATGATCTGTGACCCACTAGGTATCAATCACTTGTCAACCATGTGATATGCGTAGCAGGCAGGCGGAAAGTCAGAAACTAAAAAAAATTGTTGAAAAAAATTAAAATTTAAAAAAATTTGTGCTGAAGCAGGGACACACCTGCACACTGCTGCCGACACACAAGTGTGTCCCGACACACAGTTTGGAAAGCACTGCCTTAAAGTGTTTCTATAATAAATGGAAGTTTAAAAAAAATTGAGAAAAAATTGGTAATATTATGCAGCAGATATTGAGTATTAACAAAGATATGTACATAGGTAAATTGTAAATTGTATATTGTTTTGAAATCTATATGTGTTTAACTGTAATAATATTTGTAACCACTAGGTGGTGATGTTGAGTGATAAAATTCACTTTGTAACAGTATACTATGGGTTAAAGAGCAGGCCTATAAATGTATCTCATCAGATGAGGCTCATTAGCATGATTAAGGGATAATATCCCGAAACGTTGCTGCTACCTGCTTTGTACCTATATGGGAGAAAGAGATTTCAATAAAGTGTTGAAAATTGGATAAGGTGCTGTGGATTTTTCTACTTTTCTTAAAAAGAACAGGGTGGGCCGTGGACTCGTCATATCGTAAAAGAAAGTAATTTATCAGGTAAGCATAAATTTAGTTTTCTTTTACAAAGATATGACGAGTCCACGGATTTCATCCTTACTTGTGGGAAACCAATACCAAAGCAATAGGACACGGATGAAAGGGAGGGACAATACAGGAACCTAAACGGAAGGCACCACTGCTTGAAGAACCTTTCTCCCAAAGATAGATTCAGAAGAAGCAAAAGTATCAAATTTTTAAAATTTGGAAAAAGTGTGGACGACCAAGTCGCAGCCTTACAAATCTGTTCCACAGATGCATCGTTTTTAAAAGCCCATGTGGAAGCCACAGCCCTAGAAGAATGAGCCGTAATTATTTCAGGAGGCTGCTGTCCAGCAGTCTCATATGCCAGGCGGATGATACTTCTCAGCCAAAAAGAAAGAGGTAGCCGTAGCTTTCTGACCCCTACGCTTTCCAGAATAAACAATGAATAATGAAGATGATTGACGGAAATCCTTAGTTGCCTGTAAGTAAAACTTTAAGGCACAGACCATGTCCAAGTTATGTAACAGACGCCTTTTTAGAAGAAGGATTAGGACACAAGGAAGGAACAACAATTTCCTGATTAATATTCGTATTCGAAACAACCTTAGGAAGGAACCCAGGTTTGGTACGTAAAAACCACCATAAGAATGAAATATGAGATAAGGCGAATCACACTGTCAGAAACTCTTCAAGCAGAAAAAAGCAACCAAAAACAGAACTTTCCAAGATAATAGTTTAATATCTATGGAATGCATAGGTTCGAACGGAACCCCTTGCAGAACTCGAAGAACTAAATTCAAACTCAAGGGAGGAGTAATAGGTCTAAATACAGGCTTAATTCTAGATAGAGCCTGACAAAAAGACTGATACATTTGCCAAACGTTTGTGAAACAGAATTGACAAAGCTGAAATTTGTCCCTTTAAGGAACTTGTTGATAACCCTTTCTCCAATCCTTCTTGGAGAAAAGACAGAATCCTAGGAATCCTAACTTTACTCCATGAGTAACTCTTGGATTCACACCAATAAAGATATTTACGCCATATCTTATGATAGATTTTTCTAGTGACAGGCTTTTTAGCCTGTATCAAAGTATTGATGACCGAATCAGAGAATCCTCGCTTCGATAAAATCAAGCGTTCAATCTCCACGCAGTCAGCTGCAGAGAAATTAGATTTGAATGTTGGAAAGGACCTTGAATGAGAAGGTCCTGTCTCAAAGGAAGTTTCCACGGTGGCAGAGAGGACATGTCCACTAGATCCGCATACCTAGTCCTGCGTGGCCACGCAGGCGCTATCAGGATCACTGAAGCTCCCTCCTGAGAGGAAACGGTGGAAACACATAAGCTAGGCTGAACAACCAAGGCACTGCCAAGGCATCTATCAGTTCGGCCTGAGGATCCCTTGACCTGGATCCGTTTCTTGGAAGCTTGGCATTCTGTCGAGATGCCATCAGATCTAATTCCGGTCTGCCCCATCGGAGAATCAATGAGGCAAATACCTCCGGGTGAAATTCCCACTCCCCCAGATGAAAAGTCTGTCGACTTAGAAAAATTCGCTTCCCAGTTCTCTACTCCTGGGATGTAGATCGCTGACAGATGAGAAGAGTGGGCCTCCGCCCAATGGATTATCTTGGATACTTCTCTCATCGCTAAGGTACTCCTTGTTCCCCCTTGATGATTGATATAAGCCAGAGTCGTGATGTTGTCCGACTGGAAACTGATGAATTTGGCCGAAGCCAACTGAGGTCACGTCTAAAGCGCATTGAATATTGCTCTCAGTTCCAGAATATTGATTGGAAGTAGAGACTCCATCAGAGTCCAAACACCCTGAGCCTTCAGGGAATTCCAGACTGCACCCCAGCCCAGAAGGCTGGCATCCGTTGTCACTATCACTCATGAGGGTCTGCGGAAACAAGTCCCTTGGGACAGATGATCTGGCGACAACCACCAAAGAAGAGAGTCTCTGGTCACTTGATCCAGATTTATCTGAGGAGATAAATATGCATAATCCCCATTCCACTGTCCGAGCATGCACAGCTGCAGCGGTCTGAGATGAAAGCGATCCAGTAACCTCCATACACTGAGCCACTGATGGCAGAGGAATGGACTGAAGTGCTCGGCAAGTATTTAGAATTTTTGATTTTCTGACCTCCGTCAGAAATATTTTCATGGCTACCGAGTCTATCAGAGTTCCCAAGAAAGGAACCCTTGTCTGTGGAACAAGTGAACTCTTTTCTATGTTCACCTTCCAACCGTGAGTTCTCAGGAAAGACAACACTGTGTCCGTGCGAGATTTTGTCAGTCGATATGTTGACGCCTGAATCAGAATATCGTCCAAATAAGGTGCCACCGCTATGCCTCGCGGTCTGAGAACCGCCAAAAGAGACCCTAGAACCTTTGTGAAGATTCTGGGTGCTGTGGCCAACCCGAAGGGAAGAGCCACGAACTGATAATGTTTGTCCAGGAAGGCAAACCTTAGAAACTGATGATCCTTGTGGATAGGAATATAAAGGCAAGCATCCTTCAAGTCCACAGTAGTCATATATTGACCCTCCTGGATCATTGGTAAAATTGTTCGTATAGTCTCCATCTTGAACGATGGGACTCTGAGAAACTTGTTTAGACACTTGAGGTCCACAAATAGATTTGAGTAAAACCCCTGTCCTTGTTCCGATTTTGGAACTGGACAAATTACTCCCATGGTAACAAGGTCTTTAACACAGCGTAAGAACGCCTCTCTTTTTATCTGGTCTCTTGGGAGAAAATCCTTGAAATCCAATTGATAACCGTGGGTCACTATTTCCAGTGCCCAGGGGTCCTGAACATCTCTTGCCCACGCCTGGGCAAAGAAAGAGAGTCTGCCCCCTACTAGATCTGGTTCCGGATTGGGGGCCACCCCTTCATGCTGTCTTTGTAGCAGCAGCGGGCTTCTTGGATTGTTTAACTTTATTCCAACTCTGGTTGGGTCTCCAGACTGACTTAGATTGGGTAAAATTCCCTTCCTGCTTTGTGGAGGAAGCAGAAGGTCCTCCCTTAAAATTCCGAAAGGAACGAAAATTATTCTGTTTACCCCTCATTTTAACAGACTTATCCTGAGGTAGGGCATGGCCTTTACCTCCTGTAATGTCAGAAATTATTTCCTTCAATTCTGGCCCGAAAAGGGTCTTACCTTTAAAGGGAATAGCTAAAAGCTTAGTTTTTGATGACACATCAGCAGACCAAGATTTGAGCCACAACGCTCTACGCGCTAGAATAGCAAATCCTGCATTTTTCGCCGCCAATTTAGCAATTTGAAAAGCGGCATCAGTAGTAAAAGAATTAGCTAACTTGAGAGCCTTAATTATATCCAAAATGTCATCTAACTGAGTCTCAACCTTCAGGGACTCTTCCAGAGCTTCAAACCAAAAAGCTGCTGCAGTAGTTACTGGAACAACGCAAGCCGTAGGTTGTAAAAGAAAACCCTGATTAATAAACAATTTCTTTCGAAGACTCTCTAATTTTTTATCCATAGGGTCTTTGAAAGCACAACTGTCCTCAATGGGTATAGTTGTACGCTTAGCCAGGGTAGATATTGCTCCCTCCACCTTAGAGACCGTTTGCCACAAGTCCTGAATGGTGTCTGATATAGGAAACATTTTCTTAAAAGTAGGAGGGGGAGAAGACGGTATACCTGGTCTATCCCATTCCTCCTTTATAATTTCCGAAATTCTTTTAGGAACCGGAAAAACATAAGTGTAAGTAGGCACTTCTAGATATTTATCCATCTTACACAATTTCTCTGGTGGTATTACAATAGGGTCACAAATCATCCAGAGTCGCTAAAACCTCCCGAAGAAACAGGCGGAGGTGTTCAAGCTTAAATTTAAAGGACATAACGTACGAATCTGTCTGCGATAACACATTCCCTGATTCTGAAATTTCTCCCTAAGACAGAAATTCCCTGACCCCCAACTCAGAACACTGTGAGGGTACATCGGAAATAGCTAATAAAGCATCAGAGGATTCAGTATTTACATTAATACCTGACCTACTGTGTTTACCCTGTAACACTGGTAATTTAGATAATACCTCTGTAAGGGTAGTTGACATAACTGCAGCCATCTCCCGCAGAGTAAAGAAATTAGAAGTACTAGAGGTACTTGGCGTCGCTTGTGTGGGCGTTAAAGGTTGTGACACTTGGGGAGAATTGGATGGCATACCCAGATTCTCTTCAGATTGAGAATCATCCTTAGGCACACTATCTTGACCTAAAATATGGTCTTTACAATGTAAGGCCCTTGCAGTACAAGAGGTACACAATGTAAGAGGGGGTTCCACAATAGCTTCTAAACACATAGAACAATGAGATTCCTCAATGTCAGACATGTTGAACAGACTAATAATAGCCACAGAAGTCGTTTAAACACTTTATTTATTGCTTTAAATAAATTTTTGAAAAATGTGTACTGCGCCTTTAAGAAAGAAAAAGTGAACAATTTTCCAAAACTGCTTAAATAACGTTAATAGCAACCGGAGTTACTGCTTGCTGCTTCTCTGTCAGAAGGAAGTGCGCATCTGAGCGTGCAAAAACAAGCCCCGCCCCTTATGGCCGATGTCGGAGTAGGCCCAAACACAACCGCATGAAGAAGCGGTTTTTCACACAGCTAAGTGGAACAGAAAAACACACCCCAAACACATCCCAGAAAGTCATGCTGGATATATAATAAAAAATAGCCCAATCGTTTAACTGTTATATCGATTTACTGCCTTTATGCCAGAGTGTCATATCATGCCCTTATGTCAGCTCAGAAAAATAAAAACAAGGGACTCCAGTAACACCCTTCTTGTGTATCAGGTCTACTGCTTACCCCCTTCCCATACAGGGAAATAAATGCCAGCCAGTTCTGATATATCAAGTCTCTTCAGAAATAAAAGGCTGCACATACCTTAATGCTGCTTGTAGCATGAAACCGGTCTCCACACTGAAGATGTCTCATGTGTTACCTTCAGAAGTCTTGTAGGGACCAGCGAGGATCTTAGTTACAACTGCTAAGATCATCAACCTCAGGGCAGAAATCTTCTTCCATAACACCCTGAGGAAAATAGTACACACCAGTACCATTTAAAATAAAAAACTTCTTGATTGAAGAAAATAAAACACCTCACTTTACCTCTTCCTAGTACAACACAGGCAAAGAGAATGACTGAACGTGGAGGGGAAGGGAGGGGCTATATATACAGCTCTGCTGTGGTGCTCTTTGCCCCTTCCTGTTAGCAGGAGGTTAATATCCCACAAGTAAGGATGAAATCTGTGGACTCGTCATATCTTTGTAAAAGAAAAGGGCATGCAATCTTGAGAGATTGCGTCATTAAGTTAAAGCCATGAGCCTAGGTATTGCTACACATAAGCAGATAGAACCACATAACAAACATGATTAAAGCCCCCCCCCCCCGTTCAATAACCCTCAGGAGATATTAACCCATGATTCCTTATTAAGATAAAAGGAGTCCCCCTGGGACCCTACCTTGTTTTGTTAACAAAAATAGAAAGGATGAAGCAGTAGTCGTCCTAGTGTGAATAAAAGTCCAATCTTTATTTCAAAGTTAAAACATCACAGCAAAGGGTAAGAAGGTGCAGGCTGGTTGACTAGTTTCGGCAGAGTGCCGTAATCATAATCCTGCAGCCACTTAAAATTGTACATATTTAAAGGGGTTTCCAAACACAGTGATTGGTCAATGTTGGTGGGAGTGTGAATCCACTCCCTCACATAATTTAACCTCTTACTAAACTTTTATCTAGACCTGATCAGAGATTTGACCTTGTTAACATAGAGAAAGGCATTAGGAAATAATGATCACAGATGATCAGTGCATTTATGCAGGCTCAAAAATATAGATATATATATATGTATCTAGTGCATATGGAAAGATATACAGCACATACTCATATGTTCACGGTTATGTCATAGATAGTGGTAATATAATGTAATATAAACAAGTATGCACATATTTATAGAAAATATATAAAAAATATATATAGCATCGGTATGTAGATAATCTGTATTCATGCTAGTATAATCGTACATAAATGCATACATGGATATAACAATAATGGAATAATGCAATATGCTATTTGAATAGTTAAATAAAACACATACAATAATAAACACATTTCTAAGTCATATATTCCTAAACCTATAAAATGCTTAGACCCTAAACAGTTTTAGTTCAAAACTCAAAACTAATAGTCTATAAGCTAAATATTCCATTATTTTGGCTATGGAATTGAACTCATATAATGTGCTTAAAGTATGTAATGCAAATTGTATGGTATTATGCCCAAAATCTGTAGACATATGTGTTTGTAAACAAAGTACTAGTGTATGTTTGAGAGTAGTGCATAAGTAAATATCCCTAAATACTAGGATGTATGAAAAGTGGCCCAGAGCAGAATTCCCTCTTATTTTTATGAAAGGTAAGTCAGTGTAAGCTGTTAGCATCATTTGGTAACCACCAAAGAATGGTGGTGTTAAATTGATTGGATACCAACCCAGCATGTGATGTTTTAACTTTGAAATAAAGATTAGACTTTTATTCACACTAGGACGACTACTGCTTCATCCTTTCTATTTTTGTTCTCTTTGGGATCACAAGGAGTCCCTCATTTGGCAGCAGTTTTTCTTTAGTTCCTCACACACAAGCGAAATCAAGTGGATCAGTGGTTTTCGATTTTCGAGTTTTCTGGGAACCTGATTGGCTGACCGCGACACACCCCCGGCTTCACAGGCCCCCGATGATGTCACACGCTACGGAGTTCCGGAAGTCTGGTACTGTAGGGGATCCGGAGTTAAGCAAATCCTTGCAGGGGAACCGGCAGTTCAGCCGTTGTTTGTACCCATTTAGGAGCACGCCTCTGAAGTATTCCTCACTACCGGACACGGACCATAGCGAATCATTAAGGCAGAAGGGTGAGTTTTGAATTTGAATTTCACCCTATTCCGCAACAGTGGATGCCTGAAAGGACTGGGGCGCATATATGAATTATAATTCCTGATTGAAGGGGGTGTGTTGTGTTACTACTATTTACAGCCTTGGTATATGTGGTTTCTATTACTCATCACTGATGTCCTGGCTTTGAGTGCTACCATCCAATTGAATGTGACTTTATATCTGGGACAATTTCTCTCATTTATTACTTTTGTTTTGTTAACATTACATTAACATATCAAAATAAAATGAAACTATCTTACAGGAATCTACGCCGTGGAACAGGAACACTGCCTTTCAAGTGTGACAGATAGTAGCCTCGCTTCTGACAGACTTGAGTGAATAAAGGTACGCTGATTACCAAGAAGCGTTAATATGAGTCAGGATGGGTTTGCAGGAAAACTCTCCCTGCATCTCCGGACTCTTTCATCCATGCTCTCACTGAGAGACTGACAGGATTACTTAAACTCCAGTCCCGTTGCAAAGAGTACTACCCTCCATAAGAGACCCTGGAACGTCTGACACTTCTCTGCCAAACTCCTGTGATGAAAGGCAAAGAATGACTGAGGGATGAGGGAAGTGGGGGAGGTATTTAAGCCTTTGGCTGGGGTGTCTTTGCCTCCTCCTGGTGGCCAAGTTCTGTATTTCCCAAAAGTAATGAATGCAGCTGTGGACTCTTCCTGTTTAAGAAAAAAATGGGCACAACCTTTTTATTTTGTAGTTTGAAGAGTATGTTGATAGCTAATCAGTAGCAGCATTTAGACCTGGAGCTAATACATTAAATAAAACACAAAGTGCATTTTGTTCATTACATACCGTTTGCTGATAATTTTTACTGCATACTCTTGGTTTGTTTTTTTGTGTAAGCATTTTCGACAGATGGAAAAACTTCCTTCACCCAGTGGCTTCTCTTTCAGATCCAGTTCATAATGCTGATAAAATGGAGAGTCCTGCCGGGAAATGCATGGTATGTAGTTCAGAAGAAAAATAAAACTAAGAAAATGCAATATTGTTTATACAAGGAACAAATGTTTGCAGGTATTAGCAGTGTAGCTACACAATATGGTAGTGCATTGCTTGAGCAGTGGGCAATGTCACAATAGAATATGTTCACATTTCTGAAGTGAACATTATATAAGTGAGGCAATTAAGATAAGAATTATACGCAGTACTCACCACACGTGCTGCTTATTAAGTTAAACTACCTATTGACATCTGCTGAAGAGATGCACACTACATCAAGCTAACCCTAGTCTCTCTCTTCTACTTTTAGATATGTGAATAGAGTCCCTGTTCATCTGCAACACTATTCACTGCTTTCTGGCGTTTCTCCTCTCCTATGTAACACTCTTTTGATGTATATGTGAATTGAGCATATGATTAAAGGCTGTTAATGTATTGTAATGTTATCTCCAATGTCTTATTTAGAATGTCTTGTTATGTGATGTTCAATCTTTATCAATGCTTGCTATTATGTCTGCAGGTATTAATCCCTTAAAAGGTCCATAATAAACACACTCAATTTTTACATAATAATGAAATATGTTTTTACAATAACCCAATGTTTTTAATTCTTCAAAACTATTATTAAGAATATATAAAATCTTACTTAAAGTTATATAAAATAGTCCCTTGACAACGTCTCTAAACGCCCCAGAAGTGGGCGTTTTTTTCATTATGTTCTTTAAAATTTACATAGGATTGAATGTGAGCGCGCAAAGAAGCTTCGATAGCCGACAGACACGCTGCTATCAGTTTTGTGAATGTATAGCGAATGTATTATAGTAAAAGACACGACATCCGTAGACTCCTATAGCGTATAATGTAATATGGCTTTTAAAAGATATTTAAATATATATTTATATTAATATTAAAAAATACATAATTGCTTCTTGCTTGTGACAATTTTACATAAGGAATAGGAATAAATACCATTAAAGCTGTGCAGGACGCTTTATAAATAACTGTGCAGGACGCTTTATAAGCTGCTTTGCAGGAAGCCTGCTAATGAACTTTGCCAGGCGCTTTAAAATCAGCTGAGCAGAATGCTTTGCTATCAGCTGTTCAAGAATCAATAATGGTTGCTATAGCAACCAATGACAAGCACTCTTTCGTGAGCAAGCACAGAGGGGCCGTATCAGATTTCGATTGACAGGTAGAAACCTGCGTTCCCAGAACCTGTCAGTAATGCGCATGTTTAGAGTCCCATATCGGTCGGACGACCTGAATAGTCATTGGGAATTGAGTCAGTGAAATTAATGGGCAGTGGAAGGTAGAACATTTTGTAATACAAATAACTTTAAAACTAAATAATATATTTAATAGGTGTAAATTTAAGATATAGATGAACCTATTACACAAAACTAGATGGTAATTCTAGGGGGTGCAAATTCAAAAACTAAAGTATGAAATAATCTCTGGTATAGCCCACAAAATAAAAAAAACTATATATGAATAAATAAATGAATTAAGCAGTAATGTGGGACTGGGCCTATGCTGATATTCCCCCAAATCTGATAATGGTAAAAAAGTGAGCACAATGAATTCAAGAAAATAAAAAAACAAAAACCAAATGCACACAATATTATATATATATATATATATATATATATATATATATATATATATATATATATATATATATATATATATATATACACATATAAATAAATCACAAATAAAATTGATGATATGCGAGTATAAAAGAATAAAATAAAAGTCCTATTGGATCTTAGCTGTATAATACTCAGTCCTCAGGGATATCTTCAATATAACAGTCTCTTTGGTGTGAAATACAAAGTGTCAAACAAATGACACCAATATAAAATGAACAATAAGCAACGCGTTTCTCAGATTGCTGTCTGTTTCATCAGGCCTGATGAAACAGACAGCAGTCTGAGAAACGCGTTGCTTATTGTTCATTTTATATTAGTGTAATTTGTTTGACACTTGTGCTGCTACATCTGTGAGTATCCATTTGGCATTCACATTATTCCACTTGCTACAACTGTATTACACTAGGAGGCGCCTTTGTCTTTGTGATTCCTTTCCACAGAGAAAGTTTAAATTTAAGATATATTGTGCAAATGATAAAGTATTGGTTCATAAAAAAAAAAAAACATAATTTATGTAAGTACTTACCTGATAAATTCATTTCTTTCATATTAGCAAGAGTCCATGAGCTACGTATGGGATATACATTCCTACCAGGAGGGGCAAAGTTTCCCAAACCTCAAAATGCCTATAAATACACCCCTCACCACACCCACAAATCAGTTTAACGCATAGCCAAGAAGTGGGGTGATAAGACAAAAGTGCGAAAGCATAAAAAATAAGGAATTGGAATAATTGTGCTTTATACAAAAAATCATAACCACCACAAAAAGGGTGGGCCTCATGGACTCTTGCTAATATGAAAGAAATGAATTTATCAGGTAAGTTCTTACATAAATTATGTTTTCTTTCATGTAATTAGCAAGAGTCCATGAACTAGTGACGTATGGGATAATGACTACCCAAGATGTGGATCTTCCACGCAAGAGTCACTAGAGAGGGAGGGATAAAATAAAGACAGCCAATTCCGCTGAAAATAATCCACACCCAAAATAAAGTTTAAATCTTATAATGAAAAAAACTGAAATTATAAGCAGAAGAATCAAACTGAAACAGCTGCCTGAAGTACTTATCTACCAAAAACTGCTTCAGAAGAAGAAAACACATCAAAATGGTAGTAAAAGTATGCAAAGAAGACCAAGTTGCTGCTTTGCAAATCTGATCAACCGAAGCTTCATTCCTAAACGCCCAGGAAGTAGAAACTGACCTAGTAGAATGAGCTGTAATCCTTTGAGGCGGAGTTTTACCCGACTCGACATAAGCATGATGAATTAAAGATTTCAACCAAGATGCCAAAGAAATGACAGAGGCCTTCTGACCTTTCCTAGAACCGGAAAAGATAACAAATAGACTAGAAGTCTTTCGGAAATTCTTAGTAGCTTCAACATAATATTTCAAAGCTCTAACTTTATCCAAAGAATGCAATGATCTCTCCTTAGAATTCTTAGGATTAGGACACAATGAAGGAACCACAATTTCTCTACTAATGTTGTTAGAATTCACAACCTTAGGTAAAAATTTAAAAGAAGTTCGCAACACCGCCTTATCCTGATGAAAAATCAGAAAAGGAGACTCACAAGAAAGAGCAGATAATTCAGAAACTCTTCTAGCAGAAGAGATGGCCAAAAGAAACAAAACTTTCCAAGAAAGTAATTTAATGTCCAATGAATGCATAGGTTCAAACGGAGGAGCTTGAAGAGCCCCCAGAACCAAATTCAAACTCCAAGGAGGAGAAATTGACTTAACAGGTTTTATACGAACCAAAGCTTGTACAAAACAATGAATATCAGGAAGATTAGCAATCTTTCTGTGAAAAAGAACAGAAAGAGCAGAGATTTGTCCTTTCGAGGAACTTGCAGACAAACCTTTATCCAAACCATCCTGAAGAAACTGTAAAATTCTCGGAATTCTAAAAGAATGCCAGGAAAAATGATGAGAAAGACACCAAGAAATGTAAGTCTTCCAGACTCGATAATATATCTTCCTAGATACAGATTTACGAGCCTGTAACATAGTATTAATCACAGAGTCAGAGAAACCTCTTTGACTAAGAATCAAGCGTTCAATCTCCATACCTTTAAATTTAAGGATTTGAGATCCTGATGGTAAAAAGGACCTTGCAACAGAAGGTCTGGTCTTAACGGAAGAGTCCACGGTTGGCAAGAGGCCATCCGGACAAGATCCGCATACCAAAACCACCTGTGAGGCCATGCTGGAGCCACCAGCAGAACAAACGAGCATTCCTTCAGAATCTTGGAGATTACTCTTGGAAGAAGAACTAGAGGCGGAAAGATATAGGCAGGATGATACTTCCAAGGAAGTGACAATGCATCCACTGCTTCCGCCTGAGGGTTCCTGGATCTGGACAGATACCTGGGAAGATTCTTGTTTAGATGAGAAGCCATCAGATCTATTTCTGGAAGTCCCCACATTTGAACAATCTGAAGAAATACCTCTGGGTGAAGAGACCATTCGCCCGGATGTAACGTTTGGCGACTGAGATAATCCGCTTCCCAATTGTCTATACCTGGGATATGAACCGCAGAAATTAGACAGGAGCTGGATTCCGCCCATACCAGTATTCAAGATACTTCTTTCATAGCCAGAGGACTGTGAGTCCCTCCTTGATGATTGATATATACCACAGTTGTGACATTGTCTGTCTGAAAACAAATAAACGATTCTCTCTTAGAAGAGGCCATGACTGAAGAGCTCTGAAAATTGCACGGAGTTCCAAAATATTGATTGGTAATCTCACCTCCTGAGATTCCCAAACCCCTTGTGCTGTCAGAGACCCCCAAACAGCTCCCCAACCTGTCAGACTTGCATCTGTTGAAATTACAGTCCAGGTCGGAAGAGCAAAAGAAGCCCCCTGAACTAAACGATGGTGATCTGTCCACCACGTCAGAGAGTGTCGAACAATCGGTTTTAAAGATATTAAATGAGATATCTTTGTGTAATCCCTGCACCACTGGTTCAGCATACAGAGCTGAACAGGTCGCATGTGAAAACGAGCAAAGGGGATCGCGTCCGATGCAGCAGTCATAAGACCTAGAATTTCCATGCATAAGGCTACCGAAGGGAATGATTGAGACTGAAGGTTTCGACAAGCTGAGATCAATTTTAGACGTCTCTTGTCTGTCAGAGACAGAGTCATGGACACTGAATCTATCTGGAAACCTAAAAAGGTTACCCTTGTCTGAGGAATCAATGAACTTTTCGGTAAATTGATCCTCCAACCATGATCTCGAAGAAACAACACAAGTCGATTCGTATGAGATTCTGCTAAATGTGAAGACTGAGCAAGTAACAAGATATCGTCCAAATAAGGAAATACCACAATACCCTGTTCTCTGATTACAGACAGAAGGGCACCGAGAACCTTTGTAAAAATTCTTGGAGCTGTTGCTAGGCCAAACGGCAGAGCCACAAACTGGTAATGCTTGTCTAGGAAAGAGAATCTCAGAAACTGATAGTGATCTGGATGAATCGGAATATGCAGATATGCATCCTGTAAATCTATTGTGGACATATAATGCCCTTGCTGAACAAAAGGCAGGATAGTCCTTACAGCTACCATTTTGAATGTTGTTATCCTTACATAACGATTCAATATTTTTAGATCCAGAAGTGGTCTGAAGGAATTCTCCTTCTTTGGTACAATGAAGAGATTTGAATAAAACCCCAGCCCCTGTTCCAGAACTGGAACTGGCATAATTACTCCAGCCAACTCTAGATCTGAAACACATTTCAGAAATGCTTGAGCCTTCACTGGATTTACTGGGACACGGGAAAGAAAAAATCTCTTTGCAGGAGGCCTTATCTTGAAGCCAATTCTGAACCCTTCTGAAACAATGTTCTGAATCAAAAGATTGTGAATTGAATTGATCCAAATTTCTTGGAAAAATCGTAATCTGCCCCCTACCAGCTGGGCTGGAATGAGGGCCGCACCTTCATGTGGACTTGGGAGCTGGCTTTGTTTTTCTAAAAGGCTTGGATTTATTCCAGACTGGAGATGGTTTCCAAACTGATACCGCTCCTGTGGGTGAAGGATCAGGCTTTTGTTCCTTATTGTGACGAAAGGAACGAAAACGATTATTAGACCTAAATTTACCTTTAGATTTTTTATCCTGTGGTAAAAAAGTTCCTTTCCCTCCAGTAACAGTTGAGATAATAGAATCCAACTGAGAACCAAATAATTTATTGCCCTGGAAAGAAAAGGAAAGCAAAGTTGACTTAGAAGACATATCAGCATTCCAAGTTTTAAGCCATAAAGCTCTTCTAGCTAAAATAGCTAGAGACATATACCTGACATCAACTCTAATGATATCAAAGATGGCATCACAAATAAAGTTATTAGCATGTTGAAGAAGATTAACAATGCTATGAGAATTATGATCTGTTACTTGTTGCGCTAAAGCTTCTAACCAAAAAGTTGAAGCTGCAGCAACATCCGCTAAAGATATAGCAGGTCTAAGAAGATTACCTGAACATAAGTAAGCTTTTCTTAGAAAGGATTCAATCTTCCTATCTAAAGGATCCTTAAAGGAAGTACTATCTGCCGTAGGAATAGTAGTACGTTTAGCAAGAGTAGAGACAGCCCCATCAACCTTAGGGATTTTGTCCCAAAACTCTAATCTGTCAGATGGCACAGGATATAAATGCTTAAAACGTTTAGAAGGAGTAAATGAATTACCCAAATTATTCCATTCCCTGGAGATTACTTCAGAAATAGCATCAGGGACAGGAAAAACTTCTGGAATAACCACAGGAGATTTAAAAACCTTATTTAAACATTTAGATTTAGTATCAAGAGGACCAGAATCCTCTATTTCTAATGCAATTAAGACTTCTTTAAGTAAAGAACGAATAAATTCCATTTTGAATAAATATGAAGATTTATCAGCATCAATCTCTGAAACAGAATCCTCTGAACCAGAGGAATCGTTATCAGAATCAGAATGATGCTGTTCATTTAAAAATTCATCTGAAAAATGAGAAGTTTTAAAAGACCTTTTACATTTACTAGAAGGAGGAATAACAGACATAGCCTTCTTAATGGATTTAGAAACAAAATCTCTTATGTTAACAGGAACACTCTGAGTATTAGATGTTGATGGAACAGCAACAGGTAATGTAACATTACTAAAGGAAATAGTATCTGCATTAACAAGTTTGTCATGACATTCATTACAAACAACAGCTGGAGGAACAGATACCACAAGTTTACAGCAGATACACTTAACTTTGGTAGATCCAGCACCAGGCAGCGATTTTCCAGAAGTATCTTCTGACTCGGGGTCAATCTGGGACATCTTGCAATATGTAATAGAAAAAACAACATATAAAGCAAAATTGATCAAATTCCTTAAATGACAGTTTCAGGAATGGGAAAAAATGCCAGTGAACAAGCTTCTAGCAACCAGAAGCAATAAATAATGAGACTTAAATAATGTGGAGACAATAGTGACGCCCATATTTTTTAGTGCCAAAAAAGACGCCCACATTATTTGGCGCCTAAATGCTTTTGGCGCCAAAAATGACGCCACATCCGGAACGCCGACACTTGGCGCAAAAAAAGTCAAAAAATGACGCAACTTCCGGCGACACGTATGACGCCGGAAACAGAAAAAAAATTTTGCGCCAAAAAAAGTCCGCGCCAAGAATGACGCAATAAAATGAAGCATTTTCAGCCCCCGCGAGCCTAACAGCCCACAGGGAAAAAAGTCAAATTTTAAGGTAAGAAAAAAATTGATTTATTCATATGCATTATCCCAAATATGAAACTGACTGTCTGAAATAAGGAACGTTGAAAATCCTGAGTCAAGGCAAATAAATGTTTGAACACATATATTTAGAACTTTATATAAAAGTGCCCAACCATAGCTTAGAGTGTCACAGAAAATAAAACTTACTTACCCCAGGACACTCATCTACATGTAGTAGAAAGCCAAACCAGTACTGAAACGAGAATCAGTAGAGGTAATGGTATATATAAGAGTATATCGTCGATCTGAAAAGGGAGGTAAGAGATGAATCTCTACGACCGAAAACAGAGAACCTATGAAATAGACCCCGTAGAAGGAGATCATTGAATTCAAATAGGCAATACTCTCCTCACATCCCTCTGACATTCACTGCACGCTGAGAGGAAAACCGGGCTCCAACCTGCTGCCGAGCGCATATCAACGTAGAATCTAGCACAAACTTACTTCACCACCTCCATAGGAGGCAAAGTTTGTAAAACTGATTTGTGGGTGTGGTGAGGGGTGTATTTATAGGCATTTTGAGGTTTGGGAAACTTTGCCCCTCCTGGTAGGAATGTATATCCCATACGTCACTAGCTCATGGACTCTTGCTAATTACATGAAAGAAAAAAACTATTAGAATGGCCCTTTAAGGACCAGTGTGGTAACCTTTACGACGCTGCTGTCCTGGGCCAGAGTTACCGATGCAGATTGTTAGTTTAAGGAGGGAGGCGGGTGGGCGGCCCATCGCTGGAGGGGGGCCACTACTGAAAAACATCTACTCAGAGCGGCAGGGAGGGGGAACGAGGGAGGGGGGAGGAGGGAGAGAGGGATCATACTGAGGGATGGGATAATAGGGTGGGAAATTGATCTGGGAAGGGGGTAAATGAGGTGGGAGGGCAACTACAGAAAAAAAGAGTTTTTAAAAATATTTACTAAAATGGCACATTTGGCAAAACTGGGTACTGGCAGACAGCTTTGAGTATCTAAGATAGCGGCTAATAGGTAGAAGGGGAGGGTTAGAGAGCTATTTAGCAGGGATCAGGGAGGTTGGGGGATCCTACACTACAAATGCCTTTTATTTTAGGTACAGGCAGACTTTCTGCTAGTACTTGAGATGGGGGTGATCATTGTGAGGTGGGGGAGGGAAAAGAGCTGTTTGAGAGGGATTTGAGAGGGGTTAGAGAGGGGTTAGAGAGGGATTAGGGGTGGGATATGTCAGGTGGGAGGGTAATCTATACACTAAAGCTAAAATTAACCCTACAAGCTACCTAATCAATCCCTTCACTGCCGGGCATAATACAAGTGTGGTGCGCAGCTGCATTTAGCAGCCTTCTAATTACCAAAAAGCAATCCTGAACCAATATATGTCTGCTATTTCTAAACAAAGGGGATCCCAGAGAAGCATTAACAACCATTTGTGTCATGATTGCACAAGATGTTTGTAAATAATTTCAACGAGAAACCTAAAGTTTGTGAAAAAGTTAAAAAAATATATATATTTGGGGGGAGGAGCTAACTCCTGTAATGGAAGGATGTATTTCGATAGAGCTCCGGTTCTAAGCTATAAACTGCTAACTACTATACAATTCTATACACCTCTAAATAGGTGACAATTTTTGCTTAACAGCTATATGACCTATCTTGAGCTCCAGGGACTCCAAAAGCTAAAACTGGATCATATATTTAGTTGTCCCCAGACGGTGCAACCACGTGGCGGACTCCTAGACTAACGCAACAGGCTGGTAATGTGTGACACCTGCCTCCTATTATGATGGAGGTGGTTATATCCCTACTGAAAGACTTGTGTTCACGCCTAGATTACCATCGTGCTAGCTGCATCGCCATACTGAGCCCCTCCACCGAAGATACGTGTGCTACTGATGACGGCAATGGCCCACTTGCCGAGTGCAACGCTGCAGGGCCTCAGCAGTCGCCCCGGAGGCAGTCGAGCACAACGCAGCTACGCAGCACACAGAGGTGAGGGCGAGATTGTACTCTCAGCAGAAGCGACGGCTTGGCAACTATCACATTACATAGCTCCTGCTACCCAGCTGAGGAGAACTCGGATCGTACTAGACAGGCAAAAGGCTGGTTTCACTCTTCAACAGCCTCAGCGATCTCTCATAACGACCTTAATACGAGAGCCCGATCTTCAGCTGCCTCAGAGTGACAGACCCAGGGAACATGGATCCTATACATATCTGAGATACTCTCGACGGAACTCCAACTTCAAACTTGTACCGGACCTTCTGCACTTATTTTTGACCCCAAGATTTGGTGTGGGGTAGCTGGGCAGTGTCCGGATTGACTTCATGCAGGATACAGCAGGCCACTGTCCTCTCAATATTGAGTATGCATGTTGAGATTTATAGCCATTAATCATTAGGAGGTCCGTACTCTGGATAATGGCCTTAGGGCCTGAAAGATGTAAACAGAGCGCTGGACATTACAATATCCAAAGTGGAGATATATCAAAGCGCCAAACAAAGTAGGCTGGGTCACGAATCAGCACAGCAATTACCAATAATAGCAATAAAATGAGATGAAAGTAAAAGTTCAGTTTAATATAACAATACAATAAATATGTGAACAAATTGCTACAGTTCAATTAAAATGGTTACACTCCAATAAAAACAACAATGATACATGGATCCATGTTACAAATAAAATTATAATTTAAAATATAAAAACATTACCTGAAAGAACTTACAGGTGGCGCAATACAAAGGTTAAATGTATGCGGAAGAATTGGAGCTAGAAAAGGGGGGGGGGGGGGAAACTGGGCAATTGACCGTGGAATTTGTGAAAAAACAGATAGAATAAAGTGACAATTGTCTAACTATGGTGTCCAGTATGTGATGGATAGTACGTGTTGGTGGGAAAGTAAATAATAGTACAACATACGAGTTTATATAACGGGGCAAAAAAAATTTTTTCCAGCTCACACCATAAGATTTACTTATGTGTTTAAGTATTTGGGAACGTTTATATTATAAATGTAAATGAGATTCCTTAGACGAGTGTTAACATGTGTTGTGTCAAATAAATCTTAAACCAAATGTGAACAAATAATATGAAAACAATATCAACGTGTATGTAGTGGATAAAGATCGGGACTGTGATTATAAAAGTGTATGCACGGGAGAAGCTTCACACAAATCACAACACAAATTAAGCCAAAAAAACCAAAAAAAACAACTAGGGCTGCAACTAACGATTATTTTCATAATCGATTAATCGGCCGATTATTTTTTCGATTAATCGACTAATCGGATAAAAAGAGAATCAATAATAGTTTTCGATGTTTTAAATAAAATCCACATAATGAGTGTAACAAATATAAACAAAACAAAACCACAAACTGTTTGAAAAGAGGTAGAACTAGAAAGAGTTAGACTATCACTGTTAATAATATTCTGTTACTCACTCTTTCAGAAACTTTGCATTGAAATGCAAAAATCTCAACATGTCCACATGCTTCTGGCTAAGGCTGGTTCTCTGTTTGCAGCTGTATTTCCTGCAGCAGAGAAAAGGCTGTTGAGGTGTATAAGTAGGGTTTTGCCAATTTCACCAAAGTCGGATTATTTATCTTTGTTAGCTCTTCACCAATGCTAAGCGTTTTCTACCTTGGCAAGGGGCCTCTCAATAAAGTAACCCTTGACTTCATTCTAACATAAAAATATCTTGAATATCTATATGCAATGATAAATAACCAGCTATAAGGTTAGGGGAAATATCTAGTCCGCTCTAGAAATAACGAATATATACTTATAAAGGTTGAATCTGGTACATATTATCACAATTTATTAAAAATATAAAAAAAACAATAAAATACAAAATCAAAAGCGCTAAGGACTGTATATCAATAACAGGACAAAGCCTTACACATTTATTTATACAGTACATATAATCAGCAATAGCAAGCGATCTGCTAATAATTGTGCAAACAGATAATAGTGCACATCAATTTAAATAACTCCCATCAATCTAGGGGCAAGGTGTAAACAACAAGCTTGGCACTATATCATGAAAAGCATAGTTCCAAATCACCAGATTTAATATAAACAATCCAAATGATGACTATTACATCTGGGTTGCACATAAGCCAGGGGTAGTTGTAAACGTATACTGTCTGGAAAAAGTGAAAAGTAGACTTCCTTTAGGCTAAGGACATAACCATAAAACACAATACCATATGCAGGAGTTCATTGGAGTGAAGCAGCTGGTGTTGTGCACAGACCAACTAATTGCAAACCAACTAATCGATTAATCGATTATGAGATTCGTTGACAACTATTTTCATAATCGATTATTATCGATTATGACGATTAGTTGTTGCAGCTCTAAAAACAACTAATAATAAAAGTTAGTGGTCACACTGATGTAAACATATAAATCCGTTAAAAATATAATACATACACAAGATACATAAAAAATGCAGAGAGGATCTCCGCTATGCTGACAGCTTAGAACTGCTGAATAGTGTCCGTGTAAAAGTTAAACGATGGTGATGCAATTGGATTATTGGTAATTGCTGTGCTGATCTGTGACGCAGCCTACTTTGTTTGGCGCTTTGATATATTTCCACTTTGAATTGTTAACCCTCTATTGGCAACTAGGTGCCAATCTATCAAAGCTAGCAGTCTACTTTAGTTGGCGCTCTGTAATTCCCCCCTATTTACATTACAATATCCCCCTTATGATGTTAGTTACATGGCAGTTGTTTTTAGAATCTGTTGCTTCAAGTTGACCATTCTTGGACATGCAAGCAGATGCAAAGAGTCCATGTTTTTTATCCTTATATAGGTGTATGGCATTAAGTTCTGCATTTATACTAATATTCTTTTAATTTCTTGCAGACCTTGGCTATAGGCAGACATACGGGAGAATGTGTGTGTATCTACATTTGTGCAGATCCTTGCTTATTTCTTGTATGTATTTACAGATCTTATGACTCTAATGCTTAAATTCCTTGTAGCAGAGATGTGTATTCAATTACCTTAGTCACTGTCTAAAGATCCATGGAAAAGCATATATACTATTAGAATGCCATATGACTACCCTAATATAGACAGGTTCATTCTATTTTAATACTTTTGTCTACTGTGTCTGTGATGTTGAGCATAGACCCCATTTTACTTTTTCTAGGTGTAAAACTGACAGCTGACTTTTTGGTCACTCTATTTAACATGAAATCTGCAATGCCGATTACGTGTACCTTTTTCTAGCTATTGTGAACTGAGGCTGATTGGTGCAATAGATTTGGAATCATACCTAAACCCTAGCTTCAAACCGATCCACAGAGCCAAGGGTTTTCCATGTTCATATAATGGTGCCCTAAGGTCCAGCATATACACTGGTCTAGCCCAAATACCTTATAGATTGGAAAGAAGATTTAGCCATACAAGAGAATATATATTAAACTATAAGTAAGGTTATTGCCTTGTAATAAAGGGTTAACATAATATTCTTAGAGGTTATGTACATTTACTCTACCAAATATGTTAGTGCCTGAAATCTGCCATGTTTAGTTCTGGGCTTATATGTACATCCTTTTTATGTGCCATAAGTAGCTATGCTGTTAATTACTGAAGATTTTGTCCTTAGCTGCACGCGTTAAGAAGTTAAGTTTTGATGAATATCAGTCCTAGAAGTTTTAGGCTACTATGCTTTACTGTTCTATGTTTATATAATGAGGCCACTTTTCCACCACACTAACATAGGAGTTAGTCTACCCAGCATCAAATTGCCCTATTTGTCGATAGTTGAAAGTGGCTGCCCTATCTTGACCCTGTAGCTTTGAAAGGATATTTCAGTCTCTAGAGTGGTGACGTGTTAATACAGTCCCTTACTAAACATCAGCACCGAAATTTATACCCCCTAGTTGGCTCTTATGTACTTATAATAATGAACGTCATCCCATATTTTATCTGTTATTCAAGCTCCTCATTTGTGTTATAGCATCTATTGTATGATCGGGGCTTATCTAATTTTAAAGATTAATATACCTGGGTGTCTTACATATCAAAAACCCATTACCAGTATTTAGAAAGTTTCTAGGGCTTTAGCCCTATCTTACTGATTGGCATACTGGTGCCGTTCTTATGTTAGTTGGAAGAACACCTTTCTGTGGTAAACTACTACGTTAAAGTTATTAGGGGTTTAGTCGCACTTTACTGATTTTCATACTATTTCTGTTCTTTGATTTGTTAGAAAAGTACCTTGTTGATGTCAAATACTATGCTATAGTGGTCAGGATTGTAGCTATAGATATGTTTAATTGTAATCTTAGCCTGAACTTAGTATATTACCTAGGTTCCTCATACATTTTTGTTACACATAGGCATAATCCACCCCAATAATATTTTCCCCCACTCATTTGGATTTTACAGACATCATATTACAGCTCCAACGACAAGAGACTAACTCTATCCCGCACTTAATAACATAGTCCCTAAGTAGTTTAAAAACTATCCTCTTTCATCCAGCTAAATATAGCTAGCACTGTACAGCTAACTGCACCTTCCCCTACCCAATAGCTCAGACTCTAAGTTAGCTTATTTTTCTTGGACATGCAAGCTAATGACAAAAAAGAACGTAATGATTTTATAATAAAATTATTACACTTTGTCCTCAAACACAATTACTTTGTATTCAACGACAGATTTTACTTACAGACACAGGGGACCGCTATGGGTTCTAGCTGTGCCCCCACATATGCGAACATCTATTTAGGGTGGTGGGAGCGTGAAATAGTTTTTGGAGAGGATATGTCACAGTACACACAGTACATAAGCATGTGGAGTCGCTATATAGAGGATTTGTTTATCATCTGGACAGGCAGCATAAATAAATTCAAAGAATTCATATCAATTTTAAATACTAATGATCTAAATTTAAGATTGACCTATAATACAAGTGAGTCCGAAGTTGAATTCTTGGATGTCATGATCTATAAAGATGAGAGAAATATGCTGAAAACTGATCTATTTAGAAAAAAGACAGCAACAAATTATTTGCTACAGTATGACAGCTGTCATACTACACAAACTAAAAGAGCAATTCCTACTGGGGAATTCCTCAGAATCAGGAGGAATTGTACAGATGATGCTGTTTTCATGAAAAGAGCGAAAGAGCTCAAATTGCGTCTGAAGGAGAGAGGTTACACAAGAAAAATTATAAAATTGGCATTCCAACGTGCCAAAAGAACCTCAAGAGACTCCTTACTCATACCTAAAAAACATAATTTATGTAAGAACTTACCTGATAAATTCATTTCTTTCATATTAGCAAGAGTCCATGAGCTAGTGACGTATGGGATATACATTCCTACCAGGAGGGGCAAAGTTTCCCAAACCTCAAAATGCCTATAAATACACCCCTCACCACACCCACAATTCAGTTTAACGAATAGCCAAGAAGTGGGGTGATAAAAAAGTGCAAAAGCATATAAAATAAGGAATTGGAATAATTGTGCTTTATACAAAATCATAACCACCACAAAAAAAGGGCGGGCCTCATGGACTCTTGCTAATATGAAAGAAATGAATTTATCAGGTAAGTTCTTACATAAATTATGTTTTCTTTCATGTAATTAGCAAGAGTCCATGAGCTAGTGACGTATGGGATAATGATTACCCAAGATGTGGATCTTTCCACACAAGAGTCACTAGAGAGGGAGGGATAAAATAAAGACAGCCAATTCCTGCTGAAAATAATCCACACCCAAAATAAAGTTTAATGAAAAACATAAGCAGAAGATTCAAACTGAAACCGCTGCCTGAAGTACTTTTCTACCAAAAACTGCTTCAGAAGAAGAAAATACATCAAAATGGTAGAATTTAGTAAAAGTATGCAAAGAGGACCAAGTTGCTGCTTTGCAAATCTGATCAACCGAAGCTTCATTCCTAAACGCCCAGGAAGTAGAAACTGACCTAGTAGAATGAGCTGTAATCCTCTGAGGCGGAGTTTTACCCGACTCAACATAGGCAAGATGAATTAAAGATTTCAACCAAGATGCCAGAGAAATGGCAGAAGCTTTCTGGCCTTTTCTAGAACCGGAAAAGATAACAAATAGACTAGAAGTCTTTCGGAAAGATTTAGTAGCTTCAACATAATATTTCAAAGCTCTAACAACATCCAAAGAATGCAACGATTTCTCCTTAGAATTCTTAGGATTAGGACATAATGAAGGAACCACAATTTCTCTACTAATGTTGTTGGAATTCACAACTTTAGGTAAAAATTCAAAAGAAGTTCGCAACACCGCCTTATCCTGATGAAAAATCAGAAAAGGAGACTCACAAGAAAGAGCAGATAATTCAGAAACTCTTCTGGCAGAAGAGATGGCCAAAAGGAACAAAACTTTCCAAGAAAGTAATTTAATGTCCAATGAATGCATAGGTTCAAACGGAGGAGCTTGAAGAGCCCCCAGAACCAAATTCAAACTCCAAGGAGGAGAAATTGACTTAATGACAGGTTTTATACGAACCAAAGCTTGTACAAAACAATGAATATCAGGAAGAATAGCAATCTTCCTGTGAAAAAGAACAGAAAGAGCAGAGATTTGTCCTTTCAAGGAACTTGCGGACAAACCCTTATCTAAACCATCCTGAAGAAACTGTAAAATTCTCGGTATTCTAAAAGAATGCCAAGAAAAATGATGAGAAAGACACCAAGAAATATAAGTCTTCCAGACTCTATAATATATCTCTCTAGATATAGATTTACGAGCCTGTAACATAGTATTAATCACAGAGTCAGAGAAACCTCTTTGACCAAGAATCAAGCGTTCAATCTCCATACCTTTAAATTTAAGGATTTCAGATCCTGATGGAAAAAAAGGACCTTGAGACAGAAGGTCTGGTCTTAACGGAAGAGTCCACGGTTGGCAAGAGGCCATCCGGACAAGATCCGCATACCAAAACCTGTGAGGCCATGCCGGAGCTACCAGCAGAACAAACGAGCATTCCTTCAGAATCTTGGAGATTACTCTTGGAAGAAGAACTAGAGGCGGAAAGATATAGGCAGGATGATACTTCCAAGGAAGTGATAATGCATCCACTGCCTCCGCCTGAGGATCCCGGGATCTGGACAGATACCTGGGAAGTTTCTTGTTTAGATGAGACGCCATCAGATCTATTTCTGGAAGTTCCCACATTTGAACAATCTGAAGAAATACCTCTGGGTGAAGAGACCATTCGCCCGGATGCAACGTTTGGCGACTGAGATAATCCGCTTCCCAATTGTCTATACCTGGGATATGAACCGCAGAGATTAGACAGGAGCTGGATTCCGCCCAAACCAAAATTCGAGATACTTCTTTCATAGCCAGAGGACTGTGAGTCCCTCCTTGATGATTGATGTATGCCACAGTTGTGACATTGTCTGTCTGAAAACAAATGAACGATTCTCTCTTCAGAAGAGGCCAAAACTGAAGAGCTCTGAAAATTGCACGGAGTTCCAAAATATTGATCGGTAATCTCACCTCCTGAGATTCCCAAACTCCTTGTGCCGTCAGAGATCCCCACACAGCTCCCCAACCTGTGAGACTTGCATCTGTTGAAATTACAGTCCAGGTCGGAAAGCACAAAAGAAGCCCCCTGAATTAAACGATGGTGATCTGTCCACCACGTTAGAGAGTGTCGAACAATCTGTTTTAAATATATTAATTGAGATATCTTTGTGTAATCCTTGCACCATTGATTCAGCATACAGAGCTGAAGAGGTCGCATGTGAAAACGAGCAAAGGGGATCGCGTCCGATGCAGCAGTCATAAGACCTAGAATTTCCATGCATAAGGCTACCGAAGGGAATGATTGTGACTGAAGGTTTCGACAAGCTGCAATCAATTTTAGACGTCTCTTGTCTGTTAAAGACAGAGTCATGGACACTGAATCCAACTGGAAACCCAGAAAGGTTACCCTTGTCTGAGGAATCAAAGAACTTTTTGGTAAATTGATCCTCCAACCATGATCTTGAAGAAACAACACAAGTCGATTCGTATGAAATTCTGCTAAATGTAAAGACTGAGCAAGTACCAAGATATCGTCCAAATAAGGAAATACCACAATACCCTGTTCTCTGATTACAGACAGAAGGGCACCGAGAACCTTTGTAAAAATTCTTGGAGCTGCAGCTAGGCCAAACGGCAGAGCCACAAACTGGTAATGCTTGTCCAGAAAAGAGAATCTCAGGAACGTTGGTATGCTTACATAACGATTCAATATTTTTAGATCCAGAACTGGTCTGAAGGAATTCTCCTTCTTTGGTACAATGAAGAGATTTGAATAAAACCCCAGCCCCTGTTCCGGAACTGGAACTGGCATAATTACTCCAGCCAACTCTAGATCTGAAACACAATTCAGAAATGCTTGAGCTTTTACTGGATTTACTGGGACACGGGAAAGAAAAAATCTCTTTGCAGGAGGTCTCATCTTGAAACCAATTCTGTACCCTTCTGAAACAATGTTCTGAATCCAAAGATTGTGAACAGAATTGATCCAAATTTCTTTGAAAAAACGTAACCTGCCCCCTACCAGCTGAGCTGGAATGAGGGCCGCACCTTCATGTGGACTTAGAAGCAGGCTTTGCCTTTCTAGCAGGCTTGGATTTATTCCAGACTGGAGATGGTTTCCAAACTGAAACTGCTCCTGAGGATGAAGGATCAGGCTTTTGTTCTTTGTTGAAACGAAAGGAACGAAAACGATTATTAGCCCTGTTTTTACCTTTAGATTTTTTATCCTGTGGTAAAAAATTTCCTTTCCCACCAGTAACAGTTGAGATAATAGAATCCAACTGAGAACCAAATAATTTGTTACCCTGGAAAGAAATGGAAAGTAGAGTTGATTTAGAAGCCATATCAGCATTCCAAGTCTTAAGCCATAAAGCTCTTCTAGCTAAAATAGCTAGAGACATAAACCTGACATCAACTCTGATAATATCAAAAATGGCATCACAAATAAAATTATTAGCATGCTGAAGAAGAATAATAATATCATGAGAATCATGATTTGTTACTTGTTGCGCTAAAGTTTCCAACCAAAAAGTTGAAGCTGCAGCAACATCAGCCAATGATATAGCAGGTCTAAGAAGATTACCTGAACACAGATAAGCTTTTCTTAGAAAGGATTCAATTTTCCTATCTAAAGGATCTTTAAACGAAGTACCATCTGACGTAGGAATAGTAGTACGTTTAGCAAGGGTAGAAATAGCCCCATCAACTTTAGGGATTTTGTCCCAAAATTCTAACCTGTCAGACGGTACAGGATATAATTGCTAAAAACGTTTAGAAGGAGTAAATGAATTACCCAATTTATCCCATTCTTTGGAAATTACTGCAGAAATAGCATTAGGAACAGGAAAAACTTCTGGAATAACCACAGGAGATTTAAATACCTTATCTAAACGTTTAGAATTAGTATCAAGAGGACCAGAATCCTCTATTTCTAAAGCAATTAGTACTTCTTTAAGTAAAGAACGAATAAATTCCATTTTAAATAAATATGAAGATTTATCAGCATCAATCTCTGAGACAGAATCCTCTGAACCAGAAGAATCATCAGAATCAGAATGATGATGTTCATTTAAAAATTCATCTGTAGGGAGAGAAGTTTTAAAAGATTTTTTACGTTTACTAGAAGGAGAAATAACAGACATAGCCTTCTTGATGGATTCAGAAACAAAATCTCTTATGTTATCAGGAACATTCTGCACCTTAGATGTTGAAGGAACTGCAACAGACAATGGTACTTTACTAAAGGAAATATTATCTGCATTAACAAGTTTGTCATGACAATTAATACAAACAACAGCCGGAGGAATAGCTACCAAAAGTTTACAGCAGATACACTTAGCTTTGGTAGATCCAGCACTAGACAGCGATTTTCCTGTAGTATCTTCTGACTCAGATGCAACGTGAGACATCTTGCAATATGTAAGAGAAAAAACAACATATAAAGCAAAATTGATCAAATTCCTTAAATGACAGTTTCAGGAATGGGAAAAAATGCCAAAGAACAAGCTTCTAGCAACCAGAAGCAATGAAAAATGAGACTAAAATAATGTGGAGACAAAAGCGACGCCCATATTTTTTAGCGCCAAATCAGACGCCCACATTATTTGGCGCCTAAATGCTTTTGGCGCCAAAAATGACGCCACATCCGGAACGCCGACATTTTTGGCGCAAAATAACGTCAAAAAATGACGCAACTTCCGGCGACACGTATGACGCCGGAAACGGAAAAGAATTTTTGCGCCAAAAAAGTCCGCGCCAAGAATGACGCAATAAAATGAAGCATTTTCAGCCCCCGCGAGCCTAACAGCCCACAGGGAAAAAAGAGTCAAATTTTTGAAGGTAAGAAAAAATGATTAATTCAAATGCATTATCCCAAATATGAAACTGACTGTCTGAAAAATAAGGAAAGTTGAACATTCTGAGTCAAGGCAAATAAATGTTTGAATACATATATTTAGAACTTTATAAACAAAGTGCCCAACCATAGCTTAGAGTGTCACAGAAAATAAGATTTACTTACCCCAGGACACTCATCTACATGTTTGTAGAAAGCCAAACCAGTACTGAAACGAGAATCAGCAGAGGTAATGGTATATATAAGAGTATATCGTCGATCTGAAAAGGGAGGTAAGAGATGAATCTCTACGACCGATAACAGAGAACCTATGAAATAGACCCCGTAGAAGGAGAACACTGCATTCAAATAGGCAATACTCTCCTCACATCCCACTGACATTCACTGCACGCTGAGAGGAAAACCGGGCTCCAACTTGCTGCGGAGCGCATATCAACGTAGAATCTAGCACAAACTTACTTCACCACCTCCATCGGAGGCAAAGTTTGTAAAACTGAATTGTGGGTGTGGTGAAGGGTGTATTTATAGGCATTTTGAGGTTTGGGAAACTTTGCCCCTCCTGGTAGGAATGTATATCCCATACGTCACTAGCTCATGGACTCTTGCTAATTACATGAAAGAAAGAAAAACACAAAACTTGATGATACTGTAAGATTTGTTACAACCTATAACTCAGAACATCAGCACATTCATGAGATACTTAATAAACATGTTAACATCTTGAAATCAGATCCAGTTTTGGCTAATTGTATAGGCCAAAGAATTAACACCAGCTGGCGCAGAGCACCAACAATAGGGAACAAACTGGTACAGAGTCATTTTATTAGGAAAAAAACAAGTACCAAAAGATTATGTGGAACTTATGCTTGTGGCTCATGTAGCTTCTGCGAATATATACATGATGAAAGAGAATTTTCTACACGTGCTGGAACCAAACGGATGCTTGGTTTCGCTAATTGTAGGACCAAAAATGTGGTCTACTGTTTACTGTGTGAATGTGGTTTGAGATATGTGGGTATTATGACCGCTGGATTTTTTGGCTTAATACCCTTATGCCCAATGGGATTAACGAACAGGATGGATTTGCGGCATTCCTGTAAATGAACAATTGGTGACTTTATGTGCATATAGATCAATAATCCATGACAGAAGGAACAGTAACACTATTGTAATAACCCATATAGGGATAAACTACCATACTGGCACGAATGATAGTCCTATACTTGTAGCAGATGACGTTTGGGAAATTACAGTACAAAATAAATTATAACTATAACCACTGTAATAAGAGATACACTTTAGCATATTTCATCTTATGATTGCATAACAATACTCTTTGCTTTTATAAATAAGAATAGTGTGTTCAATTTAAGTCAATTGGTGGATTTAGTGTTGACATTATTCTCTTATTATTGTTTCTTGAAAAACGCAATTAAATTTGGTTAATCCACTAATGGGCAGGATTTGCACTATAGTGATAATATTGGCTGAAACATTGCAAACAATGCCCCCCCTTTTTTGGTTTGCTATTTGAAATGTGATACGCATTACGTGAAATTATTCATAAATCTTACATACAGATTTTTGATATCAAGCTATTTTATGCACTTAATCTACTAGGGACACACAATAAGATTTCGTTTCAATAGAGTCAATACAGTATAATTATTTGTGTTAACATTACTCTTTGCTCTGACAGATATGAAGAGTGTGTCTGATTTAAGTCAATTTGTGAATGAGTTTTGACATTCTCTCATGATCGTTTTTTGAAAAACGCAATTAAAATTTAAACTTTTTTTTTTTTTTTTTTTATAAAGATTTTTATTGAGGATCTGCAGATACATAACAATGAATAAAAGTTCAGTAGTATATGTACATTAGATACAATAATATTTGGATAGCTTTTACACTCGGGAAGAAAGTATTGAATTACTATGTACATGACAACATATAAGAAGAAAAGCAATAGAGTGCAATTGTACAAAACACTGAACTATTGGAACCTCATTTTCTATTTTTGTAAGAAAGGAATGCACCTCTAACTGATCAGCAAGCCACTCATGGGCCTATGTAATTTAGATGACTAGAAAGAGGAGCTCTAATGTTGCATACGGTCGCTTTTGGACCTTGAAATTTAGTTAATAAATAATAAGTTCTTCTTCTAGAAACATATGTAATATTGTCAGCAACAAATCTTCCAAATCTAGAGAAAAACAATTGAACACACAACTGCTGTCGAAGGGGGGGGGGGGGGGGGGGGGGGAGGGTTTAACAGAGTAAGGCTAAAAGGAACAAGAAAAAAAAAATTAAAAAACAAATAGAAACTCAAGATCAGGTTGGTATGGAAAAATATCACAGCTGAACCTATATGGCAAAAGAGCTTATGCTGTATCTCCCCCCAGGGAGTTTTGTCCCCACTGGACACAGACGGGAAAGGGATTTGGATATGACCCGCTCCCATATGCAGAGCGGGAAAGGGTGAGGGGAAATACAGTCAGTGAAAAACTAGTGTGGGAGCTAACAACCCTATAAACCAGGAGAAACTATACTAAGTAAGTACCTATGCATTACTGGGTAACACTAAGGGCAGATTAAGTGCCTATAACATTGAACTGTATGAGATGGTTATACTGGTTTATAATCAAGAAGTATCCGTAGCATAACGACCATATTGCTTATATAAATAGATATTCTCCCCCAGGGATGGGCCCTATACCCGGGTGGGAGACAGAGTAACTGTAATAGTGGTCATTAGCAGTCATTGTATAATAGACCATAGGGCTAAACCTTAATTATATAGAAGGGCAGTTGCCGCTGTCTGCAAATGGACATTTAAATGGAGTTAAGCAGGGGCTTAGAGGTCAGGAGAGAGAAAAATATAAAATGATGCTGGGACCTAACTTCCACTCCACTTGTCATAATGGGAGATTGGGCTATATTAAACATAAGGCCCTTGTAGTAAACAATTTAATGAGAAACAGTAGCCAATAGTATGAGGATGAATAGAACATAGCACCTCCCTAGGGAGACATACCAGGAAGGTTATGAGTAGTAAAATGTTAAGATACTTAAAGCACAGGTCTCTGGTATTGATATAGCAGCCTAGCCATTACATATATTACATGCATATACTAAAGGCACTTTCCTCAGTAAAGATAAAGGCATAATATATTCAGTACCCTCAGGGAATGGCACAAATCCAACTCGTGCTCGATACTGATTGTGTTGCTAAAACTAACGATCCACAGAGCAATAGTGAATAATCAACTTGCTTTCAAAATAACAGTATTATGTAAACTAGTCCCATATTATTATTGTATGTAGAATCGGGAGAAGCTGTCGGTAACGGTAGAGTTCATCCTATCCCCACTTACTGCATAAGCCTCAGTATGTGTTTGCTTGTGTTAGATATTATCAGTTAGTGGAATAAGCAGGGTCTGGCTGCCGACTAAGAATCAGGGACTGTCTTCATGGGGTCAGCAGTTAAAATATCTGACTCTACATCCCGCGGCACCATGGCATAGAAAGTAAGGAACCTCTTTCCCCTTATGTTTCTGTGGAGGTTGTAGTCATTAGCGGGATTGGAGGAAGGGAGAAAAAAAGCAAAAAGAGACAGCTGTCCTTAGGGCTAGTGTGGGTATATCTATTGTAGTGAGGCAGTTCCAATGCTCCAATCGGAATTAACCCACACCATGCCGGTCAATTCTTAATCCCCTGAGTTCCGTGGGAAAATCTAGCTCTGTTTGTGGCCCAGAGTACGCCGGTTGCTGGGAGTCAAGCTTAACCCAAAGAGTGCGAGTTAGACTGGGGCCTCCCCGCGCCAATGCTGTGAGAAAGGTATAGTCGGGGAGCAGAAGTTGAGCCTGTCGGCCATTCATGAAGAAGAGTGGGTCAGATGATCTTAGGGCAGTGCCGCTGGATGCATAAAGCAATGTCCCTTCTTTTCTCCCCCCAGAAGATCTGTTTGCCACCTCATCATCGCACACAGAGACACGTACCTTTGTGATCTTTATAGCGGCTGTCTCAGATCCGTTCGAAGTTGGCTGAGGCTGAGCTGAGGGCTTGAGTACCTCCGTGCTGGAGGGTTGGTCTTCTGGGTTCCCTGGGCCTACCGATATAGGAGCGTAGGTAGATAATGCCTTCCGGTAATCTGGTGTCGCAAGGGTCTGTGGTACAATCAGAGGGGCAGCCCCCCAACATGCCCTCCCGACCGAGCCGGGACCCAAGTTACTCTCCCGATCTGTCGGCGGTTGTGCTGGTGAAGTCCGAGGAAGCCCGATCTGAGACCGCCCGCCACAGATCAGGGAGCGTAGATCTCTCTCCAGGCTTAGAAAGTGGTCCCGTAGGAGCTGGTGCATCTGTGCCTCCCAACGATCAACCGCTTCCATTTTCTCACTATGAGTCGGTTTCTTGCAGTAAGAATTCCTTTAGATTAGCCTCTTTTGATAAGTGAAGGTTCCCCCTTAGGATGAAGAAAAGGCAGTCCAAGTCTGACTGCCGTACCCCGTATACTGGGGGGGGGGGTGCCAAAACCTCGTGGTGAGGCCGCCGCCTGAAGTCTCAACAGTCCAGATCTGGGTCCAGTATTCATAAATCCTGAAAATTTTATACCATTTAACTCAGCAGTCCATGAGCCGAGTGCGTCTGAGATTTATTTTAAGGTAGCTAGCAGGATGGGCTCGGTAACCGGCGGGTTATAGAGATCATACTCAGAGCACACAGATATTGCGACCTAACATGGTCGCTGCCTAGACACGCCCCCCTAAAATTTAAACTTTCTATCTATCAATATACATGGAGAGGCATAAGAAACAATACTCTGCTTTTATAAATAAGAATAGTATGTTCAATTTAAGTCAATTGGTGGATTAGTGTTGACATTATTCTTTTATTATCGTTTGTTGAAAAACGCAATTAAATTTGGTTAATCCACTAATGGGCAGGATCTGCACTATAGTGATAATATTGGCTGAAATATTGCAAACAATGTCCCCCCCTTTTTTGATTCGCTATTCGAAATGTGATACGCATTACGTGATATTATTCATAAATCTTACATATAGATTTTTAATATCAAGCTATTTTATGCACTTAATCTACTAGGGACACACAAGAAGACTCCGTCTCAATAGAGTCAATATACTTATTCGTGTTAACATTACTCTTTGCTCTGACAGATAAGAAGAGTGTGTCTTATTTAAGTCAATTTGTGAATGATTTTTGACATTCTCTCATGATCGTTTTTTGAAAAACGCAATTAAAACTTAAATAATTTTAAATTTTCTATCAATATACATGGAGAGGTTTTATTTATTTATTTTTCTACATCAATAGAGTATTCACCTTCGTGTGATATAGGAAGGATGTTAACATTCTCTTATGATCGTTTTTTGAAAAACGCAATCAAATTTTCTATCAACATACATGGAGAGGATTTATGTATCAATTGAGGATTTTCCTATGTGTGACATAGGAAGGATGAATCTCATTATATGTGTGTTGAAGGGTGTGAATGAAAATCTGTTATTGGTAATAAACGCAGTGTGACAGACCCTTCTGTCAGGACTGAAGGAGTTAATTGTGTTTAGCTAAGAAACTAATTTCTAAAGACAGAGTTGCTGGCTCCAGCTATAATCTAATTAGTGCTAAGCACTCCAGAGAGAAAACGCCTAAGTGATAAGAAGAGCCAAGAGTGTCTTGTGGTTGAAGTGTTTAAGTAATATAATTCTATTGTATCATGTCAAAAGGGCGCTTCTCCCTTTTATCTAATGTACAACATTCTTTCAACCCCCATCTGGGGTCAGACCTGCATAAATACTAGGCATAGCCTTTTAATAAATGTCATTCTGTTTTAAACCTGAAAACTGGCTGGGTTGTGAATTGCTGATTCCCTATGCAGGACATTGTTCATCTGGTGTTAACCCTTGGTACACTGTTGGTACCGTAACATTGGTGGCAAGCGACGGGAGAATCCTTATCGCCCAGAAGAGCAACTACACAAGCCAGTAACCTCAGGAAGAGGGGGATTATTACAATACTGACTAAGATGGAAAGAGTACCAGGGACAGAAGGAACCAATGGGCCCAGCATAGCAGACAGAACCCCCGCAGAAGCAAGCTTTGATCGGGCGGTTAAAATAAGACTGGCACATTACGGCCCCAACCCATCTGCGGAAATTATCGACCGGGTCATAGCAGCTGTGGAGGCCAACCTACTTCGCCAAAGCGGCGCTGCAGCAAACCCAGTGGAAAAGAGAAAAGTAAATTTTGCAGCTTTTAAAAACTTCCTGGAAACAGAAGGAGAGATTGATGGGTACCTTGCGGATTTTGAGAGGCAATGTGCACTACACAAGGTACCCGCAGAGGACTGGGTCATGATATTATCCGGAAAATTATCCGGCCGGGCCAGTGAGGCTTTTCGGGCCATTCCAGATGAGGAAGTCGGGGATTATAATACTGTAAAAGAGGCTCTGCTCTCCAGGTATGCGGTTACACCGGAGGCGGTTCAGAGACACTGTTAAATTAGCTGGTGATTCCTACCTTGAGTGGGCATGTAAGGTGCACCGCACAGCAGCTCACTGGATAGCGGGGTGCCAAGCCGTATCTGGGGAAGAGGTGCTGCAGCTATTCCTGTTGGAACATTGCTTCGACAAGTTACCCGCAGGAGTTCGAGAGTGGGTTCGGGACCGTAAACCCTCCACCCTGCATGAAGCGGCTCGCTTGGCAGATGAGTATACGGATGCCCGCAAACTGGACACTGCTACCACTAAGCCCCCTGCTAGAGTGGAGTACAGACCCCCAGTCACCCCAGCAGCTGCCAGTTACCAAACCCCGGCGCACCGCTATACCACACGGCCTCTGGCCACGAACTACCCTCAGAGAGCCCGGTTCAATTCGCGGGGCTACTCACAACCGATTCGATGCTTTGGATGTAAGCAACTAGGGCACAAAAGACCAGAGTGTCCCCTAAATGCAGCGAACCAAGCACAGTCCTGGAGAAGACCTGCCGGCGGAATCCCACGTAACCCTCAGCCTGCGGCCCGCTACGTAGAGGCGCAAGAATGCTGGGGCATCCTACATGAGGCAGACCTTGTGCAAGCTGCCCACCGGAATAACCGGCAACTGGTTAAAGTGAATGGGAAGGAGGTCAGTGGTCTACGGGATACTGGTGCTACCATGACCTTGCTTCGAAAGAACTTGGTGTCTGAGAAACAGCACACAGGAGACACTGTGGCTGTGAGGGTAGCAGGGGGCACTGTGTTCCGCCTGCCTGTTGCCAGGGTGCATTTGGATTGGGGAGGGGGCGCTAGACCTGTGAATGTGGGGGTCATGAAGGATTTACCAGCTGATGTTCTCCTTGGAAATACCTTGGTCCCCCTTGTTTCTGCCTATGCTCCCATGGGTCCCGCTGATGTTAACCCTGTGACTACCCGTGCTCAGATCCGTGCAGCAGAGACTGACCCCCCTGCTGCTAAGCCCCAGGACGCTGAGCTCAGTAAATCTCTATCCGCTATTGATACGTGGAAGTCCCGTTACAATGCGCTGATGAAGGAGAAGAGGAGCGCAGAGGAAAAAGCACGTTTAGAACAGGAATCTCTGCTAGACAGGCTGCACCGACAGACTGCAGAAAACACCAGCTTGAGAGTGGAACATGAAACATTAAAGACAAACTTAGTGACACTTGAGGAGAAGCTGACGCTGGCTCATAGTGAGGTGCAGCAACTCAAGGGCACCCTATGTCAGTATGAAGGGATTGTGGATACCTATAAAGAGCAGGTACAGAAAACTCGTAAAGAAGCTGATGGGATTTTGAAGGACTGTTTAGCCCTAGTCTGGGCACTGAGGAAGTTGAACCCTTGTTTGTATGGACAGGAATTCTCTCTCATAACGGAAATACAGATGGATTGTCCTGACAAACTGACATGCCTACCACCTCCTAGTCCGGTCATCCCCAGGTTGACCCGCCAAAGGGTCAAGCCGGGTCTGCCGGAGTGTTCCACAAGGGGGGAGCTATGTGACAGACCCTTCTGTCAGGACTGAAGGAGTTAATTGTGTTTAGCTAAGAAACTAATTTCTAAAGACAGAGTTGCTGGCTCCAGCTATAATCTAATTAGTGCTAAGCATTCTATTGTTTGATCACCTCCAGAGAGAAAACGCCTAAGTGATAAGAAGAGCCAAGAGTGTCTTGTGGTTGAAGTGTTTAAGTAATATAATTCTATTGTATCATGTCAAAAGGGCGCTTCTCCCTTTTATCTAATGTACAACATTCTTTCAACCCCCATCTGGGGTCAGACCTGCATAAATACTAGGCATAGCCTTTTAATAAATGTCATTCTGTTTTAAACCTGAAAACTGGCTGGGTTGTGAATTGCTGATTCCCTATGCAGGACATTGTTCATCTGGTGTTAACCCTTGGTACACTGTTGGTACCGTAACACGCAGATTTTTGTATTGTAAGACATTTTCGAATCCAATTGGTGGATAGAATTAATCTTTGACCAGGTGGGAGTGACAATTCTGAGTAAGCTAGACCTGCATGATTGAAAATTACAATCGAGTTCAGTAAATCATGTTGGGATGGAACGGTTGCTGTCATCTTTCAATGCTCCTGACACCTATTCTTGATATTGAAACAATGTAGCAAATATCTAATACCTTATATCACAAAATTGTTTCAACATGTTACTATCCTGACACCTGCTTGATACGATCATGTGATGAATCTTTAACCAATTACATTAAGCCTCTTGTGATAGGCTGCATCTAGAGGTGTGTGCTTAGAACCAATTTCTATTGGTCAATGACGATACAAATACCGGGTTGGGGCCCTGACTCTGGTCAGCCTCTGAGAAAGCCGTGCTAGCGGCGAAATGTACATCAGGCCTTGTCTGTGTGCATGAGACTTGCTTATTTGTGTTTACCTGGGACTTTTCTAAGCTTATATTGATGTGGCAATTGCCTTCCTTAATCAGTCATTTATAAACCGTTTCCTCTCCTGCTCTAGGTACCAGTATTGCTCAGATTAGGTAATGTTGTTGGGGTCAATCCCCTTTTTAGATTAGCTTTAGAGCAATCCGTGTATTCTCTGAGCCCTGAGGGTTACAGTGTATTTGAACTATTACCCAGGGAAGTAATTCTGTTTTTGAAGTCTCACACACACAGTCCTGATCTGTTTCTTAATCTAAGTTTTAAATGTATGTCTCACATATTTATGTTATACATTTGGTACTATTTACCAACCTTTATTATTTTATCCTATCATTAGTAAAAGTTACGTTTTAATAACCAGTTCTGGGCACAATCCGGTTTTCAATGCATACTGTTACTATATAGTGTTTTGTGAGTGCTGGGTACTGTCAAACTTCTCTCTCTTTTTTGTATCTAAGTTAGCTTAACCTGAACATATATCCTTATTATACATCTCACAACATAAATAATTCCGTGATCTTTACCTATTACCCTAGATTTAAATAAGGTGAGCCTACTAAATAACTATTCGCCCACATATCTTCCCTCTTATGAAGCCAAGTGTAGTCCCTCTTTTGTTGAGCTGCATAATAATAATACTTTTATACTATTAACTCGGACATGTTCCCCCTCCTCCCCTCCTTCCACAATTACTTAAAGCGGCTCTTGCCCGCTGTTTCCTCTAATTATCATTCAAACCATATTGCTACCTACTCATCCGTGAAGGTGTGTTTACGATCTCATCTCACTATCTACTTTGGGCTTCTTTTCCTTTCATGGATAACTAGCTAATCTAACTCATAGAGCCCTCTTTATGTCATTTGTCCCTCTCACAGGCAATATAAATACATGCACCAACACCGTACCATGATCCTTTATTCCTGGCATATGGCTTGTAGAAAAAGGAGGTATCAAATGCCTATATACAGTTTGCTTGTCTTGAGTTATCTATTACCCATTTCTGTTTAGACAACATGGAACATTGAACAGAAATTGTATGCATCTGTTGTTGTCACCTTTTGCTGACTGAAATGATTACCTAACTTTTTTGTTTCTACATGTAAACTGGTTATGTGTTGTCACATTGTCCAACAACCTCAATAAAAAATGTTATTAAAAAAATAAATAAAAAATAAATTATATTATATATATATATATATATATATATATATATATATATATATATATATATATATATATATATATATATATATATATATATATATATATATATATAATCGCATTTGGAGATGAAATGGTGGCATGAAATATACCAAAATGGGTCTAGATCAATACTTTGGGTTGTCTACTAAAAATATATATATGGTTTTGATAGGTAAAATTTTTTTTATTTTTTTTTTTTAAACAGAATTTATGCTTACCTGATAAATTACTTTCTCCAACGGTGTGTCCGGTCCACGGCGTCATCCATAACTTGTGGGAATATTCTCTTCCCCAACAGGAAATGGCAAAGAGCACAGCAAAAGCTGTCCATATAGCCCCTCCCAGGCTCCGCCCCCCCCAGTCATTTGACCGACGGTTAGGAGAAAAAAAAAGGAGAAACTATAGGGTGCCGTGGTGACTGTAGTGTATAGAGAAAGAAATTTTTCAAACCTGATTAAAAAACCAGGGCGGGCCGTGGGCCGGACACACCGTTGGAGAAAGTAATTTATCAGGTAAGCATAAATTCTGTTTTCTCCAACATTGGTGTGTCCGGTCCACGGCGTCATCCATAACTTGTGGGAACCAATACCAAAGCTTTAGGACACGGATGAAGGGAGGGAGCAAATCAGGTTACTTAAACAGAAGGCACCACGGCTTGCAAAACCTTTCTCCCAAAAATAGCCTCCGAAGAAGCATAAGTGTCAAATTTGTAGAATTTGGCAAAAGTGTGCAGAGAAGACCAATTCGCTGCCTTACATATCTGATCAACAGAAGCCTCGTTCTTGAAGGCCCATGTGGAAGCCACAGCCCTAGTAGAGTGAGCTGTGATTCGTTCAGGAAGCTGCCGTCCGGCAGTCTCATAAGCCAATCGGATGATGCTTTTCAGCCAGAAAGAAAGAGGTAGCAGTAGCTTTTTGTCCTCTCCTCTTACCAGAATAAACGACAAACAAAGAAGAAGTTTGTCTGAAATCCTTTGTTGCTTCTAAATAGAACTTTAAAGCACGGACTACATATAAATTGTGTAACAAACGTTCCTTCTTTGAAACTGGATTCGGACACAAAGAAGGAACAACTATTTCCTGGTTAATATTCTTGTTGGAAACAACTTTTGGAAGAAAACCAGGCTTGGTACGCAAAACAACCTTATCTGAATGGAACACCAGATAGGGTGGATTACACTGCAAAGCAGATAATTCAGAAACTCTTCTAGCAGAAGAAATAGCAACCAAAAACAGAACTTTCCAAGATAGTAACTTGATATCTATGGAATGTAAGGGTTCAAACGGAACCCCTTGAAGAACTGAAAGAACTAAATTTAGACTCCAGGGAGGAGTCAAGGGTCTGTAAACAGGCTTGATTCTGACCAAAACCTGTACAAAAGCTTGTACATCTGGCACAGCTGCCAGTCGTTTGTGTAACAAAACAGATAAAGCAGAAATCTGTCCTTTTAGAGAACTCGCTGACAATCCCTTATCCAAACCTTCTTGGAGAAAGGAGAGGATCTTAGGAATTTTAATCTTACTCCAGGAGAATCCCTTGGATTCACACCAACAGATATATCTTTTCCATATTTTATGGTAAATCTTTCTAGTCACAGGTTTTCTGGCTTGGACCAGAGTGTCTATCACTGAATCTGAAAACCCACGCTTGGATAAAATCAAACGTTCAATTTCCAAGCAGTCAGCTGCAGAGAAACTAGATTTGGATGTTCGAATGGACCTTGTACTAGAAGATCCTGGTGGAGCCGATGACATATTCACCAGGTCTGCAAACCAAGTCCTGCGCGGCCACGCAGGAGCTATCAGAATCACCGAGGCCTTCTCCTGTTTGATCCTGGCTACAAGCCTGGGAAGGAGAGGGAATGGTGGAAACGCATAAGCTAGGTTGAACGACCAAGGCGCCACTAATGCATCCACTAGAGTCGCCTTGGGATCCTTGGATCTGGACCCGTAGCAAGGAACCTTGAAGTTCTGACGAGACGCCATCAGATCCATGTCTGGAATGCCCCATAATTGAGTCAACTGGGCAAACACCTCCGGGTGGAGTTCCCACTCCCCCGGATGGAAAGTCTGACGACTCAGATAATCCGCCTCCCAGTTGTCTACTCCTGGGATGTGGATTGCAGATAGGTGGCAGGAGTGATCCTCCGCCCATTTGATGATTTTGGATACCTCTCTCATCGCCAAGGAACTCCTTGTTCCCCCCTGATGGTTGATGTAAGCTACAGTCGTCATGTTGTCTGACTGGAATCTTATGAATCCGGCCTTCGCTAGTTGAGGCCAAGCCCGGAGAGCATTGAATATCGCTCTCAGTTCCAGGATGTTGATCGGAGCGGCAAAGAGAATGACTGGGGGGGCAGAGCCTGGGAGGGGCTATATGGACAGCTTTTGCTGTGCTCTTTGCCATTTCCTGTTGGGGAAGAGAATATTCCCACAAGTTATGGATGACGCCGTGGACCGGACACACCAATGTTGGAGAAAAGGCTCTATTTCTGTAATTTGTCTGTAATTCCCGGTCCTTAAGGAGTTAAAGGGAAATTAAACCCAATTTTTTTCTCTTTTGTGATTTAGAAAGAGCATTCAATTTTAATCTATTTTCTAATTTACTTCTATTATCTATGTTGCTTCATTATCTTGATATCCTTTGCTGAAAAGCATATCTAGATAGGCTTAGTAGCTGCTGATTGGTGGCTGCACATGCCTCGTGTGATTGGCTCACCCATGTGCATTGCTATTTCTTCAGCAAAGAATATCTAAAGAATCAAGCAAATTAGAAATAAAATAGAAAAAAAATGGAAAGTAGTTTAAAATTGTATTCTCTTACATGAATCATGAAAGAAAAATGTTGGGTTTACTATCCCTTTAAATTTATATCCGTCATATGCCATAGCTTCAACCTCCTCCAAATTTAACTGTTTATTTTAACTTATTTCACCCTGACCAGAATTAAACTTTCCAACTGGCCTTTTAAATTGTCTGACTTAGTAATCAACTAATTAAGTGGACCCAGCTGACTGCCCTGCCTATATATTTAAAGGGACAGTCTACAATAGAATTGTTATTGTTTTAAAAGATAGATAATCCCTTTATTACCCATTCCCCAGTTTTGCATAACCAACACATTTATATTAATTTACTTTTTACCTCTGTGATTACCTTGTATCTAGGAACCTTCTTCCAGCCCCCTGATCACATGACTGACTGTTTATTATCTATTGTCTTGCATTTAGCATTGTAATGTGCTAAATCTTAAATAACCCTCTGTGCCTGAACACAGTGTTATCTATATGGCCCACGTGTACTTTCACTCTCTTTGTGTTGAAAAGGAATTTAAAAAGCATGAGATTAGAGGCAGCCTTCAAGGGCTTAGAAATTAGCATATGAGTCTGCCTAGGTTTAGTTTCAACTAAGAATACCAAGAGAAAAAAGCAAATTTGATGATAAAAGTAAATTGGAAAGTTGATTAAAATTACAAGTCCTATCCGAATAATGAAAGTTTAATTTTGACTAGACTGTCCCTTTAACACTAGCTTGAGGGTGTGCATTACACAGGGAATTGTCACAATAGCATATGTTCACATTTTAGAAGTGAACATTTTATAAGTGTGGCAATTAAGATATACAAGAATTCAGCAAGGATTTGACAAGGGGCCAGACACTAGGCAAGTACTCTTGTAATTGTATTGTCTTTATGTATCTCCCTGTTCTCTTTTTGCTAAATGTTCCATATGTTCCTTTCCGCTACGGCTTGTCTGTTTGACAAACCTTAACCTTTCATTTACTCCTTTTCCCTCACCACCTACTACATTCATCAGCCCACCTACCAAGGAGGTAGTATATGTATATTACTTTCCTCTTGTTGCACCTATCAACAAATACAACCCATCTCTTCCCTCACATTTTCTTCCTTCGAAACAGACATGATTAGCTTATTCTCTCTTCTCTCTCTACATATTGCAATTATATATCGCCCCCTGGATCCTCTACTCAATTTCTTGATAATTTTGCATCCTGGCTAACTTATTTCCTCTCCTCAGAAATCCCTGGCAACATTCTTGGGGATTTCAATCTCCCTGTTGACAATCCCGCCGCAGCGAATGGTGCATTTTTTTTTTCTCTAGCTCATTTTCTCTTACGGTCTGTCACTATGGTCTGACTCTCCCACTCATAAAGATGGACTCTCCCTTGATCTAATTTTCAGCTATGGATGCACTCTAACTTCACAAATCCCCCTTTCCTCTTTCTGACCATCATCTCCTCACTTGTAATATCACAGCGCTGCGGAATCTGTTGGCGCTCTACAAATAACCGATAATAATAATAATAATATCACAGCACTTTGATTAGCAGCTCATTGATAAATATCTGAACTCACAATATTGTTTAGCAAGTGCTCAGTTCAAAAATGTCTTTTCTGGCACCTTGTCCACGGGGACATGCGACCAAGTTCCGATTCTGATAGGAACACTAATACGGATACCTTTAGGTTAGTCACTTAGTTCGTTGGTGTATTTCCAGTGCCTTGTTTGTTGATCCTCAGGAAAGACACCAACAAACTAATTGATTAAACTAAAGGTATCCGTATTAGTGTTCCTATCAGAATCGGAACTTGGTCGCATGTCCCCGTGGACAAGGTGCCAGAAAAGACATTTTTGAACTGAGCACTTGCTAAACAATATTGTGAGTTCAGATATTTATCAATGAGCTGCTAATCACGAAGTACTATAGCAACACTTGTTCTTACGTAGGGGTTGCTGAATACTTCGGAAACTCTTTATACATTTGACTTTATTGTAACTCTTCACACATTTGATTTTATTGTAACATCAGATTGTTAAAAAATTATTGTAACTTCAGATTGTTAAAATATTTGTTACGTGCCTAGCCATATGCTAGTTTTTCACTGTTGCCGGCATCTTATTTTAAATTATTTTAAACTGTTTATTAATAGATTTATTAAATTCGATTTATTATCTACATACTTGACTCATTTGATACATTAAATTCACTTGATACATTAATTCATTTATTTACACACTTATATTAGGTATTCATATATCTTATGGGAATTAATTCATTTATATTAACCTATAGGCATTAAAGTAAGTCTCTTTATGCCTAAGTGAGGTTCATAAGAGAAGTATTATATAAGAGTGAGGTTCATAAGAGAAATATTATATAAGAGAAATATTTTTTATCAATTTGGATTTTTATTATTAATTGCAGCTATCACAGATTTTTTATATCAAAATCAGTACCTATAACATTTATAAATTTGTTCAATTAACTCTCAGCTATTGTAGCGCTATTCCACAGCCCCTCTTTTTCTGTCAATATAATTCACCTCTTACAGCAGTCCTTGACAATTTGGCACCTCCTACCATAGCCAAAAAGTCACGCACTCATCCTCAGCCTTGTCGTACTCCTTTGACACGCTACCTACGTAGATGTTCCCGCACTGCTTAGTGACACTGGAGAAAATCCAGTTTTTCAGCTGACTACCTTCATTACAAGTTCATCTTAAACTCCTACTACTCTGCGCATAATCTCTCCAAGCAGGACTACTTCTCTACTCTCTTTAAACCCAAAACGTCTGTTCTCAAATTTTAAAACCCTTCTCTGTCTATCCCCCACCTCCAATTACTGTCCTCCCTCTCTCCTACTCTTACTCATATCCTCACACATTTTAAATCTCTCCCTCAGCAACGGTATATATTTCACTCATCCCTTAAACTTGCACTAATTACACCTATTCTCTAAATATCTTCTCTTGATCAATCATCCCCATCCAACTACCCCCCTATTTTCCTACTCCCCCTCGTCTAAAAACTTCTGGTAAGGCTTGTATATACACGTTCATCACATTTTGTCACATTAAACTCCCTCCTTGATCCATTGTAATCTTAATTTCGCCCACAACACTCCACATAACCTGCAATCATTAAGTTTACTAATGACCTAATTGCTGCAAAATCAAAAGGCCACTTTCGTTGTTAATCCTTCTTGAGCTATCTGCAGCCTTTGACACTGTTGACCACACTCTCTCTTGCTCCAAACCTTCCAATGTTTCAGCATCTGTGCTCTCCTCTTACCTGTCTAACCAGAACTTTAGTATTACCTTCTCTGGCACATCCTCTGACCCTTTACCCCTTTCTGTTGGGGTACCACAAGGCTCTGTCCTTGGTCCCAATTCTCTTAATTTATACATTATCCTTAGGTTCCTTAATACAGTCCCATGGATTTCAATACCATTTGTATGCTGATGATACTCCAATCTACATCTCTGCACCAGGCCTATCGCCTTTCTTACTAACTCAGGTCACTGTCTTTCTAATATTTCATCCTGGATGTCCTCTCACTACCTTAAGATAAATCTCTCCTTAAGCTCCTTATTTTCCCCCTTCTTCCAAAATCTCTACCCCCCAACTTTCTCCAACAGTTGATAATAACATAATAACCCCAACACCGCATCCCCGATGTCTTGGGGTCAAACTTGACTCAGATCTCCGATTTAATCCACATCCAGTCTTTGGCCAATTCCTACCGCCTCCTAGGGGTGCTTAAAATAATCGATTCTATGAAGCATCGGGATGCAGCCCGTTAACGATGCTGCATCGATGAAGTGCAGATCAGAATCGATTCAGGGGTGACATCATCGCGCAACGTCACTTGACCCGCCTCTCTCACATAGCAGACGAGCCGACAGCATTATAGACCTCCTCTCACACACAAATGTTCCGGTTAAGAATATTTAGGACACCTATTCTAAAGAGCCGACAGCAGCTCAGGTAAACAGTGAATCTTTTCTTGTATTATAGATTCACTGTTTACTGTTGCGGTCTCTGCTGCATGTTTCCTTTCTGGCTTAGGTAAGTTTTTTATTTTTCCTTAGTAGCTTAAATCACATTCAAACATAGGCAACTGGTAGCTGTTCTCTATGGCAAGTAAAATGTTACCGAAACCTGCAACTAGGCACTTTTTAGCCTAAAGAAGACAGGGCGGTTACTTACTGTATCTAATAGCAACCCTCAAATGCTCGTTTGGGCTAGGGGTCTGACAGAGAGGAAACATGCAGCAGAGACCGCAACAGTAAACAGTGAATCTATAATACAAGAAAAGATTCACTGTTTACATGAGCTGCTGTTGGCTCTTTAGGATAGGTGTCATAAAAATTCCTGACCAGAACATTTGTGTGTGAGGGGAGGTCTATTGGTAATGCTCTCTGGGTCAGGTTTCAGATGTCTGCATGTACTCCGTGAGAATGTTTGAGTGAGTACACTGCTGCTGGCTATATTTTCCTTTGTAAAATAAATCTACAGATACATTTCTGTGCATATTGTAGTATTATGTTTATAAGTGCTCTTCCATCTTACACAATTGTTTAAAAGAATAGATAGAGAGATAGAATATATATATATATATATATATATATATATATATAGTCTCTCTCTCTATATATATATATATATATATATATATATATATATATATATATATATATATATATATATATATATATATATAGGAATAAGTAAAAAACATAATTTATGCTTACCTGATAAATTCCTTTCTTCTGTAGTGTGATCAGTCCACGGGTCATCATTACTTCTGGGATATTACTCCTCCCCAACAGGAAGTGCAAGAGGATTCACCCAGCAGAGCTGCATATAGCTCCTCCCCTCTACGTCACTCCCAGTCATTCGACCAAGGACCAACGAGAAAGGAAAAGCCAAGGGTGAAGTGGTGACTGGAGTATAAATTAAAAAATATTTACCTGCCTTAAAAACAGGGCGGGCCGTGGACTGATCACACTACAGAAGAAAGGAATTTATCAGGTAAGCATAAATTATGTTTTCTTCTGTTAAGTGTGATCAGTCCACGGGTCATCATTACTTCTGGGATACCAATACCAAAGCAAAAGTACACGGATGACGGGAGGGATAGGCAGGCTCTTTATACAGAAGGAACCACTGCCTGAAGAACCTTTCTCCCAAAAATAGCCTCCGATGAAGCAAAGGTGTCAAATTTGTAAAATTTGGAAAAAGTATGAAGCGAAGACCAAGTTGCAGCCTTGCAAATCTGTTCAACAGAGGCCTCATTCTTGAAGGCCCAAGTGGAAGCCACAGCTCTAGTAGAATGAGGTGTAATTCTTTCAGGAGGCTGCTGTCCAGCAGTCTCATAAGCTAAACGAATTATGCTACGAAGCCAAAAAGAAAGAGAGGTAGCGGAAGCTTTTTGACCTCTCCTCTGCCCAGAGTAAATGACAAACAGAGAAGACGTTTGTCGAAATTCCTTAGTTGCCTGTAAGTAAAATTTTAGAGCACGGACTACATCCAGGTTGTGCAGTAGACGTTCCTTCTTTGAAGAAGGATTTGGGCATAAAGAAGGAACAACAATCTCTTGATTGATATTCCTGTTAGTAACTACCTTAGGTAAGAACCCAGGTTTAGTACGCAGGACTACCTTATCCGAATGAAAAATCAAATAAGGAGAATCACAATGTAAGGCTGATAATTCAGAGACTCTTCGAGCCGAGGAAATAGCCATTAAAAATAGAACTTTCCAAGATAACAACTTTATATCAATGGAATGAAGGGGTTCAAACGGCACGCCCTGTAAAACATTAAGAACAAGGTTTAAACTCCATGGTGGAGCAACAGTTTTAAACACAGGCTTAATCCTGGCCAAAGCCTGACAAAAAGCCTGGACGTCAGGAACTTCTGACAGACGTTTGTGTAACAGAATGGACAGAGCTGAGATCTGTCCCTTTAATGAACTAGCAGATAAACCCTTTTCTAAACCTTCTTGTAGAAAAGACAATATCCTAGGAATCCTAACCTTACTCCAAGAGTAACCTTTGGATTCACACCAATATAGGTATTTACGCCATATCTTATGGTAAATCTTTCTGGTAACAGGTTTCCTAGCCTGTATTAAGGTATCAATAACTGACTCAGAAAACCCAAGCAGTCAGCTTCAGAGAAGTTAGATTTTGATGTTTGAAGGGACCCTGTATCAGAAGGTCCTGTTTCAGAGGTAGAGACCAAGGTGGACAGGATGACAAGTCCACCAGGTCTGCATACCAAGTCCTGCGTGGCCACGCAGGTGCTATTAGAATCACTGATGCTCTCTCTTGTTTGATTCTGGCAATCAATCGAGGAAGTAACGGGAAGGGTGGAAACACGTAAGCCATCCTGAAGTCCCAAGGTGCTGTCAGAGCATCTATCAGGACTGCTCCTGGATCCCTGGATCTGGACCCGTAACGAGGAAGCTTGGCGTTCTGTCGAGACGCCATGAGATCTATCTCTGGTTTGCCCCAACGTCGAAGTATTTGGGCAAAGACCTCCGGATGAAGTTCCCACTCCCCCGGATGAAAAGTCTGACGACTTAAGAAATCCACCTCCCAGTTCTCCACTCCCGGGATGTGGATTGCTGACAGGTGGCAAGAGTGAGACTCTGCCCAGCGAATTATCTTTGATACTTCCATCATAGCTAGGGAGCTTCTTGTCCCTCCCTGATGGTTGATGTAAGCTACAGTCGTGATGTTGTCCGACTGAAACCTGATGAACCCCCGAGTTGTCAACTGGGGCCAAGCCAGGAGGGCATTGAGAACTGCTCTCAATTCCAGAATGTTTATTGGCAGGAGACTCTCCTCCTGACTCCATTGTCCCTGAGCCTTCAGAGAATTCCAGACGGCACCCCAACCTAGAAGGCTGGCGTCTGTTGTTACAATTGTCCAGTCTGGTCTGCTGAATGGCATCCCCCTGGACAGATGTGGCCGAGAAAGCCACCATAGAAGAGAATTTCTGGTCTCTTGATCCAGATTCAGAGAAGGGGATAAGTCTGAGTAATCCCCATTCCACTGACTTAGCATGCACAGTTGCAGTGGTCTGAGGTGTAAGCGTGCAAAGGGTACTATGTCCATTGCCGCTACCATTAAGCCGATTACCTCCATGCATTGAGCCACTGACGGGTGTTGAATGGAATGAAGGGTGCGGCAAGCACTTTGAAGTCTTGTTAGCCTGTCCTCTGTCAGGTAAATCTTCATTTCTACAGAATCTATAAGAGTCCCCAGGAAGGGAACTCTTGTGAGTGGAACGAGTGAACTTTTCTTTTCGTTCACCTTCCATCCATGTGACCTTAGAAATGCCAGCACTAACTCTGTATGAGACTTGGCAGTTTGAAAGCTTGAAGCTTGTATCAGAATGTCGTCTAGGTATGGAGCTACCGAGATTCCCCGCGGTCTTAGTACCGCCAGAAGAGCACCCAGAACCTTTGTGAAGATTCTTGGAGCTGTAGCCAATCCGAATGGAAGAGCCACAAACTGGTAATGCCTGTCTAGGAAGGCAAACCTTAGGTACCGATAATGATCTTTGTGAATCGGTATGTGAAGGTAAGCATCTTTTAAATCTACAGTGGTCATGTACTGACCCTCTTGGATCATAGGTAAAATTGTCCGAATAGTCTCCATCTTGAACGATGGAACTCTTAGGAATTTGTTTAGGATCTTTAAGTCCAGGATTGGTCTGAAAGTTCCCTCTTTTTTGGGAACCACAAACAGATTTGAGTAAAACCCCTGTCCCTGTTCCGATCGTGGAACTGGATGGATTACTCCCATTAACAAGAGCTCTTGTACGCAGCGTAGAAACGCCTCTTTCTTTGTCTGGATTGTTGACAATCTTGACAGATGAAATCTCTCTCTTGGAGGAGAGTATTTGAAGTCCAGAAGGTATCCCTGAGATATTATCTCTAGCGCCCAGGGATCCTGAACATCTCTTGCCCAAGCCTGGGCGAAGAGAGAAAGTCTGCCCCCCACTAGATCCGATCCCGGATCGGGGGCCCTCAATTCATGCTGTTTTAGGGGCAGCAGCAGGTTTCCTAGTCTGCTTGCCCTTGTTCCAGGACTGGTTAGGTTTCCAGCCTTGTCTGTAGCGAGCAACAGCTCCTTCCTGTTTTGGTGCAGAGGAAGTAGATGCTGCTCCTGCTTTGAAATTACGAAAGGAACGAAAATTAGACTGTCTAGTCTTGGCTTTGGCTTTGTCCTGAGGCAGGGCATGGCCTTTACCTCCTGTAATGTCAGCGATAATCTCTTTCAACCCGGGCCCGAATAAGGTCTGCCCTTTGAAAGGTATATTAAGCAATTTAGACTTAGAAGTAACATCAGCTGACCAGGATTTTAGCCACAGCGCCCTGCGTGCCTGAATGGCGAATCCTGAATTCTTCGCCGTAAGTTTAGTAAGATGTACTACGGCCTCCGAAATGAATGAATTAGCTAGTTTAAGGACTCTAAGCCTGTCCGTAATGAAGTCCAGAGTAGCTGAACCAATGTTCTCTTCCAGAGACTCAATCCAGAATGCCGCTGCAGCCGTGATCGGCGCAATGCATGCAAGGGGTTGCAATATAAAACCTTGTTGAACAAACATTTTCTTAAGGTAACCCTCTAATTTTTTATCCATTGGATCTGAAAAAGCACAGCTACCCTCCACCGGGATAGTGGTACGCTTAGCTAAGGTAGAAACTGCTCCCTCCACCTTAGGGACCGTTTGCCATAAGTCCCTTGTGGTGGCGTCTATTGGAAACATTTTTCTAAATATCGGAGGGGGTGAGAACGGCACACCGGGTCTATCCCACTCCTTAGTAACAATTTCAGTAAGTCTCTTAGGTATAGGAAAAACCTCAGTACTCGTCGGTACCGCAAAATATTTATCCAACCTACACATTTTCTCTGGTATTGCAACTGTGTTACAATCATTCAGAGCCGCTAACACCTCCCCTAGTAATACACGGAGGTTTTCCAGTTTAAATTTAAAATTTGAAATATCTGAATCCAGTCTGTTTGGATCAGAACCGTCACCCACAGAATGAAGCTCTCCGTCCTCATGTTCTGCCACCTGTGACGCAGTGTCTGACATGGCCCTAATATTATCAGCGCACTCTGTTCTCACCCCAGAGTGATCACGCTTACCTCTTAGCTCTGGTAATTTAGCCAAAACTTCAGTCATAACAGTAGCCATATCCTGTAATGTGATTTGTAATGGCCGCCCAGATGTACTCGGCGCTACAATATCACGCACCTCCCTCTGAGCGGGAGATGTAGGTACTGACACGTGAGGCGAGTTAGTCGGCATAACTCTCCCCTCGTTGTTTGGTGAAATTTGTTCAATTTGTACAGATTGACTTTTATTTAAAGTAGCATCAATACAGTTAGTACATAAATTTCTATTGGGCTCCACTTTGGCATTGCAACAAATGACACAGGTATCATCCTCTGAATCAGACATGTTTAACACACTAGCAAATAAACTTGTAACTTGGAAATACAATTCAATTAGAATAATATTAACACGTACTGTGCCTTTAAGAAGCACAGAAGATCTATGACAGTTGAAAATTAATAAATTGAAACAGTTATAGCCTCAATCCTTGTAAATAACACAACTTTAGCAAAGGTTTAATCCCATTAGCAAAGATAACAAATTCTGAAAGCAGGAAACAAATTACAGAATAAACGTTTTTTTATCTCAGTCAAACTATAATTCTCACAGCTCTGCTGAGAGAAATTACCTCCCTCAAAATAAGTTTTGAAGACCCCTGAGCTCTGTAGAGATGAACCGGATCATGCAGGGAATACAATGAGTTGCTGACTGAAATATTTGATGTGTAGTAAAAGCGCCAAAAAACGGCCCCTCCCCCTCACACACAGCAGTGAGGGAGAACAGAAACTGTCAGAAAACAGATTAAGCAACTGCCAAGTGGAAAAATAGTGCCCAAACATTTATTCACTCAGTACCTCAGTAAATGAAAACGATTTTACATTCCAGCAAAAACGTTAAACATAATCTCTAGTTATTAAACAGCTTTATGTATTTCTTACAGTGTAATTCTAGTGAAGTACCATTCCCCAGAATACTGAAGTGTAAAGTATACATACATGACATTATATCGGTATGGCAGGATTTTCTCATCAATTCCATTGTCAGAAAATAAAAACTGCTACATACCTCTATGCAGATTCATCTGCCCGCTGTCCCCTGATCTGAAGTTTACCTCTCCTCAGATGGCCGAGAAACAGCAATATGATCTTAACTACTCCGGCTAAAATCATAACAAAAACTCTGGTAGATTCTTCTTCAAACTCTGCCAGAGAGATAATAACACACTCCGGTGCTATTTTAAAATAACAAACTTTTGATTGAAGATATAAAACTAAGTATAATCACCATAGTCCTCTCACACATCCTATCTAGTCGTTGGGTGCAAGAGAATGACTGGGAGTGACGTAGAGGGGAGGAGCTATATGCAGCTCTGCTGGGTGAATCCTCTTGCACTTCCTGTTGGGGAGGAGTAATATCCCAGAAGTAATGATGACCCGTGGACTGATCACACTTAACAGAAGAAATGTGTCTCCTCAGCGGACTGAGTTGACACAAGTGATACTCTGTAGTAGGCGCTAGTCAAAAAGTGAGTAGGAAATAGTGGCAGCTATATAGGACAAATACTGGGAGGGATGTGAAGCCCTAGACAGTAAGAGTAAATGTATATTCAAGGATTGATACAGCGCCTATATGTCCAATATACTGTTGGGGTATGTGAAGAGTATAAAATAAGTAAAAAGAAAAATAAAAAATAAAAGATAAATAAATAAAATAAATGAAAGTCCAGCTAAAAATTGCATATAAAATATATGAACTCAGAAACAATGTTCATATGAGTCCTAAAAATGATATAGTTCGTAGTGAATCTCCAGAATGAGGTAAGTATGCCGCACTGGGGGTATATATAGATGATTGGATTTCCTCCTTGTATCCAGTTGTAGTGCCTCTTGTAGTATTCGTTAACCTCTTGGAGTATGCAGGGATGTGTTTCTGATGGTGAATAGATCCCTTACACTTCCTGTGGGTTAGTGGTTGGCCTCTTGGAGTGCTTTTTCTGTCCTGGTATTAACTTTCTCCAGCGTAAGGATACCTGGGGTTCCAGTTAGTTGTAATTTGGAGTCTGCTTTTTTCAAAAAAATTTGCGGGCTTAGGTTCGCGATGGTGCAGAATGTTACTTTTTATTGCAACATTTTTGACGGTAAAAAGTTTGGCGTGAAGTAGCGTCTGCCATTAACGTAATTTCTTGTGACTTTCTTGGTGCGAGGTTACGCCCTCTTTGCTGGTTTCAAGCTTTTCAGGTGTTAGGAATCCAATCTTACATGCTGTTCACACAGCCCCTCTCTGCTACACAACCTGATCTGTGTTTGATTGCAAGTGGCTGGCAGTGTAAATATATATATATATATATATATATATATATATATATACACACACACACAATATATAAATATAAATATATATATATATATATATATATATAAATATATATAGTGTGTGTGAGTATATATATATATATATATATATATATATATATATATATATGTGTGTGTATATATAAATGTGTATATTTATATATAATATATATTATATATATTTATGGAATATAGAACAAGTTCAGGAAAATCATGGACAGTAATCGTGATGCATCACACGATGCATCGTGGAATCGAATCGTTGCCATGATAATCGTAATCGAATCGTGAGACCAGTGAAGATGCACACCCGTACCGCCTCCACCTCAAACATTTTTCAAATTTTATTTCCCAGCTTTACTATTGCAACTCCATTCCCTCCAGCCTCCCTAGCTGCCGTCTATCTCCTTTACAATCCATAATAAATGCCTCTGCCAGGCTGATCTTCCTTACACATTGCTCATCTGCTGCACCTCTATGGCAGTCCCTTCACTGGCTTCATCTAACCTCTAGAATAAAACAAAATCCTGATTCTAATCTTTAAAGCTCTCACTGACACTGCTCCAGCCTATATCTCCAACCTAGTCTCCAGATACTCTCATTCTGCTCATGACCTCCTACTCCTCCTCACTTGTTACCTCCTGAAATTACCGACTACAAGACTTCTCCAGACTGGCCCCTATTTTGTGGAACTCTCTGCCTTGCTCTACACGACTCTCCCCTTGGTTTTCAAACTTTCAAGTGTACTGTTCAGGGATGCATATAATATACACTAACATTTTCCTATTTTAGTTCCTCTCCTCCTTTTAGTTATCCCCTTGAACACCCTTAGCATGTAAGCCTAAAAGCCTGGCTGCTTTGTAGATCACCTTCATAAGAGATGATTTACAACAGTGAAACTCTCGGCAGGGCCCTCTATCCCTTTGGCTCCCATAATTATCACCTTGCATATTTGACCCATATTTTTAGCATCAGAATAGGGAAGAAAGAGAATTTAAGTTAACGTGGCATGGTTGTTGTTTTCAGATGGGCTGGTCTGTGCATTTCAAAAACTACTTATCTACTGGGATTTTCACGCACAATCTACTCTAGGGTTTACAGAGGATGGTCCGAAAAAGAGAAAATATCCAGTGAGTGGCAGTTGTGTGGACGATAATACCTTGTTGATGTCAGAGTAGAATGGGCAGACTAGTTTGAGATGATAGAATGGCAACAGTAACTCAAATAACCACTCATTACAACAAAGGTATGCAGAATACCATCTCTGAACGCACAACACATCGAACCTTGATGTAGATGGGCTACAACAGCAGAAGATCACACCGGGTGCCACTCCTGTCAGCTAAGAACAGGAAAATGAGGCTACAATTCCCACAGGCTCACCAAACTTGGACAATAGAAGATTGGAAAAACGTTTCCTGGTCTGATGAGTCTCAATTTCAGCTGCGTCATTCAGATGGTAGGGTCAGAATTTGGTTTAAACATGATGAAAGCATTGCATCAATGGTTCAGGCTCGTGGTAGTGGTGTGGGGGATATTTTCTTGGCACACTTTGGGCCCCTTAGTACCAAATGAGCATAGTTTAAATGCCACAGCCTACCCAAGTATTGTTGCTGACCATGTCCATCCCTTTATGACTACAGTGTATCCATCTTCTGATGGCTACTTCCAGCAGGATAATGCACCATGTCACAAAGCTCAAATCATCTCAAACTTGTTTTTTTGAACAAGACAATGAGTTCACTGTACTCCAATGGCCTCCACAGTCACCAGATCTCAATCTAATACAGCACCTTTGGAATGTGGTGGAACGGGAGATTTGCATAATGGATGCGCAGCTGAGAAATCTGCAGCAACTGCGTGATGCTATCATGTCAATATTGACCAACATCTTTGAGGAATGTTTCCAACACCTTGTTGAATATATGCCATGAAAAATTAAGGTAGTTCTGAAGGCAAAAGGGGGTCCAACCCGGTACTAGCAAGGTGTACCTAATAAAGTGACCAGTGAGTGTGTTGTAGTATGCAGTAATACCTTTTGATTGTAATAATATTACATAGTAAAATACAAGATTTTGAGAAAGCATACTGATCAATTTGATATAATTGTACATAGATATATTGGAAAGAAGGGGGGCTATGGAGACAGGAAGTGTGGGAGATCAGTGAGAGAAGTTACAGGGAGCCCCATTTATAAAGGGGGTGGAGCACCGTCGGCTGCAGGTTCTGTTATGCTTTACAAATTTGGAGCTCATGGTTCGTTCCACTATGTTGCACGTCATGTGGCACAGTTTTGGTATAAATACAGTCAAACCATAAGTTAGGAGCGCTCAAAGGCTAAAGGTGTATAAATGATTAGTAAGGTCTAAAGAGAAAATAAGTGTAAACCTCAAAAAGTACTCATGATAATAGGGAGAAAAGTGCATAAACAGAATTTAATCACACTTAACTTACGAACAATAAAAACTATAATAAATAATCTTGAGCTTCAAACTCTAGAATTATGGAATAAATTCTAACTATTGGTTTTAATAAACTGTTCACTTTTAATAGAAGATTACTTTTCTTTTATAATGCACTAATTGTTTGATCTTCTACCAGTTTTATTCTCTACTGGTCACTATAAATATGTCACTATATTAAGGTTAATAACCTATGGTTGCCACTAATATATTATTTGAAATATAACTATTTATTATGTTTATTATTGTTTCACTATTGTAATACTTATATATTATTTTAGTCCATTTGAAATATGTCACTATGTAAACAGTCTTAGATTTAGACTTTGTCCACCTTTTGATCAACTATTGCCAATACCACCTTTTACACTAATTAAAGGGATAGTAAACCATAAAAAAAATGTTATATAATTCTGCACATAGTGCAGAATTATATAACATTATAATAGCGCAAACATTGTAAAACCAAAATTTCCCCTTTGAATTTAAAAAATAACTGCTGTTTTACAGACCCGCTCTCTGTGATCTTCTGAGCGGGTCTGTTTTTTTCAAACAGCGCATCGGGACAGCTGTATAGTCACAGCCCGGTCTTACCGCGCCATAGCACTAAGTGCAGCTCGCTCCTGCTCTGTCAGACAGCAGGAGCGAGCTGCACTTAGTGCTATGGCGCAGTCGGGCCGGGCTGTGACTATACAGCTGGCCCGATGCGCTGTTTGAAAAAAACAGACCCGCTCAGAAGATCACAGAGAGCGGGTCTGTAAAACAGCAGTTATTTTTTTAAATTCAAAGGGGAAATTTGGTTTTACAATGTTTGCGCTATTATAATGTTATATAATTCTGCACTATGTGCAGAATTATATAACATTTTTTTTATGGTTTACTGGCACTTTAAGGAGTTCAACCAATGAGAAAATTTGAACAGACTTTAAAGGAAGCTTGGGACTGCAACTCCCTCATCTTGAAAAAGCCCTCACGAAGGGAGAAACGTGTTGATGTTTGCTAACGAGTTGCAGTAAGAATAATCAACAATATCTAAATACTCTAATCTCTTATACTGAGAACAAAGTTGTTTGCTGGGACTCTTATATAAGCAGACACTGGGGCTGAGATACCAGTAAACTAGCACAGATACCTGGAGCCTGTGTTTGCATTCATATATCTCTGTATTATACGTATGACAAGGACTCTAGCACGGCCGGCTGAATACGATTCCTGTCGAAATTTCAGAAATACCATCTAAGTATCCTGCGTGCAATTTGCACTTAAGAGCGGATACGTATCTTCACTACAGTAAGAGCGTACAGATTAATCAGCTGAAAAACTTTCGGTTTTGAAAAAAAGAAAACCGATACCAGCCAAAAAGATTGGAGCATTCTGACAGCTTCTGCACATGTGACCGCAACGGCTGTGTACCTGAACCTCTACGGAAGCAGAGCAGTCTGTAAGTTTACTGAGCCCTGTACCGAAATATAACTTCAAAGGAATAAGGTAACATGCACTCACCTATCGGGGACTGCTAACAGTACAATTTATCTGCCTTGGAAGCATATTATTTTTAACCGTTTGGATCGTTGTAAATCAGCAGTTTTTTAACTGGATGTTCCTGGTTGACAATCCTTCTTGTGGTGGCAATATTTAGGGTACTGATTTTATCTGTTTACATATCGGAGACGTCCGATTTTTACAAATGTTTGAAGCTCAAGATTATTTATTATAGTTTTTATTGTTCGTAAGTTAAGTGTGATTAAATTCTGTTTATGCACTTTTCTCCCGATTATCATGAGTACTTTTTGAGGTTTGCACTTATTTTCTCTTTAGACCTTACTAATCATTTATACACCTTTAGCCTTTGAGCGCTACTAACTTATGGTTTGACTGTTTTTGATATTTACCTAAACGTGGGGGATACTTCGGTTTATTTAGGAGCTTGGTTTACTATACTCAGCGCACACTCCTCTGATTGTTTGTCATTTGGTATAAATACAGCAGACTGATCTTATGGAAATTGAGAAATTTCTAATATAAAAAGGCTACTGAGATGATAGGAGAGGGAACCCAATTTCCAAGACCCTGTACATCCCACCAGGAGGGTCCTCACTAATCTTATCCATTCCTGACCAATTACTGCTTTATCCTGTCCAAAGTCCTTACTACTTGTTGGTAAAATATTATTGCTTTTCCATAAGAAATATTACCTAGAGTAGTTTAAGACTTCAATTTCTGGGACATCAACCAAATGAATTGTAGTTTGTTTAAAACATTTGTAGTATAAATACGTTTTTATGCTGACCTGCAGAAAGGATGCAAACTACTTAAAGGGACAGTATACACCAATTGTCATTTAACTGCATGTAATAGACACTACTATAAAGAATAATATGCACAGATACTGATCTAAAAATCCAGTTTTTAAAAAAAAAAAAAAATGACTTGCTCCCAGTTTAGCACTGTTGAAAAGGTTAGCTGGAACACCCACTGCACGTGGTTCTATAGCAAAAAAGTAAACCCCCCCCCCCTTCATATGAAGAGACTCTTTACACAAACAGGAGCAAGCTGGAGTAGGTATACATCAGTATTCACCTAAAACTTTGGGGCTTGGTTAGGACTGGAGTCTGAAAATCAGCGCAATGTTATTTTTAAATATAAATATATAGGCTATATAAATGGACGATCTACATAACATTTATACAAAGAAAAATCTAGTGTATAATGTCCCTTTAACAGAGAATACGGTTATTTCTCTTAGTATATTCATTTGGTTTGCAGAGAACAGTACTTAGTGGGCATATTTAATTATTGTGTAATCCCTATAAAGTAGTTAAAATAAATTAAATGTAACAATCAATCTTGCCCTGGGTGTAATAGAGTGAATAATACCGTACCAATAATATCATATATTATTAATAAAGGATAACCATACAGATTAATAATTGTGCATTGAGCTAATAAGGCAAATGTTTTTGTCTAATTGATAAAACGTATAAAAAATTAGTTACAATTACATTTTTGTAAAAAGAACTGTGATACAATAAATTCGTTTGCAAATAACTTTATAGAGCAGTAAACTTTGTATAGTTACAATAATTTATCTGTTTCTCCTATTTGCTGAATTAATTATCGTTATTTATTACGACAAATTTATTGTCAATGGCTATAGCTAATCTGCTATTGGTACTCTATATCAGTAAAAACAGATTTGCTAATTAGAGATTGTTTTTGTGATCAATTTGTTGATTTCATTTATGCTATTAAAGGGACGGTCAACACCAGAATTTTTGTTGTTTTATAAATAGATAGATAATCCCTTAATTACCCATTCCTCAGTTTTGCACAACCAACACAGTTATAACACACGTTTTACCTCTGTGATAACCTTGTATCTAAGCCTCTGCAGACTGCCCCATTTATTATGAAACACATTAACTAACGCCCTCTAGTGGTGAATACCTGTCAAATGCAGAGGCGGTCTTCAAAGTCTAAGAAATTAGCATATAAACCTCCTAGGTTTAGCTTTCAACTAAGAATACCAAGAGAACAAAGCAAAATTGGTGATAAAGCAATTTATGTAAGAACTTAATTGATAAATTAATTTCTTTCATATTGGCAAGAGTCCATGAGCTAGTGACATATGGGATATACAATCCTACCAGGAGGGGCAAAGTTTACCAAACCTCAAAATGCCTATAAATACACAACACCCACAATTCAGTTTAACGAATAGCCAAGTAGTGGGGTGATAAAGAAAGGAGTAAAAAGCATAAACAAAGGAATTTGGAAATAATTGTGCTTTATACAAAAAAATCATAACCACCATAAAAAGGGTGGGCCTCATGGATTCTTGCCAATATGAAAGAAATGAATTTATCAGGTAAGTTCTTAAATAAATTATGTTTTCTTTCATGTAATTAGAAAGAGTCCATGAGCTAGTGACGTATGGGATAGCAATACCCAAGATGTGGAAGTCCAAGCAAGAGTCACTAGAGAGGGAGGGATAAAAATAAAAACAGCAATTTTTCGCTGAAAAAAATAATCCACAACCCAAAATATAAGTTAATTCTCATGAAATAAAAAGAAAAAACTTAAAACATAAGCAGAAGAATCAAACTGAAACAGCTGCCTGAAGAACTTTTCTACCAAAAAATGCTTCCGAAGAAGCGAATACATCAAAGCGGTAGAATTTAGTAAATGTATGCAAAGAAGACCAGGTTGCGGCTTTGCAAACCTGATCAACTGAAGCTTCATTCTTAAAAGCCCACGAAGTGGAGACTGATCTAGTAGAATGAGCTGTAATTCTCTGAGGCGGGGCTTGACCCAACTCCAAAAAAAGTTGATGAATCAAACAAAAGCTTTAACCACGATGCCAAGGAAACGGCAAAAGCCTTCTGACCTTACCTAGAACCGGAAAAGATAACAAATAGACTAGAAGTCTTCCTGAAATCTTTAGTAGCTTCAACATAATATTTCAAAGATCTTACCACATCCAATGAATGCAAGGTTTTCTCCAAAGAATTCTTAGGATTAGGAAACAAGGAAGGGACAACAATTTCTCTATTAATGTTGTTAGAATTCACAACCTTAGGTAAGAATTTAAATGAAGCCCGCAAAACCGCCTTATCCTGATGAAAAATCAGAAAAGGAGACTCACAAGAAAGAGCAGATAATTCAGAAACTCTTCTAGCAGAAGAGATGGCCAAAAGGAACAACACTTTCCAAGAAAGTAGTTTAATGCCCAAAGAATGCATAGGCTCAAATGGAGAAGCCTGTAAAGCCTTCAAAACAAAATTAAGACTCCAAGGAGGAGAGTGATTTAATGACAGGCTTGATACGAACCAAAGACTGTACAAAACAGTGAATATCAGGAAGCTTAGCAATCTTTCTGTGAAATAAGACAGAAAGAGCAGAGATTTGTCCCTTCAAGGAACTTGAACAAAACCTTATCTAAACCATCCTGAAGAAACAGTAAAATTCTAGGAATTCTGAAAGAAGAACACCATGAAATAAGTCTTCCAAACTTGATAATAAATCTTTCTAGAAACAGATTTACGAGCCTGTAACATAGTATTAATCACTGAGTCAGAGAAACCTCTATGACTAAGTACTAGGCGTTCAATTTCCATAACTTCAAATATAATGATTTGAGATCCTGATGGAAAAACGGACCTTGAGACAGAAGGTCCGGCCTTAATGGAAGAGGCCAAGGTTGGCAACTGGACATCCGAACAAGATCCGCAATACAAACGACTGTTCCATGATGATTTTGGAGATCACTCTTGGAAGAAGAACTAGAGGCAGGAAAATATAAGCAGGTTGGTAACACCAAGGAAGTGTCAACGCATCCGCTGCTTCCGCCTGAAGATCCCTGGACCTGAGAATTTTCTTGTTTAGATGAGAAGCCATCAGATCTATTTCTGAAAGACCCCACATCTGAACAATCTGAGAAAACATATCTGGATGGAGGGACCACTCCCCCGGATGTAAAGTCTGACGGCTGAGATAATCCGCTTCCCAATTGTCTACACCCGGGATATGTACCGCAGAAATTAGACAAGAGCTGGATTCCACCCAAGAAAGTATTTGAGATACTTTTTTCATAGCTAGGGGACTGTGAGTCCCACCCTGATGATTGACATATGCCACAGCTGTGATATTGTCTGTCTGAAAGCAAATGAACGGTTCTCTCTTCAACAGAGGCCAAGCCTGAAGAGCCCTGAAAATTGCATGGAGTTCCAAAATATTGATTGTTAATCTCGCCTCTTGAGATTTCCAAACCCCTTGTGCTGTCAGAGATCCCCCAAACAGCTCTCCAACCTGAAAGACTCGCATCTGTTGTGATCACAGTCCAGGTTGGACAAACCAAAGAGGCCCCGAGAACTATATGATGGTGATCTAACCACCAAGTCAGAGATAGTCTAACATTGGGATTTAAGGATATTAATTGTGATATCCTTGTATAATCCCTGCATCATTGGTTCAGCATACAAAGCTGGAGAGGTCTCATATGAAAATGAGCAAAGGGGATCGCGTCCGATGCTGCAGTCATGAGACCTAAAACTGCCATGCACATAGCTACTGAAGGGAATGATTGATACTGAAAGTTCCGACAAGCTGAAACCAATTTTAATTGTCTCTTGTCTGTTAAAGACAGAGTCATGGACACTGAATTTATCTGGAAACCTCAAAAGGTGACCCTTGTCTGAGGAATCAAGGAACTTTTTGGTAAATTGATCCTCCAACCATGTCTTTGAAGAAACACTAGTTGATTCGTGTGAGATTCTGCAGAATGTAAAGACTAAGTTAGTACCAAGATATCGTCCAAATAAGGAAACACCGCAATACCCCGTTCTCTGATTTGTCAAGGTATATGCAAGGTTAATATATATATATATATTTTAAGGTTAATAAATATATATGTGTAATCAAATATCTGACTGGTCAGTAGAAAGTGATTCATTCCTTTCAGACAAACTGACTTCACTCATGTTCAGCTCTCCCCCCATTTAGTATGCAGACAGGATGTCTCCAGAGGCTTGACACTAAAGCATTTGCTGCCTAGATGAAAATACAAACATGTTTTTGTGAGAATTTCAGCATTACACTTAGGTGCAAAAGACCCCATGTGGTGAATAAAAGACGAAGAGTCTGGGGAGGATAACACACAAAATGAAAGCACATGGCTCGCATTGATTTTAAAACAACTATGTTATAGGCAAGTAGAATACACTTCAGCATTATAAGGAAATATATATTTTTAATGGCTATGTGACGGTCTTTTATATGATAATAAATATAAACACATGAATATATATTGGAATTAAACACATTATATTAAATGGATAATTGCTGCATGGGATATATATATAGGAAATAAATTCAGAAATTAGTATAGATTAAATAACCATTTTAATAATCCCATATTTGAAGTGCATATATATATATATAACATAAATTTTCTATTTTTCAGATGGATCGTAGAGGACTGCATGCAGGCAGAACTATTGGAAATATAAAAATAGGCTGTTATTTGTATAGAAATGCCAGGATACTGATAAAATTATAATGCATTTAAGCTAATAATTAGCAGTATTAAATTGCCTTAATATAATACAATGTTAATAATATAACATATTTGGTATCAGAATAATCAGAAAAAATAACCTAATACTAACTATCTATAATTGGGGTTATATATGATTAATGCAGAGAGTGTGATCTGATTAAATAACCATGTTATGAGAATAATTAACTTGTCAAAAATGCTTAAGAAATGTAAAGGTGAATTTGTTTTGTCTGTATGTCTGCTGCCACCTAAGGGCCAATACCGGTAGGACAGTTAAGGGAATTTAACTGTTCAAAAGATGCGTTGCCATGGTAAACATGCTTCAACTCTAAGGGCGGACCAGGGACAAGCACGAGGGCCAATCCGAGACAAGGAGGGCCACCCCTATTCATCACCTATGATGGAAGAGAACCCATATAAAGTTATTGCAAGATGGAGAGAGGAGATTTCTGCTGAGCTAAACTTGTAAACTGGTTTCTGTTGGGAGTGAAATACCATTTACTCAAGCAAAGCTGATCTATTCTTCTCATTGACTGCAAATTATACTTATTGGTATTTTCTGAGGTGAAAATATTCCTATCAAGGTATATTGGATATCCATTTGGTACTCTTTTTGGTAATGTATTAAGAGATTGATATAACAAATATATTTAAAGAGCAGATTGTACTTTTAAACTGTGTGTCATTGTTTTGGATAGTTCTTAGCTGGCCTGTTTGTATGCAAAAACAATTTAAAATAAGCATTCATTGTTGCTGGGTTTGGCAGAGTCAGAGAAACAAATTGTATTTTAAATTGATAGTCACAGCCTATATATTGTTTAAATTTGTATCTGGTAGGCTAAGTAACTTATCTGTGCAAGTTCTGATATTGTAAATTAATATTGTATTAGGATAAATTGCAGTTAAATAGCAGAATATATATATTATCCTATTGATTATAAACACTGTTAGAATTGTATCGCTTGGATGTTAAAAGATAAAGATTTTAGTCTCATTGTGTAAACTGAATGAAAGGCTATTTGTAAATAAGGCTGATTTTAAAGGTAAGCCTTTATGAACTTTGCATAGCATATTTAAATAGTTATCAAGCGCATATAATATTGTGTCATATTCTGGTATTGCAAATATATTTCAAAATGTTCATGGATATTAACTAAATAAAAGAATTCAGGCATTTATATTAATTGTATGGTTTCTAGTAGATGCATGTTGGTTAAGGGTTTCTATTTTTAAGGATAATTATTATTTGTATTGTGTTATAACCCTGCCATAAGCCGATATATTATTTGGAGAGCACTACTTAGATTTTCATAAATATACTGACAGATTACAGAGAGTAGGGCACCGAGAACCTTTGAAAAGATTCTTTGAGCTGTCGCTAGGCCAAAAGGAAGAGCGAGAAATTGGTAATACTAGTCTAGAAAAGAGAATCTCAGAAACTGATAATGATCTGGATGAATCGGAATATGAAGATATGCATCCTGTAAGTCTATTGTGGACATATAATGCCCTTGCTGAACAAAAGGCAGAATAGTCCTTATAGTCACCATTTTGAAAGTTGGTACTCTTACATAATGATCAAAAATTTTCAGATCCAGAACTGGTCTGAATTTTCTTTCTTTGAGACAATGAATAGATTTGAATAAAACCCCAGACCCTGTTCCTGAAACGGAACTGGCATGATTACCCCTGATAACTCCGGGTCTGAAACACACTTCAGGAAAGCCTGAGCCTTTACTGGGTTTGCTGGAATTTGTGAGAGAAAAAATCTTTTCACAGGCAGTCGTACTCTGAAACCTATTCTGTACCCCTGAGAGACAATACTCTGAATCCATTGATTTTGAACCGAATTTGTCCAAACATCTTTGAAAAATCTTAATCTGCCCCCTACCAGTTGAGCTGGAATGAGGGCCGCACCTTCATGCGGACTTGGGGGCTGGCTTTGATCTCTTAAATGGCTTGGATTTATTCCAATTTGAGGAAGGCTTCCAATTGGAAAAAGATTCCTTGGGGGAAGGACTAGGTTTCTGTTCCTTATTTTGTCGAAAGGAACAAAAACGGTTAAAAGCTTTAGATTTACCCTTAGGTCTTTTATCCTGAGGCAAAAAACTCCCTCCCCCCCAGTGACAGTTGAAATTATTGAATCAAACTGAGAACCAAATAACTTATTACCTTGGAAAGAAAGATAGCAATCTGAACTTAGAAGTCATGTCAGCATTCCAAGATTTAAGCCACAAAGCTCTTCTAGCTAAAATAGCTAAAGACATAGATTTAACATCAATTTTGACAATATCAAAAATGGCATCACAAATAAAATTATTAGCATGTTGAATCAACTTAACAATGCTAGATATTTCAGGATCCAATACTTGTTGCGCTAAATTCTCCAACCAAAAAGTTGAAGCAGCTGCAACATCAGCCAAAGAAATTGCAGGCCTAAAAGATGACATGAATATAAATAGGCTTTCCTTAGATAAGATTTAAAGTTTCCTATCTAAAGAGATAGCCCCATCAACTTTGGGAATCTTTTCCCAAATCTCTAAAGTAACTGCTGGCAAAGGATACCATTTTTTAAACCTTGAAGAAGGAATAAAAGTACCACCAGGCCTATTCCATTCCTTAGAAATCATATCAGAAATAGCATCAGAAACTGGAAAAACCTCTGGAGTAACCACAGGAGGTTTATAAACAGAATTTAAATGTTTACTAGTTTTAATATCAAGAGGACTAGTTTCCTCCATATCCAATGTAATCAACACTTCTTTTAACAAAGAACGAATATACTCCATTTTAAATAAATAAGAAGATTTGTCAGTGTCAATATCTGAGGTAGGATCTTCTGAACCAGATAGATCCTCATCAGAGCAGGATAATTCAGCATGTTGCCGGTCATTTGAAATTTCATCAACTTTATGAGAAGTTTTAAAAGACCTTTTACGTTTATTAGAAGTCGGGATGGCAGACAAAGCCTTCTGAATAGAATCAGAAATCAATTCTTTTAAATTTACAGGTATATCTTGTGCATTAGATGTTGAAGGAACAGCAACAGGTAATGAACTACTACTGATGGATACATTCTCTGCATGTAAAAGTTTATCATGACAACTATTACAAACCACAGCTGGAGAAATAACCTCCACAAGTTTACAACAAATGCACTTAGCTTTGGTAGAACTGTTATCAGTCAACAGTGATTTCTGAGACAGGATCATTGAGACATCTTGCAAATGTAAGAGAAAAAAACAACATATAAAGCAAAATTTTCAATTTCTTTATATGGCAGTTTCAGGAATGGGAAAAAATGCAAACAGCAAAGCCCTCTTATAGAGAAAAAGGCAAGAGGCATATAGGAATGGGGTCTTAAATAATGAAAATATTTGGCGCCAAGTATGACGCACACAAACAGAAAAATATTTTTTGGCGTCAATAACGTCCGGAAAGAACACACTCGCGTCAGATGACGAAACCTTGTGAAAGACTCGGCGTCAACTAAGACGCCGGAAATGACGAATTTGCGTCAACGAACGTAACTTTGCGCCAACGATATTTCACGCCTAGAATGACGCAATAAACTTTGGTATTTTGCGCCCTGGCAAGCCTAATTCTGCCCACGAATTTAAAAAACAGTCAATTGAAAAAAAGAGACTAAACCCCAGGTAAGAAATGAATTTCCCTAAAAAATGCATTTCCCAGATATGAAACTGACAGTCTGCAAAAGGAAATATACTGAAAACCTGAATCATGACAAATATAAGTACAATACATATATTTAGAACTTTATATAAATACATAAAGTGCCAAACCATAGCTGACAGTGTCTTAAGTAATGAAAACATACTTACCAAAAGACACCCATTCACATATAGCAGATAGCCAAACCAGTACTGAAACGGTTATCAGTAGAGGTAATGGAATATAACAGTATATCGTCGATCTGAAAAGGGAGGTAGGAGATGAATCTCTTCGACCGAGAACCTATGAAATAGATCCCTGTGAGGAAAACCATTGCATTCAATAGGTGATACTCCCTTCACATCCCTCTGACATTCACTGTACTCAGAGGAATCGGGCTTCAAAATGCTGAGAAGCGCATATCAACATAGAAATCTTAGCACAAACTTACTTCACCACCTCCATAGGAGGCAACGCTTGTAAAACTGAATTGTGGGTGTGGTGAGGGGTGTATTTATAGGCATTTTGAGGTTTGGGAAACTTTGCCCCTCCTGGTAGGATTGTATATCCAATACGTCACTAGCTCATGGACTCTTGCCAATTACATGAAAGAAAAGTAAATTGGAAAGTTGTTTAAAATTACATGTCCTATTTGAATCATGAAAGTTTTTTTTGGACTTGACTTCCCCTTTAAACTATAAAAATTCAACCACTGTCTTATTTGTACAGTAAGTATGATTGAGTGTATAGCCAAATACATAATGAAAAGAACTTTGACATCACTAGATTTAGTACTGAACAATTATAGTCACTCCTGTTATCCAGTGGCTAGCTTTGGTCAATATTAACAAATATTTATTAACTATTACAAATAGCCTTACAAGATAAACAACATACACAGATTTGCAGTTCATAAATGTCTTAATTGTAATATTTTTTTTAGTTTATATCCATTATTCATTTGTTGTTCTCTTTATGTTTATTAATATGATCGCAGCAGACACTATTCTATTGCATGTATAAAATCCCTTTACTAATTGTATTTTGCATTTTTATTGCTTTTTTGTGTTTAGTTTAGTGGGTGCAAGTATATTTTTGAAGGTTATGTTCTTTTTATATGAAATATTTGGTCTTTCTGGTAATTCTTTTCCTATAAATCCGATCTTTCTTTAATATATTTCGGGCGTTTTCTAATTTTTTATTCTATTTCTGAAGATGCACTATTATATTTAGCATTGAGTTATCTGTTGGCGCTCTACAAATAAATTATATTATATGTAGTCCTAAATCTTGGCCCTTCTGTATGTTTCTTTTTTTGTATTGTTAATAAGACCAGTCTATCAACAGCTTTCACTTTTTTCACAAGCCCCATCTACCCGTTTTTGATTAAAATTGTTAATGGTAGAGCTTAGGTTTCAAAAAATTTATAGATATAGATGGTTTCTTTGGTTAAACAAAGGGAAAATCCCAAGATATCTGCATATGGGCTTGCTGGTTAAAACATGAGTTTTCTAAAAACAAAACAAAAAAACAATAGTGCACATCTGAAAATATATTTTTGAAAATGATTTCACTGACATTGATGTAAGGTGACAATCAATGCATTATATAACAAAGGGCATAAAAGTTCCTATTAAAGACCAGCAACTGGGTATTGTTACAAAAGCAGCTGTTCATAATAAGACTTGTGCTTCTTTATCTTCAAAAAAAAACAACAAAAAATTCTATATTCCCTATACAGTGTACAGTGGGAAAGTAAAAAAAAAAAAAAAAAAAGACAAAAAATGATAGAGGCCTATTATTTTTATATAGTGATATAGACAATGTAGAAAATATTTTTTCATTGTAACATAAGTATAAAATTATACAAATACCTTCATCATCACACTTCTTGCTATATTTGTAACGCCAGGTCGTTCAGTTCCTAGATGATACTGGGCAGGATCTGCAATTGCAGCATTAGGCCTAAATAAGATAGATGGAGCAACGAAAGAATATCCCTGCAAAACAATATAGATATGCTAAAATTTGAGCATTTTTAGAATGTGCTAAATGGTAAACCTGGCTATCAATCTTTTTTTTTATTATTAATAGTATATTGAAAGTAAAGGCAATATATAGTTTCAACATTTTTTCAAAATTCTCTAGGTATAAAAATGCAGGTTAATCCGGATACCTTTAGAAAGATTAAAGTGATGGCAATGATCTGCATTATTTCCCAACACCAGTTTCTACATTATGAATAGGTTCCCCCTAAAAAAGATCTGAATTAAACATTTTAAAAGCTTATCAAGATGTTCAGAATTTAAATATTAAAATAGTCAAACTAAAATGATTTCAGGGGACTATTATTAAAATGAAATGTGAATAAAATGTAAAAACATTATTTATGCTTACCTGATAAATTCCTTTTTATGATGGTGATGAGAGTCCACAAATCATTACTCCTGGGAATTACTATTCCCTGCCACTACTTTCCCAAGCCCCAAGAGCCCTATAAAACCCCTCCCCCCACTTCAATGGTAAATAAGTGACATATTGCCAAACCAATAAGGTAGGAACAGTACAAAAAAAAAAAAAAAACAGGACACTGTCTTGTGGACTCTCTCCACCATGAAAGAAATTAATTTATGAGGTAAGCATACATTGTTTTCTTTCATACAGGTGGTGAGAGAACCATGATTCTGTTACCAGGAAATAAAGGCCGTCCCAACCTTATAATGAAACTTTCTGGACACATGCTCATAAACCTGTATCAGAGTCTCAATAACCCAATCAGAGAACCCTCTCTGTTTAGAAAATATTAATCCAATATCCATGCCACCAAGCTTCGAGATTTGATACTAGGTATGTGCATTTGTTTGTTTTATGTTCCGTAAAGAATGTGTAAGAAGGCTGCAGCAAGTCACATTAGTCTGTTTTCGGAGCCCCAAATATTCTTGTGAATCGGTAACGCACTGAGATCTGGATTTGCACAGATCTCAGTGTGTTGCACTTTCACAAGAATATTTGCGGCTCGGAAAACACAGACTAATGCGACTTGCAGCAGCCTACTTTCAAAAGAAAAATGCTTTTTGCGGCACAAAAAACAAAACAAAGTCTGGATGCAAAGGACCTCTAAACTAGATCCACATACCAAACTCTGCAAGACCAAGTCAGAGCAGTAAATAATCACAAATCCTCCATCTAATCTGATGATAAAGGCAACCACCCTTACTGAAGTTCAAAAAATAATTTAAATCAGAGAAAACTTGTAAATGCAAGTACTGGATATACTGACATGTTCAAGAATAAATACCATCCATTATTTAGAGACCTAGACCCTTAAAGAGCAGTATACAAAGACACCACCTCAGAAACCCGGTCCATAAACATTCCTCAAAAGTGAGGGTAGCCTGGGCATGGCAAGAATGTGAGCAGAAATCTGGGTTTACGGGCCAGTGCTCTGGCCATCAACCATCAAAGGAAACCTGAGGTGAAAACCCAAACTATCCAAACATCAGACTTACTGCATCTAGATATTTGGTAAAACAGGAGAAATAATTATATTATTATAACTGCACAAAAAAGGTAAACAGTGACTGATAAATACCACAGAGCTGTAATACAGAAACTTAAACAGTCACTGCAGAACACAAAGACTGCAATATACAGGTCTGAAAGATTTACTGTAGAAGACAACAGAACTATAAGACAGGAATTAAACAGCTGCTGTGATATACAGCAGAACTGTACCTAAATATGAGCAGTACATAATTCACACTGAGAACCCCCCAAAAAAAGTTGGGAGGAGATTGGTCCTGATAACGAAATAAAGAGACAAATACCCTCAACTACTCCATAATATGGGTAGAACCCCCCCAAAACTCCAAATCAATTCGATTTGGTGAAAGAAAGGTGAATAAATAAAAACATAATTTATGCTTACCAGATAAGTCCACAGGTTCATTCCTTACTGTTGGGAAATACAACACCGGCCACCAGGAGGAGGCAAAGACACCCCAGCCAAAGGCTTAAAAATCCCTCCCACTTCCTCATTACCCCAGTCATTCTGCCGAGGGAACAAGGAAAAGTAAAAGAAACATTAGGTTATAAATGGTGCTCGAAGAATAAAATAAATAGGGGACCACCAAAAGACAAGAAAAAAACGGGCGGGGGCCGTGGACTCTACCTATCCATAAGGAAAGGAATTTATCTGGTAAGCATAAATTATGTTTTCCTTCCTAAGATAGGGAGAGTCCACAGCTTCATTCCTTACTATAACCAAGCTCCAGAGGACACTGAATGAATAACAGGAGGGAACAAAAAGGAAGAGGCTGATCCTATTCTGAGGACACCACAGCATGCAAAACTTTTCTCCCGAAAGCTGTTTCAGCCGAAGCAAAAACATCAAACTTGTAAAATTTAAAAAAAAAAGTATGTAAGGAGGACCAGGTAGCCGCCTTACAAATCTGATCCATAGAGGCCTCGTTCTTAAAGGCCCAAGAGGAAGCCACTGCTCTAGTGGAATGAGCCATTATCCTTCTCGTAAGCAAAGCGGAGGACACTACTTAACCAAAAAGATAGGGAAGTCGAAGTAGCCTTCTGCCCCTGAATAGACAACAAACAAAGAGGAAGATTGTCTAAGCTCCTTAATCGCCTGAAGATAGAACTTCAAGATGCAAACCACATCCAAATTGTGAAGTAAGCGTTCCTTCAATTAAGAAGGATTAGGACACAGGGAAGGAACCACAATCTCCTGATTGATGTTGTGATCTGACACAACCTTAGGAAGAAAACCTAATTTAGTACGTAAAACTGCCTTATCAGCATAAAAATCAGATAAGGGGGTTCAAATTGCAAAGCAGAGATCTCAAACTCTGCGTGCAGAGGCAATAGCCAATAAAAAGAGAACCTTTCAAGATAACAATTTAATATCAAGGGAATGCAGAGACTTAAACGAAACCTGTTGCAAAACCCAAAGAACAAGATTTAGGCTCCAAGGAGGAGCCCAAGATCTAAACACAGATCTGATCCTAATCAGAACCTTAACAAAGGACTGCACGTCTGGAAGCTCAGACAGTCTCTTGTGCAATAACACCGACAGGGCCGAAATATGTCTCCTTAGGGAACAAGCGGAAAGGAAAGGCCCTTCTCCAGCCCATCCTGGAGAAAAGATAAGATCCTGGCAAACTTAACTCTGTGCCTGGAAAAACCATGTTCTTCACACCAGAATAAGTAGGTCCTCCACACCTTGTGGTAGATAAGCCGAGTAACTGGTTTACGAGCTTGAATAAGAGTTTCAATGACACTCTCAGAGAAACCTCTCTTGGCTAAGACTAAGCGTTCAATCTCCACGCAGTCAGCCTCAGAGAATCTAGATTTTGATGAACAAATGGACCTTGTATCAGCAGGTCTCTGTGACAAGGTAACTTCCACGGAGGAGATGAGGACATCCCCACTAGATCTGAACCATGTCCTTCGTGGCCACGATGGAGCAATCAGGATTACTGATACCCGCGCTCCTGCTTGATGCAGGCCACCACTCGAGGGAGAAGCGGTAATGGAAAAAAAAGATATGAGTTTGAACCTCCAGGGCACTGCTAGTGCATCTATTAGATCTGCTTGGGGATCCCTCTACCTCGACCCGTACCTGGGTAGCTTGGTATTGAGACGGGACGCTATGAGATCTATCTCCGGCGTCCCCCACTTGCTGAATATCTCTGCAAACACCTCGGGATGGAGAGACCATCCCCCTGGATGGAAGGATTGACTGCTAAGAAAATCCGTCTTCCAGTTGTCTACACCTGAAATGTGGATCACTAACAGCTGAGGGCCTCCGCCCACTCCAGAATCTGAGATACTTCCTTCATCGCCAAGGAACTTCTCGTTCCCCCTGATGGTTGATGTAAGCCACCGAGGTTATATTGTCTGATTGGAATCTGATAAACTGGGACAAACCCAGAAATGGCCAAACCTTCAAGGCCTTGAAGCTTGCCCGTAGTTCCAAAATGTTGATCGGGAAGGACTCCTCCTCCTGAGTCTGTGTGAAATGGGTTGGGGTATTCTATTCTATAAATCCAAAAAAACAAAACAAAACAAAAAAAAACACTGCCACCTACAAAATACAAATTATCCCAAAATTAATTTGTAAAAAACAAGTATATATAATCACAAAAGATGGTGCATTCCTTGGTGTAAAGGGTTAATATATGTAAGATGTATGGTTTAATCTAAGCGCTACACTGAAAATCTATAAGTCATTCAGTAATAAAGTTAAAGCGAAAATTTATTCTACAGTTTCTGTATCAATGAAACATATGTCTAAAAAATACTCCAATATATGTTAAATGTTTAAAACACCAATGTGTGTTAAATGTTTAAAACACTTAAAGGTTTCCAAATAAGAATAGTAACAACAATTTGTTGATACACCTGTGTACACATTCACACACTCACCCAAACCTTAAAAAATAGTAAGTAAAAACAATGCAAAACACAATGTTGATATTGAATGCCACTGTGCAGAAAAAGTTCCAAAAACTGCAATTTGTGCTATACACCATGCCACCAGGCACTAATCTTCAATAATTTTGAATACTTTCCAATTGTTAGTCTTTATTAAACTTTATCAGACTTATTCTCAATCTTTATCAGACTTGTTCTCAATATAAAGGTGCGGGGACTCGAGAAAAAATAAATATAAATAATAATAAAGGGTCTTTGGAGGGAATTTTCTTGTCTTAAAAAGTACTTTCCACTCTTTACTTTTCCCTTCTTTATTTTTCCTTCTCTGTTTCAGCAATGAAGACAACAGCAATAAAGACAAACAGTATCTGGTAGTCAGTTACTCATATGCATCCGTGAATTATCACGGTTTTCTCCTACCTCTTGTGACTGTATCAATACTCTGCTGTGTAGGTCATTGTGCTGTTACGTCGTGTGTCCTTTGGTCTTCCCAATCTCTTACCTCCCGATGGGAATGTACTGTGTAGCGACTACTTCTGTTGTGCTTGGACTTCCTCCGTACTTCCTGGATGGATCACGTGACCGCGGGTAGCCAATCTCTCCTAGGTTCACCCTACGTCACGTCTGGATCCTCCTAGCCACTTTGCAGTTCTTCGTTTTCCTCTGATTGATCTGGGATCTGATCTTTTTGCCTTTTCCCAGACCAAAGGACACACGACCAAAGGACACAGTGACCTACGTCACTGCGTGTAGCACAAATTGCAGTTTTTGGAACTTTTTTCTGCACAGCGGCATTGTGTTTTGCATTGTTTTTACTTACTATTTTTTAAGGTTTGGATGAGAGTGTGTGAATGTGTACACCAGTACATGAACACATTGTTATTATTATTAGGAAACTTTTAAGTGTATAAAACATTTAACACACATTGATGTTTTAAACATTTAACATACATTGGACTATTATTTAGACATGTTTCATTGATACAGAAAGTGTAAAATAAATTTTCGCTTTAACTTTATTACTGAATGACTTATAGATTTTCTTTGTAGCGCTTAGATTAGAACATACTCCTCCTGAGTCCACAGCCCCTGTGCCTTCCAGGCACCCCAAACAGTTCCCCATCCGGATAGGCTTGCGTCCGTAGTCACAATCTCCCAGGATGGTCTTAAGAAGCATGTCCCTCGGGACAGATGATTTGGACAGAGCAATCAAGAGAGCGATTCTCTCGACCGGCTGTCTAATACAATCTGTTGAGACAGATCTGAATGATCGCCGCTCCACTGCCTTAGCATGCACAGTTGTAAAGGTCTGAGACAGAACCTGGCAAAAGGTATGAAATCCATGCAGGACACCCTGAGACCAATCACCTCCATACACTAAGCCACAGAGGAACTCAAGGAGGTCCGGAGGGCAAGACATGGTCTGTTAAATATCCTCATGGATATAGAGTCTATTATAGTACCCAGGGATTCCACCCTGGTACTTGGGATAAGAGAACACTTTTCCAAGTTTATCTTCCATCCATGTGATCGAAGAAGACTGAAAAGGGACTCAGAGAATTCTTCCGCAAGATGAAAGGATGGTGCTTGCACCAGAATATCTTCCAAGTATGGGGCTACTGCAATTCCCTGAGTCCTGGCAATGGCTAGAAGAGCCCCCAGAACCTTCGTAAAGATTCTTGGAGCAGTAGCCAGGCTAAACGGAAGAGCAATGAACTGGAAGTGCTGGTCCAGGAATGCAAACCTCAGGAATTGAAAAAGTGTTCCCTGTGGATTGGAACATGAAGGTAAGCATCCTTCAGATCTTTAGTGGTTATAAACTGGCCTTCCTGAATTAAAGGAAGGATGGACCTTACCGTCTCCATCTTGAAGGAAGGGACACTGAAATTTGTTTAAGCAATTTAGGTCCAGAATTGGGCAGAAAGTTCCCTCCTTCTTTGGGACCATGAAAAGGTTTGAATAAAACTCCAAATCTCTTTCTTTGTTAGGCACTGTGACAACTTCCGAACACACCCTAGAAAGGCATCCCTCTTTTCTGGTCTGGTAGACAGATTCGAGACAAGGAATCTGCCCCTTGGCGGATGAGATTTGAAACCCGAGATACCCCCTCCAGGACCCACGGATCCTGTACGTCCTTGAACCAGGCATCTGAAAAAAGAGACAGTCTGCCCCCTACACAATCCACCCCTTCATGATGATTTATTTTTGGCGGGCTTCTTATTCTGATTGGATTTATTCCAGGACTGCCAGCTTCCAAGTACTCTTGGGTTGCTCGGGCTTGGAGGAGGATTGCTGTTGTTGGGATTTGTCAGAACGAAAGGAACAAAAATTAGAAGATTGTCGTCACTTAGACCTCTGATCTTGTGGTAGGAAGGCACCCTTGCCTCTGGTAACCGTAGATGGAATGGAGTCCAGGTCTGGACCAAATAAAATATTTCCCTTGAAGGAAAGAAAAAGGAGTCTGGACTTAGAAGTCATATCCGCAGACCAAAACTTCAAGTTAGGATCCCAAAGCCAGAGGCCCTTGCATTTAGGCAAATAATTAGCATTTTCTCATCACAGATAAAAGAATTAGCAATTCTCAGAGCTTTAATTCTGTCTTGAATATCCTCGAGGGGAGACTCCACCTCAATGAGTTCCGACAAAGAGTTGCACCAGTAGGTAGCCTCTCCGGTAACCGCGGAAACTGCAGCCGCCAGTTGAAACAAAAATCCTGTATGTTGAAACATCTTTCTGAGAAAGGTTTCCATTTTCTTATCCATCCGCTCTCTGAACGAAGAACTATCCTCAAGAGGTATAGTAGTACGTTTAGCAAGTGTAGAGATAGCACCATCCACCTTAGGAATGCAGCCCCACAAATCCAGTTGAGAGTCCAGGACCAACGTTTTAAAAGTAGACGAGGGGGAAAAGGGAAGAACCAATTCTTTCCCATTCGTTCTTAATAATGTTCCCCATCTTAACCAGCACAGGAAAAGTCAAAGGAACTTTCCTGTCTTTGTAAACTCAGTCTACTTTAGGTATCATAGGTTCTTCAGGCAGAGTGGCCTCTGAAACCTCTAACGTAGACAGTGCTCAATTTTAAATCTAAAGGACAGTTCCTCTGCAGCAGGAGGCTTAGACGCTAAGGACTCCGACCCAGGAAGTTCACCCTCTGAAACTACAGAGGTTAACTCATAATTGGATAACTAGGACATAATAGCTAAATCTGATAAATATTTAGACGACTCCAGGTCAGGAGAGCTATGTTTAACCTCTCTTGCATTTGTTAGAGCGAGGTAATGCAGGGCCGCAGACACCGCTGTTTGTAACTGTGCGGCAAAGTCCGCAGGAAGAAGGCCCCCTCCAGATAAAGGATTAGATGTGCTATGGGGAACTGCATGTGGAGTGGATAATGTAGCAAGGGTAGTAATTTCACAGGAGTCCTGAGAGGTAGACGGCTCAGAGAGACTAAGAGCCTTAGCAGGTTTGTCTCCCTTCTTAGACTTTATAACGGTGTTAAGGCATGTGGAACATAATTGAGTAGGCGGGAAAACCACGACCTTCTCACAATATAAACAGGTATGATTTAGTAGAGAAGGAGTACCTTCTAACATGTCAGAGTCCTCCATAGCTCAGGTTATAACCACAGGAGGACACAAATAAAAACATTTTTTATTATAGAAAACTGCACCTTTATACTCACAATGGCTGGGGCACTCACCACCTCCTAGACCCAGACAGGAAAAGCTCTCCTCAGGTTCAAGTCTCAGCCAGAATGGAGGAAATTAACATAGACCACACCCGGTCACATGGAGTGCAAGACAGTACTTCCCCTGTTATTACAATTACGGCAAGTAATAGGGGCTGTGCAACACTATCAAAAACGAAAGTGAAACCTGTTTGTTCCAGCCAAAAACACACAGTCTATCAGCCCAGGAAAAAATCCCACAAAGCAGCATGTAAATAATTAATACACTGATTATATAACCCCAACTGTTCAATAAACCCCCTTCAGAGGATATTAACCCTGGATCCTATCAAGGTATAAAGGAGCCACACTGACGCCGTTATAGCGTTTTATGTGTAAACATTGAAACGATATTACCTCCAGGATCCATGCTGTGGAACAGAAGTGTGACAGTCTTATAGCAGCGCTCCTGACATGGACTTGAGTGAGAGAAAGCAGGCAGTGAAACTCGTCAACACTGATTGCTTATGAGTTGTTAGCAGTAGTCTGGATGGTTTCGCAGAAAAACTTTCCCTGCATCTCCAGACTCTAACTTTCATCAATAATCTCACTGAGAGGTTGACATGACTACTTAAAACTCCAGTCCTATCTCGAAGGGCAGATACCCTTTTTCAGGACTCTCCGAATCCTCTGAAAATTCTCTGCAACCTCCTAATGTGACGAAAGGCAAAGAATGACTAGGGTAATGAGGCAGTGGGAGGGATATGTAAGCCTTTGGCTGGGGTGTCTTTGCCTCCTCCTGGTGGCCAGGTGTTGTATTTCCCAACAGTAAGGAATGAAGCCGTGGACTCTCCATATTTTAGGAAGGAAAAGAATAACTGTGTTTCCAGAGCATAGTATCTTTAACAGCAACCAATTATCAATAGTCAAACACAAGCACCCAAGTGCCATGGTTGAAGCAATCAGTTTTAACTTTAGGCAGCAAACTATCTGATTAGCCACGTACATCAAAACAGTTGATAACAGTTAAAGACTTTAGATGACCTTCATTATACATGTACATCTCCCCTGAAGGAGGAACATTCCCTTAACAAATGGACAGTGTATTTTTGACTGCTTTCATTGTTATTGCTTTTGGTATTCATCCTCTGATGTCTGCAATAATTTACTTTGCCAATGTCATTTATAAATAAATTATATATATATATATATATATATATATATATATATATATATAAAAACAGTTAAAAACAAAGGCAGAGAGTCAGCCGTAGTAGCTTTGAAAAGTGAGCCTGGTGCATTCAAATGTATTTGAATTAGAAAATGCTCAATATTCAGGGCTAAACCAAACGAAAAATAGATGCAAAACTTTGCAAAGTTGTTTAATGATGTATATAATAACATTTTATATACAAATATTAGTGTACTGTCCCCTTAAGAGGATCACAAGCAGACTAATGTGTTAAAACAAAGCAAGTAAATTGTGAACATACAGAGCAATACTTGCACACTAAGAAAAGTACACACCTCAAAGAAAGTATATGGACTTATACCAATACCAGAGCGCCTTGGAGTGCTAACCCCCAGTTCTAGAAATCTTGTAGGACAAACAAAGGTCCCTCTCCAGTCAAACAGAAAATTACCCAAAGCCCCAATTAGGTCTAATACAAACGTAGCATGAACTAGGTCGCAAAGCACACATAATTTATTGTATTTAAAAATTACTGTAATGCATAGAAAATACTAACATACCAGAAGGATACTTAACCCCACCAGGAGTTAATTCCGTGTGTACCAGGTGCAAGGTTAATAAACCACCCATGGAACAGTAGATTAAAAGGATAGCAATTGGCAAAGTACTAGAGAAGAACACCCATCCTAGACACGCCAGACTATTTTAACCTTTTTTTCGAGCGATTCCTCCGACCCCTCAGCACATTAAAAATTCCATAGAAGACTTACTTGCTACTATGGCCACCATGAGAGAGTGAAAAACAAGTGCGCAGACAAAATGGCGGGAAAGTAATTAACGCTCTCCATGCTGGAGAAGTTTCCACCCGCAATGCGCAACATTAAGTATGTTGCGCACCTAAAAACACACTCCTGGCACTGAGGGAAAATGGGCATCTACTCTCTCTGAAGAATAATCTGCACATCTTCATTCTTCACTTTCCTCCAGCAAAAGCAAAGACAAGACTGATTAACTAGTGAAATGGGAGGGGTTTTATAGGGCTTTGGGAATATTTGCCTCCTCCTAGTGGCAGGGAAAAGTAATTCCCAGGAGTAATGGATCTTGGACTCTCACCATCTGTATGAAATAAATAATGCTTACACACATTTTATTACTCTAGCACATGTGGCAGTTCTCGGTTAATGCCAATCACAATTTAATGAGAAGGCCTGCATACAGCAATCTAAACCAACCAAACTCAATACTTATAGAAGACCATGTGATTTATTCGCACAATTGTTTGAGCATAGCATTGTACATATATACAGTATTTGGCCAAACGTATGTTGACAGTTCAGGTGTTTCAGTCACACCCATTGTTAACCAGTGCATAAAATTCAGCACATAAAATCGCTATAGAAAAACCATTGAAAGCCCAATGGGTCATACTGAAGAGCTCAGTCACTTTAAACGTAGAACTGTCATAGGACGCCACTTTTGCCTCAAGTCAGTATGTTAAATTTCTGCCCAGCCAGATCTGCCCCAGAAATTTCCAGTAATTATTTTAATGGTAAAGTGTTTAGTAGCAACAACAGCCCAGCCACAAAGAGGTAGAACACACAAACTCACAGACAGGGCAGCAGTTGAAGCGCATTCAGCGTAAAAAAAATCACTTGTTATAAAGTTAAAAACTACCTGTGGAAGGAATATAAGCACAAGGACTTTGCATGGGGAGCTTCACAAAATGGGTTTCCAAGGCCGAGCAGCAGTACACAAGCTTCACATCAACATCCACAATGCCAAGCATCGGCTGGAGTGGTGTAAAGCATGCCACAACTGGACTCTGGAGCGATGAATCAAGCATCTAGCAGTCTGATGGAAGAACCTGGGTGTGGCGTATGCCAGGAGAATGCTACATACCAAAATGCATAGCACCCACTGTAAAGTTTGGTGCCGGAGGATTAATAGTCTTGTTTTCAGAGTTTGGGCTAGGCCCCTTAGTTCCAGTGAAAAGTCATGTTAATACTATATGATACATAGACATTTTAGGCAACTGGTAGCTTCCAACTATGTGGCTACTGTTTGAAGAAGGCCCTTTCCTGTTCCTGCATGACTTTGCCCCTTTGAAAAAAGTGAGGTCCATGAAGACATGAATTGATAAGTTTGGTGTGGAGGAACTGCTAGCCAGACCTATTTCAACATCAGTGACGTCCTCACAAATGCTATTTAGGCTGAATGGACCCAGATTCCTACAGACACACTTAAAAATCTTGTAGATGTGCCATCAGCGCTATTGTGGCATCACTCTCGGGTGCTGTGCCTTTTCAGGCACACCTTTGACTTTACTTTTGAGTGCATCTTTGCGCCCACACTTGCGCCACTTTTGGTGTGAACTTGCACCTATTTAATGCAGCCTCACTCTGACTTCCTTGCCCAAGTATAGGTCTACCTCTGTGTTACCTAGGTTGTTTTTCTACATTGTTTAATCCTGCTTTACTTTGTGACCTACCCTTTTGCCTTGCCCTCTGGTACATTGAAGGTTTGGTCTGTCCACCTGTTGCTTAATCCTGTTTTGCCTAGTGACCTACTTTTTTGTGTTGCCCCCCTGGTACCCAGGAAGATTACTTTCATCTTGTTGTTGCAGCTTTTTCTACTCTACCTCATTCCTTTAATCCAATTTACTTTAGTCCTGGTATTTTTCTTTACCTTTCCACTTGATGCAGGGATAAGAAGCCTACTGACCACGGTCATAACAGCAAAAAGCCTTTAGAGATGTGGTAAAGGTGAAGACAACTCCATATTAATGCCCATGGTTTCGAAATGAGATGTCCAACAAGCCAAATATTTTTGGATATTACAAACAACACTTAAAAGGGACATGCATTTCTGTTGTGTTGGCTGCTAACGTAAATAAGACAAGTCAATTTTTTTTTCTGCAACTCCATCCACCATCTGCCTTATTTAGAGTAGCCAATTCAAGCTTGAGTCTGCAGACAAGGCTAACTAAACTCATATTGTTCAAATACAGTGCAATGTTTTGCCGTTGATATCTGTTAATAGCCAATTAGAGACAAATATCTAGCAGAATTAGACTTGAGAAGTTGGCAGGGTGCATTTCAAGTTCTGATAATTAGAAATATATTCAACATTTTCAGAGCTAAATTACACTAAAAGGTGGCAAAATAAAGTATATTGCACTGTATTACTACTCATGTCCCTTTAAAGAAAAAATAGATTCTATTATTCGGATAGAACATGTCATTTTAGACAACTTTCTAATTTACTGGTTATGAAATTTTCTTCTTTCTTGGTACCCTTTGCTGAAAAGCAGGAAAATAAGCTCAGGAACGTGTACGTATCTGCACCACTATTAGGCAGCAGTTTTACAAGAATGTGATACATTTGCAAGAGCACTAAATGGCAGCCCTTTTATTGCTGTCACTTAGTGCTCCAAACATGCACACTACCTCCATATGTATTTCCAACAGAGAATAACAAGAGACCAAAGTAAATATGCAAAAAGAAGTAAATTGGAAACTCTTAAAATTGCATGCTTCATGTACCATTAAGTTCTGAACAAGAAAAGAAAAAAAAAAACATAATTTATGTAAGAACTTACCTGATAAATTCATTTCTTTCATATTAGCAAGAGTCCATGAGCTAGTGACGTAAGAGATATACATTCCTACCAGGAGGGGCAAAGTTTCCCAAACCTCAAAATGCCTATAATACACCCCTCACCACACCCACAAATCAGTTTAACGCATAGCCAAGAAGTGGGGTGATAAGAAAAAAGTGCGAAAGCATAAAAAATAAGGAATTGGAATAATTGTGCTTTATACAAAAAAATCATAACCACCACAAAAAGGGTGGGCCTCATGGACTCTTGCTAATATGAAAGAAATGAATTTATCAGGTAAGTTCTTACATAAATTATGTTTTCTTTCATGTAATTAGTAAGAGTCCATGAGCTAGTGACGTATGGGATAATGACTACCCAAGATGTGGATCTTCCACGCAAGAGTCACTAGAGAGGGAGGGATAAAATAAAGACAGCCAATTCCGCTGAAAATAATCCACACCCAAAATAAAGTTTAAATCTTATAATGAAAAAAACTGAAATTATAAGCAGAAGAATCAAACTAAGCAGCTGCCTGAAGTACTTTTCTACCAAAAACTGCTTCAGAAGAAGAAAACACATCAAAATGGTAGAATTTAGTAAAAGTATGCAAAGAAGACCAAGTTGCTGCTTTGCAAATCTGATCAACCGAAGCTTCATTCCTAAACGCCCAGGAAGTAGAAACTGACCTAGTAGAATGAGCTGTAATCCTTTGAGGCGGAGTTTTACCCGACTCGACATAAGCATGATGAATTAAAGATTTCAACCAAGATGCCAAAGAAATGGCAGAGGCCTTCTGACCTTTCCTAGAACCGGAAAAGATAACAAATAGACTAGAAGTCTTTCGGAAATTCTTAGTAGCTTCAACATAATATTTCAAAGCTCTAACTACATCCAAAGAATGCAATGATCTCTCCTTAGAATTCTTAGGATTAGGACATAATGAAGGAACCACAATTTCTCTACTAATGTTGTTAGAATTCACAACCTTAGGTAAAAATTTAAAAGAAGTTCGCAACACCGCCTTATCCTGATGAAAAATCTGAAAAGGAGACACACAAGAAAGAGCAGATAATTCAGAAACTCTTCTAGCAGAAGAGATGGCCAAAAGAAACAAAACTTTCCAAGAAAGTAATTTAATGTCCAATGAATGCATAGGTTCAAACGGAGGAGCTTGAAGAGCCCCCAGAACCAAATTCAAACTCCAAGGAGGAGAAATTGACTTAATGACAGGTTTTATACGAACCAAAGCTTGTACAAAACAATGAATATCAGGAAGATTAGCAATCTTTCTGTGAAAAAGAACAGAAAGAGCAGAGATTTGTCCTTTCAAGGAACTTGCAGACAAACCTTTATCCAAACCATCCTGAAGAAACTGTAAAATTCTCGGAATTTTAAAAGAATGCCAGGAAAAATGATGAGAAAGACACCAAGAAATGTAAGTCTTCCAGACTCGATAATATATCTTCCTAGATACAGATTTACGAGCCTGTAACATAGTATTAATCACAGAGTCAGAGAAACCTCTTTGACTAAGAATCAAGCGTTCAATTTCCATACCTTTAAATTTAAGGATTTGAGATCCTGATGGAAAAAAGGACCTTGCGACAGAAGATCTGGTCTTAACGGAAGAGTCCACGGGTTGCAAGAGGCCATCCGGACAAGATCCGCATACCAAAACCTGTGAGGCCATGCTGGAGCTACCAGCAGAACAAACGAGCATTCCTTCAGAATCTTGTAGATTACTCTTGGAAGAAGAACTAGAGGCGGAAAGATATAGGCAGGATGATACTTCCAAGGAAGTGACAATGCATCCACTGCTTCCGCTTGAGGATCCCTGGATCTGGACAGATACCTGGGAAGATTCTTGTTTAGATGAGAAGCCATCATATCTATTTCTGGAAGTCCCCACATTTGAACAATCTGAAGAAATACCTCTGGGTGAAGAGACCATTCGCCCGGATGTAACGTTTGGCGGCTGAGATAATCCGCTTCCCAATTGTCTATACCTGGGATATGAACCGCAGAAACTAGACAGGAGCTGGATTCCGCCCATACCAGTATTCGAGATACTTCTTTCATAGCCAGAGGACTGTGAGTCCCTCTCCTTGATGATTGATGTATGCCTCAGTTGTGACATTGTCTGTCTGAAAACAAATGAACGATTCTCTCTTTAGAAAAGGCCATGACTGAAGAGCTCTGAAAATTGCACGGAGTTCCAAAATATTGATTGGTAATCTCACCTCCTGAGATTCCCAAACCCCTTGTGCTGTCAGAGACCCCCAAACAGCTCCCCAACCTGTCAGACTTGCATCTGTTGAAATTACAGTCCAGGTCGGAAGAACAAAAGAAGCCCCTTGAACTAAACAATGTTGATCTGTCCACCACGTCAGAGAGTGTCGTACAATCGGTTTTAAAGATATTAATTGAGATATCTTTGTGTAATCCCTGCACCACTGGTTCAGCATACAGAGCTGAAGAGGTCACATGTGAAAACGAGCAAAGGGGATCGCGTCCGATGCAGCAGTCATAAGACCTAGAATTTCCATTCATAAGGCTACCTAAGGGAATGATTGTGATTGAAGGTTTCGACAAGCTGAAATCAATTTTAGACTCTTGTCTGTCAGACAGAGTCATGGACACTGAATCTATCTGGAAACCTAAAAAGGTTACCCTTGTCTGAGGAATCAATGAACTTTTCGGTAAATTGATCCTCCAACCATGATCTTGAAGAAACAACACAAGTCGATTCGTATGAGATTCTGCTAAATGTAAAGACTGAGCAAGTACCAAGATATCGTCCAAATAAGGAAATACCACAATACCCTGTTCTCTGATTACAGACAGAAGGGCACCGAGAACCTTTTTAAAAATTCTTGGAGCTGTTGCTAGGCCAAACGGCAGAGGCACAAACTGGTAATGCTTGTCTAGGAAAGAGAATCTCAGAAACTGATAGTGATCTGGATGAATAGGAATATGCAGATATGCATCCTGTAAATCTATTGTGGACATATAATGCCCTTGCTGAACAAAAGGCAGGATAGTCCTTATAGTTACCATTTTGAAAGTTGGTATCCTTACATAATGATTCAATATTTTTAGATCCAGAACTGGTCTGAAGGAATTCTTCTTTGGTACAATGAAGAGATTTGAATAAAACCCCAGCCCCTGTTCCAGAACTGGAACTGGCATAATTACTCCAGCCAACTCTAGATCTGAAACACATTTCAGAAATGCTTGAGCCTTCGCTGGATTTACTGGGACACGGGAAAGAAAAAATCTTTTTGCAGGAGGCCTTATCTTGAAGCCAATTCTGTACCCTTCTGAAACAATGTTTTGAATCCAAAGATTTGTGAATTGAATTGATCCAAATTTCTTTGAAAAATCGTAATCTGCCCCCTACCAGCTGGGCTGGAATGAGGGCCGCACCTTCATGTGGACTTGGGAGCTGGCTTTGGTTTTCTAAAAGGCTTGGATTGGTTTCCAAACTGATACCGCTCCTGTGGGTGAAGGATCAGGCTTTTGTTCCTTATTGTGACGAAAGGAACGAAAACTATTATTAGACCTAAATTTACCTTTAGATTTTTTATCCTGTGGTAAAAAAGTTCCTTTCCCTCCAGTAACAGTTGAGATAATAGAATCCAACTGAGAACCAAATAATTTATTACCCTGGAAAGAAAGGGAAAGCAAAGTTGACTTAGAAGACATATCAGCATTCCAAGTTTAAGCCATAAAGCTCTTCTAGCTAAAATAGCTAGAGACATATACCTGACATCAACTCTAATGATATCAAAGATGGCATCACAAATAAAGTTATTAGCATGTTGAAGAAGATTAACAATGCTATGAGAATTATGATCTGTTATTTGTTGCGCTAAAGCTTCTAACCAAAAAGTTGAAGCTGCAGCAACATCCGCTAAAGATATAGCAGGTCTAAGAAGATTACCTGAACATAAGTAAGCTTTTCTTAGAAAGGATTCAATCTTCCTATCTAAAGGATCCTTAAAGGAAGTACTATCTGCCGTAGGAATAGTAGTACGTTTAGCAAGAGTAGAGACAACCCCATCAACTTTAGGGATTTTGTCCCAAAATTCTAATCTGTCAGATGGCACAGGATATAATTGCTTAAAACGTTTAGAAGGAGTAAATGAATTACCCAAATTATTCCATTCCCTGGAGATTACTTCAGAAATAGCATCAGGGACAGGAAAAACTTCTGGAATAACTACAGGAGATTTAAAAACCTTATTTAAACGTTTAGATTTAGTATCAAGAGGACCAGAATCCTCTATTTCTAATGCAATTAAGACTTCTTTAAGTAAAGAACGAATAAATTCCATTTTGAATAAATATGAAGATTTATCAGCATCAACCTCTGAGACAGAATCCTCTGAACCAGAGGAACCATTATCAGAATCAGAATGATGATGTTCATTTAAAAATTCATCTGAAAAATGAGAAGTTTTAAAAGACCTTTTACGTTTACTAGAAGGAGGAATAACAGACATAGCCTTCTTAATGGATTTAGAAACAAAATCTCTTATGTTAACAGGAACACTCTGAGTATTAGATGTTGACGGAACAGCAACAGGTAATGTAACATTACTAAAGGAAATATTATCTGCATTAACAAGTTTGTCATGACATTCATTACAAACAACAGCTGGAGGAACAGATACCACAAGTTTACAGCAGATACACTTAACTTTGGTCGATCCAGCACCAGGCAGCGTTTTTCCAGAAGTATCTTCTGACTCAGTGTCAATCTGGGACATCTTGCAATATGTAATAGAAAAAACAACATATAAAGCAAAATTGATCAAATTCCTTAAATGACAGTTTCAGGAATGGGAAAAAATGCCAGTGAACAAGCTTCTAGCAACCAGAAGCAATAAATAATGAGACTTAAATAATGTGGAGACAATAGTGACGCCCATATTTTTTAGCGCCAAAAAAGACGCCCACATTATTTGGCGCCTAAATGCTTTTGGAGCCAAAAATGACGCCACATCCAGAACGCCGACACTTTTGGCGCAAAAAAATATCAAAAATGACGCAACTTCCGGCGACACGTAAACAGAAAAAAAATTATTATTATTATTATTTTTTTTTGCGCCAAAAAAGTCAGCGCCAAGAATGACGCAATAAAATAAAGCATTTTCAGCCCCCGCGAGCCTAACAGCCCACAGGGAAAAAAGTCAAATTTTAAGGTAAGAAAAAAATTGATTTATTCATATGCATTATCCCAAATATGAAACTGACTGTCTGAAATAAGGAACGTTGAACATCCTGAGTCAAAGCAAATAAATGTTTGAATACATATATTTAGAACTTTATATAAAAGTGCCCAACCATAGCTTAGAGTGTCACAGAAAATAAGACTTACTTACCTCAGGACACTCAACTACATGTAGTAGAAAGCCAAACCAGTACTGAAACGAGAATCAGTAGAGGTAATGGTATATATAAGAGTATATCGTCGATCTGAAAAGGGAGGTAAGAGATGAATCTCTACGACCGATAAAAGAGAACCTATGAAATAGACCCCGTAGAAGGAGATCATTGAATTCAAATAGGCAATACTCTCCTCACATCCCTCTGACATTCATTGCACGCTGAGAGGAAAACCGGGCTCCAACCTGCTGCGGAGCGCATATCAACGTAGAATCTAGCACAAACTTACTTCACCACCTCCATAGGAGGCAAAGTTTGTAAAACTGATTTGTGGGTGTGGTGAGGGGTGTATTTATAGGCATTTTGAGGTTTGGGAAACTTTGCCCCTCCTGGTAGGAATGTATATCCCATACGTCACTAGCTCATGGACTCTTGCTAATTACATGAAAGAAATATATATTTTCAATGCAAATTCAAGTAACAATCAAACTGGCACTTCTTGCATCTATTATAGAATGTTTCTCATTGACATACGTTATACCATAAGCTGCTAAATCTGCAAAAACACAGGTTCCCTTTACTCTATGTTAGAGATCCATGTTAAGCCTCTTTAATGGGCAGAGATAAAAACATTGTTCTTAATGCATCCTTTATGCAAAGAGATCATAATTGTATGACTATTTTAAAATCAAGGTATTTAGCCAAAATCATTGGTTGTTTGTAGCCTCTAATTAAACATACATAGTTTATTAATATAAGCTTTCCTTACCTGAAATATTCTGTCAGCATTCAAAGGCAAAGCAGCAGGGGAGTATGTTGGATCCATATCTGTAAACTCTTCAGCAAAATTCCCAACATCAAGCTCATCCTTAATTACGGGTTTAAATGGGGCAGGTACTTTTTTTGAAGCCAAATCATCCCAATTAAGTTTCTGCAAACAAAATGATGATCCATATTTTTAGCAGGCCTGGCTAATCTGATGAAACGTCTGAGACAGCGAAAATTTAAATTTTTAGGATTCCTTTACATAGAGGGAATTTATGTCAGTTACTAAAACCTTCCCTACCAGGAATATACAAAAGTAATCAGTATGTGCATTTGGAGGTTCTGATGCCTACAAATGTGGAAGGTGGTGGCCAATCACGACATTCGGCTGTATTTGGAGTCTGATTTCTTCTTGTGAATGTGCAACACACTAAGCTCTGAATTTTCAGAGATCATTGTGCATTGCACTTCCACAAGCGGAAATCAGTCTCCAAATCTACATGACTAATCGGCATCCTTTATGCCTTTCTCTCTTTATCCCCACCATCTGACACTTCAGGTCTAGAAGCTATACTGGAGGTGACTGCAACCTTGATGCAGGATGTGTCAGAGCACCACTTTCTCCAAAGGCATCGGCATTGCAAATGTAGAAGCAGAAAGTCTGTGGCAACTCCTCACAAAAAAGCGATAGATCCATATGATAAAACAGATAGGTATAGGGCTCACAGAACATTGAAGGATATTCCAACAGTGCAGAAAACAGCAGACGTGCCGTGAAGGTCCGCCACACTTATTCACCACTATGTACTGCACATACTGGCTTCGCCTTTTAAAGGTAATATAAATCATTAAAAAAAAATATGTAAAACTCCTTCCTGTCATTATGTAGAAAAAGGCACACAGTAAAATGTCAATAGATTCTAACTAAATGTGCTATATGCAGGGCTACATCAATTTATATATAAGAGGTAGAGGAAAAATAAGGTAAACAGATAATCAGGAACTAAATTAATACATTCACATAGGATTCCATATTAATACCAAGAGGATGTCTAGTGCAGAGTGTGAAAATCCATTGTGCTTCCTTAAAAACATAATTATGCTTACTTGATAATTTAATTTCCATCTGTATGGGAAGAGTCCACAGCTGCATTCCTTACTTGTGGGAAATACTGAACCTGGCCACCAGGAGAAGGCAAAGACTCCCCAGCCATGTAAATATGCTTCTAAAAGATCCATAAAAGAAGAAATATCTTCCATAGGATAGAAGTAAATTCGACAAGAGAAGAAATAGCCCCACCTTTAGGGACTTATACCTAAAAACACTAAATTAGCCAAAGGTAAAGGATATAGCTTTTAAAACCTAGAAGAAAGGTAAAAAGAAGCACTAAGTTTAGTTTCCTTACTAAACGTATGATAGATAGCATCTGGAATAAGAAAAACTTCAAGAGTTATCTCAGAAGCTTAAAAAAACAGAATTCAAACATTTGCTATTTTTGTTATCAAGAGGACTAGATTCCTTAATACTCAAAGTAAACAATACTTCCTTAAAGGGACAGTATACACTCATTTTCATATAACTGCATGTAATAGACACTACTATAAAGAATAAGATGCACAGATACTGATATAAAAATCCAGTATAAAACTGTTTAAAAACTTACTTAGAAGCTCACAGTTTAGCTATGTTGAAAAGGTAGCTGGAAAGCCCACTGAAAGTGGGAAATATCAGACACTCCCCCCTCCCCCTTCTTTTGCATATGAAAAGACCCTTTAAACAAACAGCAGCAAGCTGGAGAAGGTAGCTGACAGTATTCACATAAAACTTTGGGGCTTGGTTAGGAGTCTGAAAATCAGAGCAATGTTATTTAAAAATAAGCAAAACTATACATTAAAAAAAAAACAACTTGATGGGCTATATAAATAGATCATCTACAAAACATTTATGCAAAGAAAAACATAATTTATGTAAGAACTTACCTGATAAATTAATTTCTTTCATATTAGCAAGAGTCCATGAGCTAGTGACGTATGGGATATACATTCCTACCAGGAGGGGCAAAGTTTCCCAAACCTCAAAATGCCTATAAATACACCCCTCACCACACCCACAATTCAGTTTAACGAATAGCCAAGAAGTGGGGTGATAAGAAAAAAGTGCGAAGCATATAAAATAAGGAATTGGAATAATTGTGCTTTATACAAAAATCATAACCACCACAAAAAAGGGCGGGCCTCATGGACTCTTGCTAATATGAAAGAAATGAATTTATCAGGTAAGTTCTTACATAAATTATGTTTTCTTTCATGTAATTAGCAAGAGTCCATGAGCTAGTGACGTATGGGATAATGATTACCCAAGATGTGGATCTTTCCACGCAAGAGTCACTAGAGAGGGAGGGATAAAATAAAGACAGCCAATTCCTGCTGAAAATAATCCACACCCAAAATAAAGTTTAATGAAAAACATAAGCAGAAGATTCAAACTGAAACCGCTGCCTGAAGTACTTTTCTACCAAAAACTGCTTCAGAAGAAGAAAATACATAAAAATGGTAGAATTTAGTAAAAGTATGCAAAGAGGACCAAGTTGCTGCTTTGCAAATCTGATCAATCGAAGCTTCATTCCTAAACGCCCAGGAAGTAGAAACTGACCTAGTAGAATGAGCTGTAATCCTTTGAGGCGGAGTTTTACCCGACTCGACATAGGCAAGATGAATTAAAGATTTCAACCAAGATGCCAAAGAAATGGCAGAAGCTTTCTGGCCTTTTCTACAACCGGAAAAGATAACAAATAGACTAGAAGTCTTTCGGAAAGACTTAGTAGCTTCAACATAATATTTCAAAGCTCTAACAATATCCAAAGAATGCAACGATTTCTCCTTAGAATTCTTAGGATTAGGACATAATGAAGGAACCACAATTTCTCTACTAATGTTGTTGGAATTCACAACTTTAGGTAAAAATTCAAAAGAAGTTCGCAAAACACCGCCTTATCCTGATGAAAAATCAGAAAAGGAGACTCACAAGAAAGAGCAGATAATTCAGAGACTCTTCTGGCAGAAGAGATTGCTAAAAGAAACAAAACTTTCCAAGAAAGTAATTTAATGTCCAATGAATGCATAGGTTCAAACGGAGGAGCTTGAAGAGCCCCCAGAACCAAATTCAAACTCCAAGGAGGAGAAATTGACTTAATGACAGGTTTTATACGAACCAAAGCTTGTACAAAACAATGAATATCAGGAAGATTAGCAATCTTTCTGTGAAAAAGAACAGAAAGAGCAGAGATTTGTCCTTTCAAAGAACTTGCGGATAAACCTTTATCTAAACCATCCTGAAGAAACTGTAAAATTCTCGGAATTCTAAAAGAATGCCAAGAAAATGATGAGAAAGACACCAAGAAATATAAGTCTTCCAGACTCTATAATATATCTCTCTGGATACAGATTTACGAGCCTGTAACATAGTATTAATCACAGAGTCAGAGAAACCTCTTTGACCAAGAATCAAGCGTTCAATCTCCATACCTTTAAATTTAAGGATTTGAGATCCTGATGGAAAAAAGGACCTTGCGACAGAAGGTCTGGTCGTAGCGGAAGAGTCCACGGATGGCAAGAGGCCATCCGGACAAGATCCGCATACCAAAACCTGTGAGGCCATGCCGGAGCTACCAGCAGAACAAACGAGCATTCCTTCAGAATCTTGGAGATTACTCTTGGAAGAAGAACTAGAGGCGGAAAGATATAGGCAGGATGATACTTCCAAGGAAGTGATAATGCATCCACTGCTTCCGCCTGAGGATCCCGGGATCTGGACAGATACCTGGGAAGTTTCTTGTTTAGATGAGAGGCCATCAGATCTATTTCTGGAAGCTCCCACATTTGAACAATCTGAAGAAATACCTCTGGGTGAAGAGACCATTCGCCCGGATGTAACGTTTGGCGGCTGAGATAATCCGCTTCCCAATTGTCTATACCTGGGATATGAACCGCAGAAACTAGACAGGAGCTGGATTCCGCCCATACCAGTATTCGAGATACTTCTTTCATAGCCAGAGGACTGTGAGTCCCTCTCCTTGATGATTGATGTATGCTACAGTTGTGACATTGTCTGTCTGAAAACAAATGAACGATTCTCTCTTTAGAAAAGGCCATGACTGAAGAGCTCTGAAAATTGCACGGAGTTCCAAAATATTGATTGGTAATCTCACCTCCTGAGATTCCCAAACCCCTTGTGCTGTCAGAGACCCCCAAACAGCTCCCCAACCTGTGAGACTTGCATCTGTTGAAATTACAGTCCAGGTCGGAAGCACAAAAGAAGCCCCCTGAATTAAACGATGGTGATCTGTCTACCACGTTAGAGAGTGTCGTACAATCGGTTTTAAAGATATTAATTGAGATATCTTTGTGTAATCCTTGCACCATTGATTCAGCATACAGAGCTGAAGAGGTCGCATGTGAAAACGAGCAAAGGGGATCGCGTCCGATGCAGCAGTCATAAGACCTAGAATTTCCATGCATAAGGCTACCGAAGGGAATGATTGTGACTGAAGGTTTTGACAAGCTGAAATCAATTTTAGACGTCTCTTGCCAGTTAAAGACAGAGTCATGGACACTGAATCTATCTGGAAACCCAGAAAGGTTACCCTTGTCTGAGGAATCAATGAACTTTTTGGTGAATTGATCCTCCAACCATGATCTTGAAGAAACAACACAAGTCGATTCGTATGAGATTCTGCTAAATGTAAAGACTGAGCAAGTACCAAGATATCGTCCAAATAAGGAAATACCACAATACCCTGTTCTCTGATTACAGACAGAAGGGCACCGAGAACCTTTGTAAAAAATTCTTGGAGCTGTAGCTAGGCCAAACGGCAGAGCCACAAACTGGTAATGCTTGTCCAGAAAAGAGAATCTCAGGAACTGATAATGATCTGGATGAATCGGAATATGCAGATATGCATCCTGTAAATCTATTGTGGACATATAATGCCCTTGTTGAACAAAAGGCAAGATAGTCCTTACAGTTACCATTTTGAACGTTGGTATCCTTACATAACGATTCAATATTTTTAGATCCAGAACTGGTCTGAAGGAATTCTCCTTCTTTGGTACAATGAAGAGATTTGAATAAAACCCTATCCCCTGTTCCAGAACTGGAACCGGCATAATTACTCCAGCCAACTCTAGATCTGAAACACAATTCAGAAATGCTTGAGCTTTCACTGGATTTACTGGGATACGGGAAAGAAAAAATCTCTTTGCAGGAGGTCTCATCTTGAAACCAATTCTGTACCCTTCTGAAACAATGTTCTGAATCCAAAGATTGTGAACAGAATAGATCCAAATTTCTTTGAAAAAACGTAACCTGCCCCCTACCAGCTGAGCTGGAATGAGGGCCGCACCTTCATGTGGACTTAGAAGCTGGCTTTGCCTTTCTAGAAGGCTTGGATTTATTCCAGACTGGAGATGGTTTCCAAACTGAAACTGCTCCTGAGGATGAAGGATCAGGCTTTTGTTCTTTGTTGAAACGAAAACGATTATTAGCCCTGTTTTTACCCTTAGATTTTCTATCCTGTGGTAAAAAAGTTCCTTTCCCACCAGTAACAGTTGAGATAATAGAATCCAACTGAGAACCAAATAATTTGTTACCCTGGAAAGAAATGGAAAGTAGAGTTGATTTAGAAGCCATATCAGCATTCCAAGTTTTAAGCCATAAAGCTCTTCTAGCTAAAATAGCTAGAGACATAAACCTGACATCAACTCTGATAATATCAAAAATGGCATCACAGATAAAATTATTAGCATGTTGAAGAAGAAGAATAATATTATGAGAATCATGATCTGTTACTTGTTGCGCTAAAGTTTCCAACCAAAAAGTTGAAGCTGCAGCAACATCAGCCAATGATATAGCAGGTCTAAGAAGATTACCTGAACACAGATAAGCTTTTCTTAGAAAGGATTCAATTTTCCTATCTAAAGGATCCTTAAACGAAGTACCATCTGACGTAGGAATAGTAGTACGTTTAGCAAGGGTAGAAATAGCCCCATCAACTCTAGGGATTTTGTCCCAAAATTCTAATCTGTCAGACGGCACAGGATATAATTGCTTAAAACGTTTAGAAGGAGTAAATGAATTACCCAATTTATCCCATTCTCTGGAAATTACTTCAGAAATAGCATTAGGAACAGGAAAAACTTCTGGAATAACCACAGGAGATTTAAAGACCTTATCTAAACGTTTAGAATTAGTATCAAGAGGACCAGAATCCTCGATTTCTAAAGCAATTAGTACTTCTTTAAGTAAAGAACGAATAAATTCCATTTTAAATAAATATGAAGATTTATCAGCATCAATCTCTGAGACAGAATTCTCTGAACCAGAAGAGTCATCAGAATCAGAATGATGTTCATTTAAAAATTCATCTGTAGAAAGAGAAGTTTTAAAAGATTGTTCATGTTTACTAGAAGGAGAAATAACAGACATAGCCTTCTTGATGGATTCAGAAACAAAATCTCTTATGTTATCAGGAACATTCTGCACCTTAGATGTTGAAGGAACTGCAACAGGCAATGGTACATTACTAAAGGAAATATTATCTGCATTAACAAGTTTGTCATGACAATTAATACAAACAACAGCCGGAGGAATAGCTACCAAAAGTTTACAGCAGATACACTTAGCTTTGGTAGTTCCAGCACTAGACAGCGATTTTCCTGAAGTATCTTCTGACTCAGATGCAACGTGAGACATCTTGCAATATGTAAGAGAAAAAACAACATATAAAGCAAAATTGATTAAATTCCTTAAATGACAGTTTCAGGAATGGGAAAAAATGCCAATAAACAAGCTTCTAGCAACCAGAAGCAAAGAAAAAATGAGACTTAAATAATGTGGAGACAAAAGCGACGCCCATATTTTTTAGCGCCAAATAAGACGCCCACATTATTTGGCGCCTAAATGCTTTTTGGCGCCAAAAATGACGCCACATCCGGAACGCCGACATTTTTGGCGCAAAAGGACGTCAAAAAAAAATGACGCAACTTCCGGCGACACGTATGACGCCGGAAACAGAAAAGATTTTTTGCGCCAAAAAAGTTAGCGCCAAGAATGACGCAATAAAATGAAGCATTTTCAGCCCCCGCGAGCCTAACAGCCCACAGGGAAAAAGAGTCAATTTTTTTAAGGTAAGAAAAAATGATTGATTCAAATGCATTATCCCAAATATGAAACTGACTGTCTGAAAATAAGGAATGTTGAACATCCTGAGTCAAGGCAAATAAATGTTTGAATACATATATTTAGAACTTTATAAACAAAGTGCCCAACCATAGCTTAGAGTGTCACAGAAAATAAGATTTACTTACCCCAGGACACTCATCTACAAGTTTGTAGAAAGCCAAACCAGTACTGAAACGAACATCAGCAGAGGTAATGGTATATAAATAAGAGTATATCGTCGATCTGAAAAGGGAGGTAAGAGATGAATCTCTACGACCGATAACAGAGAACCTATGAAATAGACCCCGTAGAAGGAGATCACTGCATTCAAAATAGGCAATACTCTCCTCACATCCCTCTGACATTCACTGCACGCTGAGAGGAAAACCGGGCTCCAACTTGCTGCGGAGCGCATATCAACGTAGAATCTAGCACAAACTTACTTCACCACCTCCATAGGAGGCAAAGTTTGTAAAACTGAATTGTGGGTGTGGTGAGGGGTGTATTTATAGGCATTTTGAGGTTTGGGAAACTTTGCCCCTCCTGGTAGGAATGTATATCCCATACGTCACTAGCTCATGGACTCTTGCTAATTACATGAAAGAAAAATGAGTGTATAATGGCCCTTTAATAAAGAATGAATACATTGATTTTGCTAAATCAAACTTTCAATTCAGTCTCTGAAATAGGATCCTCTGAGTCAGAGAAAACCACATCAGCAGAAATACTACAGTATGCTGTTGATCAATAAAAACTTCATAGGTTTATGAGAAGTTAGGAGAGATCGTTTACGTAAATGTGAAGGTAAAATAGCAGTCATAGCTTTCTCTATGTCTTTTGCAATATAATCCTTAATATCAACAGTAATTTCATATACATTAGACTTTGAAGGTAAAACAGTAGATGTATATGTACTATAGAAACATTATTAGCATGAATAATAAAACATAACAAGTGTTAATTAAACAATACACACTTAGCTTTGGTGGAAATTGTGTACGGGCAGAATAGTTTCTACAGTAACATCAGAGGCAAGATCAGTTTGAGACATCTTGAAAAATGTAACAAAAAAGAAAAATAACATTTAAACGAAATATCCAATTTCCACAAAATAGCAATTTCAGAATGGGAAAAAATGCTTATATGAAAAACAAAAGTAAATATCATAGCCCTCTGTAACAAATGAAAGCAGAAAGCAAAAGAAGGAGAGACTTAATATACCAAAAAATTTTGAGGCAAAAATGACGCCAACAAAGATGACGCAAATGCTGAGAAAAAACCCTTTTGGCGCCAAGGTTAACAGGAAATGACACGATTCGCGTCAGAACAGGCGTGACTTCGCGCCCAAAAAATTGCGTCAACAAAGACGCAAGAAATGGTGTGACTCGCGTCACAACAAACGCAAAAGAATCGCACCAAGAATGACGCAATAAATAGAAGCATTTTGCACCATCGCGAGCCTAATTTGCCCGCAAATTTTTTTTAAAAAAAACATGACCAAAGTTACAACTAGCTGGAACCTCAGGTAAGAAAAAATTTACTACATTTCTCTCAAACATAATTTTCCATGCTGAAACTGTTAGACTGCAAAGGTAAATAAACATAGACCTAACTCATGGCAAATATATGCTATATATATTAAAACTTAAAAAATATAAAGTGCCAAACATAGCTGAGAGTGTTGGAAAAAAAGATATATACAGGTAGCCATCAGTTTACGCCGGGGTTAGGTTCCAGAAGGAATGGTTATAAATCGAAACCATTGTAAATTGAAACCCAGTTTATAATTTAAGTCAATGGGAAGTGACGGGGATAGGTTCCAGGCCCCTCTCAAAATTGTCATAAGTAACATCTAATACATTATTTTTAAAGCTTTGAAATTAAGACTTTAAATGCTAAACAGCATTATAAACCTAATAAAATAATCACACAACACAGAATATATAATTAAACTAAGTTAAATGAACAAAAAAATTTGCTAAACAGTATTATAAACCTAATAAAATAATCACACAACACAGACTTCACTTGCATTTTTCTGCAAACAGTTCTTTCTATGCATTCCAATCTGGACTGATTTATAGACAAGAAGATCTTGTTCCTTTGAAATCTGCTCGATAGCTCAGGTCTGGTTAAACTGATTAATTTCAGCTTGCTTGGCTTTGCTGCAACACAAGCGGACAGCTCCACCTACTGGCTGTTTTAATAAATGCACTGCTTTTCAATGCTTTTCAATAGCAGTCACATGACTGGAAAAAAAGGTTGTTATTCTGAAACGGTGTAAATTGAACCGTTGTAAAACTAGGGCCACATGTACTTACCTGAAGACACCCATCCACATATAGCAGACAGCCAAAACAGTACTGAAACATATCAGCAGAGGTAATGGTAGAGGAGTATGTCGATCTGTAAAGGGAGGTGGCAGATGAATCCCCACAATCAAATTTACAGAGAGCCTTAGAATAGATTTCCAATAGGTGAAAACATGGCATCATTAGGCAAATACTCCCTTCACATCCCTCAAACACTGTACTTTGAGAGGAACTGGGCTTCAAAATACTTAGAAGCGCCGTTCACAGAAGAAATCAAGCACAACTTGCTTCACCATCCTCCAACGAAGTCAAAGTTTGTAAAACTGACGTATGAGTGAGATGGGAGGTGTATTTATAGGCATTTTGAGGTTTGGGAAACTTTGCCCCTTCCAGGTAGGAATGTATATTCCATAAGTCACTAGCTCATGGACTCTTGCCACTTACATGAAAGAAATGACACTTACCTGCACCTCTAGCTGTCTGGCAGGAGGACAGCTCACTCAGCATGAAAGGAAGCCACTCCTCACATAGGCCTGTGGAGAAAAGAAAGGACAGAATAAACCTACACTGGCTTTCTGTACTAGGGCAGCAACATGTTAGAAAAACGCAGTGAGACCCACCCCACAAGTTCCTAACTGCTTAAGAGCCACTACTGCCCTACTGAAGAGACCAACGTGGAGTACGGATAAACCCAATCTTGAAAAGAAAGATCAGAGCAAACCTACTCTGGCTTTCAAAATCTTGATTGAAGTGAAATAAATCAGACACCAAAACTTCACCTTCTTGCACCGAAGGCAAAAAGAATGACTGGGGTTTGTAGGAAGGGGAGTGATACTTAACAGCTTGGCTGTGGTGCTCTTTGCCTCCTCCTGCTGGCCAGGAGTGATATTCTCAACAGTAATTGATGATGCTGTGGACTCACCATATCTTAGGCAAGAAACCTAACTTAGTACGAAGAACTGCCTTATCGGCATGAAAGATCACAAAGCTGAGAGTTCTGAGACTTTCTCAGCAGAAGAGATAGCCAAAAAGAAACAAAACCTTCCAAGATAATAACTTAATATCTATGGAATGCATCGGCTCAAATGGAGCCTGCTGCAATACTCTAAGAACAAGGTTAAGACTCCAAGGAGGAGCAACAGACTTAAATACAGGCCTAAGCCTGAAAAACAGATTGCATATCTGTCACATCCTCCAGACGCTTATGCAGCAAAATGGATTAAGCAGAAATCTGACCCTTCAGGGTACTGGCTGACAAACCTTTCTCCAGACTGTCCTGGAGAAAAGACAAAATTCTAGGAATTCTGACCTTACTCCAAGAGTAGCTCTTTGATTCACACCAATAAAGATATTTACGCCATATCGTATGGTAAATCTTCCTAGTTACAGGGCTTGCGAGCCTGAATCATGGTCTCAATGACCGAATCAAATAAACCACGCTTAGACAGAACGAAGCGTTCAATCTTCAAGCAGTCAGCTTCAGAGAAACGAGATTTGAATGAAGGAAGGGACCTTGAAGTAGAAGGTCCTTCCTCAGAGGCAGTCTCCAAGATGGGAAAGACGACATCTCCACTAGATCCGCAAACCAAATCCTGCTACGCCATGCAGGAGCTATTAGAATCACTGATGCCCTCTCCTCCTCGATATGAGCAATGACTCGTGGAAGAAGAGCAAACGGAGGAAATGGGTATGCCAGCCTGAACTCACAAGGGACCGCCAGAGAATCTATCAGAACGGCCTGAGGACCCCTTGACCTTGAACCATACCTTGGAAGTATGACATTCTGCCGAGACACCATAAGATCCAACTCCGCATTCCCCATTTGAGATTAGGCTGGAGAACACCTCCGGATGAAGTTCCCACTTCCCGGGATGAAAAGTCTGTCAGCTCAGAAAATCCGCTTCCCAGTTGTCCACTCCTGGAATGTGGATGGCAGACAGACCGCAATTGTGAGCTTCCGCCCACTGAATAATCCAAAAACTTCACCTCCTCCATGACGAAGGCAAAGAGAATGACTGGGGCTGGTAGCAAGGGGAGTGATACTTAAAGGGATAGGAAAGTCAAAACTTGCATGATTCAGATACAGCATGTCATTTTAAGACACTTTTGAATTCACTTCTATTTTCAAATGTGCTTCGTTTTCTTATTATCCCTTGTTAAAAACTGAATATGCACATATCATACACTAGTGGGAGCTGCTGCCAATTGGTGCCTGCACACATTTGTCTCTTGTGATTGGCTAAATAGATCTTTTCAGCTTCATCTCAGTAGTGCAATGCTGTCCCTTCAGCAATGGATAACAAGAGAATGAAGAAAATTTGATAATAGAATTAAATTGGAAAGCTGCTTAAAATTGTATGTTCGCTCTCAATCATAAAAGAAAATGTTGGGGTTTACTAACCCTTTAACAGCTTGGTTGTGGTGCTCTTTGCCTCCTCCTGCTGGCCAGATGTGATATCCCAACAGTAATTGATGATTATTTGTTCTGACAAAAGCTATTACTCAAAAAGAAAAGAAAGCATTCATTGCGCTTCTGTGTAGTCTTCTCTGGGGCCAGTGGCAGTGACTGGGGTGCTATTATGTAGGACACACAAAAAAATAAAGGAATGTATACTGTCTCTGCAAGGGAGGCTAACATGTAGCTATTGTATTGGAGGGTTAAACTTATAGTGGGGCCATTTTGGATCCTCTGGGTTGTTAGTGCAGCTCTGAATTATACTAGGTGACTATCACTGTTATAGTGACAAAGTTATAGCACGCAAACTTCCAACATATGCCCTTATATAAGGCAACTAAGTTACTGAAACATGCACTCTTGTAAAGAAAAAAAAAATAGTGACCCTTATCTTATCTGAGATTCATTCAAAGCCCTGGTGAGTGTGAGTGGCAATGAGGGCAGCAGCCAGAAAAGCATAATATTTATGCTGCTTAAAGTAACAAAATGTTAAAATGAAAAAATGTAAACACTGCTTTACATGCATAACTATGCTTGCCTAGTGACTAAAATGAATGTTAAAATATTTGTGCGTGTGCGCTTGTGTGTGTATGTGTGTGATATTTCTTTAAATGGTCATAATTCTGCAAGGCAGAAATTAAAAAGTTTATAGATGTGCTGTACAAGTACTTCTGAAGAAGCACACAAAAAGAGGCAACGTTGAGTAGATCAGACACAATGGTCGGCCAAGGAAACAGTGCAGCAGATGAAACACACATCATGCTTGCTTCCCTTTGCAATGGGAAGATGTCCATCAGTGCCATCAGTTCCAAACAGTCAGAAACCAGTGGGACACTGGAACACCTACTGTCCAAAAAAGTCAGGTCAGAAGTGGTCTTTATGAAAGACTTGCAGCCAAAATGCCATGCCTCCAAAGTGGAAACAAGGCCAAGCGACTCAACTATGCACAAAAACAGGAACTGGAGTGCATAAGAAAGGCTGCAGGTGCTGTGGACTGAGGAGTTAATTTAAATATTTGGCTTAGTAGAAGGCAGTTTGTTCTCTGAAGTCCTGGAGAGCTGTACAAGAATGAGTGTATGCAGACAACAGTGAAGCATGGTGTACGTTCCTTGCAGGGTTGGGGCTGCATTTCTGCAAATGGGGATTTGGAAAGAATCAATGTTATTCTTAATGCTGAGAAGTACAGACAAATACTTATCTATAATGCAATACCATCAGGGAGTCATCTGATTGGTGCCAAATGTATTCTGCAAAATGACAACTACTCCAAACATACAGCCAAAGAAATTAAGAACTATCTTCAGCGTAAAGAACAAGGAATTCTAGAAGTGATGGCATGTCCCCCACAGAGCCCTGATCTCAATCGAGAAACTGTGGTTAGTTTTCCAAGATGTTTGGAACAACCTACCACCGCCTGAAGAACATAAGAACCTTTCTCCCATATGAAGCTTCAGCTGAGGCAAAAGTATCAAATTTGGAAAAAGCATGAATAGAGGACTATGTGGCTGCCTTGCAAATCTGTTCAACAGAGGATTCATACTTGAAAGCCCAAGAAGATGAGACTGCTCTAGTTTTTCTCTCTTTGGCTCTGGTGGAATGAGCCGTTAATTCTCTCAGGAGGCTGCTGTCCAGCTGTCTTATAAGCTAAATGAATAGCACTTTTCAACCAGAGAGAAAGAGTAGTAGAAGTGGCCTTCTGACCCTTACGTTTACCAGAATAAACAATGAACAAAGCAGAAGATTTCTGAAATTTTTTAGTTGCCTGAAGGTAAAACTTAAGAGCAGGCACAACATCCAAATTATGCAAAAGACGTTCCTTCTGGAAAGAAGGATTAGGACAAAAAGGAGGGAACACCAATTTCCTAATTAATATTGTGATCCGACACTACCTTAGGGAGAAACCCTTCGTACGAAGGACCACCTTATCAGCATGAAAAATGAGGTAAGGGGAATCAAATTGCAGACCCGAAAGCTCAGAAACTCTGCAAGCGGAAGCAATAGCAATTAGAATGAAAACCTTCTAAGACAACAACTTAATACCAACAGAATGCATCGGCTCAAACGGAGCCTGCTGCAAAACTTTAAGAACAAGGTTAAGGCTCCAAACACAGGCTTAATTTTGAACAAAGCATGAACATCTGGGAGAACTGCCAAACATTTGTGCAAAAGAATGGACAATACCGAAATCTGACCCTTTAGAGTACTGACTGACAAACCTTTCTCCAGACCTTCATGAAGAAAAGCCAATATTCGAGGAACTTTAACTTTGTTCCAAGAGAACCCCTTAGACTTACACTAATAAAGGTATTTACACCATACCTTATGGTAAATCTTTTGAGTAACAAGTTTACGAGCCTGAAGCAAAGTATCTATGACTTTCTCAGAAAAACCACATCTAGCCAAAACTAGGCGTTTAATCTCCAAGCAGTCAGCTTTAGAGAATCTAGATTTGAATGAAGGAAAGAGTCCAGAATTAGAAGGTCATTCCTCAGAGCCAACCTCCACGGTGGAAAAAAATGACATCCTTATAAGATCTGTGAACCAAGATCTGCGAGGCCATGCAGGAGCTATTAGGATCACAGACGCTCTCTCCTGTTTGACACGGGCGATGACTCGTGGAAGAAGAGCAAGTGAAAGAAATAGGTATGCTAGATTGAAGATCCAAGGAACCGCCAGAGCATCTATTAAAATGGCTTGAGGATCACTTGACCTTGAACCGTACCATGGAAGTTTGGCGTTTTGACGTGATGGCATCAGATCCAACTCCGGAAACCCCTCACCACCTGAAGGTTTATCATTGTGAAAACCTCTGGATGGAGAGCCCACTCTCCTGGATGAAAAGTCTGCCTGCTCAGAAAATCCGCTTCCCAGTTGTCTACCCCTGGGAAGTAGATGGCAGAGAAATGACAATCTAGAGGTTCCGCCCACTGAAGAATGCAAGTCACCTCCTTCATTGCTACGGAACTCCAAGTTCCACCTTGGTGACTGATGTAAGCCACTGAAGTAATATTGTCAGACTGAAATCTGATAAACCGGAGCAAAGCTAGTTGAGGTCAAACTGTCATTGACGATTGCTCTCAACTCCAAAATGTTTATACGAAGAGAAGACTCTTCCCGAGTCCACAGACCCTGCGCCTTTAATGAGCCCCAAACTGCTCTCCAGCCTAAAAGACTGGCATCCGTGGACACAATCACCCAGGAAGGTCTCTGGAAACACGTGCCCTGAGACAGATGATCCTGAGACATCCACCACAAGAGAGAGTCTCTTCTTAGAGGATCCAGAACTATCCTCTGCAAAAGATGCGAATGGCCTCTGTTCCATTTTCTGAGCATGCATAGTTGCAAAGGTCTAAGATAGAACCGAGCATAATGATGTCGATAGAAGCTACCATCAGACAAATCAACTCCATGCATTGAGTTACTGATGGATGAATCACAGACTGGAGATAAAGGCATGAAGCAAGAAGTTTTGATTTTCTGACATCTGTCAGAAAAACCTTCATTGACAGAGAATCTATAATTGTTCCCATGAAACATACCCTTGTATGGAACTCTTCCCCAGATTCACTTTCCACCCGTGGGACCGTAGAATACATAACATCTCTGTATGAGATTTTGCTAGATGAAAAGATGGCGCCTGAATTAAGATGTCGTCCAAATAAGGCACCACAGCAATGCCGTGAGACTTGACCACTGCCAAAAGAGACCTTTGTGAAAATTCTGGGAGCCATAGCAAGGCCAAATGGAAGGGCAACAAACTGGATGTTTGTTTAGGAAGGCAAACCTCAGATACTGGTAATGATCCCTGTGAATGGGAACATGAAGATATGCATCCTTCAGATCTATAATGGTCATGAATTGACCCTCTTGAACCAAAGGAAGAATGGACCGGATAGTTTCCATTTTGAAAGACGGAACCTTGAGAAATTTGATTAAACACTTTCGGTCCAAAATGGGATGGAAAGTGCCCTCTTTTTTGGGAACTACAAAAAGATTTTAATAGAATCCTAGACCCTGTTCCTCTAATGCAGTGCTTTCCAAACTGTGTGTCGGGACACACTAGTGTGTCGGCAGCAGTGTGTAGGTGTGTCCCTGCTTCAGCACAAATTTTTGTAAATTTTTTTTTTTTGGTTTCTGACTTTCCGCATGCCTGCTACGTGACACGTGATTGATACCTAGGGGGACACAGATCATCTTAACCTATTGGCGAAGCTCAGTGAGAACTGAAACTATTCCCATTGGTGGCACATTGGCTCCTGACTGCACGTGTAGTCTCCTTAATCGGCTCATGACTACATGTATAGTCAGTGAGTGGGACAGCAGTGTGTTTGTAGTGCAGGCAGTTGTCAATCGGACTCACCGAGCTCTGAGGGCGGCAGCTTAAACGCTGTGCTGAAGTCGGTGCCGTTTTTTTTTGCAGCTAGCTTCCAGTAGTGCATTGCTGCTCTTGATATATGGATAGGAAGTGGAAGCTTAAAAATGCTTAATGATGAAATTCGAGTGTCTTTATCTAATATTCCACCAAATATTCAGAAACTGTGTTCATCCCATCAACCTCATACATCCCATTAAAATAGTAAGTAGCTATTGGTGTTATTAATTCTTGCACATACTGTTACTTGTATTATTATTATCAGGTATTTGTAGAGCGCCAACAGATTCTGCAGCGCTGGGATGTACTTGTAAATACATTTTGTTATTATATAATTTATGTATGTGTCCGTATCTCTTAAAACAAGTTAGTTTAACCTCCTGTTTGCTTGTACAACTGAATTACTGTGTCGCGAAATAATGTAGGTCTAAAAAGTGTGTCACCAACATGAAAAGTTTGGAAAGCTCTGCTCTAATGGGACTGGAACAATCACTCCCAGGGATGATAGGTCCTTTATGCAATTTAAGAAGGCCTCTCTCTTTATATGGTTTGCAGATAATATTGACAGGTGGAACCTGCCCTGGGAGGACAAGATTTGAATCCTATTCTGTATCCATGGAAAACTATACCTATGGCCCAAGAATCCAGGACATCTTGTATCCAAGCCTGCAGAAAAAAAGAAAGCCTGCCCCCCACCTGATCCATTACAGGATCATGGGTGGCCCCTTCATGTTGATATGTTGATATGCAATCAGTGGAAGACTTCTTGGTTTGCTTCCCCCTATTCCAAGGTTGACGGACCTCCAAGAGGACTTTTGATTGACCCGATTTGGAAGAGGAAGACTTCTGTCCCTTAAAGTTATGAAAGGAACGAAAATTAGAACTCTGACGACCCTTAGGTCTATTCTTCTTATCCTGAGGTAAGAAAGAACCCTTTCCACCAATAATGTCAGAAATAATCTCAGCCATACCTGGACCAAACAAGGTTTTGCCCTTTTAAGGCAAAGATAAAAGCTTAGACTTGGATGTAGCATCTGCAGACCAAGATTTTAACCACAGAGCTCTGCAAGCTAAAACAGTAAAACCATTTTAGCACCCAATCTAAGAACTTGCATATTGGCATCACAAATAAAGGTATTAGCTAATTTGAGAGCTTTGATACGATTTTGGATCTCCTCTATAGTAGTCTCCTCCTGGATAAGATTAGATAAATCATCACACCAATAAGATGCAGCCCCCGCAACTGTAGCAATACTAGCAACAGATTGCCACTGCAAACCATGATGAATATACATTTTCTTAAAAAAAAAAAAGTCCATAGGATATATGGATAAAAGAACTATTCCTATTGAGGATAGTTCTTTCAAAGTAGAGATAGCCCCCTCTACCTTAGGAACTGTGTGCCATGAGTCACGAATAGCATCAGCAACAGGAAACTACTTAAAAGCAGGGGACGAAGAAAAAGAAATCCCCCGCTTACCCCATTTCTGAGTGATGATATCTGCCATACGGAGTATCAAGAACTTGCTTTAAAAGCACTCAGAGGTGTTCTAACTTAAATCTGAAATTAATCTCCTCTGAATCTGTAGCATTGGTCATTACAGTATCAATATAAAAACTCACCCTCAGAAGCCTCTTGGAAAGACTGACTAACGCAGCCTTAGCGGAGCCAGAACCCTTACCAACATTAATATACTTGGATTTCCTCTTATGTTTACCAGAAACCGGAAAAGCTGATAAAGCTGCAGACACAGCAGATGTTATTTGTGCAGCAAAATCCGTAGATAAACACCCCCAGAAGGAGGCTGAGAGGAATCGCAGGGCACTTCATGTGAAATAGAAAGGGACGTTTGAGGAGGAAGCTGAGGCACGGCCTGGACAAGCTCAGGATAGATTTTATCTTTAAAATGTAAAGTCTTATCTAAACATGTTGAACACAATTGCATAGGAGGCATAATCTGAGCCTCTAAACAAAGTAAACATTTAACTAAGGTAGCTGCACCACTTGTTCAGTCTCCATAGTAGCAAAAAGAATTTGAAAATGTTCACAGAATAAACAAATTAGAAAACAAAAGTACAATACCCCACTGCAGAATGAAATCAGAAATAAAAACACTACCTCTATATCCTCAGACTGACTGAGGTAACTCACGACACCAGAACCAGGAGCTCCCACTAGCAACCAGATTGAAAAGAAACAAGATAAACCATCGAGAAACACATTACCACAATATCACCGGCTCCAAGTGCAAAACAAGCGTCAAATTTAAAAACAAAAACTGCCACACAAAATCGAAATAAAAACACAATTTATGCTTACCTGATACATTTATTTCTCTTGTGGTGTTATCCAGTCCACGGATCATCCATTACTTGTGGGATATTCTCATTCCCAACAGGAAGTTTTAAGAGGACACCCACAGCAGAGCTGTTATATAGCTCCTCCCCTAACTGCCATATCCAGTCATTCGACCGAAAACAAGCCGAGAAAGGAGAAACCATAGGGTGCAGTGGTGACTGTAGTTTTATTAAAATTTAGACCTGCCTTAAAAAGGACAGGGCGGGCCGTGGACTGGATACACTACAAGAGAAATACATTTATCAGGTAAGCATAAATTATGTTTTCTCTTGTTAAGTGTATCCAGTCCACGGATCATCCATTACTTGTGGGATACCAATACCAAAGCTAAAGTACACGGATGAAGGGAGGGACAAGGCAGGTACTTAAACGGAAGGTACCACTGCCTGTAAAACCTCTCTCCCAAAAATAGCCTCCGAAGAAGCAAAAGTATCAAATTTGTAGAATTTTGAAAAGGTATGAAGCGAAGACCAAGTCGCCGCCTTGCAAATCTGTTCAACAGAAGCCTAATTTTTAAAGGCCCAAGTGGAAGCCACAGCTCTAGTAGAATGAGCTGTAATTCTTTCAGGAGGCTGCTGTCCAGCAGTCTCATAGGCTAAGCGGATTATGCTTCTTAGCCAAAAAGAAAGAGGTTGCCGAAGCCTTTTGACCTCTCCACTGTCCAGAGTAGACAACAAACAAAGCAGATGTTTGACGGAAATCTTTAGTAGCTTGTAAGTAAAACTTTAAAGCACGAACCACGTCCAGATTGTGTAATAGACGTTCCTTCTTTGAAGAAGGATTAGGACACAAGGATGGAACAACAATCTCTTGATTGATATTCTTGTTAGATACCACCTTAGGTAAAAACCCAGGTTTGGTACGCAGGACTACCTTATCCGAATGGAAAATCAGATAAGGAGAATCACATTGTAAGGCAGATAACTCGGAAACTCTACGAGCCAAGGAAATAGCTACCAAAAAAAGAACTTTCCAAGATAAAAGTTTGATATCTATGGAATGAAGAGGTTCAAACGGAACTCCTTGAAGAACCTTAAGAACCAAATTTAAGCTCCATGGCGGAGCAACAGGTTTAAACACAGGCTTGATTCTAACTAAAGCCTGATAAAATGCCTGAACGTCTGGAACATCTGCCAGACACTTGTGCAAAAGAATAGACAGAGCAGAAATCTGTCCCTTTAAGGAACTAGCTGACAATCCTTTTTCCAAACCTTCTTGGAGAAAGGATAATATCCTGGGAATCCTGACCTTACTCCATGAGTAACCCTTGGATTCACACCAATAAAGATATTTACGCCATATCTTATGATAAATTTTCCTGGTGACAGGCTTTCGTGCCTGTATTAAGGTATCAATGACTGATTTTATCAAAGCGAGGCTTCTCCAAGTCAAGCGTTCAATCTCCATGCAGTCAGTCTCAGAGAAATTAGATTTGGATGGTGGAAAGGACCCTGAAGTAGAAGGTCCTGTCTCATGGTGGAAAGGATGACATGTCCACTAGATCTGCATACCAGGTCCTGCGTGGCCACGCAGGCGCTATCAAACACACTGATGCTCTCTCCTGCTTGATCTTAGCAATCAGTCGAGGGAGCAGAGGAAACAGTGGAAACACATAAGCCAGGTTGAAAGACCAAGGCGCTGCTAGAGCATCTATCAGCGTCGCCTTGGGATCCCTGGACCTGGATCCGTAACAAGGAAGCTTGGCGTTCTGGCAAGACGCCATGAGATCCAGTTCTGGTTTGCCCCAACGATGAATCAATTGTGCAAACACCTCCGGATGGAGTTCCCACTCCCCCGGATGAAAAGTCTGACGACTTAGAAAATCCGCCTCCCAGTTCTCTACACCTGGGATATGGATAGATGATAGGTGGCAAGAGTGAATCTCTGCCCAGCGAATTATCTTTGAGACTTCTAACATCGCTAGGTAACTCCTTGTTCCCCCTTGATGGTTGATGCAAGCCACAGTCGTGATGTTGTCCGGCTGAAATCGGATGATCCTCATTGTCGCTAGCTGAGGCCAAGCCTGAAGAGCATTGAATATCGCTCTCAGTTCCAGAATATTTATTGGAAGGAGTGTCTCCTCCTGAGTCCACGATCCCTGATCCTTCAGGGAGTTCCAGACTGCACCCCAACCTAGAAGGCTGGCATCTGTCGTTACAATTGTCCAATCTGGCCTGCGAAAGGTCATACCTTTGGACAGATGGCCCCGAGATAGTCACCAGAGAAGAGAATCCCTGGTCTCTAGATCCAGATTTAGTAGAGGGGACAAATCTGTGTAATCCCCGTTCCACTGACTGAGCATGCATAGTTGCAGCGGTCTGAGATGTAAGCGTGCAAACGGCACTATGTCCATTGCCGCTACCATTAAGCCGATTACTTCCATACACTGAGCCACCGAAGGGCGCGGAATGGAATGCAGAACACGGCAGGAATTTAGAAGCTTTGATAACCTGGACTCCGTCAGGTAAATTTTCATTTCTACAGAATCTATCAGAGTCCCTAGGAAGGAAACTCTTGTGAGTGGGGATAGAGAACTCTTTTCCTCGTTCACTTTCCACCCATGCGACCTCAGAAATGCCAGTACTACATCCGTATGAGACTTGGCAATTTGGAAGTTTGACGCCTGTATCAGGATGTCGTCTAAATAAGGGTCCACTGCTATGCCCTGCGGCCTTAGGACCGCCAGAAGCGACCCTAGAACCTTCGTAAAGATTCTTGGGGCTGTAGCTAATCCAAAGGGAAGAGCTACAAACTGGTAATGCCTGTCTAGAAAGGCAAACCTGAGAAAACGATGATGATCTTTGTGTATCGGAATGTGAAGATAAGCATCCTTTAGATCCACTCTAGTCATATATTGACCCTCCTGGATCATAGGTAGGATGGTACGAATAGTTTCCATCTTGAATGATGGAACTCTGAGGAATTTGTTTAAGATCTTTAGATCCAAAATTGGTCTGAAGGTTCCCTCTTTTTTGGGAACCACAAACAGATTTGAGTAAAAACCCTGTCCCTGTTCCTCCTTTGGAACTGGATGGATCACTCCCATAACTAGGAGGTCTCGTACACAGTGTAAGAATGCCTCTCTCTTTATCTGGTTTGCAGATAATTGTGAAAGGTGAAATCTCCCTTTTGGGGGGGAAGCTTTGAAGTCCAGAAGATATCCCTGGGATATAATTTCCAACGCCCAGGGATCCTGAACATCTCTTGCCCACGCCTGAGCGAAGAGTGAAAGTCTGCCCCCTACTATATCCGTTACCGGATAGGGGGCCGTTCCTTCATGCTGTCTTAGAGGCAGCAGCAGGCTTTTTGGCCTGCTTACCTTTGTTCCAGGTCTGGTTTGGCCTCCAGACCGTCTTGGACTGAGCAAAAGTTCCCTCTTGTTTTGCATTAGAGGAAGTTGATGCCGTACCTGCCTTGAAGTTTCTTAAGGCACGAAAATTAGACTGTTTGGCCCTTGATTTGGACCTGTCCTGAGGAAGGGCATGACCGTTTTCTCCAGTGATATCAGCAATAATTTCCTTCAAACCAGGCCCGAATAGGGTCTGCCCCTTGAAGGGAATATTAAGCAGCTTAGATTTTAAAGTCACGTCAGCTGACCATGATTTAAGCCATAGCGCCCTGCGCGCCTGTATAGCAAAACCAGAATTCTTAGCCGTTAGTTTAGTCAAATGAACAATGGCATCAGAAACAAAAGAATTGGCTAGCTTAAGTGCTCTAAGTTTGCCAAGTATGTCATCCAATGGAGTCGCTACCTGTAAAGCCTCTTCCAGAGACTCAAACCAGAACGCCGCAGCAGCAGTGACAGGAGCAATGCATGCAAGGGGCTGAAGGATAAAACCTTGTTGAATAAACATTTTCTTAAGGTAACCTTCTAATTTTTTACCCATTGGATCTGAAAAAGCACAACTGTCCTCGACAGGGATAGTAGTACGCTTTGCTAGAGTAGAAACTGCTCCCTCCACCTTAGGGACTGTCTGCCATAAGTCCCGTGTGGTGGCGTCTATAGGAAACATTTTTCTAAAAATTGGAGGGGGAGAGAACGGCACACCTGGTCTATCCCATTCCTTAGTAATAATTTCTGTAAACCTTTTAGGTATTGGAAAAACATCAGTACACACCGGCACTGCATAGTATTTATCCAGTCTACACAATTTCTCTGGCACTGCAATTGTATCACAGTCATTCAGAGCAGCTAAAACCTCCCTGAGCAATACGCGGAGGTGTTCAAGCTTAAATTTAAATGTAGAAATATCAGAATCCGGTATCTTTCCTGAGTCAGAAACATCACCCACAGACTGAAGCTCTCCTTCCTCAGCTTCTGCATATTGTGAGGCAGTATCAGACATGGTTCTTAAAGCGTCAGTATGCTCTGCATTTCGTCTAACCCCAGAGCTATCTTGCTTACCTCTAAATTCAGATAGTCTGGCTAATACCGCTGACAGTGTATTATATCCATGACTGCCGCCATGTCTTTTATGGGCGCCCTAGATGTACTTGGCGCCATTTGAGCGTGAGTCCCTTGAGCGGGAGTCAAAGGATCTGACACGTGGGGAGAGTTAGTCGGCATAACTTCCCCCTCGTCAGATTCCTCTGGTGATAAATTTTTTAAAGACAGAATATGATCTTTATTGCTTAAAGTGAAATCAGTACATTTGGTACACATTCTAAGAGGGGGTTCCACCATGTCTTTTAAACATAATGAACAAGGAGTTTCCTCTATGTCAGACATGTTTGTACAGACTAGCAATGAGACTAGCAAGCTTAGAAAACACTTTAAATCAAGTTAACAAGCAAACATAAAAAACGGTACTGTGCCTTTAAGAGAAACAAACTTTGTCAAAATTTGAAAAACAGTGAAAAAAGGCAGTAAATCAAACGAAATTTTTACAGTGTATGTAATAAGCCAACAGAGCATTGCACCCACTTGCAAATGGATGATTAACCCCTTAGTTCAAAAAACGGATCAAAAAAACGATTTAGACATTTTTTAACAGTCACAACAAACTGCCACAGCTCTGCTGTGGCCCTACCTTCCCCAATAAACGACTTTGGGCCCTTTAGAGATGTCCTGTAGCATTCAGGGGACTTCTGAGGAAAACTGGATGTCTCCGTCTGTAATTTTAACTGCGCAAAAAAGCGCTAAAATAGGCCCCTCCCACTCATACTACAACAGTGGAAAGCCACAGGAAACTGTTTCTAGGCAAAAATAAAGCCAGCCATGTGGAAAAAACTAGGCCCCAATACAGTTTTATCACCAAAGCATATATAAAAATGATTAAACATGCCAGCAAACATTTTATATTGCATTTTTATAAGGGTGTTACCCCTGAGAGTAAGCATGATACCAGTAGCTATTAAATCACTGTATTCAGGCTTAACTTACATTAATCCGGTATCAGCAGCATTTTCTAGCATTTCCAATTCTAGAAAAAAATTGTAACTGCACATACCTCATAGCAGAGTAAACTGCACGCCATTCTCCCGCTGAAGTTACCTCTCTCCTCAGACATATGTGAGAACAGCAATGGATCTTAGTTACAACCTGCTAAGATCATAGAAAACTCAGGCAGATTCTTCTTCTATTTACTGCCTGAGATAAAATAGTACAACTCCGGTACCATTTAAAAATAACAAACTTTTGATTGAAGAAAAAAAACTAACTATTTTTCACCACTCTCTCTCACTACCTCCATGCTTGTTGAGAGTTGCAAGAGAATGACTGGATATGGCAGTTAGGGGAGGAGCTATATAACAGCTCTGCTGTGGGTGTCCTCTTGCAACTTCCTGTTGGGAATGAGAATATCCCACAAGTAATGGATGATCCGTGGACTGGATACACCTTACAAGAGAAAACACATCAAATCAGGGAAAATAAAATAACCCTGAAACATCCAGCCTTACTCAGCCTCAAAATCTATTGCTAAAATGTAACCCCTAATATTCTTCTCTTCTAGTTGTCCTTTATTTTTATTATATATATATATATATATATATATATATATATATATATATATATATATATATACATATTTTAAGGAAATAAAGTGAGACCCATAAAAAATATCCACATAGGATTAACCTCTAAAGTACTGCCCTCAATACCTACGAGGCAAAAGCACATACCTGTGGATCCGTCAGCAGGGCAGGAACAGCTTCTAAGGTGTGACTGATACACCAACATCTGTCAGGGACCTGTAGAAAAAGAAAAACCTGAGTAACAAACTCTGGTTTTCTATCAAAGGGGTAGCATAAGCATTAGAAATAAGACAAGGACTACCTTGTCACCTTCTAATTGCTAAAAGCCACCATTACTCCTACCAAGGATACAGCATAGCCCCAAATCCTTGCTTGCAGGGAAAAGTACCTATTAAAGGATTAATATCTTCAGACACCTTCTTCACCATCCTCCCGTGATCAAGGCAAAGAGAATGACTGGGGGTTATGGGTAAGGGAAGTGATACTTAACAGCTTTGCTGGGGTGCTCTTTGCCGCCTTCCCCGTGCCCAGCATCACAATATCAGGAACACTTTGAAGCCAGGCTTCCACATTTTCTCTCTTGTAATGTCCCTTCTCTCATCTTAGGGGACTTCAACATACCCCTTGATAAGCCTAACATGCCTGCTGCCTCTACACTATCCCTTACCACCTCTTTAGGCCTGTCCCAATGGACATCTCCAACCCATTGTGAAGGCAACTCCATAGACCTGGTCTTCACTAATCTCTGTGCTGTTTCCAACTCCTTTAACTTCCCCTTTCCTCTCTCTGACCACCATATATTAACTTTCTCTCTTACTCTACCTGCTACATCTTTGCAAGCCCCCAAAAAACTGCTACCTTACAGGAATTTAAATGACTTGGATCTCTCAGACTTTTCCACTCAACTGAGTCCTCTGCTCTCTGACATTTCATCCCTCTCTTGTCCAATCCTCGTGACTCTACAGTATATTTCGGCACTAAAATAAACACTTGACAAAACTGCACCCTCCACTCTTCGACGTACATCAATCACTCAACGGCAACCGTGGCACACCAAACAGACCAGATATCTTCAGCGATGCTCACGGGCTGCAGAACGGCAGTGGAGGAAATTGCGCATCTGTACTGATTTCCAGCATTATAAATTCACCCTTAAGTCCTACAACTCTGCGTTCAGCCTGGCCAAACAAGTCTATTTTTCCTCCCTTGTGTCATCTCACGCATCCAACCCCAGAAAGCTATTCTCAACCTTTAACTCCCTTCTACGTCCGCCTGCAACCCCGCCCACTACTAACCTCAGTGCTGACATTATTGATGATCACTTCAAAAATACATTTGACACCATTAGAAAAGAGATCTGCACCTCACACCCCTCAAACACAGCAATTCTACCCACCCCTTCTATTAACAAAACTCTATGCTACTTCCCTCCTGTAACAAAGGAAGAAGTCTCTGCACTCCTATCCTTGGCTCATCTCACAACCTGCCCACTTGACCCTATTCCTTCACAACTTATTCCCTCTCTCTGCTTCACTAACCCCTACCCTAACTCATCTCTTTAACTAATCTCTCACCACTGGCGCATTTCCCGACAAGCATGCGTCAATCATAACAATACTAAAAAAGCCCTAGCTTGACCCCTCCACGCCTTCTATCGACCCGTCTCCTTCCCTTTGCTTCAAAATTATTGGAACAACTAGTCTATAATCGCTAACTCAATTTCTCACAACTAACTGTAATGGCAAAAGGCCATTACTCCTTACTAATTCTTCTAGACCTGTCCGCAGCTTTTGACACAGTTGACCATCCTCTCCTCCTTAAAATACTACATTCATTTGGCATCCGAGACACAGCTCTCTCCTGGTTTGCTTCATATCTCTCAAATTGCTCGTTTTCAGTTTCCTGTAACACCATATTTTGTGATCCAATGCTTCTCTCAGTTGGAGTACCGCAAGGCTCTGTTTTAGGCCCCTTGCTTTTCTCTCTCTATACATCCTGCTTTGGAAAACTTATAGCCTCCTTTGGATTCCAGTACCACTTATATGTTGATGAAACCCAAATCTATCTTTCTTCTCCTGATACCTCTCACTCTTTACTCAACCAGATTTATGACTCCCTCTCTGCAATTTCCTCTTGGATGTTTTCACATTACCTCCAACTCAATCTGTCCAAAACTGAGCTGCTTCTTATCCCCCCCTCTTCGAGACATCCAACATCTGACATTTCTCTGATGGTTGGAGACTCTATTCTCAACACCTCACTCCAGGTCCGCTGTCTTGGGGGTCACACTAGACTCGAAACTCACGTTCAACCCACATATACAAGCACTTACCAAATGCTGCGGTTCACACCTATGCAACATTTCCAGAATTCGTCTCTTCCTTACTCAAAAAAACTACAAAAATACTTATTCATTCCCTCATTTTGTCACACATTGATTATTGCAATCTAATCCTAAATGGCCTTCAAAAACACTGCCTCTCCTCCCCCCAATCTATTATGAATGCTTCTGCTAGACTCATCCACCTAAGTTACCGATCTACATCAGCTGCTCCACTCTGCCAGTCTCTACACTGGCTCCCCATAGACTCCAGAATACAATTTAAAGTATTAACCCTAACTTACAAATCACTCAGTCTAACTAACAACTATATTTCCTCTCTCATTGTGAAATATTCCCCATCCCGTCCTTTTCGACCAACCTCTGACCTACGTCTCTACACTCCTGTTATCACTACGTCTTACTCCCACCTCCAAGACTTTGCATGTGCTGCTCCTGTCCTCTGGAACTCTCTACCCCGCTCCATAAGACTGTCTCCAACCTTGTATAGCTTCAGACGCTCCTTGAAAACCCACCTATTCAGAGAAGCTTACCATCTCTCCTGCTAACCAAACTAATACATGAACTGCCTGGCTCACTGCTGCAATTACAACCGATGTAACAAGCTACCCCAACCTTATGTCTCTGCACCCTAAACCTATAGACTGTGAGCTCTCCGGAGCAGGGCCCTCTTCCACCTGTACTAGATTTGTTTAGTTTTGTTATGTTTGTATTTTATCACAAATCTTTGTCATTTTATACCCCTATCATTGTACCCAGCGCTACGGAAATTTGGCGGAGCTATACAAATAAATGATAATAAGAATATCCCACTAGTAATTAGAATGAATCGTGGACTCTCTATGCCATTGGAAAGAAAGATTTATTTAAATACAGGTGGCCCTCGTTTTACAACGGTTCAATTTACACCGTTTCAGAATAACAACCTTTTTTTCCAGTCATGTGACTGCTATTGAAAAGCAGTGCATTTATTAAAATAGCCAGTAGGTGGAGCTGTCCGATTGTGTTGCAGCAAAGCCAATCAAGCTGAAATTTATCAGTTTAACCAGACCTGAGCTATCGAGCAGATTTCAAAGGAACAAGATCTTCCTGTCTATAAATCAGTCCAGATTGGAATGCATAGAAAGAACTGTTTGCAGAAAAATGCAAGTGAAGTCTGTGTTGTGTGATTATTTTATTAGGTTTATAATGCTGTTTAGCAAATGTTTTTGTTAATTTAACTTGGTTTAATTATATATTCTGTGTTGTGTGATTATTTTATTAGGTTTATAATGCTGTTTAGCATTTAAAATCTTCATTTCAAATCTTTAAAAATAATGTATTAGGGGTTACTTATGACAATTTTGAGAGGGGCCTGAAACCTATCACCCTCACTTCCCATTGACTTACATTATAAACTGGGTTTCAATTTACAACGGTTTCGATTTACAACCATTCCTTCTGGAACCTAACCCCGGCGTAAACTGAGGGCTACCTGTATGTATATTTTAGGAGGAGAGCATGGAAAGAGGTGACATGATGGAAACATTCAAATATATGAAGGGACTTAAAGTGGAAGCTGAAAGCATTTTCCACTAAAAGTGTTTTACCAAAACAGTCACAATATAAAGTTAGAGGGTAGCAGATTCAGGAGAAATGAGAGGAAGTAGGGTTTTTTTTTTTTTACAGAAAGGGTGGTGGATTCATGGAATAAACTTCCAATAGAGGTGGTAAACACAAGAAAACATAATTTATGCTTACCTGATAAATTCCTTTCTCCTGTAGTGTAGTCAGTCCACGGGTCATCCATTACTTATGGAATATATCTCTTCCTAACAGGAAACTGCAAGAGAATTACCCAGCAGAGCTGCTATATAGCTCCTCCCCTCACATATCATACTCAGTCATTCGACCAAAGCAGACGAGAAAGGAGGAACCATAGGGTACAGTGGTGACTGGAGTTTAATTAAAATTTAGACCTGCCGTAAAAACAGGGCGGGCCGTGGACTGACTACACTACAGGAGAAAGGAATTTATCAGGTAAGCATAAATTATGTTTTCTCCTGTTAAGTGTAGTCAGTCCACGGGTCATCCATTACTTATGGAATACCAATACCAAAGCTAAAGTACACGGATGAAGGGAGGGACAAGGCAGGAACATTAAACAGAAGGAACCACTGCCTGAAGTACCTTTCTCCCAAAAATAGCCTCCGACGAAGCAAAAGTGTCAAATTTGTAAAATTTTGAAAAAGTGTGAAGCGAAGACCAAGTCGCAGCCTTGCAAATCTGTTCAACAGAGGCCTCATTTTTAAAGGCCCAGGTGGAAGCCACAGCTCTAGTAGAATGAGCTGTAATCCTTTCAGGAGGCTGCTGTCCAGCAGTCTCATAGGCTAAGCGTATTATGCTACGAAGCCAAAAAGAGAGAGAGGTAGCCGAAGCCTTTTGACCTCTCCTCTGTCCAGAGTAAACGACAAACAGGGAAGAAGTTTGACGAAAATCCTTAGTTGCCTGCAAATAGAATTTCAGGGCACGGACTACGTCCAGATTATGCAAAAGTCGTTCCTTCTTTGAAGAAGGGTTAGGACACAGAGATGGAACAACAATCTCTTGATTGATATTCCTGTTAGTAACTACCTTAGGTAAGAACCCAGGTTTAGTATGCAGGACTACCTTGTCTGAATGAAAAATCAGATAAGGAGAATCACAATGTAAGGCAGATAACTCAGAGACTCTTCGAGCCGAGGAAATAGCCATCAAAAACAGAACTTTCCAAGATAACAGCTTGATATCAATGGAATGAAGGGGTTCAAATGGAACGCCTTGAAGAACATTAAGAACTAAGTTTAAGCTCCACGGCGGAGCAACAGACTTAAACACAGGCTTAATCCTAGTTAAAGCCTGACAGAAAGCCTGAACGTCTGGAACTTCAGCCAGACGTTTGTGTAGAAGAATAGACAGAGCAGAAATCTGTCCCTTTAACGAACTAGTAGATAAGCCCTTTTCTAAACCCTCTTGTAGAAAGGACAATATCCTAGGAATCCTAACCTTACTCCATGAGTAACTCTTGGATTCGCACCAATGTAAATATTTACGCCATATCTTATGGTAAATTTTTCTGGTAACAGGCTTCCTAGCCTGTATAAAGGTATCAATAACCGACTCCGAGAAGCCACGCTTTGATAGAATCAAGCGTTCAATCTCCATGCAGTCAGCCTCAGAGAAATTAGATTTGGATGTTTGAAAGGACCCTGAATTAGAAGGTCCTGTCTCAGAGGCAGAGACCACGGTGGACAGGACGACATGTCCACTAGGTCTGCATACCAGGTCCTGCGTGGCCACGCAGGCGCTATCAGAATCACCAAAGCTCTCTCCTGTTTGATCTTGGCAATCAAACGAGGAAGCATCGGGAATGGTGGAAACACATAAGCCATGTTGAAGACCCAAGGGGCTGTCAGAGCATCTATCAGCACCTCTCCCGGGTCCCTGGACCTGGATCCGTAACAAGGAAGCTTGGCGTTCTGACGAGACGCCATGAGATCCAGATCTGGTTTGCCCCAACGACGAATCAGTTGAGCAAAGACCTCCGGATGAAGCTCCCACTCCCCCGGATGAAAAGTCTGGCGACCTTAGAAAATCCGCCTCCCAGTTCTCCACGCCTGGGATGTAGATCGCTGACAGGTGGCAAGAGTGAGACTCTGCCCAGCGAATTATCTTTGAGACTTCCAACATCGCTAGGGAACTTCTGGTTCCCCCTTGATGGTTGATGTAAGCCACAGTCGTGATGTTGTCCGACTGAAATCTGATGCAGCGGTCTGAGATGCAGGCGCGCAAATGGTACTATGTCCATTGCCGCTACCATTAAGCCGATTACTTCCATGCACTGAGCTACTGACGGGTGTGGAATGGAGTGAAGGACACGGCAAGCATTTAGAAGTTTTAATAACCTGGCCTCTGTCAGGTAAATTTTCATCTCTACAGAATCTATAAGAGTCCCTAGAAAGGGAACTCTTGTAAGTGGTAATAGAGAACTCTTTTCCACGTTCACCTTCCACCCATGCGACCTCAGAAATGCCAGAACTATCTCTGTATGAGACTTGGCAGTTTGAAAACTTGACGCTTGTATCAGAATGTCGTCTACGTACGGAGTCACCGCTATGCCTCGCGGTCTTAGTACCGCCAGAAGTGATCCTAGAATTTTTGTAAAGATTCTTGGAGCCGTAGCTAATCCGAAGGGAAGAGCTACAAACTGGTAATGCCTGTCTAGGAAGGCAAATCTCAGATACCGGTAATGGTCCTTGTGAATCGGTATGTGAAGGTAGGCATCCTTTAGATCCACTGTGGTCATGTACTGACCCTCTTGGATCATGGGAAGGATGGTTCGAATAGTTTCCATTTTGAATGATGGAACTCTTAGAAATTTGTTTAGGATTTTTAAGTCCAAGATTGGCCTGAAGGTTCCCTCTTTCTTGGGAACCACAAATAGGTTTGAATAGAATCCCTGCCCGTGTTCCGTCCGCGGAACTGGGTGGATTACCCCCATTAGTAAGAGGTCTTGTACACAGAGTAGAAACGCCTCTTTCTTTATTTGGTTTGCTGATAACCTTGAAAGATGAAATCTCCCCCGTGGAGGAGAAGTTTTGAAGTCCAGGAGATATCCCTGAGATATGATCTCCAACGCCCAGGGATCCTGGACATCTCTTGCCCAAGCCTGGGCGAAGAGAGAAAGTCTGCCCCCACTAGATCCGTTTCCGGATAGGGGGCCCTCTCTTCATGCTGTTTTGGGGGCAGCAGCAGGTTTCTTGGCCTGCTTGCCCCTGTTCCAGGACTGGTTAACTTTCCAGCCCTGTCTGTAACGAGCAACAGCTCCTTCCTGTTTTGGAGCGGAGGAAGTTGATGCTGCTCCTGCCTTGAAGTTACGAAAGGCACGAAAATTAGACTGTTTGGCCTTTGATTTGGCCCTGTCCTGAGGTAGAGCATGGCCCTTACCTCCCGTAATGTCAGCAATAATTTCTTTCAAGCCGGGCCCGAATAAGGTCTGCCCTTTGAAAGGAATATTAAGCAATTTAGATTTAGAAGTCACGTCAGCTGACCAGGATTTAAGCCATAGCGCTCTGCGCGCTTGGATGGCGAATCCGGAGTTCTTAGCCGTAAGTTTGGTTAAATGCACAACGGCATCAGAAACAAATGCGTTAGCTAGCTTAAGTGTCTTAAGCTTGTTGATTATTTCATCCAATGGAGCTAAGCGAATGGCCTCTTCCAGAGACTCAAACCAGAATGCTGCCGCAGCAGTGACAGGCGCAATGCATGCGAGGGGCTGTAAAATAAAACCTTGTTGAACAAACATTTTCTTAAGGTAACCCTCTAATTTTTTATCCATTGGATCTGAAAAGGCACAACTATCCTCCACCGGGATAGTAGTACGCTTAGCTAAAGTAGAAACTGCTCCCTCCACCTTAGGGACCGTCTGCCATAAGTCTCGTGTGGTGGCGTCAATAGGAAACATTTTCCTAAATATGGGAGGAGGGGTAAAAGGCACACCCGGTCTATCCCACTCCTTGCTAATAATCTCTGTAAGCCTTTTTGGTATAGGAAATACGTCAGTACACACCGGTACCGCATAGTATCTATCCAACCTACATAATTTCTCTGGAATTGCAACCGTGTTACAATCATTCAGAGCCGCTAATAACTCCCCTAGCAATGTGCGGAGGTTCTCTAGCTTAAATTTAAAATTGGAAATCTCTGAATCCAGTCTCCCTGGATCAGATCCGTCACCCACAGAATGAAGCTCTCCGTCCTCACGTTCTGCAAACTGTGACGCAGTATCTGACATGGCTCTCATCTCATCCGCGCGCTCTATCCTTAACCCAGAGCTATCGCGCTTGCCTCTTAATTCTGGCAACTTAGATAATACTTCTGTCATAACAGTAGCCATGTCTTGCAAAGTGATTTGTAAGGGCCTCCCTGATGTACTTGGCGCCACAAAATCACGCACCTCCTGAGCGGGAGGCGAAGGTACTGACACGTGAGGAGAGTTAGTCGGCATAACTTCCCCCTCGTCGTCTGGTGATAATTTCTTTACATGTAAAGATTGACTTTTATTTAAAGTAGCATCAATGCAATTAGTACACAAATTTCTATTGGGCTCCACATTGGCCTTTAAACATAGTGAACAAAGAGATTCATCTGAGTCAGACATGTTTAAACAAACTAGCAATGAGACTAGCAAACTTGGAAATACTTTTCAAAATTAATTTACAAGCAATATAAAAAACGTTACTGTGCCTTTAAGAAGCACAGAAAAACTGACACAGTTGAAATAACAATGACCAAAATAGTTATAGCAACCAAATTTTCACAGTAAATGTATTAAGTTAGCAAAGGATTGCACCCACCAGCAAATGGATGATTAACCCCTTAGTACCCAAAAACGGATAACAATTATATAATTAACGTTTTTCTCACAGTCAAATACACTGTCACAGGACTGCTGTGCCTGATTACCTCCCTCAAAATGGATTTTGAAGACCCCTGAGCTCTCTAGAGACGATCTGGATCATGGAGGATGAAGTAGACAGATTGTGACTGAATTTTTACTGCGCAAAAAAGCGCTAAAATAGGCCCCTCCCACTCATATTACAACAGTGGGGAAGCTCAGAAACTGTTTCTATGCAGAAAACAAAAATGGCCATGTGGTAAAAATCATGCCCTAATAAGTTTTATCACCAAGTACCTCACAAAAACGATTAACAAGCCAGTAAACGTTTTAAACATACATTTGAAAGTTATGTATTATTATTAATAAGCCTGCTACCAGTCGTTTTTACTGCAGTTAAGGCTCATACATTATTTCAGTATTAACAGTATTTTCAGAGTCAATTCCATTCCTTAGAAAAATACATTCAGTGTACACACACACACACACACATCAGCCTGATACCAGTCGCTATCACTGCATTTAAGGCTGAACTTACTTTACAATGGTATCAGCAGTATTTTCTCAGTCAATTCCATTCCTCAGAAAATAAATTACTGCACATACCTCATTTGTTGCAGGGGAGCCCTGCATGCTATTCCCCTTCTCTGAAGTTACCTCACTCCTCAGATGAGAAACAGCCAGTGGATCTTAGTTACGTCTGCTAAGACCATAGAAAAAAACCCAGGCAGATTCTTCTTCTAATGCTGCCTGAGAATAAACAGCACACTCCGGTGCCATTTAAAAATAACAAACTTTTGATTGTAGAAATAAACTAAGTTAAAAAACACCACAGATCTCTCACAGCTTCCTTTTTAGTTAGGCTGCAAGAGAATGACTGAGTATGATATGTGAGGGGAGGAGCTATATAGCAGCTCTGCTGGGTAATTCTCTTGCAGTTTCCTGTTAGGAAGAGATATATTCCATAAGTAATGGATGACCCGTGGACTGACTACACTTAACAGGAGAAATAAGGCTATCCTAAGAAAAAACGTATTATGGTGGACTTGCTAGGCCTTTTTGATTGTTATCTACCATCAAATTCTATATTTCAAATAATGATTTAGATTTTTCTTCTGCTCACTCAAAAATAAAAGATTTCTATTTTTTTTAAATTTATTTTTTTTAAAACGTCCTTACTTGACAGCATTTTTTTCACACCCAGAACTTTGGTACAGTAGTGTGTATCATAAAAAATGTACAGATTGTTTGAAAATCAAAGTGTTAATGCATTAAATATTTATTATGCATATATATTTAATATGGTCTTTTAATACATACCCTTCCTGTTAACTTGAAAGCAAACAAACCATTTCAGCTTACGCTTTTTAAATCCAAAAATATTTTGCATGTTTGAAAATGTATATTGTGCATATTTAAAGAGATTATGTTCATAAATTTGATATAATACACAGCACCGCATCCTTTACATGATTTAAATACAGCAAATTAATAATAAAAGGAAGACGTAAATATCTACATCATAGGTAGTGCCATTGGTTCTCTTCAATATACTGCATATTTAAAGACTCTACTTAAAGTTTACTGTAGCTTTAAGTATTCATATTTTATTCTACATTTGATAAAGTATAATTGTACTGTATAGTTTTTTTTCTCCATTCTGCTCATCGTGGCAAGCAGTGAAGACACTAAGCCCATAGAACTTTCCTGGAAATCTGGAATATTAGAATATTAGAATTTCTGTTATGGTGAAATACCAACAGATCAGACTCTACAGAGCATTGGCTGGCAACACCTTAACCAAACCTTCTTGCAGGATCACAAGAAATCTAGGAAATTTAAAAGAATTCCAGCTGTAATAGTTGTGAGAACACCAAGCAAAAAAAGTTTTTAAGATCTTATGATAAATACGTATGGTAACAGGTTTTCCTATCCTGAATCAAGGTAACAATAACCTTGCCAGAAAAATCCTCTGAGACAGCACTAAGCATTTAATAGTCAAGCCGCCAAATTCAGAGTTGCGTTTCTAATAAAAGAAAGGACCTTATGAAAGAAGATCCCTCACAGAAAGCCCTCAAGAAAGGCAAAAGGGCATTTTAACCAGATTCACAAACCAAATCCTGCAAGGCATCCCTGGATCAATCAGAATTGCTGAGGCAAGTTCCTGCTTGATTCTGGCTTTCATTCTGGACAGTAACACAAATGGAAAAAAATGGAAATTAGGTTGAATGACAAGGGATCCACTAGGGCATCTATCAGACTCGCCTGCTGACTATCCAGAAACCTGGCACAATACTGGGGTAGTTTGTGATTCAAGCAAGAGGCCATGAGATCTCTCTGGCAGACCCCAACATCTCACAATATGGTCAGAAACTAGAGACCACACTCCTGGGTGAAGAAACTGGTGACTGAGAAAATCTACCCCACCCAATTGTTCACACCTTGAATGTGGATGGCAGGAATTCTGCTTCGAAAATGTTCTGCCCAACTGATGAAGACACTTCCCTCATTGTTATGGAACCGAGAGTGATTAATGTAAGCCATTGTCTGACTAGAATCGAAAAAGATTCCTGTCTGAGTTTGGGCCAACTCTGGAGAGCCATGAAGATTGCACAGAGTTCCAGAATATGTATGGGTAACCTAGCCTCATGAGGAGACCACACTCCCTTCTCCAAGACCTGCAGACTGCACCTTGAACAGTTTGACATCTGTTGGAATTACTACCCAGGTTGGCTGAAGAAAAAAGGCCCCCTGAATCAAAGAATGATGAGTCTGCCACCTGTCCTATGATATAAAAGCATTCTCTGAGACAGATCCTTGCTATCCCCATTCCATTGATTAAGCATCTGCAATTGAGAGAACGAAGAATATAAATGCATATGAGGAAGCCAACTAAAGAGAGAAACACAAACTGATCATGCTTGTCTAGAAAAGCAAATCTCATGAACTCATGTAAATTAGCATATTTTAAGTCTATGGTAGAATTTTTTTTTAGGATTTAGAGATCCAAAACAGACTGAAAAGTACACGCTTTCTTTCGTACTATAGGAAGTTTGAATAAAACCCTTGGCTTAAAAGGGACAGTCTAGTCCAAAATAAACTTTCATGATTCAGATAGGGCATGTAATTATAAACAATTTTACAATTGACTCATCACCAATTTTGCTTTGTTCTCTTGGTATTCTTAGTTGAAAGCTTAACCTAGGAGGTTCATATGCTAATTTCTTAGACCTTGAAGGCCACCTCTTTTCAGAATGCATTAACAGTTTTTCACCACTAGAGGGTGTTAGTTCATGTGTTTCATATAGATAACACTGTGCTCATGCACGTGAAGTTATCTGGGAGCCAGCACTGATTGGCTAAACTGCAAGTTTGTCAAAAGAACTGAAATAAAGGGGCAGTTTGCAGAGGCTTAGATACAAGATAATGACAGAGGTAAAAAGTATATAAATATAACCGTGTTGGTTATGCAAAACTGGGGAATGGGTAATAAAGGGATTATCCATCTTTAAAAACAATAAAAATTCTGGTGTAGATTGTCCCTTTAATTCTGAAGCTGGTATAGGAGTAATAACTTCCATAGATTCCAGATCTCTTACACAAGCCAAAAAAAAGCATGATCTTTAACCCCTTAATGACCACAGCACTTTTCCATTTTCTGTCCGTTTGGGACCAAGGCTATTTTTAAATTTTTGCGGTGTTTAGCTGTAATTTTCCTCTTACTCATTTACTGTACCCACACATTATATACCTTTTTTCTCGCCATTAAATGGACTTTCTAAAGATACCATTATTTTCATCATATCTTATAATTTACTATAAAAAATATATAAAATATGAGGAAAAAATGGAAAACACACACTTTTTTTTTAACTTTGACCACAGAAATCTGTTACACATCTACAACCACCAAAAAACACCCATGCTAAATAGTTTCTAAATTTTGTCCTGAGTTTAGAAAACATAATTTATGCTTACCTGATAAATTTATTTCTCTTGTAGTGTATCCAGTCCACGGATCATCCATTACTTGTGGGATACCAATACCAAAGCTAAAGTACACGGATGATGGGAGGAACAAGGCAGGAACTTAAACGGAAGGAACCACTGCCTGTAGAACCTCTCCCCCAAAAACAGCCTCTGAAGAAGCAAAAGTATCAAATTTGTAAAATTTGGAAAAAGTATGAAGGGAAGCCACAGCTCTAGTAGAATGAGCTGTAATCCTTTCAGGAGGCTGCTGTCCAGCAGTCTCATAGGCTAAACTGATTATACTCCGAAGCCAAAAAGAAAGAGAGGTTGCCGAGGCCTTCTGACCTCTCCTCTGTCCAGAGTAAACAACAAACAGGTTAGATGTTTGGCGAAAATCTTTAGTAGCCTGTAAGTAAAACTTCAAGGCACAGGCTACGTCTAGATTATGCAAAAGACGTTCCTTCTTTGAAGAAGGATTAGGACATAATGATGGAACAACAATCTCTTGATTGATATTCCTGTTAGAAACTACCTTAGGTAAAAACCCAGGTTTTGTACGCAGAACAACTTTATCTGAATGAAAGATCAGATAAGGAGAATCACAATGTAAGGCAGATAACTCAGAGACTCTTCGAGCCGAGGAAATAGCCATCAGAAAAAGAACTTTCCATGATAGAAGTTTGATATCAATAGAATGAAGGGGTTCAAACGGAACCCCTTGAAGAACTTTAAGAACCAAGTTTAAGCTCCATGGAGGAGCAACAGGTTTAAACACAGGCTTAATTCTAACTAAAGCCTGACAAAATGCCTGAACGTCTGGAACTTCTGCCAGACGCTTGTGTAAAAGAATAGACATAGCAGAAATCTGTCCCTTTAAAGAACTAGCTTATAATCCTTTGTCCAAACCCTCTTGGAGGAAGGACAATATCCTAGGAATCCTAACCCTACTCCAGGAGTAATTCTTGGATTCACACCAATGAAGATATTTACGCCATATCTTGTGGAAAATTTTCCTGGTGACAGGCTTTCGTCCCTGTATTAAGGTATCAATTACTGACTCGGAGAAGCCACGCTTTGATAGGATCAAGCGTTCAATCTCCATGCAGTCAGTCGCAGAGAAAGTAGATTCGGATGATCGAAAGGACCTTGTATTAGAAGGTCTTGTCTCAGAGGCAGAGTCCATGGTGGAAAGGATGACATGTCCACTAGGTCTGCATACCAGGTTCTGCGTGGCCACTCAGGCGCTATCAATATCACTGATGCTCTTTCCCGTTTGATTTTGGCAATCAGACGAGGGAGCAGAGGAAACGGTGGAAACACATAAGCCAGGTTGAAGAACCAAGGCGCTGCTAGAGCATCTATCAGTGCCGCTTCTGGGTCCCTGGACCTGGATCCGTAACAAGGAAGCTTGGCGTTCTGGCGAGACTCCATGAGATCCAATTCTGGTTTGCCCCAACGGAGAACCAATTGAGCAAACACCTCCGGATGGAGTTCCCATTCCCCCGGATGAAAAGTCTGACGACTTAGAAAATCAGCCTCCCAGTTCTCTACACCTGGGATATGGATCGCTGACAGGTGGCAAGAGTGAGTCTCTGCCCAGCGAATTATCTTGGAGACTTCTGACATCGCTAGGGAACTCCTGGTTCCCCCTTGATGGCTGATGTAAGCCACAGTCGTGATGTTGTCTGACTGAAATCTGATGAACCTCAGTGTTGCTAGCTGAGGCCAAGCCAGAAGAGCATTGAATATTGCTCTTAACTCCAGAATATTTATTGGGAGGAGTTTCTCCTCCTGAGTCCATGAACCCTGAGCCTTCAGGGAGTTCCAGACTGCACCCCAACCTAGAAGGCTGGCATCTGTTGTTACAATTGTCCAATCTGGTCTGTGAAAGGACATACCCTTGGACAGATGGGCCCGAGATAACCACCAGAGAAGAGAATCTCTGGTTTCCTGATCCAGATTTAGTAGAGGGGACAAATCTGTGTAATCCACATTCCACTGACTGAGCATGCATAATTGCAGCGGTCTGAGATGCAATCGCGCAAATGGCACTATGACCATCGCCGCTACCATTAAGCCGATTACTTCCATGCACTGAGCCACCGTGGGGCGCGGAATGGAGTGAAGAACACTGCAAGCATTTAGAAGTTTTGATAACCTGGACTCCGTCAGGTAAATTTTCATTTCTACAGAATCTATTAGAGTCCCTAGGAAGGAAACCCTTGTGAGAGGAGATAGAGAACTCTATTCTTCGTTCACTTTCCACCCATGCAACCTCAGGAATGCCAGAACTATCTCTGTATGAGATTTGGCAATTTGAAAGCTTGACGCCTGTATCAGGATATCGTCCAGGTAAGGAGCCACCGCTATGCCTCGCGGTCTTAGGACCGCCAGAAGTGAGCCCAGAACCTTTGTAAAAATTCTTGGGGCTGTAGCCAACCCGAATGGAAGAGCTACAAATTGGTAATGCCTGTCTAGAAAGGCAAACCTCAGGAACTGATGATGATTCTTGTGAATCGGAATGTGAAGGTAGGCATCCTTTAAGTCCACTGTGGTCATGTACTGACCCTCTTGGATCATGGGTAAAATGGTTCGAATAGTTTCCATCTTGAATGACGGAACTCTGAGGAATTTGTTTAGGATCTTTAAATCCAAAATGGGTCTGAAGGTTCCCTCTTTCTTGGGAACCACAAACAGAATTGAATAAAACCCCTGTCCTTGTTCCGTCCGCGGAACTGGATAGATCACTCCCATTACAAGGAGATCTTGTACGCAGCTTAGGAATGCTTCTTTCTTTATCTGGTTTGCAGATAATCTTGAAAGGTGAAATCTCCCTTGTGGAGGAGAAGCTTTGAAGTCCAGAAGATATCCCTGAGATATGATCTCCAACGCCCAGGGATCCTGAACATCTCTTGCCCACGCCTGGGCGAAGAGAGAGAGTCTGCCCCCTACTAGATCCGTTGTCGGATAGGGGCCGCTCCTTCATGCTGTCTTATAGGCAGCAGCAGGCTTTCTGGCCTGCTTGCCCTTGTTCCAGGACTGGTTAGGTTTCCAGGCCTGCTTGGATTGAGCAAAAGTTCCCTCTTGTTTTGAGGCAGAGGAAGTTGATGCTGCACCTGCCTTGAAATTTCGAAAGGCACGAAAATTAGACTGTTTGGCCTTTGATTTGGCCCTGTCCTGAGGTAGGGTATGACCCTTACCTCCAGTAATGTCAGCAATAATTTCTTTCAAACCAGGCCCGAATAAGGTCTGCCCCTTGAAAGGAATGTTGAGTAATTTAGACTTTGAAGTCACATCAGCTGACCAGGATTTGAGCCATAGCGCCCTACGCGCCTGGATGGCGAATCCGGAATTCTTAGCCATTAGTTTAGTCAAATAAACAATGGCATCAGAAACAAATGAGTTAGCTAGCTTAAGAGTTCTAAGCTTGTCAACAATTTCAGTCAATGGAGCTGTATGGATGGCCTCTTCCAGGGCCTCAAACCAGAATGCTGCCGCAGCAGTGACAGGCGCAATGCATGCAAGGGGCTGTAAAATAAAACGTTGTTAAATAAACATTTTCTTAAGGTAATCCTCTAATTTTTTTTTATCCATTGGATCTGAAAAAGCACAACTGTCCTCAACCGGGATAGTGGTACGCTTTGCTAAAGTAGAAACTGCTCCCTCCACCTTAGGGACAGTCTGCCATATGTCCCATGTAGTGGCATCTATTGGAAACATTTTTCTAAATATAGGAGGTGGGGAAAAGGGCACACCGGGCCTATCCCACTCCTTACTAATAATTTCTGTAAGCCTTTTAGGTATTGGAAAAACATCAGTACTCACCGGCACTGCATAGTATTTATCCAGCCTACACAATTTCTCTGGCACTGCAATTGTGTCACAGTCATTCAGAGCAGCTAATACCTCCCCAAGCAATACACGGAGGCTTTCAAGCTTAAATTTAAAATTAGAAATCTCTGAATCAGTTCTCCCCGATTCAGAGACGTCACCCACAGACTGAAGCTCTCCGTCCTCAGGTTCTGCATATTGTGACGCAGTATCAGACATGGCTCTTACAGCATCTACGTGCTCTGTATCTCGTCTAACCCCAGAGCTATCGCGCTTGCCTCTCAATTCAGGCAATCTGGATAATACCTCTGGCAGGGTATTATTCATGATTGCAGCCATGTTGTGATATACCTTTAAGGTATATCCCGCCTACCTTTCCTCCACCCTATATCAGGCACACCTGAACCATCATTCCTTGCCTGAAAATTGTTTTCCCTTTGCAGCTTATTTGACCGCATCCCTATTGCTGTGATTCTACTTTGAAAATTCCTAACTTGCTTTGATTTCTTTCTCTCTATAAACAGGAGTAGTAAGCTAGAATCTTTTGTTGTACATTTTACTTACAAAGTATTTACTCATTCTTCCGGAATTCTAATTTAACAAACAAACTGAATCAAGGAGCACCGGATCTACTTGCAGCGTCTGGAAGCCGCACTCTCACTGAAGCTGTATACCGGTCACAGAGGTAAAACCGCTCTCTTCAAACTGAAGGTAATATTTAATCCAATTACAACGGATTGTTCTTAAGTTGTCACTTTCTGGAAACCATCCACATTACCTTGCTGAATCTTCCGGTTATTACCATAGTCTGTCTGTGATGTATATATTTTATGAATGAGTGTGTGAGTGCGTGAAGCCGTATCTGAACAGTGCTACAACAGGAATCAATTACTGACGCTTTCCAAGTGTATCAAATTACATTTTTCTTTTATCATTTATTCAGAACTGTTTGCTTTATGTTCCTTACTTATATTGCAACAAATGTTTCTACATGAATATTCCTTGCCTCTATTTGGCATCTATGAAGTTTTCTACCAGTAAAAGTCTCACCAATGATCTAACAGGTAGTTCAAATCATACTGCCTGTTTTATTCATTAAAAGAGCAACAAACCCTTAATTCAAAAACACTGCAAAAGTTCCTGCATAAATCAGGACATCACATAATTTTCAGGCCACAGTGTTCTAAGGGTTTGTTACTGGTAAACAAAACTTTAATATCATGGATGCAAATGAAATTAAAACTGAGTTCTCTAACATACAAAGAAAATTAGATTATCTTGCACAAGGTTTAACAGAAGTACAAGCAGATAATACCGCATTAAAAGCTATTGTTAAAGAATATATGTCTCATAAAAGTACTGAAGTACCTGAACCCCATATTCACTACCCTCAACCTTTTACTGGCAAAAGACATGAATTCAGAGATTTCAAGACTGCTTGTAAACTTCTTTTTACCATGAGACCCCGCACATATTATTCAGACCGCATTAGGGTTTGCACCACTATTTCATTTTTACAAGGAGAGCCTAGGACCTGGGCTAACAGGTTTTATGAAAATAATGACCCAATTCTGGATTCACTACAGGATTTCTTTCAAGCTATGTCTAATTTATATGAAGACACAGATACACAAATCACTGCAGAATCTAAGCTACGCGCACTCAAACAGGGTAAGCGCACGGTGGAGGAGTACACAACTGAATTTCAAATGTGGGCAACAGACTCACTATGGAACCAAGTTAGCCTTAAAAATCAGTTTAGGCTGGGCCTATCTGAAAACCTTAAGGATGAACTGTCTCGCCAGGAAATGCCTGATACTCTTCCAGGACTTATAAAATTAAGCACATCCATAGATAGAAGACTCAGGGAACGGCGAGCAGAGAGATTTACTTCAGACACAATACCCAGGCGACAGAATACTTACACTACAACATCTGAGAAACATCAAGGTAGTGTAACCCCTATGGAGATAGGCACTATCAAGGGGCCACTAAGTAATGAGGAAAAAATGAGAAGAAGATTAGAAAACCTATGTTTATACTGTGGACAAAAAGAACATAACGTCTCAAGCTGTCCTTCATTACAAAGACAAAAGAAGGGTAAGAAAACAGGTTATCAAAACATATATCATATCTCAGATACAATGCAATTGACTTTACCTCTCTCTTTGCAGTGGGATCAGGAAAATATACACACCAAGGCATTGATTGACTCAGGTGCATCTGGGAACTATATTGATTCTGTATATATTGTAAATAATAAAATTCCTCTGGTTTGCAAGCAGAACCCCGTGTTTGTCAAATCAATTGATGGTACTTTAATAAATAAGGGACCCATTACACACCAAACAATACCTTTGCTCACAATGATAAACAAGGGGCACACAGAATATATTACATTTGATGTGATCCCCATATCACTACATACTATTATATTAGGATATAGTTGGCTGCACAAACATAATCCTAAAATAGATTGGGAACATTCAAAACTTAAACTAGACTCAACATATTGCATAAACACCTGTTATCCTCATAGCATTCTTTCATCATCTGAGATAGGGATACCAGGGATATATCAGGATTTGGCAGAGGTCTTCAATTTGAAAGAAGCAGAAAACTTACCACCCCACAGAAGCTTCGATTGCCCTATAGATATCATTCCAGGGTCACCAATACCGCATGGGAAGATCTATCCTCTATCACAAGATGAGTTAGTATACTTAAGGTCCTATTTGGATGACAACCTGAGAAAGGGATTTATATCTCACTCCACATCCCCTGCTGCTGCAGGCATGTTTTTGGTAAAAAACAAAGATGGCACTCTAAGGCCTATAATTGACTACAGGGCTTTAAACTCTATAACCATAAAAAACAGGTATCCATTACCACTAATACCAGAGATAATAGAACGGTTAAAAGGAGCACAAATATTTACTAAATTAGATTTAAAAGGGGCATACAACCTTATCAGAATGAAGAAAGGTGACGAATGGAAGACCGCTTTTCGGACTCGATATGGGTTATACCAATACAATGTAATGCCTTTTGGATTGAGCAATGCTCCAGCCACTTTCCAACACTTTATTAATGAAATCTTCCGAGATTTAATGGATATTTGTGTCATAGTGTATTTAGATGACATTCTGATATATTCCAAAACAGAAGAAGAACACGAAAGACACGTACGTTGGGTCTTAATGCGATTGAAGGAACACAAGTTATATGCCAAACATGAAAAGTGTTTATTTCATGTTAACAAAATTAAATTCCTGGGATACATAATAACTCCTAATAGGATCCAAATGGATCCAGATAAAGTTTCATCTGTATTAGAATGGCCTACACCAAAATCAGTTCGTGCATTACAACGTTTTATTGGCTTTGCAAATTACTATCGAAAGTTTATAAAAAACTTTTCTGATATAGTAAAGCCCTTAACTCAGTTGACTAGTAAGAAACAAAGATATAAATGGACCGAACAGGCCCAATCAGCTTTTGACTACTTAAAAGGGCAATTTTCCAAAGCCCCCATTTTACACATGCCAGATCCTGAGCTGCAATATGTATTAGAGGTAGATGCATCAAGTTCAGGTATAGGAGCAGTTCTATCTCAACAAGTAGATAACAAATCAGAATTATTTCCTGTAGCTTATTATTCAAGAAGATTCACACCAGCAGAAAATAATTATAGTATAGGAGATAAAGAACTCCTTGCTATCAAAGTATCCCTCGAACAATGGAGACACTTACTGGAAGGTACACAAAAACCATTCAAAATCTTCACAGATCATAAAAATCTGGAATATTTGAAGAAAAGTAAAACTCTATCTTTCAGACAAGTAAGATGGTCTCTATTCTTAGATAGGTTCAATTTCTTGATCACTTACCGACCAGGAAGTCTGAATACCAAGGCTGATGCGTTATCCAGAGTACAGGAAATGACACCTCAAGAGACCATGACTCCAATAGTACCAATCGAAAAATTTATTGGAGCCCTAACACCTCTAGAGGAGGAGATTAAAAGGGCACAAGAAAAAGAAACCATTACACCTAAAACCTGTCACAAAAACTTAAATACTGGTTTGATAAATCATAAAAATCAATTGTACATACCCAGTTCATTAAGGAAACAAATATTGAAACACACTCATGATGAACCTTTATCCGGTCATACCGGAATACAAAAAACCATTGAAAAAACAAGAAGAAACTTTTGGTGGCCCCACATGAATCAAACCATTCAAGATTATGTCAATTCCTGTGACATTTGTGCTAGAAATAAAATAGATCATAAAGGGCCTATCGGATTGTTGACCCCATTGCCAGTTCCGGATAAACCCTGGTCCATGATCTCGATGGACTTTATTGTAGAGCTACCAAAATCAAGGAACTTTAACACTATATTAGTTGTACTAGATCATCTAACAAAGTTTGGACATTTTATACCTCTAAAAAGGTTACCTTCCGCTTTTATTACAGCTAAGGTTTTTCTTAATCACATAGTAAAACTTCATGGACTACCCACTGATATTATAACAGATAGAGGTACACAATTCACCTCATCCTTTTGGAGATCATTATGCAAATTATTAAAAATTACACCAAGATACTCAACAGCTTTCCATCCTCAAACCAATGGGATGACTGAGAAACTAAACCAAACATTAGAACAATATCTTCGTTGTTACATTTCCCATTTGCAAGATGATTGGATAGATTATTTATCAATGGCGGAATTCTCTTACAACAATTCAGTATCATCTTCAACAAAAATGACACCGTTCTATGCTACCTATGGCTATCATCCAACAACTTTGAATTTATCTAAAACTGATGTAAATTCTCCAGCCGCTAAGGACTATTCTTTACAACTACAAGCAAGACTAGCCCTAGTCAAAAAACATTTATCTGATGCAAAGAATTACCAGAAAGCTTATTATGATAAACGTCACAGACCCAGTCCAGTCTATAAAGTGGGTGACAAAGTATTACTATCTGTAAAGAATCTAAAACTCCATGTACCCTCTAAGAAATTAGCAAATCAATACATCGGACCTTTTGTAATCAATAAAATTTTGAACCCTATGACAGTATGTTTAACTCTTCCTGCAGCTTATAGGATTCATCCCACTATACATGTATCTCTGATTAAACCTTATACTTCTACCGTACCATCCAGTCTTCAGACTCCAACTTCGTTACAAATAGATGACCACGATGAATTTGAGGTGGAACATATTCTAGATTCTAGGATCAAGAATCATCACTTAGAGTACTTATTAAAATGGAAAGGTTTTGGTCCTGAGGACAATTCTTGGCATCGTAGTACTGACATTTCTGCTCCCCGTTTAATTAGATCTTTTCATCGCAGATATCCTTTGAAGCCATCCCTCTCGTCAATTGGGGGGACCCTTAGTGGGGGGAGTGTGTGATATACCTTTAAGGTATATCCCGCCTACCTTTCCTCCACCCTATATCAGGCACACCTGAACCATCATTCCTTGCCTGAAAATTGTTTTCCCTTTGCAGCTTATTTGACCGCATCCCTATTGCTGTGATTCTACTTTGAAAATTCCTAACTTGCTTTGATTTCTTTCTCTCTATAAACAGGAGTAGTAAGCTAGAATCTTTTGTTGTACATTTTACTTACAAAGTATTTACTCATTCTTCCGGAATTCTAATTTAACAAACAAACTGAATCAAGGAGCACCGGATCTACTTGCAGCGTCTGGAAGCCGCACTCTCACTGAAGCTGTATACCGGTCACAGAGGTAAAACCGCTCTCTTCAAACTGAAGGTAATATTTAATCCAATTACAACGGATTGTTCTTAAGTTGTCACTTTCTGGAAACCATCCACATTACCTTGCTGAATCTTCCGGTTATTACCATAGTCTGTCTGTGATGTATATATTTTATGAATGAGTGTGTGAGTGCGTGAAGCCGTATCTGAACAGTGCTACAACAGGAATCAATTACTGACGCTTTCCAAGTGTATCAAATTACATTTTTCTTTTATCATTTATTCAGAACTGTTTGCTTTATGTTCCTTACTTATATTGCAACAAATGTTTCTACATGAATATTCCTTGCCTCTATTTGGCATCTATGAAGTTTTCTACCAGTAAAAGTCTCACCAATGATCTAACAGGTAGTTCAAATCATACTGCCTGTTTTATTCATTAAAAGAGCAACAAACCCTTAATTCAAAAACACTGCAAAAGTTCCTGCATAAATCAGGACATCACACATGTCCTGCAAAGTAATCGCTATGGGCGTCCCTGATGTACTTGGCACCATATTAGCGTGCGTCCCTTGAGCGGGAGGCGAAGGGTCCGACACGTGGGGAGAGTTAGTCGGCATAACTTCCCCCTCGACAGACCCCTCTGGTGACAATTCTTTTATAGATAAAGACTGATCTTTACTGTTTAAGGTGAAATCAATACATTTAGTACACATTCTCCTATGGGGCTCCACCATGGCTTTTAAACATAATGAACAAGTATCCTCTGTTTCAGACATGTTTGTACAGACTAGCAATGAGACTAGCAAGCTTGGAAAACACTTTAAAGCAAGTTAACAAGCAATATAAAAAATGTTACTGTGCCTTTAAGAGAAACACATTTTGACAAAATTTGAAATAACAGTGAAAAAAGGCAGTTACACTAACAAACATTTTACAGTGTATGTAACAAGTCAGCAGAGCATTGCACCCACTTGCAAATGGATGATTAACCCCTTAATAACAAAAACAGAATAATAAATGACAAAAACGTTTTTTAAACACAGTCACAACAACTGCCACAGTCTACTGTGATTGTTACCCTCCTCAAACACGACTTTGAAGCCTTTTGAGCCCTTCAGAGATGTCCTGGCAGGAAGAAGCTGAATGTCTCTGTCAGTATTTTTAGCTGCACAGAAAAGCACTAAAATAGGCCCTTCCTACTCATATTGCAACAGTGGAAAGCCTCAGGAACTGTTTCTAGGCAAAAATCAAACCAGCCATGTGGAAAAAAACTAGGCCCCAATAAGTTTTGTCACCAAACATATATAAAAACGATTAAACATGCCAGCAAACGTTTTATATTACACTTTTATAAGAGTATGCATCTCTATTAATAAGCCTGATACCAGTAGCTATCACTGCATTTAAGGCTTTACTTACATTAATCCGGTATAAGCAGCATTTTCTAGCAAATTCCATCCCTAGAAAAATATTAACTGCACATACCTTATTGCAGGAAAACCTGCACGCCATTCCCTCTCTGAAGTTACCTCACTCCTCAGAATATGTGAGAACAGCCATGGATCTTAGTTACTTCTGCTAAGATCATAGAAAATGCAGGCAGATTCTTCTTCTAAATACTGCCTGAGATAAACAGCACACTCCGGTACCATTTAAAAATAACAAACTTTTGATTGAAGTTAAAAAAACTAACTATAATACACCACTCTCCTCTTACTACGTCCATCTTTGTTGAGAGTTGCAAGAGAATGACTGGATATGGCAGTGAGGGGAGGAGCTATATAGCAGCTCTGCTGTGGGTGATCCTCTTGCAACTTCCTGTTGGGAAGGAGAATATCCCACAAGTAATGGATGATCCGTGGACTGGATACACTTAACAAGAGAAATACCCAATGTTGACATGTTCTTTGCTTATTTTGCAAGTTATAGGGCAATAACTACAAGTAGCACTTTGCTATTTCCAAACCACTTTTTTTCAAAATTAGCACTAGTTACATTGGGCCACACATCTTTCAGGAATCCCTGAATATCCTTTGGGATGTCTTCTAAAAAAAAAATATATATACATGTCAAAGTATTGATCTAGGCCCATTTTGGTATATTTCATGCCACCATTTCACCGCCAAATGCGATCAAATAAAAAAAAAATTGTTCACTTTTTCTATTCTGACTCAGATAGTTGTAATAATGATCTATCCCTTGCTGAGACCTCTATGCCTGGCCTGTATAAGAAGATACAATCACTGCAGACAGTCTTTGTCAGATAGCTGAACTCACCAATACCTTGTCAATCCACAAAGTTGCTTTATTCTGAATATCAGGTTACAGCAGATAATGAATACAGCAGATGAATGAATAGTTAAAGTATTTTGCGGTCAAAAGATGATACTGATCGTAGCTTACAATGTATTATTATGAGTGCTTGTTACATGAGGCTGTTAGCTGCAGCCATGACACAGGAAAACATCATCAAACTACAAGGGCGGAGCAATACACAAAAAGAAAATGCATAATAAGGTCAGGGGTAAGATACTGTAAAGAACAGGAGCAGTAGATGGCAGTACAGAACAAACACAAGGAGCCTAGAAAACAATGGCATAAAATATATGATTTCTTAACTATAACAACATGAACATAACAGAGGCTATGTAATGTTCTATGCCTCATTGAGGCAGCACACTCCCCGTCTGGCATAATAAATGTCACTATTTAAATCATAATGGAAGTTATGATTAACAATGTAATTTGCAGAGATGTCTTGAAGACCTGAAAGATATTAGGAGAACATACATATAATGCAACAACAACAATAATATAAACTTCAAGTTGTGTCAATTAAAGTTCAAGATACTTCCTTCTTGAAGTCACAGGACAGAATCCAACAGCATACATAAGTAAGTTCAGTCTCCAAGGGGCAAGAGCAAGATAAGTTCCGTGATCGGTCTGATGAAAGTTTTTATAGTCCCTTGTCTTGCAACTTTCACCTCCACCTTACGCACCTTTCCATCATCACTAGGAATGCTCTTAATGATCAGTCCCATGGGCCATTCGATTCTTTCAGCTTGCTGGTCCTTAAGGAGAACAAGATCTCCAACCTTGATGTTAGGGTTCAGACGTTGCCATTTCCTGCGTCCTTGCAGAGTAGAGAGATACTCCATCTTCCAACGATTCCAGAAGCAGTTGGCAAGGTGTTGTACTCGCTTCCACTGATTGTAGCACAGATTTCCTGTTTTAAAGTCTCCAGGTGGAACAGGAACAGACCCAAGCTTCTGGGTAAGAAGAGTAGCTGGAGTGAGGAGAGTTGGGGCCTCTGGATCTACAGAAACTGGAACAAGTGGTCTTGAATTGATTATGGCAGATGCTTCTGCCAGGAAGGTGGTTAGAATCTCATGGGTGAGTCTTGTGGATTTCAAGTCCATAAGCATGGAGTCCAGTATTTTACGTGTGATGCCTATCATTCTCTCCCAGGAGCCACCCATATGGGAAGAATGAGGAGGATTGAAAATCCATGTACAGCCCTTTTCAGTTAAAAGGTCTTGAATTGGCCTAGAGTTGAGATGTAGCTCTCGACAGGCTCCAACGAAATTAGTTCCACAGTCAGATCTTAATGTTTTGACTGGTCCTCTGATGGCAAGGAATCGCCTTAGAGCATTTATGAAACTTGAGGCATCCATATATTCTATTACTTCAATGTGTCCTGCACGCACACTCATGCAAGTAAACGGCACTGCCCATCGTTTGCTATTTGCTTGGCCACCGGAGTCGAACACTACCCTGATTTGTTTTGGCTTATGTGGATGATACACTCCGAAGAAAGGCAGGTACCAGCACTCTTGGAGTTTTTGAAGTGGTGGAGCTGGCTCGGAATGATAATTGTCAAAGAATGGGTTCAGGTTACCTATAGGACTGTTTTTTGGAATGCCCCTCTTGTCACGGATACATTTACTTTCTGAGCCAAAGACATCCTGTTGTACACTGCGTATTATGAACAGTTCACTTTCAGCAATATCCTTTGCAGAAAGAAACCTTTGGCACACGTGCCAATCCTGACAGTGAGTATCTGTGGGCTTTGTGTGAAAGCAGTGTGAAATGTGGACTAACCTTGCAATGGTACGTACAAGCCTTGTCCACTTGGAGAAACGATCAAAGCGTTGACAGCCCAAGACGAGTCTTTGTTCAGTTCTGGTGACAAGGGTTTTTACTTCAGGACGAATCTCTGGATCGTTGTCAGGTTCTAGAAGACTGAAGACATCAGCTGTGGTTTCTTCTGGATGATCCAGCAGGAATTCAGGGCCTGTTAACCAAGAAGAATTTGCAAAGACACTTGCAGACACTGGCCTGGTGGCATGATCTGCAGGATTAATTTCAGATGGAACATAATGCCATTGTTTGGGCTTAGATGATTTCCGGTCTTCAACTGACAAGGCTATTTTGTTGTCATCACTTGTAGTACAAAACACTGTGGTACCCGGATTGTCATCACAAAGGATAGGAGTAACATCAGGTATTTGGATGATGTCAGGAGGCTTCTCCCTTACTTCATGATGGCGAGAGCACTGTTTGAAGTGGGATACACGTCCATTTTCTAATATGTAAGTTTTGAAGGAGTGGATCTCAGATGACGTACACATACTATTCAAGCTTACATTGCCCACTATCACCCAGCCTAGATCAAGTCTTTGTGCATAAGGGGCATTGTCAGGTCCATTGCACTGCTCGCGTACTTTATGTACTCTGAGAATGTCTCTTCCTAGCAGGACCAAGATTTCAGCATTCATGTCCATTGCCGGAATCTCATCAACAAGGTGCCTTAAGTGAGGATGGTGATAGGCAGCCTCTGGAGAAGGAATCTCTTCCCTTTCGCCTGGTATCTGGTCACACTCGACTAATGTTGGTAGGGGTATGCCTTCATTTCCTTTGATATGAGAGACCATGAATCCATTGGCCCTTCTGCCAAAGGCCTCTACACGACCAGAGCAGGTTCTGAGAGTATACGGTGTTGCATGACCCTCTATGCCGAAGATCTCAAAGAATTTAGGCTTAACCAGGGATCTGTTACTCTGTTCATCTATGATAGCATACATACTAGCAACTTTCTCAGGTTGATCCTGTGGGTAAATCTTGACTAGACATACCTTGGCACAGCATTTGTAGTCTAAGCCTTCTCCACATACTTCTGTGCATGCAGAGGAAACACTTGCTGTGACTGGAGCACGACTTTGTTGCTCCCCGCCATGAATTAAGACAGGGGTGGAGTCAGTTAGTTGCTGTGGGTTGTCTGGAAGTGGAGTAGAATGCATAGCTGTAACGTGTCTGTCACTACTGCATTCTGTGCACTTTATAACATCTTTACAGTCTTTAGCAAAGTGACCATAAGAAGCACAACACCTATAGCATACTCCAAGTTTCTGGAGAATCTCCCTGCGCTCTTGTAAAGTCTTTGCCCTAAGCCCACGACATTTCTTAAGAGGGTGAGGCTTCCTGTGAATAGGGCACTGACGATTAGGGTCTTTATCTCTCTCGCCCGAGTCACTCTGGTTTGCAGGAGAGGATACGGGTGGTGAGATGTCTGTCCTTTTAACAGATATTGTTCTATTAAAGTCTCTATGTTTAGCTGCCGTGTTATCATACCTTGATGATGTTGGTAAGGATGATGAAGCAGGCAAGTTGGGTTCACAGAAGCTGAAGCTGGGATCGTTTCTCATCCAGGCTTGATCGCTGATGTACCTGCAAAAGTATGAAAATGGAGGAAAGGATACGTTATAGTCTCTTTTATATCTTGAGCCCTGTTGTGCCCATTTCTCTTGCAGGTTATATGGCAGTTTAGACACCACAGGATTGACACCATGAGCAGTGTCCAGAAAGCTTAGTCCAGGTAGACGTGGGTCTGTCTTTGCCAACTCTAGCTCCATGAGGAGGTCACTTAATTCTTGGAGCTTGCGATAGTCTTTGTTTCCTATTTTTGGGAAGTTTTGCAGTCTCTTGAACAGAGCGCTTTCTATGGCTTCAGAGCTACCATAGGCTTGCTCAAGTCTTGCCCATGCAGCAACAAGGCCTTAATCTGGGTGGTCAACATGTACTGTTCTCAGTCTTTTAACACGATCTGTGGATTCTGGCCCCAGCCACTTTATGAGCAAATCAAGTTCTTCCTTGGTTGTAAGGTCGAGATCAGCGGTAGCAGCCTTGAAGGTTGATCTCCAGGCCCTGTAGCTCTCTGGACAGTCGTCAAACCTTGAGAGGCTTGTGTTAATGAGCTCACAGCGTATCAAGTATCTGGCAAAGTCATTCAAGTCTGATCTCTCACTCTTTGGTGCCAAAGTAACTTGAGGAACCCCTTGGGTGTGAAAGTTCTTTGGTGAAGAAGGGTGAAGTTTACCAGGATAAAATGATGTTGCAAGAGCATTCAACTGTGGTGTAGTCTCTAAGGCTTCTGCTAGCTGTGGCTTGAGCTGCGGCTTGTCACTGGAAGTCACCTTGTCAGCGGGAGGTGATGCGGTTTGCTGCTTAGATGCACTTGTGTTGTGGATTTGAAGAGGCTCAGGCATTTGGTGCTGAGAGGTCTCTGTGTTGAGATTGAGAACGATGGTGTTAGTAGTAGGCACAGGAGATGACTCTGTATCGTTGCAAATATTATGCTTTAGCACGTATTTACTAGTGAGTTCAACTATGTCTTCCAGATCTGCTGGGATATGGCAATCTGAATTAGTACTTTCTCCCATTGCTTGTTCAAGGACTTTCAGCCTTGCTAGGGCTGCTGCTTCTTTCTTTTCCATTTGCAAAACCTTTATTTGGGAATCCACCTTTGCTTGCTGGGCAGCCATTTGTGCTTCCATTTCTGCTTCCCTTCTGATAAAGGAGCTTTGCACTTTTTTTGATTCCGCATCAGCACGGGCCTCTATTAGCTTGTCGCTTAATGTTGAACTTCTGGAGCGAGAGGATCTAGAAGAACGTGCAGTGAGCTTAGTTGATGTGGATCTATGAGATCTGGTCTCCTGCAGTTGAGCAATGCGGAACTCTGCCTTTTCTTTAGCCATTTGCACTAAGAGATCTCTATGTTGGTCCAGTGCATCAGTCCTAGTCAGTTCTGCTGAAGAGTCCTCTATATTAAAGTCCTGTAAGAAGGCTGTGTATTTTGCAGACAGCCGCTGGTAGCGTTCATATGCAGCAGATAGGTGATCTATAGAGTCTCTCAATTTGGCTGGTTGATCATTAAAGTGTGACAAAACTGACATGCATTGTGAAATTCTGTCCCATAGGTCTGACAGATTGCTGGAGTACTCCTCTCTAGTGAATTCATAGTTTTCTCTGAGTTTATGTGTCGGTTTTATTGTACGTTTGGGTCTTACACTCTGTTCAGCAATATCTGCAGGATCTGCTCCCTGTACATCTGTGGGTTCAGAGGCATGATGTATCTGCGTAGGTTCGGCTATAAAAGAGCGCTCAGAGCCTTGTCTAGACATTTTTTAAAGTTTTGCAAAAAATGGTACTGCCTCTTTAAGAAGGCAAACAGCAGCTTAGACAGGTGGGGTAACAGTTCAATGCAGAGAAACAGTTTTCAACATTCAGATGAAGTGCAGTAAACTTGTGCGACATGTGCTTTCACAAGATGGCGGATGACCCTGAGCTTGATTGCAGATTAAACACACACATATACATAGCAGGCTGTAGGAATTCTATACATCTTTTGACTATTCTGACTCAGATAGTTGTAATAATGATCTATCCCTTGCTGAGACCTCTATGCCTGGCCTGTATAAGAAGATACAATCACTGCAGACAGTCTTTGTCAGATAGCTGAACTCACCAATACCTTGTCAATCCACAAAGTTGCTTTATTCTGAATATCAGGTTACAGCAGATAATGAATACAGCAGATGAATGAATTGTTTAAGTATTTTGCGGTCAAAAGATGATACTGATCGTAGCTTGCAATGTATTATTATGAGTGCTTGTTACATGAGGCTGTTAGCTGCAGCCATGACACAGGACAACATCATAAAACTACAAGGGCGGAGCAATACACAAAAAGGAAATGCATAATAAGGTCAGGGGTAAGAAACTGTAAAGAACAGGAGCATTACCAAAAAGTGTCAGTAGATGGCAGTACAGAACAAACACAGGGAGCCTAGAAAACAATGGCATAAAAACATAATTTATGCTTACCTGATAAATTCCTTTCTTCTGTAGTGTGATCAGTCCACGGGTCATCATTACTTGTGGGATATTAACTGCTCCCCTACAGGAAGTGCAAGAGGATTCACCCAGCAGAGTTGCTATATAGCTCCTCCCCTCTACGTCACCTCCAGTCATTCGACCAAGGACCAACGAGAAAGGAGAAGCCAAGGGTGTAGTGGTGACTGGAGTATAATTTAAAAAATATTTACCTGCCTTAAAAAACAGGGCGGGCCGTGGACTGATCACACTACAGAAGAAAGGAATTTATCAGGTAAGCATAAATTATGTTTTCTTCTGTTAAGTGTGATCAGTCCACGGGTCATCATTACTTGTGGGATACCAATACCAAAGCAAAAGTACACGGATGACGGGAGGGATAGGCAGGCTCTTTATACAGAAGGAACCACTGCCTGAAGAACCTTTCTCCCAAAAATAGCCTCCGAGGAAGCAAAAGTGTCAAATTTGTAAAATTTGGAAAAAGTATGAAGCGAAGACCAAGTTGCAGCCTTGGAAATCTGTTCAACAGAGGCCTCATTCTTAAAGGCCCAAGTGGAAGCCACAGCTCTAGTGGAATGAGCTGTAATTCTTTCAGGAGGCTGCTGTCCAGCAGTCTCATAAGCTAAACGAATTATGCTACGAAGCCAAAAAGAGAGAGAGGTAGCAGAAGCTTTTTGACCTCTCCTCTGACCAGAGTAAACGACAAACAGGGAAGACGTTTGTCGAAAATCTTTAGTTGCCTGTAAATAAAATTTAAGGGCACGAACTACATCCAGATTGTGCAAAAGACGTTCCTTCCTCGAAGAAGGATTTGGGCACAAGGATGGAACAACAATCTCCTGATTGATATTCCTGTTAGTGACTACCTTAGGTAAGAACCCAGGCTTAGTACGCAGAACTACCTTATCCGAGTGAAAAATCAAATAAGGAGAATCACAATGTAAGGCTGATAACTCAGAGACTCTTCGAGCCGAGGAAATGGCCATTAAAAATAGAACTTTCCAAGATAACAACTTTATATCAATGGAATGAAGGGGTTCAAACGGAACACCCTGTAAAACGTTAAGAACAAGGTTTAAACTCCATGGTGGAGCCACAGCTTTAAACACAGGTTTAATCCTGGCCAAAGCCTGACAAAAAGCCTGAACGTCTGGAACTTCTGACAGACGCTTGTGTAACAGAATGGACAGAGCTGAGATCTGTCCCTTTAAGGAACTAGCGGATAACCCCCTTTTCTAAACCTTCTTGTAGAAAAGACAATATCCTAGGAATCCTAACCTTACTCCAAGAGTAACCTTTGGATTCGCACCAATATAGGTATTTACGCCATATTTTATGGTAAATCTTTCTGGTAACAGGCTTCCTAGCCTGTATTAAGGTATCAATAACTGACTCAGAAAAACCACGCTTTGATAAGATCAAGCGTTCAATTTCCAAGCAGTCAGCTTCAGAGAAGTTAGATTTTGATGTTTGAAAGGACCCTGAATCAGAAGGTCCTGTTTCAGAGGTAACGACCAAGGTGGACAGAATGACATGTCCACCAGATCTGTATACCAAGTCCTGCGTGGCCATGCAGGCGCTATTAGAATCACTGATGCTTTCTCCTGTTTGATTCTGGCAATCAATCGAGGAAGCATCGGGAAAGGTGGAAACACATAAGCCATCCTGAAGGTCCATGGTGCTGTCAAGGCATCTATCAGGACCGCTCCCGGATCCCTGGATCTGGACCCGTAGCGCGGAAGCTTGGCGTTCTGTCGAGACGCCATGAGATCTATCTCTGGTTTGCCCCAACGTCGAAGTATTTGGGCAAAGACCTCTGGATGAAATTCCCACTCCCCCGGATGAAAAGTCTGACGACTTAAGAAATCCGCCTCCCAGTTCTCCACTCCCGGGATGTGGATTGCAGACAGGTGGCAAGAGTGAGACTCTGCCCAGCGAATTATCTTCGATACTTCCATCATTGCTAGGGAGCTTCTTGTCCCTCCCTGATGGTTGATATAAGCTACAGTCGTGATGTTGTCCGACTGGAACCTGATGAACCCCCGAGTTGCTAACTGGGGCCAAGCCAGAAGAGCATTGAGGACTGCTCTCAATTCCAGAATGTTTATTGGAAGAAGACTCTCCTCCTGATTCCATAGTCCCTGAGCCTTCAGAGAATTCCAGACAGCACCCCAACCTAGTAGGCTGGCGTCTGTTGTTACAATTGACCAGTCTGGCCTGCTGAATGGCATTCCCCTGGACAGATGTGGCCGATAAAGCCACCATAGAAGAGAATTTCTGGTCTCTTGAATGGAATGAAGGACACGGCATGCATTTTGAAGTTTTGTTAACCTGTCCTCTGTCAGGTAAATCTTCATTTCTACAGAATCTATCAGAGTCCCCAGGAAGGGAACTCTTGTGAGTGGAAAGAGAGAACTTTTCTCTTCGTTCACTTTCCATCCATGCGACCTTAGAAATGCCAGTACTATCTCTGTATGAGATTTGGCAGTTTGAAAGCTTGAAGCTTGTATCAGTATGTCGTCTAAGTACGGAGCTACTGAAATTCCTCGCGGTCTTAGTACCGCCAGAAGAGTGCCCAGAACCTTTGTGAAGATTCTTGGAGCCGTAGCCAGTCCGAATGGAAGAGCTACAAACTGGTAATGCCTGTCTAAAAAGGCAAACCTTAGATACCGGTAATGACTTCTGTGAATCGGTATGTGAAGGTAAGCATCCTTTAAATCCACTGTGGTCAAGTACTGACCCTCTTGGATCATGGGCAAAATTGTTCGAATAGTTTCCATCTTGAACGATGGAACTCTTAGGAATTAGTTTAGGATCTTTAAATCCAACTTGGCCTGAAGGTTCCCTCTTTTTTGGGAACTACAAACAGATTTGAGTAAAACCCTTGTCCTTGTTCCAACCGCGGAACTGGATGGATCACTCCCATTAACAAAAGATCTTGTACGCAGCGTAGAAACGCTTCCTTCTTTGTTAGGTTTGTTGACAACCTTGACAGATGAAATCTCCCTCTTGGGGGAGAGGATTTGAAGTCCAGAAGGTATCCCTGAGATATGATCTCTAACGCCCAGGGATCCTGAACATCTCTTGCCCAAGCCTGGGCGAAGAGGGAAAGTCTGCCCCCCACTAGATCCGGTCCCGGATCGGGGGCCCTCAATTCATGCTGTCTTAGGGGCAGCAGCAGGTTTTCTGGCCTGTTTGCCCCTGTTCCAGGACTGGTTAGGTTTCCAGCCTTGTCTGTAGCGAGCAACAGCTCCTTCCTGTTTTGGTGCAGAGGAAGTTGATGCTGCTCCTGCTTTGAAATTACGAAAGGAACGAAAATTGGACTGTCTAGCCTTGGCTTTGGCCTTGTCCTGAGGCAGGGCATGACCTTTACCTCCTGTAATGTCATCAATAATCTCTTTCAAGCCGGGCCCGAATAAGGTCTGCCCTTTGAAAGGAATATTAAGCAATTTAGATTTAGACGTAACATCAGCTGACCAGGATTTTAGCCACAGAGCTCTGCGTGCCTGAATGGCGAATCCTGAATTTTTAGCCGCAAGTTTAGTTAAATGTACTACGGCATCTGAAATAAATTAATTAGCTAACTTAAGGAATTTAAGTTTGTGTGTGATGTCATCTAGTGTGGATGATTGAAGTGTCTCTTCCAGAGACTCAAACCAAAATGCTGCTGCAGCCGTGACAGGCGCAATACATGCAAGAGGTTGCAATATAAACCCTTGTTGAACAAACATTTTCTTAAGGTAACCCTCTAATTTTTTATCCATTGGATCTGAAAAAGCACAGCTATCCTCCACTGGGATAGTGGTACGCTTAGCTAAAGTAGAAACTGCTCCCTCCACCTTAGGGACCATTTGCCATAAGTCCCGTGTGGCGGCGTCTATTGGAAACATTTTTCTGAATATAGGAGGGGGTGAGAAAGGCACACCGGGTCTATCCCACTCCTTAGTAACAATGTCAGTAAGTCTCTTAGGTATAGGAAAAACGTCAGTACTCGTCGGGTACCGCAAAATATTTATCCAACCTACACATTTTTTCTGGGATTGCAACTGTGTTACAATCATTCAGAGCCGCTAATACCTCCCCTAGTAACACACGGAGGTTCTCAAGCTTAAATTTAAAATTTGAAATGTCTGAGTCCAGTTTATTTGGATCAGAACCGTCACCCACAGAATGAAGCTCTCCGTCTTCACGTTCTGCAAACTGTGACGCAGTATCAGACATGGCCCTTGCATTATCAGCGCACTCTGTTCTCATCCCAGAGTGATCACGTTTACCTCTTAGTTCTGGTAGTTTAGCCAAAACTTCAGTCATAACAGTAGCCATATCTTGTAATGTGATTTGTAATGGCCGCCCAGATGCACTCGGCGCTACAATATCACGCACCTCCTGAGCGGGAGATGCAGGTACTGACACGTGAGGCGAGTTAGTCGGCATAACTCTCCCCTCGTTGTTTGGTGAAATATGTTCAATTTGTACAGATTGACTATTTTTTAAAGTAGCATCAATACATTTAGTACATAAATTTCTATTGGGCTCCACTTTGGCATTAACACATATAGCACAGAGATATTCCTCTGAATCAGACATGTTTAACACACTAGCAAATAAACAGCAACTTGGAAATACTTTTCAAAGTAATTTACAAATAATATGAAAACGAACTGTGCCTTTAAGAAGCACAGAAAATATTATAACAGATAAAATAATTAAGTTATAGCATCAATCTTTGTCAGAATATACAGTTTTAGCAAAGGATTGTTCCCCTCAGCAAATGATAACTAACCCAGGCAGCAGAAAAAAAATACACAAATAAACGTTTTTTATATCACAGTCAATACAATCAGCACAGCTCTGCTGTAAAGATTACTTCCCTCAAAAAAGACTCTTGAGATCCCTGAACTCTGTAGAGATGAACCGGATCATGCAGGAAGAAAATGAACCTCTGACTGAGTTTTTCTGATGCATAGTAAAAGCGCCAAAAATGGCCCCTCCCCCACACACATAACAGTGAGAGGGATCAGTGAACTGCTCTAATTTAAATCAAAACTATTGCCAAGTGGAAAAAAAGTGCCCAAAACATTTTTTCACTCAGTACCTCAGAGAAAAAAACGTTTTTACATGCCAGCAAAAAAACGTTTTACCTCAATAATTAATTGTCATTTAAAACCTATTGCAAGTCCCTGCAAAATAGGTTAAGTCTATGTATACAGTTTAAAAGCCAGAGAAGTACCATTTCCCAGAAAACTGAAGTGTAAAATATACATACACGACAGCCTGATATCAGCTACATCTACTGCATTCAAGGCTGAGTTTACATTATAACGGTATGGCAGGATTTTCTCATCAATTCCATGTCAGAAAATAATAAACTGCTACATACCTCTTTGCAGATTAATCTGCCTGCTGTCCCCTGATCTGAAGTTTACCTCTCCTCAGATGGCCGAGAAACAGCAATATGATCTTAACTACTCCGGCTAAAATCACAGAAAAACTCAGGTAGATTCTTCTTCAAATTCTACCAGAGAAGGAATAACACACTCCGGTGCTATTATAAAATAACAAACTTTTGATTGAAGATATAAAAACTAAATATATCACCATAGTCCTCTCACACATCCTATCTAGTCGTTGGGTGCAAGAGAATGACTGGAGGTGACGTAGAGGGGAGGAGCTATATAGCAACTCTGCTGGGTGAATCCTCTTGCACTTCCTGTAGGGGAGCAGTTAATATCCCACAAGTAATGATGACCCGTGGACTGATCACACTTAACAGAAGAAATATATGATTTCTTAACTATAACAACATGAACATAACAGAGGCTATGTAATATTCTATGCCTCATTGAGGCAGCACATTTTCACAATTTTTTTCACAAACTTTAGGTTTCTCACTGAAATTATTTACAAACAACTTGTGCAATTATGGCATAAATGGTTGTAAATGCTTCTCTGGAATCCCCTTTGTTCAGAACTAGCAGACATATATGGCTTTGGCGTTGCTTTTTGGTAATTACAAGGCCGCTAAATGCCACTGCGGACCACATGTGTATTATGCATACAAAGAGAGAAGCGCTCTACCAGGAACGAACAACAGCCCAGTGGCTTGTTCTATGGCGATTTACCACCCGGAAGCAGCCTCTTTTAGACCAGTGTGCTTTTCACAGAAGAAAACTTTCCTGAAGTATATCAGTCTGATCCCGCCAAGTAAGGTCAGTCCAGCCCCGAAATACCAGGCAATTCTCCTCTGAACAAGGAACATGACAACCCCAGACGATCGCCTCGGCCTCCTATGGGCCTCGTCAGTGAGGTGCAGCCACATTCCTCTAAGCACACAGGGCAAGGAGTCCACGTCTGGTTTCCCCCATCACCCATAGGGAGACTTCCCCAGGGTCATAATAATTTGCATACAAAGAGAGAAGCGCTCTACCAGGAACGAACAACAGCCCAGTGGCTTGTTCTATGGCGATTTACCACCCGGAAGCAGCCTCTTTTAGACCAGTGTGCTTTTCACAGAAGAAAACTTTCCTGAAGTATATCAGTCTGATCCCGCCAAGTAAGGTCAGTCCAGCCCCGAAATACCAGGCAATTCTCCTCTGAACAAGGAACATGACAACCCCAGACGATCGCCTCGGCCTCCTATGGGCCTCGTCAGTGAGGTGCAGCCACATTCCTCTAAGCACACTGGGCAAGGAGTCCACGTCTGGTTTCCCCCATCACCCATAGGGAGACTTCCCCAGGGTCATAATAATTTGCATACAAAGAGAGAAGCGCTCTACCAGGAACGAACAACAGCCCAGTGGCTTGTTCTATGGCGATTTACCACCCGGAAGCAGCCTCTTTTAGACCAGTGTGCTTTTCACAGAAGAAAACTTTCCTGAAGTATATCAGTCTGATCCCGCCAAGTAAGGTCAGTCCAGCCCCGAAATACCAGGCAATTCTCCTCTGAACAAGGAACATGACAACCCCAGACGATCGCCTCGGCCTCCTATGGGCCTCGTCAGTGAGGTGCAGCCACATTCCTCTAAGCACACTGGGCAAGGAGTCCACGTCTGGTTTCCCCCATCACCCATAGGGAGACTTCCCCAGGGTCATAATAATTTGCATACAAAGAGAGAAGCGCTCTACCAGGAACGAACAACAGCCCAGTGGCTTGTTCTATGGCGATTTACCACCCGGAAGCAGCCTCTTTTAGACCAGTGTGCTTTTCACAGAAGAAAACTTTCCTGAAGTATATCAGTCTGATCCCGCCAAGTAAGGTCAGTCCAGCCCCGAAATACCAGGCAATTCTCCTCTGAACAAGGAACATGACAACCCCAGACGATCGCCTCGGCCTCCTATGGGCCTCGTCAGTGAGGTGCAGCCACATTCCTCTAAGCACACTGGGCAAGGAGTCCACGTCTGGTTTCCCCCATCACCCATAGGGAGACTTCCCCAGGGTCATAATAATTTGCATACAAAGAGAGAAGCGCTCTACCAGGAACGAACAACAGCCCAGTGGCTTGTTCTATGGCGATTTACCACCCGGAAGCAGCCTCTTTTAGACCAGTGTGCTTTTCACAGAAGAAAACTTTCCTGAAGTATATCAGTCTGATCCCGCCAAGTAAGGTCAGTCCAGCCCCGAAATACCAGGCAATTCTCCTCTGAACAAGGAACATGACAACCCCAGACGATCGCCTCGGCCTCCTATGGGCCTCGTCAGTGAGGTGCAGCCACATTCCTCTAAGCACACTGGGCAAGGAGTCCACGTCTGGTTTCCCCCATCACCCATAGGGAGACTTCCCCAGGGTCATAATAATTTGCATACAAAGAGAGAAGCGCTCTACCAGGAACGAACAACAGCCCAGTGGCTTGTTCTATGGCGATTTACCACCCGGAAGCAGCCTCTTTTAGACCAGTGTGCTTTTCACAGAAGAAAACTTTCCTGAAGTATATCAGTCTGATCCCGCCAAGTAAGGTCAGTCCAGCCCCGAAATACCAGGCAATTCTCCTCTGAACAAGGAACATGACAACCCCAGACGATCGCCTCGGCCTCCTATGGGCCTCGTCAGTGAGGTGCAGCCACATTCCTCTAAGCACACTGGGCAAGGAGTCCACGTCTGGTTTCCCCCATCACCCATAGGGAGACTTCCCCAGGGTCATAATAATTTGCATACAAAGAGAGAAGCGCTCTACCAGGAATGAACAACAGCCCAGTGGCTTGTTCTATGGCGATTTACCACCCGGAAGCAGCCTCTTTTAGACCAGTGTGCTTTTCACAGAAGAAAACTTTCCTGAAGTATATCAGTCTGATCCCGCCAAGTAAGGTCAGTCCAGCCCCGAAATACCAGGCAATTCTCCTCTGAACAAGGAACATGACAACCCCAGACGATCGCCTCGGCCTCCTATGGGCCTCGTCAGTGAGGTGCAGCCACATTCCTCTAAGCACACTGGGCAAGGAGTCCACGTCTGGTTCCCCCCATCACCCATAGGGAGACTTCCCCAGGGTCATAATAATTTGCATACAAAGAGAGAAGCGCTCTACCAGGAACGAACAACAGCCCAGTGGCTTGTTCTATGGCGATTTACCACCCGGAAGCAGCCTCTTTTAGACCAGTGTGCTTTTCACAGAAGAAAACTTTCCTGAAGTATATCAGTCTGATCCCGCCAAGTAAGGTCAGTCCAGCCCCGAAATACCAGGCAATTCTCCTCTGAACAAGGAACATGACAACCCCAGACGATCGCCTCGGCCTCCTATGGGCCTCGTCAGTGAGGTGCAGCCACATTCCTCTAAGCACACTGGGCAAGGAGTCCACGTCTGGTTTCCCCCATCACCCATAGGGAGACTTCCCCAGGGTCATAATAATTTGCATACAAAGAGAGAAGCGCTCTACCAGGAACGAACAACAGCCCAGTGGCTTGTTCTATGGCGATTTACCACCCGGAAGCAGCCTCTTTTAGACCAGTGTGCTTTTCACAGAAGAAAACTTTCCTGAAGTATATCAGTCTGATCCCGCCAAGTAAGGTCAGTCCAGCCCCGAAATACCAGGCAATTCTCCTCTGAAAAAGGAACATGACAACCCCAGACGATCGCCTCGGCCTCCTATGGGCCTCGTCAGTGAGGTGCAGCCACATTCCTCTAAGCACACTGGGCAAGGAGTCCACGTCTGGTTTCCCCCATCACCCATAGGGAGACTTCCCCAGGGTCATAATAATTTGCTTCAGGAAAGTTTTTCTCTGTGAAAGGCACATGTTGAGCAAAAAGAGGCTGCTTCTTGGGTGGTAACTAGCCATAGAACAAGCTATTATGCTATTGTTCGTTTCCAGGTTGAGCGCTTCTCTCTCTTTTTATTTATGCAAATTATGACATTTTGGGAAGTCTCCCTAAGTGTGATGCGGGAATCCAGACGTGGACCCGTTGCTCAGTGTGCCTAGAGGGATATGGCTGCACCTCACTGACGAGGCCCACAATAGGCCGAAACGTACGTCTGGGGTTTTGCTGTTTCTCTTGTTCAGAGAAGAATTGCCTGGTATTTCGGGGCTGGACTGCACTGTGAAGTCAGGATCAGACTGATATGCTTCAGGAAAGTTTTTCTCTGTGAAAGGCACATGTTGAGCAAAAAGAGGCTGCTTCTTGGGTGGTAACTAGCCATAGAACAAGCTATTATGCTATTGTTCGTTTCCAGGTTGAGCGCTTCTCTCTCTTTTTATTTATGCAAATTATGACATTTTGGGAAGTCTCCCTAAGTGTGATGCGGGAATCCAGACGTGGACCCGTTGCTCAGTGTGCCTAGAGGGATATGGCTGCACCTCACTGACGAGGCCCACAATAGGCCGAAACGTACGTCTGGGGTTTTGCTGTTTCTCTTGTTCAGAGAAGAATTGCCTGGTATTTCGGGGCTGGACTGCACTGTGAAGTCAGGATCAGACTGATATGCTTCAGGAAAGTTTTTCTCTGTGAAAGGCACATGTTGAGCAAAAAGAGGCTGCTTCTTGGGTGGTAACTAGCCATAGAACAAGCTATTATGCTATTGTTCGTTTCCAGGTTGAGCGCTTCTCTCTCTTTTTATTTACACATGTGTATTATGTCCAGCAGTGAAGGGGTTAATTAGGGAGCTTGTAGGGTTAATTTTAGCGTTAGTGTAGTAGACAACCCCAAGTATTGATCTAGGCCCATTTTGGCATATTTCATGCCACCATATCACCGCCAAATGCGATCAAATTTAAAAAAAACTTTACATTTTTCACAATTTTAGGTTTCTCACTGAAATTATTTACAAACAGCTTTTGCAATGATGGCACAAATGGTTGTAAATGCTTCTCTGGGATCCCCTTTGTTCAAAAATAGCAGTCATATATGGCTTTGGCGTTGCTTTTTGATAATTAGAAGGCTGCTAAATGCCGCTGCGCATCACACGTGTATTATGTCTAGCAGTGAAGGGGTTAATCAGGTAGCTTGTAGGGAGCTTGCAGGGTTAATTTTAGGTTTAGTGTAGAGATTAGCCTCCCACCTGACACATCACACCCCCTGATCTCTATCCTCCCCCACACCACAATTGTCCTGCCATCTTAAGTACTGGAAGAAAGTCTGCCAGTACTAAAATAACACTTATATATATATATATATATACATACATGTAGCCCTCAGTTTACGCCGGGGTTAGGTTCCAGAAGGAATGGTTGTAAATCGAAACCGTTGTAAATTAAAACCCAGTTTATAATGTAAGTCAATGGGAAGTAAGGGAGATAGGTTCCAGGCCCCTCTCAAAATTTTTCATAAGTAACACCTAATACACTATTTTTAAAGCTTTGAAATGAAGACTTTAAATGCTAAACAGCATTATAAACCTAATAAAATAATCACACAAAACCGAATATATAATTAAACTAAGTTAAATGAACAAAAACATTTGCTAAACAGCATTATAAACCTAATAAAATAATCACACAACACAGTCTTCACTTGCATTTTTCTGCAAACAGTTCTTTCTATGCATTCCAATCTGGACTGATTTATAGACAGGAAGATTTTGTTCCTTTGAAATCTGCTTAATTGCTCAGGTCTGGTTAAACCGATTAAATTCAGCTTGCTTGGCTTTGCTGCAACACAAGCGGACAGCGCCACCTACTGGCTATTTTAATAAATTCACTGCTTCTCAATAGCAGTCACATGACTGGAAAAAAAGGTTGTTATTCTGAAACGGTGTAAATTGAACCCTTGTAAAACGAGGGCCACCTGCATGTATGTATGTATATATATATATATATATATATATATATATATATATATATATATATATATATATATATGTGTGTGTGTGTGTGTGTGTGTAGGATTCCCCCCTTAGCCCCCAACCTCCCGAACCCCCCCCCCCCAAAACATCTCTCTAACCCTCCCCCTCTACCTTATTTGCTCCATCTTGGGTACAAATTATTATTTTTTTTATTTTGTCCCTATTTTTCTGTAGTATAGCTTTCCCCCCAAAAGACAATCCCCCCACCCCCTCCCAGATCCATTAGATCCCAATTCCCTCCTCTCTCCCACTTTAGTTTAATTTTTTTCCATAGTGTAGTGGTTCCCACCCGCTCCCGCCCCGTGCACGCTCACGCACTGCCGCCCCCCTTGCGCACCCCCGATGACTCCGTCCGCCTCTACACATCAGAAGCCATCGATGGCCGCCCACCCGCCTCCCACATCTGCTCCCACCCACCAACGATCACAGCCATCGATGTCCGGTGCAGAGAGGGCCACAGAGTGGCTCTCTCTGCATCGGATGACTAAAAAAAAGTTATTGCAGGATGCCTCAATATCGAGGCATCATTGCAAAAACATTAAAGCGGCTGGAAGCGATCAGGATCGATTCCACCTCTTTCAAAGACCAACAACGTACGGGGTACATCCTTGGTCGTTAACTGCATTTTTTTGCAGGACATACCCCATATGTCGTTGGTCGTTAAGGGGTTAAACGAATGAAACACTAGAGAAAGCAAGAATCTTCCTCAAGGAGGCTTTGAACTAAAGATGATTTCCAACAGCTAGAGATTCTGAACAGATCTCTCCAAAGCCTCAAAGAGACTCAATCTGCCCCCCATCAGAGACTGGGGACACACCTGAGAATCCTTACAAAGCAGATACAAACTTCTTTGGTTAAAGTGTCATAGGATCTCCCTTCTAAATTAACAGCTGACAGACAAGCCCTGATCTGCACTATTTTCCTCTATAGTAACAGTAAGGAAATAGCTTAGGTACCAGAGATAGGCTTAAGCAAATCAGGAGTAAGAAGCACATAGATAACCCTGAAGGGAAGAAATAACAGTAGTGGCACACTGCAAAATGGTTAACCCCTAAAACAGAAAAACAGTAAAATAATACAGTACTATTAAAAGCTAAAATAACTGTAAAAGACAGTAAAAGCTACTTAGCAAATAAAGAAAAAAGGGTTTAATAATAACAATTTTGATTGCCAAAAGAAATTAAAATTGCAGATCTAACCTTACCCTTGGGTTTTCTATCCTGAGGCAAAAAAACTCTCCCTTACCCCCGGTGACTGTGGCAATAATAGCGTCCTGGCTCAAACAGGATTTTACCCTGAAAGGGAAGCCTGCGTTTAGAGACCATGTCAGCAGACTAACACGGATCTTTGGTAACCACTGGCTTCAAGGGTTTATATGCCACAGGACACAATCCAGTTTTAGTTTTCAAAGCTTTATTTTCTTTCACATAGAGGTGACTAACAGCAGCATACAGTTCCTTCACCGAAGAGGGCAAAAACAGAATTTATGTTTACCTGATAAATTTCTTTCTCCAACGGTGTGTCCGGTCCACGGCGTCATCCTTACTTGTGGGATATTCTCCTCCCCAACAGGAAATGGCAAAGAGCCCAGCAAAGCTGGTCACATGATCCCTCCTAGGCTCCGCCTACCCCAGTCATTCGACCGACGTTAAGGAGGAATATTTGCATAGGAGAAACCATATGGTACCGTGGTGACTGTAGTTAAAGAAAATAAAATATCAGACCTGATTAAAAAAACCAGGGCGGGCCGTGGACCGGACACACCGTTGGAGAAAGAAATTTATCAGGTAAACATAAATTCTGTTTTCTCCAACATAGGTGTGTCCGGTCCACGGCGTCATCCTTACTTGTGGGAACCAATACCAAAGCTTTAGGACACGGATGAAGGGAGGGAGCAAATCAGGTCACCTAAATGGAAGGCACCACGGCTTGCAAAACCTTTCTCCCAAAAATAGCCTCAGAAGAAGCAAAAGTATCAAACTTGTAAAATTTGGTAAAAGTGTGCAGTGAAGACCAAGTCGCTGCCCTACATATCTGATCAACAGAAGCCTCGTTCTTGAAGGCCCATGTGGAAGCCACAGCCCTAGTGGAATGAGCTGTGATTCTTTCGGGAGGCTGCCGTCCGGCAGTCTCGTAAGCCAATCTGATGATGCTTTTAATCCAAAAAGAGAGAGAGGTAGAAGTTGCCTTTTGACCTCTCCTTTTACCTGAATAAACAACAAACAAGGAAGATGTTTGTCTAAAATCCTTTGTAGCATCTAAATAGAATTTTAGAGCGCGAACAACATCCAAATTGTGCAACAAACGTTCCTTCTTTGAAACTGGTTTTGGACACAGAGAAGGTACGATAATCTCCTGGTTAATGTTTTTGTTAGAAACAACTTTTGGAAGAAAACCAGGTTTAGTACGTAAAACCACCTTATCTGCATGGAACACCAGATAAGGAGGAGAACACTGCAGAGCAGATAATTCTGAGACTCTTCTAGCAGAAGAAATCGCAACTAAAAACAAAACTTTCCAAGATAATAACTTAATATCAACGGAATGTAAGGGTTCAAACGGAACCCCCTGAAGAACTGAAAGAACTAAATTGAGACTCCAAGGAGGAGTCAAAGGTTTGTAAACAGGCTTGATTCTAACCAGAGCCTGAACAAAGGCTTGAACATCTGGCACAGCTGCCAGCTTTTTGTGAAGTAATACCGACAAGGCAGAAATCTGTCCCTTCAGGGAACTTGCAGATAATCCTTTTTCCAATCCTTCTTGAAGGAAGGATAGAATCCTAGGAATCTTAACCTTGTCCCAAGGGAATCCTTTAGATTCACACCAACAGATATATTTTTTCCAAATTTTGTGGTAAATCTTTCTAGTCACAGGCTTTCTGGCCTGAACAAGAGTATCGATAACAGAATCTGAGAATCCTCGCTTCGATAAAATCAAGCGTTCAATCTCCAAGCAGTCAGCTGGAGTGAAACCAGATTCGGATGTTCGAACGGACCCTGAACAAGAAGGTCTCGTCTCAAAGGTAGCTTCCAAGGTGGAGCCGATGACATATTCACCAGATCTGCATACCAAGTCCTGCGTGGCCACGCAGGAGCTATCAAGATCACCGACGCCCTCTCCTGCTTGATCCTGGCTATCAGCCTGGGGATGAGAGGAAATGGCGGGAACACATAAGCTAGTTTGAAGGTCCAAGGTGCCACTAGTGCATCCACTAGAGCCGCCTTGGGATCCCTGGATCTGGCCCCGTAGCAAGGAACTTTGAAGTTCTGACGAGAGGCCATCAGATCCATGTCTGGAATGCCCCACAGGTGAGTGACTTGGGCAAAGATTTCCGGATGGAGTTCCCACTCCCCCGGATGCAATGTCTGCCGACTCAGAAAATCCGCTTCCCAATTTTCCACTCCTGGGATGTGGATAGCAGACAGGTGGCAGGAGTGAGACTCCGCCCAAAGAATAATTTTGGTTACTTCTTCCATCGCTAGGGAACTCCTTGTTCCCCCCTGATGGTTGATGTACGCAACAGTCGTCATGTTGTCTGATTGAAACCGTATGAACCTGGTCCTCGCAAGCTGGGGCCAGGCCTGGAGAGCATTGAATATCGCTCTCAGTTCCAGAATATTTATCGGTAGAAGAGATTCTTCCCGAGACCAAAGACCCTGAGCTTTCAGGGATCCCCAGACCGCGCCCCAGCCTATCAGACTGGCGTCGGTCGTGACAATGACCCACTCTGGTCTGTGGAACATCATCCCTTGAGACAGATTGTCCAGGGACAGCCACCAACGGAGTGAGTCTCTGGTCCTCTGATTTACTTGTATCTTCGGAGACAAGTCTGTATAGTCCCCATTCCACTGACTGAGCATGCACAGTTGTAATGGTCTTAGATGAATGCGCGCAAAAGGAACTATGTCCATCGCCGCCACCATCAACCCGATCACTTCCATGCACTGAGCTATGGAAGGAAGAGGAACGGAATGAAGTATCCGACAAGAGTCCAGAAGCTTTGTTTTTCTGGCCTCTGTTAGAAAGATCCTCATTTCTAAGGAGTCTATAATTGTTCCCAAGAAGGGAACCCTTGTTGACGGGGATAGAGAACTCTTTTCCACGTTCACTTTCCAGCCGTGAGATCTGAGAAAGGCCAGGACAATGTCCGTGTGAGCCTTTGCTTGAGGAAGGGACGACGCTTGAATCAGAATGTCGTCCAGGTAAGGTACTACTGCAATGCCCCTTGGTCTTAGCACCGCTAGAAGGGACCCTAGTACCTTTGTGAAAGTCCTTGGAGCAGTGGCTAATCCGAAAGGAAGCGCCACGAACTGGTAATGTTTGTCCAGGAATGCAAACCTTAGGAACCGATGATGTTCCTTGTGGATAGGAATATGTAGATACGCATCCTTTAAATCCACCGTGGTCATGAATTGACCTTCCTGGATGGAAGGAAGGATAGTTCGAATGGTTTCCATCTTGAACGATGGGACCTTGAGAAATTTGTTTAAGATCTTGAGATCTAGGATTGGTCTGAACGTTCCCTCTTTTTTGGGAACTATGAACAGATTGGAGTAGAACCCCATCCCTTGTTCTCTTAATGGAACAGGATGAATCACTCCCATTTTTAACAGGTCTTCTACACAATGTAAGAACGCCTGTCTTTTTATGTGGTCTGAAGACAACTGCGACCTGTGGAACCTCCCCCTTGGGGGAAGTCCCTTGAATTCCAGAAGATAACCCTGGGAGACTATTTCTAGCGCCCAGGGATCCAGAACATCTCTTGCCCAAGCCTGAGCGAAGAGAGAGAGTCTGCCCCCCACCAGATCCGGTCCCGGATCGGGGGCCAATATTTCATGCTGTCTTGGTAGCAGTGGCAGGTTTCTTGGCCTGCTTTCCCTTGTTCCAGCCTTGCATTGGTCTCCAAGCTGGCTTGGCCTGAGAAGTATTACCCTCTTGCTTAGAGGACGTAGCACCTTGGGCTGGTCCGTTTTTACGAAAGGGACGAAAATTAGGTCTATTTTTTGCCTTGAAAGGCCGATCCTGAGGAAGGGCGTGGCCCTTACCCCCAGTGATATCAGAGATAATCTCTTTCAAGTCAGGACCAAACAACGTTTTCCCCTTGAAAGGAATGTTTAGTAGCTTGTTCTTGGAAGACGCATCAGCCGACCAAGATTTCAACCAAAGCGCTCTGCGCGCCACAATAGCAAACCCAGAGTTCTTAGCCGCTAACTTAGCCAATTGCAAAGAGGCGTCTAGAGTGAAAGAATTAGCCAATTTGAGAGCATTGATTCTGTCCATAATCTCCTCATAAGGAGGAGAGTCACTATCGAGCACCTTAAGCAGTTCATCAAACCAGAAATATGCGGCAGTAGTGACAGGGACAATGCATGAAATGGGTTGTAGAAGGTAACCCTGCTGAACAAACATCTTTTTAAGCAAACCTTCTAATTTTTTATCCATAGGATCTTTGAAAGCACAACTATCCTCTATGGGAATAGTGGTGCGTTTGTTTAAAGTAGAAACCGCTCCCTCGACCTTGGGGACTGACTGCCATAAGTCCTTTCTGGGGTCGACCATAGGAAACAATTTTTTAAATATGGGGGGAGGGACGAAAGGAATACCGGGCCTTTCCCATTCTTTATTAACAATGTCCGCCACCCGCTTGGGTATAGGAAAAGCTTCTGGGAGCCCCGGCACCTCTAGGAACTTGTCCATTTTACATAGTTTCTCTGGGATGACTAAATTTTCACAATCATCCAGAGTGGATAATACCTCCTTAAGCAAAATGCGGAGATGTTCCAATTTAAATTTAAATGTAATCACATCAGATTCAGCCTGCTGAGAAATGTTCCCTAAATCAGTAATTTCTCCCTCAGACAAAACCTCCCTGGCCCCCTCAGATTGGGTTAGGGGCCCTTCAGAGATATTAATATCAGCGTCGTCATGCTCTTCAGTAACTAAAACAGAGCAGCCACGCTTACGCTGACAAGGGTTCATTTTGGCTAAAATGTTTTTGACAGAATTATCCATTACAGCCGTTAATTGTTGCATAGTAAGGAGTATTGGCGCGCTAGATGTACTAGGGGCCTCCTGAGTGGGCAAGACTCGTGTAGACGAAGGAGGGAATGATGCAGTACCATGCTTACTCCCCTCACTTGAGGAATCATCTTGGGCATCATTGTCATTATCACATAAATCACATTTATTTAAATGAATAGGAATTCTGGCTTCCCCACATTCAGAACACAGTCTATCTGGTAGGTCAGACATGTTAAACAGGCATAAACTTGATCAGAAAGTACAAAAAACGTTTTAAATTAAAACCGTTACTGTCACTTTAAATTTTAAACTGAACACACTTTATTACTGCAATTGCGAAAAAACATGAAGGAATTGTTCAAAATTCACCAAATTTTCACCACAGCGTCTTAAAGCCTTGAAAATATTGCACACCAATTTTGGAAGCTTTAACCCTTAAAATAACGGAACCGGAGCCGTTTTAAGCTTTAAACCCCTTTACAGTCCCTGGTATCTGCTTTGCTGAGACCCAACCAAACCCAAAGGGGAATACGATACCAAATGACGCCTTCAGAAGTCTTTTATAAGTATCAGAGCTCCTCTCACATGCGACTGCATGCCATGCCTCTCAAAAACAAGTGCGCAACACCGGCGCGAAAATGAGACTCTGCCTATGCTTTGGGAAAGCCCCTAAAGAATAAGGTGTCTAAAACAGTGCCTGCCGATATTATTATATCAAAATACCCAGATAAAATGATTCCTCAAGGCTAAATATGTGTTAATAATCAATCGATTTAGCCCAGAAAAAGTCTACAGTTTAAATAAGCCCTTGTGAAGCCCTTATTTACAATCGTAATAAACATGGCTTACCGGATCCCATAGGGAAAATGACAGCTTCCAGCATTACATCGTCTTGTTAGAATGTGTCATACCTCAAGCAGCAAGGGACTGCAAACTGTTCCCCCAACTGAAGTTAATTGCTCTCAACAGTCCTGTGTGGAACAGCCATGGATTTTAGTTACGGTTGCTAAAATCATTTTCCTCATACAAACAGAATTCTTCATCTCTTTTCTGTTTCTGAGTAAATAGTACGTACCAGCACTATTTGAAAATAACAAACTCTTGATTGAATAATGAAAAACTACAGTTAAACACTAAAAAACTCTAAGCCATCTCCGTGGAGATGTTGCCTGTACAACGGCAAAGAGAATGACTGGGGTAGGCGGAGCCTAGGAGGGATCATGTGACCAGCTTTGCTGGGCTCTTTGCCATTTCCTGTTGGGGAGGAGAATATCCCACAAGTAAGGATGACGCCGTGGACCGGACACACCTATGTTGGAGAAAACAAGTTAATTCCTTGTGCAAGCTTCCAAAACTGCAAGTCTCTGACTGCAGCAAAACAAAATATCCTTTACAGTATTGCTTGTATCGGCAAACAAACACAGCAAAACTTTTAGTATTTTAAGTTTCACCAAACAGCAAACCAGTCATCCTGACTGGCTGAAAACTATTTAGCCTAAGAAAGACTTACTTTTTAAAACAGAGGAGTAGTAATCATGAGTCACACCTGAGTTTAATTGGCTCCTGCAGCTGTTGGAGTATTAGCCCACCCTGCTCTCCAAATACTAGGTGAAAACCTTCAAGCTTTGTATCCAAAAGGATACTTAAAAGAAGTGCTAAGGAATAATAGTTCACCTGACAAGAGTAGATATATCCGTTTCTACTTTAGGAATAGGTTCCTATAATCTGTATTTGCAGAATGAGGGAATTTAGTTTTTTTAAATTGGCAGAGGGAATTAAAGGAACAGCTGTCATTTAATTCCTTAAAAATTAGATCAGAAACTGAATCGGTCACAGGAAAAGTAGATGGACAGTTTGGGGGCTGTCTTAAAGATTGGCATATTTGTTTTATACACACACATTAGATAGACACATACAGGTATAGATATATATATATGTGTGTGCAGTATGTGACTACTTGTGTACCGAGCTTTTTTGTATTGCACTTTAGTTTTGTGTTCTTAGTCTTGTGCAGAGAGTCTTTCTTCTGTGCTTTTATAAAACTTATCCTTTTGCAGTTTGTGCTATTTGACTGTTTTAAACTGCTTTTGTATTTTAGACATTTCTGTTCCTTGATAACTTGTATTTATATTTAATTCTTACTAATTGGACATTTCCTTATTTTGACAAATCTTGGTTTATTTGGATTTTGTCAGACTCTTGGCTTGACTAGGTTCTCCTTAAGACATAATTTTGAAAAAGTATTTATATTGTATCTTTCTGTATTTGCCTTTTCCCATGCTTATTCTGTCCTTCATATGTTCCCCCCACGTTGATACATCTGAAGTTCCAGTGTTTCTGCTGTGTTATGTGCAATAGATGGTCCTCATTCCATGAAAGCAGCACACCAGTTACAATGAGCAGTATTGCATTTGTCTTAAGTAAATTTGGCAAAATAATCCACAGTAATTTGTTATGCTGTGAGTCTGTACAGTACCGCTTAGTTTGTCTTTCAATATTACATTTCTTTTGCATGTTTGGTTACTGAATTATGTAATTTTTTGAGAGAGAGTTCAGTCTCTTACTCTTGTATCCTACTTTACTACTGTGTGTTAAAACTTGCAGTACTTTATAAGTGAGCGTTTGGTACAAGGGGACATTTATTCCTGGTTCCACTTTACTTTAATCATTAAATTTGTTTTGTTCTCTTGGAAGTATTTGTTGAAAGCTAATCCTAGGTAGGCTCAAACGGATTTCTGAGCTGTTGAAGGCTAACATTATGCTCACTCCCGTGTAGTTATTTATCAGTCAGCATTGATTGGCTAAAATGCAAGTCGGTCAAAAGAACTGAGAAAGGGGACAGTTTGCAGAGGCTTAGATAAAAGGTCATCAAAGAGGTAAAACGTGTATTCATATAACAGTGTTGTTTATACAAAACTGGGGAATGGGTAATAAAGGTATTTATCTTTTTAAACAAACATAAACTGTCCCTTTAACTCTAAGTAGGAGCTCAATACATAAACAGCCGAATGATCACGGGATCCATTCTACCATGAGAGTTTACAATTTAAGTGGTAGTTGGAGTTAGAGTAGCTTGTGTTTAGTGCTGATTGTGGGCCATGGTCAGATAACAGGTGTGGGAGATCGTAATCAGAGGAACTAAGAGACATAGATCAGAAGCATAGAGGAGGAGTAAGCGCTAAATGATTATATAGAGATCAGGCAAGATATATAGGGTATAAGAATTTTTTTATTTGATCCTCTAATCTAGTGCAGGATAGTGGAAGGACTGGTGAAGAGGAATAACCAAGAGTAAGTGAGGTGAATATGCCCAGAGCAGCATTTAGACTAGACTGACAAGAACACCCTATTCACACTCATAAATAGAAGGCCAGGGGTTCCATCCAACCCCAGGCTAAAGGCTTTAGTTAAAAACAAATACATCTCTACACTTTTTTACATTTATACGGTTTCCTATAACCATTATGGATTTCTCCATTGTTCCTAAAACATATTTGGCTTGCAGTAGGTATGTGCATATTTTTGGAGTTTGCCAATTGTTTCTATAATACAGCATCTGGTTGGTTTTGATGTCAGATTTTTAAGTGTTTAAGTGGAGCATACAAAGATCTGTGCTGCCATATTACAGAAATCATTGCCAGATTCCAAAGGAAAAAAAAATGCACATACATAGTTTAGACTGTAGTTTAAAGCTTTCTCACCTCAAAAAAGGAATGTTTTTTTACTTCATCAGAGCCATCTGGTCCACATCCCAATCTCTTTTTGGGATCTTTCATTAAAAGATGTCGAATCAGATCTTTGACTACTTCACTCATTTCTTGAGGATATGGTGGATCATTTTTTAATATTCGTCTATATAAAAAGTAAGAAAGGAAATTAATTAACAGCTGAAACATTGCCCCAGAAGTTTACCACCACACTGTAATGCAGCATACCTAGATATATCAGCTTGGGAATTCTTTTCTCCATCAACTGTAAAAGGTGATGCCCCTGTTAATAACTCGTACATCAGAACACCTAAGCTCCACCAGTCGACTGCCTACAAAATAAAAAATAATTGATCATAACAGTGCAAATTATCTAATAACACAAAATGTATGCTTACCTGATAAATTCATTTATTTCATGATGGTGCAAGCCCACAAGCCACCTCATGTGGAATTAAAGTCCAGTCCATACAGGAGGAGGCAAAACACCCCACACAACAGAGCTTTAATCCCTCCCACTTCCCATAATTCCTTAGTCATACATATGGCCAGGAGAAAATAAAATAGTAAAGAATAAGCAGGGTAAAAGAAATACAAACCTGCACTGTCGCCAATTGTTATGGAAAAACAAGGGCAGATCTTGTGGACTCTCAACATTATAAAATAAATTCATCAGGTAAGCATACATTTCTTCTTTCATAAGATGGTGAGAGTGCATGAGCCCTAACATGTGGGATCATATACGTTGAAGTCCACAAGACCACCATGAAAATAGGGCAGGAAAAAACATTTAGGCAGGTAAAGGTAATAAACAGGCATTCAGATGAGACAGAGAGATGGGTCTACAATTTTATAATTGATGTTACAGAGAAAAAAACTTCAGGAAGGAAAGAGTAGTTTATTAAAATTGCTTTATACCGATTAAAAAAACAAACCAAAAAAAAAACAAAAAAACAGGTAAGCAGAACAACAAGACAAAGCAGAAAGCTTAAATACTCTTCTGGCCAAGGAAATAGTAAAGAGAAAGCAAGCCTTTAAAAACAGTTGAATGACCATACCATGCATAGGTCCAAATGGCTGAGCCCGAAGAATCCTGAAAATAAAGTTAAAGGGCCACTAAACCTACAAAATAATGTTAAATAATTCTGCACATAGACCAGAATTATATAACATTAGCTTAGCGCCAACTTTATACATCAAAGGATTTAAGATATATTTTATTTAAAAATTTGATTTTTCTACACGCCACTCCTGGCTCTACTGAGCGGGTCTTTCTTTTCCTACGCGCATCGCGGTGCAGCTGTCTAGTCACAGCCGGGCAGATCGCGCCATTAAACTGAATGCAGCTCGCTCCCACTACCAGACCAGAGCGGGAGCGAACTACGTTTAGTTCAATGGCGAAATCGGGCCAGTTGTGACTAAACAGCATGCCTGCGATGCCCTTAAGAAAAACAGAATTTATGTTTACCTGATAAATTTCTTTCTCCAACGGTGTGTCCGGTCCACGGCGTCATCCTTACTTGTGGGATATTCTCTTCCCCAACAGGAAATGGCAAAGAGCCCAGCAAAGCTGGTCACATGATCCCTCCTAGGCTCCGCCTACCCCAGTCATTCGACCGACGTTAAGGAGGAATATTTGCATAGGAGAAACCATATGGTACCGTGGTGACTGTAGTTAAAGAAAATAAAATATCAGACCTGATTAAAAAAACCAGGGCGGGCCGTGGGCCGGGCACACCGTTGGAGAAAGAAATTTATCAGGTAAACATAAATTCTGTTTTCTCCAACATAGGTGTGTCCGGTCCACGGCGTCATCCTTACTTGTGGGAACCAATACCAAAGCTTTAGGACACGGATGAAGGGAGGGAGCAAATCAGGTCACCTAAATGGAAGGCACCACGGCTTGCAAAACCTTTCTCCCAAAAATAGCCTCAGAAGAAGCAAAAGTATCAAACTTGTAAAATTTGGTAAAAGTGTGCAGTGAAGACCAAGTCGCTGCCCTACATATCTGATCAACAGAAGCCTCGTTCTTGAAGGCCCATGTGGAAGCCACAGCCCTAGTGGAATGAGCTGTGATTCTTTCGGGAGGCTGCCGTCCGGCAGTCTCGTAAGCCAATCAGATGATGCTTTTAATCCAAAAAGAGAGAGAGGTAGAAGTTGCTTTTTGACCTCTCCTTTTACCTGAATAAACAACAAACAAGGAAGATGTTTGTCTAAAATCCTTTGTAGCATCTAAATAGAATTTTAGAGCGCGAACAACATCCAAATTGTGCAACAAACGTTCCTTCTTTGAAACTGGTTTTGGACACAGAGAAGGTACGATAATCTCCTGGTTAATGTTTTTGTTAGAAACAACTTTTGGAAGAAAACCAGGTTTAGTACGTAAAACCACCTTATCTGCATGGAACACCAGATAAGGAGGAGAACACTGCAGAGCAGATAATTCTGAGACTCTTCTAGCAGAAGAAATCGCAACTAAAAACAAAACTTTCCAAGATAATAACTTAATATCAACGCAATGTAAGGGTTCAAACGGAACCCCCTGAAGAACTGAAAGAACTAAATTGAGACTCCAAGGAGGAGTCAAAGGTTTGTAAACAGGCTTGATTCTAACCAGAGCCTGAACAAAGGCTTGAACATCTGGCACAGCTGCCAGCTTCTTGTGAAGTAATACCGACAAGGCAGAAATCTGTCCCTTCAGGGAACTTGCAGATAATCCTTTTTCCAATCCTTCTTGAAGGAAGGATAGAATCCTAGGAATCTTAACCTTGTCCCAAGGGAATCCTTTAGATTCACACCAACAGATATATTTTTTCCAAATTTTGTGGTAAATCTTTCTAGTCACAGGCTTTCTGGCCTGAACAAGAGTATCGATCACAGAATCTGAGAATCCTCGCTTCGATAAAATCAAGCGTTCAATCTCCAAGCAGTCAGCTGGAGTGAAACCAGATTCGGATGTTCGAACGGACCCTGAACAAGAAGGTCTCGTCTCAAAGGTAGCTTCCAAGGTGGAGCCGATGACATATTCACCAGATCTGCATACCAAGTCCTGCGTGGCCACGCAGGAGCTATCAAGATCACCGACGCCCTCTCCTGCTTGATCCTGGCTATCAGCCTGGGGATGAGAGGAAATGGCGGGAACACATAAGCTAGTTTGAAGGTCCAAGGTGCTACTAGTGCATCCACTAGAGCCGCCTTGGGATCCCTGGATCTGGCCCCGTAGCAAGGAACTTTGAAGTTCTGACGAGAGGCCATCAGATCCATGTCTGGAATGCCCCACAGGTGAGTGACTTGGGCAAAGATTTCCGGATGGAGTTCCCACTCCCCCGGATGCAATGTCTGACGACTCAGAAAATCCGCTTCCCAATTTTCCACTCCTGGGATGTGGATAGCAGACAGGTGGCAGGAGTGAGACTCCGCCCAAAGAATAATTTTGGTTACTTCTTCCATCGCTAGGGAACTCCTTGTTCCCCCCTGATGGTTGATGTACGCAACAGTCGTCATGTTGTCTGATTGAAACCGTATGAACCTGGTCCTCGCAAGCTGGGGCCAGGCCTGGAGCGCATTGAATATCGCTCTCAGTTCCAGAATATTTATCGGTAGAAGAGATTCTTCCCGAGACCAAAGACCCTGAGCTTTCAGGGATCCCCAGACCGCGCCCCAGCCTATCAGACTGGCGTCGGTCGTGACAATGACCCACTCTGGTCTGTGGAACATCATCCCTTGAGACAGATTGTCCAGGGACAGCCACCAACGGAGTGAGTCTCTGGTCCTCTGATTTACTTGTATCTTCGGAGACAAGTCTGTATAGTCCCCATTCCACTGACTGAGCATGCACAGTTGTAATGGTCTTAGATGAATGCGCGCAAAAGGAACTATGTCCATCGCCGCCACCATCAACCCGATCACTTCCATGCACTGAGCTATGGAAGGAAGAGGAACGGAATGAAGTATCCGACAAGAGTCCAGAAGCTTTGTTTTTCTGGCCTCTGTTAGAAAGATCCTCATTTCTAAGGAGTCTATAATTGTTCCCAAGAAGGGAACCCTTGTTGACGGGGATAGAGAACTCTTTTCCACGTTCACTTTCCAGCCGTGAGATCTGAGAAAGGCCAGGACAATGTCCGTGTGAGCCTTTGCTTGAGGAAGGGACGACGCTTGAATCAGAATGTCGTCCAGGTAAGGTACTACTGCAATGCCCCTTGGTCTTAGCACCGCTAGAAGGGACCCTAGTACCTTTGTGAAAATCCTTGGAGCAGTGGCTAATCCGAAAGGAAGCGCCACGAACTGGTAATGTTTGTCCAGGAATGCAAACCTTAGGAACCGATGATGTTCCTTGTGGATAGGAATATGTAGATACGCATCCTTTAAATCCACCGTGGTCATAAATTGACCTTCCTGGATGGAAGGAAGGATAGTTCGAATGGTTTCCATCTTGAACGATGGGACCTTGAGAAATTTGTTTAAGATCTTGAGATCTAGGATTGGTCTGAACGTTCCCTCTTTTTTGGGAACTATGAACAGATTGGAGTAGAACCCCATCCCTTGTTCTCTTAATGGAACAGGATGAATTACTCCCATTTTTAACAGGTCTTCTACACAATGTAAGAACGCCTGTCTTTTTATGTGGTCTGAAGACAACTGCGACTTGTGGAACCTCCCCCTTGGGGGAAGTCCCTTGAATTCCAGAAGATAACCCTGGGAGACTATTTCTAGCGCCCAAGGATCCAGAACATCTCTTGCCCAAGCCTGAGCGAAGAGAGAGAGTCTGCCCCCCACCAGATCCGGTCCCGGATCGGGGGCCAATATTTCATGCTGTCTTGGTAGCAGTGGCAGGTTTCTTGGCCTGCTTTCCCTTGTTCCAGCCTTGCATTGGTCTCCAAGCCGGCTTGGCCTGAGAAGTATTACCCTCTTGCTTAGAGGACGTAGCACCTTGGGCTGGTCCGTTTTTACGAAAGGGACGAAAATTAGGTCTATTTTTTGCCTTGAAGGGCCGATCCTGAGGAAGGGCGTGGCCCTTACCCCCAGTGATATCAGAGATAATCTCTTTCAAGTCAGGACCAAACAGCGTTTTCCCCTTGAAAGGAATGTTTAGTAGCTTGTTCTTGGAAGACGCATCAGCCGACCAAGATTTCAACCAAAGCGCTCTGCGCGCCACAATAGCAAACCCAGAGTTCTTAGCCGCTAACTTAGCCAATTGCAAAGAGGCGTCTAGAGTGAAAGAATTAGCCAATTTGAGAGCATTGATTCTGTCCATAATCTCCTCATAAGGAGGAGAGTCACTATCGAGCACCTTAAGCAGTTCATCAAACCAGAAATATGCGGCAGTAGTGACAGGGACAATGCATGAAATGGGTTGTAGAAGGTAACCCTGCTGAACAAACATCTTTTTAAGCAAACCTTCTAATTTTTTATCCATAGGATCTTTGAAAGCACAACTATCCTCTATGGGAATAGTGGTGCGTTTGTTTAAAGTAGAAACCGCTCCCTCGACCTTGGGGACTGACTGCCATAAGTCCTTTCTGGGGTCGACCATAGGAAACAATTTTTTAAATATGGGGGGAGGGACGAAAGGAATACCGGGCCTTTCCCATTCTTTATTAACAATGTCCGCCACCCGCTTGGGTATAGGAAAAGCTTCTGGGAGCCCCGGCACCTCTAGGAACTTGTCCATTTTACATAGTTTCTCTGGGATGACTAAATTTTCACAATCATCCAGAGTGGATAATACCTCCTTAAGCAAAATGCGGAGATGTTCCAATTTAAATTTAAATGTAATCACATCAGATTCAGCCTGCTGAGAAATGTTCCCTAAATCAGTAATTTCTCCCTCAGACAAAACCTCCCTGGCCCCCTCAGATTGGGTTAGGGGCCCTTCAGAGATATTAATATCAGCGTCGTCATGCTCTTCAGTAACTAAAACAGAGCAGCCACGCTTACGCTGACAAGGGTTCATTTTGGCTAAAATGTTTTTGACAGAATTATCCATTACAGCCGTTAATTGTTGCATAGTAAGGAGTATTGGCGCGCTAGATGTACTAGGGGCCTCCTGAGTGGGCAAGACTCGTGTAGACGAAGGAGGGAATGATGCAGTACCATGCTTACTCCCCTCACTTGAGGAATCATCTTGGGCATCGTTGTCATTATCACATAAATCACATTTATTTAAATGAATAGGAATTCTGGCTTCCCCACATTCAGAACACAGTCTATCTGGTAGTTCAGACATGTTAAACAGGCATAAACTTGATCAGAAAGTACAAAAAACGTTTTAAAATAAAACCGTTACTGTCACTTTAAATTTTAAACTGAACACACTTTATTACTGCAATTGCGAAAAAACATGAAGGAATTGTTCAAAATTCACCAAATTTTCACCACAGCGTCTTAAAGCCTTGAAAATATTGCACACCAATTTTGGAAGCTTTAACCCTTAAAATAACGGAACCGGAGCCGTTTTATTAAATCAAAATACCCAGAATAAATGATTCCTCAAGGCTAAATAAGTGTTAATATCAATCGATTTAGCCCAAAAAAAGTCTACAGTTTAAATAAGCCCTTGTGAAGCCCTTATTTACAATCGTAATAAACATGGCTTACCGGATCCCATAGGGAAAATGACAGCTTCCAGCATTACATCGTCTTGTTAGAATGTGTCATACCTCAAGCAGCAAGAGACTGCAAACTGTTCCCCCAACTGAAGTTAATTGCTCTCAACAGTCCTGTGTGGAACAGCCATGGATTTTAGTTACGGTTGCTAAAATCATTTTCCTCATACAAACAGAATTCTTCATCTCTTTTCTGTTTCTGAGTAAATAGTACGTACCAGCACTATTTGAAAATAACAAACTCTTGATTGAATAATGAAAAACTACAGTTAAACACTAAAAAACTCTAAGCCATCTCCGTGGAGATGTTGCCTGTACAACGGCAAAGAGAATGACTGGGGTAGGCGGAGCCTAGGAGGGATCATGTGACCAGCTTTGCTGGGCTCTTTGCCATTTCCTGTTGGGGAAGAGAATATCCCACAAGTAAGGATGACGCCGTGGACCGGACACACCTATGTTGGAGAAAGAAAGACCGGCTTAGTAGAGCCAGGAGCGGCGTGTAGAAAAATCCAATTTTGAATTAAAATATATCTGAAATCCTTTGATCTTTAAAGTTGGTGCTAAGCTAATGTTATATAATTCTGCACTATGTGCAGAATTATATAACATTATTTAGAAGGTTTACTGGCCCTTTAAGTTTCCATGGAGGGAATGCGGACCTGATAACTGGTCTTATCATGACCATTGCTTAAACAAAGGCTTGAATGTCACAATCTCAAAATCTCATTGTGGTACAAGACTACAAGGGCATACATTTGGCATTTAAGGCAACTGGCTGATAAACCATTATCTAGACCATCCTGCAAAAATTGAAAAAGTTCTAATGGCAATTCTAAGATACAAATCAGAAAGATTTTTTTAATTTTTAAATGTAGTGATATGATGTGATATGAAATAGGTATTGTAACAGGCTTTCTGGTCTGAAATCAAAGTGACTAACACTTGATCAGGTGCTCAATCATGCTGTCAAAATAAGAGATTTGAGGTTTTGATGGAAGAAGGGATGAAGAACCTTCTTGTGAGGAAGACATCAATTCTGACTAGAGGATATTTTTACCAGATCTGCATACCAAGCACAATGATGTTATGCCAGAGCAATTAGAATCACGGAGGTTCTCTCCTGTTTCATCCTGGCTATTATCCTGGATAACAAAAGAAAAGTATGAAAGATGTAAATCAGACTGAAAGACCAGGGAACCACTAGTACATCTATTAGAGTCCACTTGTTGATCTCTAGAACTCTGACAAACAGACTGCTGTCATAACAGGGATGAACTCTGCATGAAGTTGACAGGTACCCTTCAACTCCAAAGTGGTCAAACTCTTTTTAAGAAAAAAGAATATGCCGGCTACTCGCAACAGTCAAAAAAACGAAGTCTTTATTATCCATTAAAACATGAGGACGGTAGCAAAAACACACATATGGAGGGGGCTCATCTGTTCTTACGCGTTTCATGCCCGTAGGTGCTTAGAACTCATAGAATAGAGCAGTGCTTTCCAAACTGTGTGTCGGGACACACTAGTGTGTCGGCAGCAGTGTGTAGGTGTGTCCCTGCTTCAGCACAAATTTTTAAAAAATTTTTTTTTTTTTGGTTTCTGACTTTCCGCCTGCCTGCTACGCATATCACATGATTGATACCTTGTGGATCACAGATCATCTTAACCAATTGGCGCAGCTCAGTGGGAACAAACTATTCCCATTGGCGGCACATTGGCTCCTGACTGCACGTGTAGTCTGCTTAATTGGCTCGTGACTGCAAGTGTAGTCAGTGAGTGGGGCAGCAGTGTGTTTGTAGTGTGGGCAGTAGTCAATCAGACTCACCGAGCTCTGAGGGCGGCAGCTTAAACGCTGAGCTGAAGTCAGAAGTCAGTGGGGTTTTTTTGCAACTAGCTCCCAGTAGTGCATTGCTGCTCCTGCTCTTGATATATGAATAGGAAGTGGAAACTTAAAAATGCTTGATGATGAAATGTGAGTGTCTTTATCTAATATTCAACCAAATATATATTGTGTTCATCCCATCAACCTCATGCATCCCATTAAAATAGTAAGTAGCTATTAGTGATATTAAACTTTTTTTTAATTCTTGCACATACATACTGTTACTTGTAAATACATTTAGTTATTATATCATTTATGTATGTGTCCGTATCTCTTAAAACAAGTTAGTTTAACCTCCTATTTGCTAGTACAACTGAATTAATTACTGTGTCGCGAAATGATGTAGGTCTAAAAAGTGTGTCACCAACATGAAAAGTTTGGAAAGCTCTGGAATAGAGGTTCTATGAGTAAGCGCCTACGGGCGTGAAACGCGTAAGAACAGCTGAGCCCCTCCATATGTGTGTTTTTGCTACCGTCCTCATGTTTCAATGGATAATAAAGACTTCGTTTTTTGACTGTTGCGAGTAGCCGGGATATTTTTTTTTCTTACTGTATGCTTGCGGCTGTCCTCTGCTAATTTGTCATTGCTGGCTCCACTCCTCCCCTCACCTTGGCGTGCTTCTGGCTCATCCACGCGCAAGAATTCTGCAGCGGCACTTCCGCTTTTCCCTTTCATCGTCAAACTCTTTTTACTTTCCGGGAAGCCAACTGCACCCCAACCCAGTGAGTTGGTGTCCATGGTAGTTAATACCCATTTCAGACCGAGAAAAGAGGCTCCCTGATACAAGAATTGGAAAGCCTGCCAATAAGTTATAAAATGACTTGTATTGAACCTAAAGAGATCCGAGACCGATTGTTGTAATCTCTATTCCACTGTTGCAACACTTGAAACTGCAAAGAACATAAGCAGAATCTGCAAAACGTATGGTATGTGAAGCCACTACCATGAGACCAACTACTTCCATTCATTAAAGCAGTATTGGAAGAAGAGTTTGATAAAGAAGAGCACAGGGCTTTCACAATATGAGTCTGTAATAGATATTCTCATTGTTACAGAGTCTATGATGATGCCCTGATAGGCAACCATGCGAACAAAGGAGCTGAAGAACTGTGTTTGCATGTTTCTGAGCCATCTGAGAAGAAGCAGCCTATACCAGAATGTTGTCTAAGTAAAAAGATACTGCTGAGCCCTAAGCTTTCACTACAGACAAAAGTGCTCAAAGAATCTTTGAGAAGATTCTTGGTGCTGATGCCAAACCAAAAGGTATAAATTAGAAAGGCAAATCTGTGAAATCTCGTATGATCCCTGTAAATAGATGTGCAAATAACATCTTTCAAGGTTATTTGTAACAATGAAAAGGTTTTAATAGAACCCCTAAATCTGTTTCCCCAAGGGGACCAGAGTAATCACTCCCATGACATCTACGTCTATTACACATGCCAAGAAAGCTCAGTCTTTTAAAGAATTTTTGGAGCATGAAAAAGGAGGAATCTTCCTCAAGGATGGCGAGACTGAAAGCCTATGCTGTACACCTAGGAAATTATGTTCAATACCCAAAGATCTTGAACAGATTTTTCCCAGGCCTCATGAAAAAGGTTCAGTCTGGCGCCCCCTCAGAACTGGGTTGGGGCCACACCTTCATGCGGACGTGAAGGAAGAAACAGGCTTTTTGGACTTATTCCAAAAGGAATTAGGCTTCTACATGGACTTGGAGGTGTCTGACATCTGAGACACTGCGTTTTGGAACGACAAAAGGAGTGAAATTGTCTAGCAGACTTAACAATGAGCTTACTTTTTGGGGGATTATTTGGGGGTTATTTTGGCTTGTGGCAGGAAAGCTCTTTTACCTCTAGTGTCTCTTAGCAATGATAGAATCGAGTCTGCACCACATAAGATCTTTCCCTGAACTGGCAGGGAAAATAGATCGTTTTTGTAAACTATATCAGCAGAAAATTATTTCAGCCATAAAGCTCTTCAAACCAGAAAAGTCTTAGCAGCACTCTTAGTATTAATGCAAATTATTTCAACAGGTGCATGAAAAATATCACACTCTTGGTCAACCTCAAATGATCCTAAATTTAATCAAGGGACACTTGCAGGGAAATAAGGTCAGAGATGTTGTCACATTATACTGCAATAGCTGAAGATATGCAGGATACACTAACAACTGGACAAAACATATAGCCTGCCAGCTGAAAGGTTCTCCTGAGGAAACCTTAAAGTTTTCTGTCCATCGGACATTTAAAAGTTGTGCTGTCCTCTAAAGTACTGGTAGTCCGCTTAGTCAAAGCAGAAATAGCACTGTCCATCTTTGGAATAGTTTCCCAAACCTATAATTTTTCAAAGGGTAAAGGGAACATGTTTTTGAATTTGGGAACAAAGGGAATGTCTGATTGGTTCCATTTCTTGCTAATTATCTCAGAAACCAGAAAGGGGATAGCTTTTCTGGGGTTGCAATAAAGAACTTAATGAATCTTTTTTAAAGATAGTTTGTCTGCAGGTGGGCAGTTCTCAATCTGTAAGGCAAGAAAAAAAACTTTCTGCATGGAACATATATGTGCTCCAATAAGAAATGAAGAGACACACCTTCTGCTATTTCGAGGGTCATGGGTTTCTGAATAATCGTCCTCAGTTGAGGAGGTGAATTCTAATTCAATTATACTCCTCAATGGTACTGTGTACCTAGACAGGTCGCACCTTAGGGATGTCCCAGATGAGCCCAGTGCCTGCAAAGGGTTCTCTCCTTTATATGCATATGTGTTTAATTGGTAGAAAGATGAAAGCCGTCAGTTGTGAAATTGCAGAGTGAATGTACTATTTTATGTTAGGAGGCAGGTCTGTAGAAATATCCAGTGGATAACATGGTGGATAACAAACACCGCAGTACTCTGCTAAAAATGAAACACTGCATAAACATGTCTTGCAATAGACACTTCCTTACATAGCAAATACATATGAGAAGGGGTTTAATTATTCAGTAGATCACCCTTCTAAGGGAACAACCATATGTCCTAAGAGTTGCGCCAGTTTGCTCCATGATGATTTAGAATAGAAAGGAAAGGCAAGTATCTAAAATTGGATTGCAGCACAGAAATAAAGTATAACAGGCACAGAAAGGGTTAACACCCTCAGGGCAACAGAAAAAATGTGTACTGTCTCTTTAAGAGAAGAAAATGTACTTTAATATATACATATATATATGAATTTGAGCCAAATGGTTAAATAAATATAAATAATTGCAAATCTATTGTTATTAAGGGTTCTTACCACTCTAAAGCTCTGGAAAAATTGCAGTGTGTCAAAGATGGCCACCGTCTATTGGGGGGGGGGGGGGGAAAGAGGACCAGAGCCCAGTTTTGTGTGTGGTCTGCACAGAAGGAAGTTCAGAAACTTCTGAAGACGAGCTTCCCAGCTTCAGAAATGTTTCTGATCACCTGAGAGCCTGCTGAAAATTTAGGACCAGGGCTCTGATATGTTCTAAAAACTTGCACCGCAAAATTTAAAGAAAAAGGACCTCAATTTTACCGTTAATGAGTAAGTGTCCAAAAGTGCCTAAAACTGTATGCATCTGATGTATAACTATAGCTACAAGTTTTGTAAATAACGTGTACAAGTTCATGCTAATAGCCTGTGGGCTATGTGAGTGCAATTAACTACTTACCTGTCAGCACTCACTATACTGTACTTACCAAGCTGCAAGGGACCTGCTTTCAGTAAAATAGCTCATCCTGAGTATTACCCACTAACACAGGATTCTAAGGAAGGAGAACTTTAATGTACCAACAGGAATAGTCTGCAGGACAAGCCCCAGCAACACCTGTAGCAGGCAAGTGACAAACTCCCAAGGGAGAATTACTCTAACTGCTAATATGTACTCCTTTACACACCTCTGTCCTATTCTGAGGGGAATAATGGGTCTAACATTGGTCTGAGAACCCCTTTCAATCACCTTCAGTTGATCAGCACTACACGTTTCACCATCACTCCTTGCTGAACAGTGACGTGCAGTAATAGGAGGCAGGGGAGGCAGTGCCTCCCCTGTCCAATGAGAGAAAAAAGATTTTAATTCATATTTATTAAAAAAAAAAGTGTTTGTTACTTCATTAATATTTTGTCCACGCCCACCCTCACCCCAAGGGTACCCCCCCACCCCCATGGCGATACTCATTGTGCAAAATATTCACTATCCATATTCCATTGTTGCGCAGTTATGAGGCAGTGAGCCGCTCCACTGCCCTCCATTAATTGCGCAACATGGATCTGGAGCTGCGCCATCCACTGGTGACTCTTCGGGCCCTGATACAAGCTCCAATGGAGGCGGTTCTCAAAACCGCCTACATGATGAGCTAGGTCACTTCAGCCAATCACAGCTTCAGCAGCACTGCGGGGAGGCGTGCCTGCTGGGCTGCTGATTGACAGGTGTGGGCCATGTGACCATTTTGACGTGTCACATTGAGCGCGCTGACAGATCTACTGGCGGGAAGACTCAGTGTCAGTAGTGGAGGGAGCTGCTGAGAGAGTCTTGTGCATGCGTGCCGCTGACCACTGCTGCCTAGTGCCTACTGCCCCAGTTGTTGTGTGGCTGTCTGGTGGACTAGTGTGGACCAGGACTAGTCACGGAGGAGTTGCTGCCAGTGCCTGCCCACTGCCTGGAGGAGACTGAAGTCAGACTCAGGAGGAGCCGGAGCGGAGGACTACGGAGGACTGCCTAATAGTGCCAGACTCAGTGCCATTGACTGACTACCCTGGACCTGGAAAACACCGGTAACTGTAAGTAGTGATCGAGAGTAAATGCCCTGGGGCAGCCTGGCCAGAGTGAGGTGTGTGGCTACTAGTGTAGAATTCAGACATGCTGGAGATACACAATGTGTTGGCAGGGCACCCACAACACTGCAACGTTCCATCAGGTATACTTTTATATTGGCCATGCTGTGCTCACTACTCAGGGCAGGTCCGGTGCAACTGCAAACTGCTGTCTGCCACACTCTGCATCCATTAACCCCTGCAGTAGTACGAGGAGCCCAATTAGTATACAGCTACAGACAGCGTGTCAGTGACAGAATGATTTGTGAGTAATTTACTTACAATAGTCAGCTAATCATTTTTTTTCTAACAACTTGGTTAGTAAATCACTCACAAATCATCCTGTCACTGACACGCTGTCTGTAGCTGTATACTAATTGGGCTCCTTGTACTACTGCAGGGGTTAATGGATGCAGAGTGTGGCAGAGAGCAGGTGTGTAGACTAAGAGAACATAATCATCTTAATGTATTATTTTGAAAGATCACCTGATCTCCCCCACAGCAGTCATCAGTGAGTGCACGGAATCTTTTTACACTGGTGCTGCTGCAGGAAACATGTGGGTGGAGCTCAGCTTAGACAAGAGGTAACACTGGAGTTAGCTGTGAGTGAGTATCAGTAACTCATATATTGTTGTCAGGGCTATAGAGGTCTGAAGCTTCCCACAGTACCTAGTCTGCTCTTTATAGTCTCCCCTCCTCCCTGCTCTCATTTCCCCCATTCCTTCTCAGGGCTGTGTTGTATCTGTCTTCCTGCTGGTAGATATGGCTGCTGTGCAGAGCATGTTTACTGAAGGGAAATCACATGGGAAAAGGGTTTCTGAGGGTAGTGGGTTGGGGATTCCTATTTAAAAATAGATATTGTCTTTACTGAGTCAGCAGCTGCTTGTATTATAGTAATCCTTTAAGACAACTCCAATGCTTCTGTCTAAAAATATGAGGTTGCCTATATGTGTATGTTTTCCCACAGTACTTGTGTTTTTTTATATAAAGTGACATATTGAGATGTAAGGGAGTTGAGAGAATCAGTGTATCTGTGTTTTGTATCTGTATGAGTGTGTGTGCGTGCATCTATATGTATGAGAGTGTCTGTGCATCTATATGTATGAGAATGTGTGTGCATCTATATGTATGAGAATGTGTGTGCATCTATATGTATGAGAATGTGTGTGCATCTATATGTATGAGAGTGTGCGCGCATCTGGATGAGAGTGTGCGCGCATCTGGATGAGAGTGTGCGCGCATCTGGATGAGAGTGTGCGCGCCTCTGGATGAGAGTGTGCGCGCCTCTGGATGAGAGTGTGCGCGCCTCTGGATGAGAGTGTGCGCGCCTCTGGATGAGAGTGTGCGCGCCTCTGGATGAGAGTGTGCGCGCCTCTGGATGAGAGTGTGCGCGCCTCTGGATGAGAGTGTGTGTGCGCCTCTGGATGAGAGTGTGTGTGCGCCTCTGGATGAGAGTGTGTGTGCGCCTCTGGATGAGAGTGTGTGTGCGCATCTGGATGAGAGTGTGTGTGCGCATCTGGATGAGAGTGTGTGTGCGCATCTGGATGAGAGTGTGTGTGAGAATCTGGATGAGAGTGTGTGTGCGCATCTGGATGAGAGTGTGTGTGCGCATCTGGATGAGAGTGTGTGTGCGCATCTGGATGAGAGTGTGTGTGCGCATCTGGATGAGAGTGTGTGTGCATCTGGATGACAGTGTGTGACTGTGTACATCTGTATGAGTGTGTGTGTGCATCTGTATGAGAGTGTGACACTGTGCGCATCTGTATGAGAGTGTGCGTACATCTGTATGAGTGTGTGTGCGTGCATCTGTATGAGTGTGTGTGTGTGTGCATCTGTATGAGTGTGTGTGTGTGTGTGCATCTGTATGAGTGTGTGTGTGTATGAGAGTGTGTGTGTGTATGAGAGTGTGTGTGCATCTGCATGAGAGTGTGTGTGCATCTGCATGAGAGTGTGTGTGCATCTGCATGAGAGTGTGTGTGCATCTGCATGAGAGTGTGTGTGCATCTGTATGAGAGTGTGTGTGCATCTGTATGAGAGTGTCTGTGCATCTATATGTATGAGAATGTGTGTGCATCTGGATGAGAGTGTGTGTGCATCTGGATGAGTGTGTGTGCATCTATATGTATGAGAGTGTGTGTGCATCTGGATGAGAGTGTGTGTGCATCTGGATGAGTGTGTGTGCATCTATATGTATGAGAGTGTTTGTGTGCATCTGTATGAGTGTGTGTGCATCTATATGTATGAGAGTGTGACACTGTGCGCATCTGTATGAGAGTGTGCGTGCATCTGGATGAGTGTGTGTGCATCTGTATGAGTGTGTGTGCATCTATATGTATGAGAGTGTGTGTGCATCTGGATGAGTGTGTGTGCATCTATATGTATGAGAGTGTTTGTGTGCATCTGTATGAGTGTGTGTGCATCTATATGTATGAGAGTGTGACACTGTGCGCATCTGTATGAGAGTGTGCGTGCATCTGTATGAGAGTGTGCGCGCATCTGCATGAGAGTGTGCGCGCATCTGCATGAGAGTGTGCGCGCATCTGCATGAGAGTGTGCGCGCATCTGCATGAGAGTGTGCGCGCATCTGCATGAGAGTGTGCGCGCATCTGCATGAGAGTGTGCGCGCATCTGCATGAGAGTGTGCGCGCATCTGCATGAGAGTGTGCGCGCATCTGCATGAGTGTGTGTGCGCGCATCTGCATGAGTGTGTGTGCGCGCATCTGCATGAGTGTGTGTGCGCGCATCTGCATGAGTGTGTGTGCGCGCATCTGCATGAGAGTGTGCGCGCTTCTGCATGAGAGTGTGCGCGCATCTGCATGAGAGTGTGCGCGCATCTGCATGAGAGTGTGCGCGCATCTGCATGAGAGTGTGCGCGCATCTGCATGAGAGTGTGTGCGCATCTGGCTTCTCCTTTTACAAATAAGGCAAGTTGGAGTTTGACTACTGGAGAATAGCTGCAGTTAAAAGGATGTTAATTTGTTTTAAAACGTTAAAGGAACACAACATGTTTCTTTTATGTTTCAGATAGAACATACAATATTAAAGACTTTTACATTTTACTTATGTTATCCAATTTGCTTTTTTCTTTTAGTATCCTTTGAAAAGCATACCTAGGTAGGCTAAGGATCAGTAATGCACTACTGGGAGCATCTGGTGAGTGGTGGTTTCACATATATGCCTCTTGTCATTGGCTCATTTAATGTGTTCAGTTAGCTCCCAGTTGTGCATTGCTGCATATCCTTCAACAAAGGATAACAATAGAATGAAACAAATGTACTAATAGCCTCACTAGCCTATGACCTCACCGCACGTCACTGTTGCTGAAGGCAAAACATTGACTAAGGCAGTGTTTTTCAACCAGTGTGCCGTGGCACACTAGTGTGCCGTGAGAGATCCTCAAGTGTGCCACGGCAGACTGACAACAGTGTGACATATTTTTTAAACCTTGCTTGTTTTTTACTCCCAGTGCAGGGGTAGTTTGTAGGAGGCATGGCATAACATCACAATACATACAGTATGTGTGTGTGTGTGTGTGTGTATGTGTATATATATATATGCTGTATTAGGCTACAATGTGTGATTTTTTTTAAATTTTGGGATGGTGGTGTGCCACAGGATATTTTAAAGTAAAAAAGTGTGCCACGGCAAAAAAAAGGTTAAAAATCACTGGACTAAGGAATCATGGGAAAGTGGCAGTGACTAAAGCTCTGTTGTGTGAAGTTTAGCCTCCTCCTGTAGAACTGGACTTTAATCCCACATGTGACGGCTCTTGGACTCTCAACATCTATTGAAAGAAATGTATATTTAAACTCCCCAGTTAAAAACCCCTTATTCACTTTAAATTAAAGCAAATGTAGAAGAAAATTATTCCCAACTAAATGATTAAAGAAAAACGTCAATAGCTTACTATTTTAATGCCTTTTTCAATATAAGGTGTGTTCTTAAAAACAAAAACACACAACTTGATTGCCTATTACATTGCTCCCATGTGTCAATCTCAGATTATACTTAACCTGTAATTGGTGTGCAAAGGAAAGCAATAGCAAGTACATGCTGGGCACAAGCCAATCAGTCAAAGCGATTTTAGGTTGCAAGATAAACATAAACAGAGCATGTGCACAAAGTACAGATAACTTTTTTTTCTTCCATGTAATTGGCAAGAGTCCATGAGCTAGTGACATATGGGATATACAATCCTACCAGGAGGGGCATTGTTTCCAAAACCTCAAAATGCCTATAAATACACCCCTCACCACACCCACAATTCAGTTTTACAAACTTTGCCTTCTATGGAGGTGGTGTAGTAAGTTTGTGCTAAGATTTCTACGTTGATATGCACTTCTCAGCATTGTTGAAGCCCGAATCCTCTCAGAGTACAGCGGGACGTGAAGGGAGTATCGCTTATTGAATATGATGATTTCCCTAACGGGGTCTATTTCATAGGTTCTCTGTTATCGGTCGTACAGATTCATCTCCTACCTCCCTTTTCAGATCGACGATATATTCTCAATTTACCATTACCTCTACTAATAACTGTTTTAGTACTGGTTTGGCAATCTGCTATATGTTGATGGGTGTCTTTTGGTAAGTAGGTTTTTTATTACTTAAGACACCTCAGCTATGGTTGGGCACTTTAGAACTTTATATAAATGCATAAATATATGTATTGTACTTATATTTGCCATGAGTCAGGTTCATGAATTTCCTTCTGCAGACTGTCAGTTTCATATTTGGGGAATATAAACATTTTTTTAAGAAATGTATTTCTTACCTGGGGTTTAGTCTTTTTTTTCAATTGACTACTTCTTGCAAATTGCGGGTGGTATTAGGCCCGCGGGTGCGTCAAATGCTAAACTTTATTGCGTCATTCTTGGCGCGAAAATATTTTTGACGCAACTTCATCATTTCCGGCGTCATACTTGACACCGAGACATTTCACACGGCTACGTCATTAGTGACGCGAGTGTGTCATTTCCGGTTATTTTTGGTACCAAAAAAAGTTTAAGTTACGTTGTGCGTCATACTTGGCGCCAAACTTTTTCATTACAGGTTGCCCTCGGTTTACAACGGTTCAATTTACACCGTTTCCGAATAACAACCTTTTTTCCAGTCATGTGACTGCTATTGAAAAGCATTGAGAAGCAGTGCATTTATTAAAATAGCCAGTAGGTGGAGCTGCCCGCTTGTGTTGCAGCAAAGCCAAGCAAGCTGAAATTAATCAGTTTAACCAGACCAGAGCTATCGAGCAGATTTCAAAGGAACAAGATCTTCCTGGCTATAAATCAGTCCAGATTGGAATACATAGAAAGAACTGTTTTCAGAAAAATGAAAGTAAAGTCTGTGTTGTGTGATTATTTTATTAGGTTTATAATGCTGTTTAGAAAATGTTTTTGTTCATTTAACTTAATTATATATTCTGTGTTGTGTGATTATTTTATTAGGTTTATCATGCTGTTTAGCATTTAAAGTCTTCATTTCAAAGCTTTTAAAATAATGTATTAGGTGTTACTTATGATAATTTTGAGAGGGGCCTGGAACCTAACTCCCCATTGACTTACATTATAAACTAAGTTTCAATTTACAACTGTTTCGATTTACAACCATTCCTACTGGAACCTAACCCCAGCGTAAACTGAGGGCTACCTGTATTTCAATACCCCATGAATGTTTGCCTCCTGCTTTTTACTCTATCAGAGGCCTATGCTATTTGCATTTTTTCCCATTCCTGAAACTGTCATATAAGGAAATAGATAATTTTGCTTTATATGTTTTTTTCTCTTACATTGTGCAAGATGTCTCAATCTGATCCTGTCTCAGATGTTTCTGCTGGAACATTGATGTCTGACATCGGTTCTACCAAAGCTAAGTGCATTTGTTGTAAAATTGTGGAAATTATTTCGCCGAATGTCATTTGTAATAGTGGTCATGATAAACTTTTACATGCAGATAGTGTATCCATCAGTAATAGTACATTGCCAGTTGCAGTTCCTTCAACTTCTTATGTGCATGATATACCTGTAAATTTTAAAGAATTTGTTTCTGATTCTATCCTGAAGGCTTTTTCTGCATTTCCACCTTCTAATAAACGTAAAAGGTCTTTTAAAACTCCTCATTTAGTTGATGAAATTTTAAATGATCAACAACATAATAATTTATCCTCTTCTGATGAGGATCTATCTGATACAGAAGATCCTTCCTCAGACATTGATACTGACAAATCTACTTATTTATTTAAAATAGAGTATATGCGTTCTTTATTAAAAGAAGTGTTAATTACTTTGGATATTGAGGTAACCAGTCCTATTGATGTTCAGTCTAATAAACGTTTAAATGCTGTTTTTAAACCTCCTGTGGTTTCTCCAGGGGTTTTTCCTATTCCTGAGGCTATTTCGGATATGATTTCTAGGGAATGGAATAAGCCAGGAACTTCTTTTATTCCTTCTTCAAGGTTTAAAAAATGGTATCCTTTACCAGCAAAATCTATAGCGTTTTGGGGAAAAAATCCCCAAAGTTGATGGGGCTATTTCTACTCTTGCTCAACGTAACACTATTCCTATGGAAGATAGTACTTCCTTTAAGGATCCTTTAGATAGGAAGCTTGAATCTTATCTAAGGAAGGCCTATTTATATTCAGGTCATCTTTTCAGACTTGCAATTTCTTTGGCCGATGTTGCAGCTGCATCAACTTTCTGGTTGGAGAATTTAGCGCAACAATAATTGGATTCTGACATATCTAGCATTATTCGCTTACTGCAACATGCTAATCATTTTATTTGTGATGCCATTTTTGATATTATCAAAATTGATGTTAGATCCATGTCTTTAGCTATATTAGATAGAAGAGCTTTGTGGCAAAAATCTTGGAATGCTGATATGACATCTAAATCTAGATGGCTATCTCTTTCCAAGGTAATAATTTATTTGGTTCTCAGTTGGATTCTATTATTTCAAGGGAGTTTTTCTGCCTCAGGACAAAAAACCTGAGGGTAAATCTAAGGCTTCTAACTGTTTTCGTTCCTTTCGTCAGAATAAGGAACAAAAACTCAATCCTCCCCCCAAGGAATCTGCTTCCAATTGGAAGCCTTCCTCAAATTGGAATAAATCCAAGCCATCTTGGAAACCAAAGTCAGTCCCTAAGTACGCATGAAGGTGCAGCCCTCATTCCAGCTCAGCTGGTAGGGGGCAGATTAAGGTTTTTCAAGGATATTTGGATAAAATCTGTCCAAAATCAATGGATTCAGAGCATTGTCTCTCAAGGGTATCGAATAGGATTCAGAATAAGACCTCCTGTGAGAAGATTTTTTTCTCTCACGTATCCCAGTAAATCCAGTAAAAGCTCAGGCTTTCCTGAAGTGTGTTGCAGACCTGGAATCTTCAGGGGTAATCATGCCAGTTCCTCCTCAGGAACAAGGTTTGGGGTTTTATTCAAACCTATTCATTGTACCAAAGAAAGAAAATTTATTCAGACCAGTTCTGGATCTGAAAATTTTGAATCGTTATGTAAGAGTACCAACTTTCAAGATGGTGACTATAAGGACTATTCTGCCTTTTGTTCAGCGAGGACATTATATGTCCACAATAGACTTGCAGGATGCATACCTTCATATTCCAATTCATCCAGAACACTATCAGTTTCTGAGTTTCTATTTTCTAAAGAAGCATTACCAATTTGTTGCTCTTCCATTTGGCCTAGCAACAGCTCCAAGAATCTTTTTCAAGGTTCTGGGTGCCCTACTATCTGTAATCAGAGAACAGGGTATTGCGGCGTTTCCTTATTTGGACGATATCTTGGTACTAGCTCAGTCTTTACGTACTGCAGAATCTCACACGAATCAACTAGTGTTGTTTCTTCGGAAACATGGTTGGAGGATCAATTTACCAAAAAGTTTCTTGATTCCTCAGACAAGGGTCACCTTTTTAGGCTTCCAGATAGAGACAGAGTCATGGACACTGAATCTAACAGACAAGAGACGTTTAAAATTGGTTGCAGCCTGCCGGCACCTTCAGTCTCAATTATTCCCTTCAGTGGCTATGTGCATGGAAGTTTTAGGTCTCATGAATGCAGCATCGGACGCGATCCCCTTTGCTCGTTTTCACATGAGACCTCTTCAGCTTTGTATGCTGAATCAATGGTGCAAGGATTATACAAAGATATCACAATTAATATCCTTGAATCCCAATGTACGACACTCTCTGACATGGTGGATAGATCACCACCGTTTAGTCCAAGGGGCTTCTTTTGTTCGGCCAACCTGGACTGTGATCACAACAGATGCGAGTCTTTCAGGTTGGGGAGCTGTTTGGGGATCTCTGACAGCACAAGGGGTTTGAAAATCTCAAGGGGCGAGATTACCAATAAATATTTTAGAACTCCGTGCAATTCTCAGAGCTCTTCAGTTTTGGCCTCTGCTAAAGAGAGAACCGTTCATTTGTTTTCAGACAGACAATATCACAACAGTGGTTTATGTCAATCATCAGGGTGGGACTCACAGTCCCCAAGCTATGAAAGAAGTATCTCAGATACTTGTTTGGGCGGAATCCAGCTCCTGTCTAATCTCTGCGATGCATATCCCAGGTGTAGACAATTGGGAGGCGGATTATCTGAGCCGCCAGACTTTACATCCAGGGGAGTGGTCTCTCCATCCAGTGTGTTTTCTCAGATTGTTCAGATGTGGGGGCTTCCAGAGATCAATCTCATGGCCTCTCATCTAAACAAGAAACTTCCCAGATACCTGTCCAGGTCTAGGGATGTTCAGGCGGAAGCAGTGGATGCGCTGACACTTCCTTGGTGTTATCATCCTGCTTACATTTTCCCGCCTCTAGTTCTCCTTCCAAGAGTGATCTCCAAAATCATCATGGAACAATCATTTGTGTTGCTGGTGGCTCCTGCATGGCCACACAGGTTTTGGTATGCGGATCTGGTTCGGATGTCCAGTTGCCCGCCTTGGCCACTTCGGTTACGGCCAGACCTACTATCTCAAGGTCCGTTTTTCCATCAGGATCTCAAATCATTAAATTTGAAGGTATGGAAATTGAACGCTTAGTACCAAGTCATAGAGGTTTCTCTGACTCAGTGATTAATACTATGTTACAAGCTCGTAAATCTGTCTCTAGAAAGATTTATTATAGAGTTTGGAAGACTTACATTTCATGGTGTTCTTCTCATACATTCTCCTGTCATTCTTTTAGAATTCCTAGAATTTTACAGTTTCTTCAGGATGGTTTGGATAAGGGTTTGTCTGCAAGTTCCTTGAAAGGACAAATCTCCGCTCTTTCTGTTTTATTTCACAGAAAGATTGCTATACTTCTTGATATACACTGTTTTGTACAGGCTTTAGTTCGTATTAAGCCTGTTATTAAATCAATTTCTCCTCCTTGGAGTCTTAATTTGGTTCTGAAGGCTTTACAGGCTCCTCCATTTGAACCTATGCATTCTTTGGACATTAAACTACTTTCTTGGAAAGTGTTGTTCCTTTTGGCCATCTCTTCTGCTAGAAGAGTTTCTGAGCTATCTGTTCTTTCTTGTGAGTCTCCTTTTCTAATTTTTCATCAGGATAAGGCAGTTTTGCGGACTTCTTTTCAATTTTTACCTAAGGTTGTGAATTCTATCAACATTAGTAGAGAAAACATAATTTATGCTTACCTGATAAATTTATTTATCTTGTGGTGTATCCAGTCCACGGATCATCCATTACTTGTGGGATATTCTCCTTCCCAACAGGAAGTTGCAAGAGGATCACCCACAGCAGAGCTGCTATATAGCTCCTCCCCTAACTGCCATATCCAGTCATTCGACCGAAACTAGCCGAGAAAGGAGAAACCATAGGGTGCAGTGGTGACTGTAGTTTAAAATTTAGACCTGCCTTAAAAGGACAGGGCGGGCCATGGACTGGATACACCACAAGAGAAATAAATTTATCAGGTAAGAATAAATTATGTTTTCTCTTGTTAGGTGTATCCAGTCCACGGATCATCCATTACTTGTGGGATACCAATACCAAAGCTAAAGTACACGGATGAAGGGAGGGACAAGGCAGGTACCTAAACGGAAGGGACCACTGCCTGTAGAACCTTTCTCCCAAAAATAGCCTCCGAAGAAGCAAAAGTATCAAATTTGTAAAATTTTGAAAAGGTATGAAGCGAAGACCAAGTCGCCGCTTTGAAAATCTGTTCAACAGAAGCCTCATTTTTAAAGGCCCAGGTGGAAGCCATAGCTCTAGTAGAATGAGCTGTAATCCTTTCAGGGGGCTGCTGTCCAGCAGTCTCATAGGCTAAGCGTATTACGCTCCGAAGCCAAAAAGAAAGAGAGGTTGCCGAAGCCTTTTGACCTCTCCTCTGTCCAGAGTAAACAACAAACAGGGAAGATGTTTGACGAAAATCTTTAGTCGCTTGTAAGTAAAACTTTAAAGCACGGACTACGTCCAAATTATGTAAAAGATGTTCCTTCTTTGAAGAAGGATTAGGACACAATGATGGAACAACAATCTTTTGATTGATATTCTTGTTGGAAACTACCTTAGGTAAAAACCCAGGTTTTGTACGCAGAACTACTTTATCTGTATGGAAAATCAGATAAGGAGAATCACATTGTAAAGCTGATAACTCAGAGACTCTACGAGCAGAGGAAATAGCCATCAGAAACAGAACTTTCCAAGATAAAAGTTTGATATCAATGGAATGAAGGGGTTCAAACGGAACTCCTTGAAGAACCTTAACAACCAAGTTTAAGCTCCATGGAGGAACAACAGGTTTAGACACAGGCTTAATTCTAACCAAAGCCTGACAAAATGCCTGGACGTCTGGAACCTCTGCCAGACGCTTGGGCAAAAGGATAGACAGAGCAGAAATCTGTCCCTTTAAAGAACTAGCTGATAATCCTTTATCCAAACCCTCTTGGAGAAAGAATAATATCCTAGGAATCCTAACCTTACTCCATGAGTAATTCTTGGATTCACACCAATGAAGATATTTGCGCCATATCTTATGGTAGATTTTCCTGGTTACAGGCTTTCATGCCTGTATTAAGGTATCAATGACTGACTCGGAGAAGCCACGCCTTGATAAAATCAAGCGTTCAATCTCCAGGCAGTCAGTCTCAGAGAAATTAGATTTGGATGATTGAAAGGACCTTGTAGTAGAAGGTCTTGTCTCAGAGGCAGAGGCCAAGGTGGAAAGGATGACATGTCCACCAGGTCTGCATACCAGGTCCTGCGTGGCCACGCAGGCGCGATCAAGATCACTGATGCTCTCTCCTGTTTGATTTTGGCAATCAGTCGAGGGAGCAGAGGAAACGGTGGAAACACATAAGCCAGGTTGAAGAACCACGGTGCTGCTAGAGCATCTATCAGCGTCGCTTCTGGGTCCCTGGACCTGGATCCGTAACAAGGAAGCTTGGCGTTCTGGCGAGACGCCATGAGATCCAATTCTGGTGTGCCCCAACGATGAACCAACTGAGCAAACACCTCCGGATGGAGTTCCCACTCCCCCGGATGAAAAGTCTGGAGACTTCTAACATCGCTAGGGAGCTCCTGGTCCCCCCTTGGTGGTTGATGTAAGCCACAGTCGTGATGTTGTCCGACTGAAATCTGATGAACCTCAGGGTTGCTAACTGAGGCCAAGCTAGAAGAACATTGAATATTGCTCTTAACTCCAGAATATTTATTGGGAGGAGTTTCTCCTCCTGAGTCCACAATCCCTGAGCCTTCAGGAAATTCCAGACTGCACCCCAACCTTGAAGGCTGGCATCTGTTGTTACAATTGTCCAATCTGGCCTGCGAAAGGTCATACCTTTGGACAGATGGACCCGAGATAGCCACCAGAGAAGAGAATCTCTGGTCTCTTGATCCAGATTTAGCAGAGGGGACAAATCTGTGTAATCCCCATTCCACTGACTGAGCATGCATAATTGCAGCGGTCTGAGATGTAGGCGCGCAAATGGCACTATGTCCATTGCCGCTACCATTAAGCCGATCACTTCCATGCACTGAGCCACCGAAGGGCGCGGAATGTAGTGAAGAACACAGCAGGAATTTAGAAGCTTTGATAACCTGGACTCCGTCAGGTAAATTTTAATTTCTACAGAATCTATCAGAGTTCCTAGGAAGGAAACCCTTGTGAGGGGTGATAGAGAACTCTTTCCCTCATTCACTTTCCACCCATGCGACCTCAGAAATGCCAACACTATGTCCGTATGAGATTTGGCAATTTGGAAGTTTGACGCCTGTATCAGGATGTCGTCTAGATAAGGGGCCACTGCTATGCCCCGTGGTCTTAGGACCGCCAGAAGAGACCCCAGAACCTTTGTAAAAATTCTTGGGGCTGTAGCTAACCCGAAGGGAATAGCCACAAACTGGTAATGCCTGTCTAGAAAAGCAAACCTTAGGAACCGATGATGATCTTTGTGAATCGGTATGTGAAGGTAAGCATCCTTCAAATCCACTGTGGTCATGTACTGACCCTCCTGGATCATAGATAGGATTGTCCGAATAGTTTCCATTTTGAACGATGGAACTCTGAGGAATTTGTTTAAGATCTTTAGATCCAAAATTGGTCTGAAGGTTCCCTCTTTTTTGGGAACCACAAACAGATTTGAATAAAATCCCTGTCCTTGTTCCATCTGTGGAACTGGATGGATCACTCCCATTATTAGGAGGTCTTGCACACAGCGTAAGAATGCCTCTTTCTTTATCTGGTTTACAGATAATCTCGAAAGGTGAAATCTCCCTTGTGGGGGGGAAGCTTTGAAGTCCAGAAGATATCCCTGAGATATGATCTCTAACGCCCAGGGATCCTGAACATCTCTTGCCCATGCCTGGGCGAAGAGAGAAAGTCTGCCCCCTACTAGATCCGTTGCCGGATAGGGGGCCGTTCCTTCATGCAGTCTTAGAGGCAGCAGCAGGCTTTCTGGCCTGCTTGCCTTTGCTCCAGGCCTGGTTAGATTTCCAGGCCGGCTTGGATTGCGCAAAAGTTCCCTCTTGTTTTGTAGCAGAGGAAGTTGATGCTGCACCTGCCTTGAAGTTTCGAAAGGCACGAAAATTAGACTGTTTGGCCCTTGATTTGGCCCTGTCCTGAGGAAGGGTATGACCCTTACCTCCAGTAATGTCAGCAATAATTTCCTTCAAACCAGGCCCGAATAGGGTCTGCCCCTTGAAGGGAATGTTAAGTAATTTAGACTTTGAAGTCACGTCAGCTGACCAAGATTTAAGCCATAGCGCCCTACGCGCCTGGATGGCGAATCCAGAATTCTTAGCCGTTAGTTTAGTCAAATGAACAATGGCATCAGAAACAAAAGAATTAGCTAGCTTAAGTGTTCTAAGCTTGTCAAGTATTTCAGTCAATGGAGTAGCTGTCTGAAAGGCCTCTTCCAGAGACTCAAACCAGAACGCCGCAGCAGCAGTGACAGGACCAATGCATGCAAGGGGCTGCAGGATAAAACCTTGTTGAATAAACATATTCTTAAGGTAACCTTCTAATTTTTTATCCATTGGATCTGAAAAAGCACAACTGTCCTCGACAGGGATAGTGGTATGCTTTGCTAAAGTAGAAACTGCTCCCTCCACCTTAGGGACCGTCTGCCATAAGTCCCGTGTGGTGGCGTCTATTGGAAACATTTTTCTAAAAATAGGAGGGGGGGGAAAACGGCACACCGGGTCTGTCCCACTCCTTAGTAATAATTTCTGTAAGCCTTTTAGGTATTGGAAAAAAGTCAGTACACACCGGCACCGCGTAGTATTTATCCAGTCTACACAATTTCTCTGGCACTGCAATTGTGTCACAGTCATTCAGAGCAGCTAAAACCTCTCCAAGCAACACCCGGAGGTTCTCAAGCTTAAATTTAAAAGTAGACATATCTGAATCAGGTTTCCCCGAGTCAGAGACGTCACCCACAGACTGAAGCTCTTCCTCAGCTTCTGCATATTGTGACGCAGTATCAGACATGGGCCTTAAAACATCTGCACGCTCTGTATTACGTCTAACCCCAGAGCTATCACGCTTTCCTCTGAATTCAGGCAGTCTGGTTAATACCGCTGACAGGGTATTATCCATGATTGCCGCCATGTCCTGCAAAGTAATCGCTATGGGCGTCTTTGATGTACTTGGCGCCATTTTAGCGCGAGTCCCTTGAGCGGGAGTCAAAGGGTCCGACACGTGGGGAGAGTTAGTCGGCATAACTTCCCCCTCGTCAGAATCCTCTGGTGATAATTCTTTTAAAGATAACAGCTGATCTTTATTGTTTAAAGTGAAATCAATACATTTAGTACACATTCTCCTATGGGGTTCCACCATGGCTTTTAAACATAATGAACAAGGAGTTTCCTCTATGTCAGACATGTTTATACAGACTAGCAATGAGACTAGCAAGCTTGGAAAACACTTTAAATCAAGTTAACAAGCAATATAAAAAATGTTACTGTGCTTTTAAGAGAAACAAATGTTGCCAAAATTTGAAATAACAGTGAAAAAAGGCAGTTTAACGAAATATTTACAGTGTATGTAACAAGTTAGCAGAGCATTGCACCCACTTGCAAATGGATGATTAACCCCTTAATACAAAAAACAGATTAACAAAACGAAAAATGTGTTTTTTAAACAGTCATAACAACTGCCACAGCTCCTACTTTTGAAGCCTTTTGAGCCCTTCAGAGATGTCCTATAGCATGCAGGGGACTGCTGAGGGAAGCTGAATGTCACAGCTTGTAATTTTAACTGCACCAACTGTAACTTTTATACTATAACAGGGGAAAGCCTCAGGAAACTGTTTCTAGGCAAAAATAAAGCCAGCCATGTGGAAAAAACTAGGCCCCAATAAGTTTTATCACCAAAGCATATATAAAAACGATTAAACATGCCAGCAAACGTTTTATATTGCACATTAATCAGAGTATATACCTCTGATAGCAAGCCTGATACTAGTCGCTATTAAATCACTGTATTTAGGCTTTAACTTACATTAATCCGGTATCAGCAGCATTTTCTAGCAAATTCCATCCCTAGAAAAACTTAACTGCACATACCTTATTGCAGGATACCCTGCACGCCATTCTCCCTCTGAAGTTACCTCACTCCTCAGACATATGTGAGAATAGCAGTGGATCTTAGTTACTTCTGCTAAGATCATAGAAAAACGCAGGCAGATTCTTCTTCTAAATGCTGCCTGAGATAAAAATAGTACACTCTGGTACCATTTAAAAACAATAAACTTTTGATTGAAGAAAAAACTAACTATATTTTACCACTTTCCTCTTACTACCTCCAGCTTTGTTGAGAGCTTGCAAGAGAAAGACTGGATATGGCAGTTAGGGGAGGAGCTATATAGCAGCTCTGCTGTGGGTGATCCTCTTGCAACTTGCTGTTGGGAAGGAGAATATCCCACAAGTAATGGATGATCCGTGGACTGGATACACCTAACAAGAGAAATTGTTGTCCCTTCCTTGTGTCCTAATCCTAAGAATTCTTTGGAAAGATCTTTACATTCTTTGGATGTGGTAAGAGCTTTGAAATATTATGTGGAAGCTACTAAAGATATCAGGAAGACTTCTAGTCTATTTGTTTTATTTTCTGGTCCTAGGAAAGGTCAGAAGGCATCTGCTATTTCCTTGGCTTCTTGGTTGAAACTTTTGATTCATCAAGCTTATTTGGAGTCGGGTCAGGCCCCGCTTCAGAGAATTACAGCTCATTCTACTAGATGGTATGAAGCGAAGACCAAGTCGCAGCCTTACAAACCTGTTCAACAGAAGCATCATTTTTAAAAGCCCACGTGGAAGCTACCGCTCTAGTAGAATGAGCTGTAATCCTTTCAGGAGGCTGCTGTCCAGCAGTCTCATAAGCCAAACTGATGATGCTTTTCAGCCAAAAGGAAAGAGAAGTCGCCGTAGCCTTTTGACCCCTACGCTTTTCAAAATAGACAACAAACAAAGAAGATGTTTGACGAAAATCTTTGGTTGCCTGCAAATAAAATTTCAAAGCACGAAACACCCTCCAAGTTGTGCAACAGACGTTCCTTCTTACAAGAAGGATTAGGACACAGAGAAGGAACAACAATTTAATTAAAAAAATACAATTTGCAAAAACGGTACTGTGCCTTTAAAAGAAAAAAAGGCATTCACAAACTGCAAAACAGGTTAAAATTGCTTCAAATTTTCTGAAATTTTAACAGTGTACCCACTAAGCTTTAGAAGGATTGCACCACACGTTAATAAGCAATAAACCCCCAAATGACAAAACCGGATTGAAAAATGTGTAAAACCGGGTAAACACCCCTATAAGCACCTTGCCACAGCTCTGCTGTGACCCTACCTGCCCTTAGGAACGATAATATGGGGTTTAAAGCTTCGAATAGGCCCTCAGAAGATCATCAGGACCTCAGGAGAAGTTGCTTGCTGCTTGTCTATATAACTAAATGCGCAACAGAGGCGCGAAAATAGGCCCCGCCCACCTCACTCGATGTTACTGGGGCCTACTCAAATCTAACAAACTTAGTTTGAAAACCATGTGGGTTATAACAAACCCAAAATAAGCCAAATGACCCCTCAAGCAAACGTCCCATAAACCTAAACGTTACTCCCAGAACACACAAATGTTTGTACCAATTTCATATAAACAAACTGAGTGCCCAAAAAAAAAGTTTTAGCCCTCTATGCAAGCTAGTAAACCTCTTTCATACTAGGATTACTGCTTACCCTTCCCCTAATGGGGATACTGTCAGCCTTTCTGAGTTAACAGTCTCTGCAGAAAAATGACTGAACATACCTCATTGCTGTATAGCAAGAACCGTTCCTCACACTGAAGTTTTCCTGTACTCCTCAGCTCAAATAGGAACAGCAGTGGACCTTAGTTACAAATGCTAAGATCATCCTCCTCCTGGCAGAAATCTTTATCTATGTCCTGCCTGAGAGCAAATAGTACAACACTGGTACCATTTAAAAATAACAAACTCTTGATTGAAGATTAAATAAAAACTAACAGTTTAACACCTCTTTTCTTTACTCTTCCTGCTTAGAGCCAGCAAAGAGAATGACTGGGGGGTGGAGTTAAGGGGGGAGCTATATAGACAACTCTGCTGTGGTGCTCTCTTTGCTACTTCCTGTCAGGAAGGACAATATCCCACAAGTTAGGATGAATCCGTGGACTCGGTACATCATGCAAAAGAAATTATTTATATACATGGTTGTTATTTTGTCTGTCTGAGGACGAGCCGGTAAGGCTCGAAAACGTTAACATTAAAGTGGATTACCAAGTAAGTCCTGTGGAGTGCACTTTCTTTCAGCCTATTTATACATATTGTTTGTGCACCCAAGGCAGCTGTTTGACAAGCTTGGAGTGCACTTTGTCTTCAAATTTATATATATACATACATATATATATATATATATATATACATACATACATATACACACACACAGATATACATATATACACATATATATATATATATATATATATATATATATATATATATATATATATATATATATATATATACACATAAATATATATACATATATATACATACATATAAATATACATATACATATATACATATATATACATATATATACACATATATATACATATATATACACATATATATACATATATACACATATATATACATATATACACATATATATACATATATACACATATATATACACATATATATATACACATATATATATATACACATATATATATACACATATATATATATATATATATATATATATATATATATATATATGCAAAGGTACAAAGGTTATATGCACTCTCACCACCGTTCTGCAACTGCCAGGGTGCTCTTGAGGAGTATGCAGCAAAGAAACAAAGTGAAGCACTCACTGGACTTTGGAGATCAGTGTAAAATACTTTATTAAAAATAAAATACTTAAAGTAAATAGTCTATTCAAAATTAGGCAATTTTCTGCAGCTTTCTAATTTACTCCTATTATCAATTTCTTTGTTCTCTTGGTATCTTTATTTCAATGTAAGCTTAGGAGCCGGCCCATTTTTGGATCAGCACCTGCTGATTGGTGGCTACTTTTAGACACCAATCAGCAATTGCTACCTAGGTTCTGAACCAAAAAAGTGCCAGCTTCTAAGTTTACATTTTTGCTTTTTAAAATAAAGATTCAAAGAGAACAAAGAAAATTGATAATAGGAGTAAATTAGAAAGTTGCTTAAAAACATAATTTATGCTTACCAGATAAATTCCTTTCCTTCCTGGCAGGGAAAGTCCATGACTTAATTCCTTAATTCCAGTTGGGAAATACAACACCTGGCCACCAGGAGGAGGCAAAGACACTCTAGCCAAAGGTTTAAATATCCCTCCCACTTCCCCTATCCCCCAGTCACCCGAAAGAGTAGAAGAAAGGCTAGTTTCCATAATCCTTTCAGATTAACATTCCAGAGGACCACACCCAAGGGAGAAGAATGCCAATTATCCCGAACCAAGGCAGAAAAACATCCCCTAAGCAAAAAGCTTGGAAAAAGGGGACAACACCTCCTATCGCCCCTGATATGGAGACGACCAACTCCCGAAGGAAGACAAAGCCTCACGACCTTCCTAATGAAGCGGCCAAAGCCGCCAGAAAAACTGGACAAAGTCCAAAAAGTCTCGACCCAAAGGAAGAGAACCTCTAAAACAAGTCCTAAAAGGACACTTCCAAAGAGACCATGAAAGGCAAAACCGTAAGAACGATGGTATGAAGGACCTAAATCCTCCAAGACTCCAACCCACAATGGGAAGGAACACTCTAGTTCCCAAGAAAAATCGGAAATGACTGAGCATGTCGCCGCGGATCTCAACGGAGTCCCGGCCCACTAGATTGAAAGGCGAATGAGGACTGAACCAATCCCCCATGCCCCTAAGCAACCACAGACCCTCAAGTCCTCTCAGGATGCTAGTTGAAGCTTGTAAAATAAAAGAAAACAGAAATCAGATTGTGATCACTAGCGCCCTCACCAGACATAAAAAGACACCATGTGTCTGAACTAGGCCTCAAAGACAGAAGGATCTGTACCCAGTCAGGACCATCCTGAAACCAAGGGCCCCAGCACTGTCAAGGCCACATAGAGTCTCCCCCAAGATGGAGGGATAAAGATCAGTCAGACAGACTTCTGTAAACAGTGCAACCACAAAAATCGCCAGTATCCATTCCAGAGAAGAAAGTTCCCGAAGGAAACATCACACCACAACCTGAGCTTTAGACCACATAAAAATCATCCTCACTGGATGAAGATAAAAGGTAAGGCAACCCGTAGGTTATCGCCCAGGAAGAACAGACAGCCCCGCAGGACCAGCCCAACAGAGGTCAGAGATTTCCAAGCTCAGAACTGGAATACGATACACAAATAACAAAGACTATAAGAAGATTACTTAATCCCCTTATGTCTATGCATGCAAGCCAGTCGAAGATTAAGACTGAGAATCCCCAGACCCATTAAGAGTGGGATCCAGCAGCACCAAAAACATGCCTTTGTAGAACACGAATGTGCGCCAATCTATAACGAAAGGCACACCATACCTCTGCCGGGACAAAAGAAAACACCGGCCCCAAAGGTTGACCCCCTAAGGCCTCAGGGGCAGTCGCTCCCCCGGAGGGCTGAACTGGACCAGGCAATCCCACACCTGACGAGCCCCGGTTAACGAAACACAGACAATATGGTAAGAACACTCCTGGGAGGTGAGGTGCAAATGTGCCAGCGCCAAAGACATGGCCATACAGAACCGTGTCGTAACCTCTGGTGGGAACAGGCCACACTCCATAGAAGGATAAGTAGCGTTTGGGTTACCTGCATGCGTAGTAAGAGTTGGTGGTAGGGAACTCGTCTCATGGAAAAGAGAATCCCCAGAGGTGGATGGCTCAGTGGGCACCAGATTCCCCAATCCAGAGGAACAGAGTACTTTAAAACGGCATTCGGAACATAACGGATGGGCATGTATTCCCCGGGCCAATTCATATTCTTCGCAAGAAGTAGAGTTTGAATCAGAGACATCTGTCTCCAAAAAATCAGAATCCTCCATAACTGGGACACTGAATAAAAAATGGACCAATAAGAAAAACAGAATTTATGCTTACCTGATAAATTACTTTCTCCAACGGTGTGTCCGGTCCACGGCGTCATCCTTACTTGTGGGAATATCTCTTCCCCAACAGGAAATGGCAAAGAGTCCCAGCAAAGCTGGCCATATAGTCCCTCCTAGGCTCCGCCCACCCCAGTCATTCGACCGACGGACAGGAGGAAAAAATAGGAGAAACCATATGGATTCGGACACAAAGAAGGTACAACTATCTCCTGGTTAATATTTTTGTTAGAAACAACCTTTGGAAGAAAACCAGGCTTAGTACGCAAAACCACCTTATCTGCATGGAACACCAGATAGGGCGGAGAACACTGCAGAGCAGATAACTCTGAAACTCTTCTAGCAGAAGAAATAGCAACCAAAAACAAAACTTTCCAAGATAACAACTTAATATCTATGGAATGTAGAGGTTCAAACGGAACTCCTTGAAGAACTGAAAGAACTAGATTTAAACTCCAGGGAGGAGTCAAAGGTCTGTAAACAGGCTTGATCCTAACCAGAGCCTGAACAAATGCTTGAACATCTGGCACAGCTGCCAGTCGTTTGTGTAGTAAGACAGATAAAGCAGAAATCTGTCCCTTTAGAGAACTCGCAGATAATCCTTTATCCAAACCTTCTTGCAGAAAGGAAAGAATCTTAGGAATTTTTATCTTATTCCATGGGAATCCCTTGGATTCACACCAGCAGATATATATTTTCCATATTTTATGGTAAATCTTTCTAGTTACCGGTTTTCTGGCCTGAACCAGAGTATCTATCACAGAATCTGAAAACCCACGCTTTGATAGAATCAAGCGTTCAATTTCCAAGCCGTCAGCTGGAGGGAGACCAGATTTGGATGTTCGAATGGACCCTGAACAAGAAGGTCCTGTCTCAAAGGTAGCTTCCATGGTGGAACCGATGACATATTCACCAGGTCTGCATACCAAGTCCTGCGTGGCCACGCAGGAGCTATCAAGATCACCGAGGCCCTCTCCTGTTTGATCCTGGCTACCAGCCTGGGAATGAGAGGAAACGGTGGAAACACATAAGCTAGGTTGAAGGTCCAAGGTGCTACTAGTGCATCCACTAGAGTCGCCTTGGGATCCCTGGATCTGGACCCGTAGCAAGGAACCTTGAAGTTCTGACGAGACGCCATCAGATCCATGTCTGGAATGCCCCATAATTGAGTCAACTGGGCAAAGATCTCCGGGTGGAGTTCCCACTCCCCCGGATGGAATGTCTGACGACTCAAGTAATCCGCTTCCCAGTTTTCCACACCTGGGATGTGGATCGCAGATAGGTGGCAGGAGTGATCCTCCGCCCATTGTATTATTTTGGTCACTTCTTTCATCGCCAGGGAACTCCTTGTTCCCCCCTGATTATTGATATACGCAACAGTCGTCATGTTGTCTGATTGGAATCTTATGAATCTGGCCTTTGCAAGCTGAGGCCAAGCCCTGAGAGCATTGAATATCGCTCTTAGTTCCAGAATGTTTATCGGGAGAAGAGACTCTTCCCGAGACCATAGTCCCTGAGCTTTCAGGGATTCCCAGACCGCGCCCCAGCCCACTAGACTGGCGTCGGTCGTGACAATGACCCACTCTGGTCTGCGGAAGCTCATTCCCTGGGATAGGTGGTCCAGGGTTAGCCACCAACGGAGTGAATTTCTGGTCTTCTGATCTACTTGAATCACTGGAGACAAGTCTGTATAGTCCCCATTCCACTGTTTCAGCATGCACAGTTGTAATGGTCTTAGATGAATTTGTACAAAAGGAACTATGTCCATTGCTGCAACCATCAACCCTACTACTTCCATGCACTGAGCTATGGAAGGACGTGGAACAGAATGAAGAACTTGACAAGCGCTTAGAAGTTTTGACTTTCTGACATCTGTCAGAAAAATCCTCATTTCTAAGGAATCTATTATTGTTCCCAAGAAGGGAACTCTTGTTGACGGAGACAGAGAACTCTTTTCTATGTTCACCTTCCATCCGTGAGATCTGAGAAAGGCCAGAACGATGTCTGTATGAGCCTTTGCTTTTGAAAGGGACGACGCTTGTATTAGAATGTCGTCCAAGTATGGTACTACTGCAATGCCCCTCGGTCTTAGGACCGCTAGAAGGGACCAGAGTGCCTTTGTGAAAATCCTTGGAGCAGTGGCTAATCCGAATGGGAGGGCCACAAACTGGTAATGTTTGTCCAGAAAGGCGAACCTTAGGAACTGATGATGTTCTTTGTGGATAGGAATATGTAGGTACGCATCCTTTAGATCCACGGTAGTCATAAATTGACCTTCCTGGATAGTGGGTAGAATCGTTCGAATGGTTTCCATTTTGAACGATGGTACCCTGAGAAATTTGTTTAGGATCTTTAAATCCAGAATTGGTCTGAAGGTTCCCTCTTTTTTGGGAACTACGAACAGATTTGAGTAAAATCCCATTCCTTGTTCCGTCATTGGAACTGGGTGTATCACTCCCATCTTTAACAGGTCTTCTACACAATGTAAGAACGCCTGTCTATTTATTTGGTTTGAGGATAAGAGAGACATGTGGAACCTTCCCCTTAGGGGTAGTTCCTTGAATTCCAGAAGATAACCCTGAGAAACTATTTCTAGCGCCCAGGGATCCTGAACATCTCTTGCCCAAGCCTGAGCAAAGAGAGAGAGTCTGCCCCCCACTAGATCCGGTCCTGGATCGGGGGCTACTCCTTCATGCTGTTTTGTTAGCGGTAGCAGGCTTCTTGGTCTGCTTACCCTTGTTCCAGCCTTGCATCGGTTTCCAGGCTGGCTTGGACTGTGAGGCATTACCCTCTTGCTTAGAGGATGCAGAATTAGAGGCCGGTCCGTTCCTGAAATTACTAAAGGAACGAAAATTAGACTTATTCTTGGCCTTGAAAGGCCTATCTTGTGGGAGGGCGTGGCCCTTTCCCCCAGTGATGTCTGAGATAATCTCTTTCAATTCTGGTCCAAAGAGAGTTTTACCCTTGAAGGGGATGTTATGCAATTTTGTCTTGGATGATACATCCGCTGACCAAGACTTTAGCCAAAGCGCTCTGCGCGCCACAATTGCAAACCCTGAATTTTTCGCCGCTAATCTAGCTAATTGCAAAGCGGCATCTAAAATAAAAGAGTTAGCCAACTTAAGTGCGTGAACTCTGTCCATAACCTCCTCATACGGAGTCTCTCTACTGAGCGACTTTTCTAGTTCCTCAAACCAGAACCACGCTGCTGTAGTGACAGGAACAATGCACGAAATGGGTTGTAGAAGGTAACCTTGCAGTACAAAAATCTTTTTAAGCAAGCCCTCCAATTTTTTATCCATAGGATCTTTGAAAGCACAACTATCCTCAATAGGAATAGTAGTGCGCTTGTTTAGAGTAGAAACTGCCCCCTCGACCTTAGGGACTGTCTGCCATAAGTCCTTTCTGGGGTCGACCATAGGAAATAACTTCTTAAATATAGGCGGGGGAACAAAAGGTATGCCGGGCTTCTCCCACTACTACCCTCCATAAGAGATTATCGAAAACTTCTGACACTTCTCTGCCAACCTCCTGGGACGAAAAGGCAAAGAATGACTGGGGGATGAGGGGTGTAAGAGGAGTATTTAAGCCTTTGGCTGGGGTGTCTTTGCCTCCTCCTGGTGGCCAGGTTCTGAATTCCCAAATGTAATGAATGCAGCTGTGGACTCTTTCCATTTATGAAAAATATATATATGTATATATACACACACACACATATATATATATATATATATATATATACACACACATATATATATATATATATATATATATATATATATACATATACACACACATATATATATATATATATATATATATATATATATATATATATATACACATACAGACACACACACACATATAATAAACTGTTGGCAACTTCTACATGATTAGATTTGAATTCTGAAATCAAAAATATAATGTTAAATTTGATACATTTTGACAGTTTGCTTTGAAATGATACAGTAAAAATGTAATGCCGGTTATATATAGTACTTAAAGGCAAAACATGCCATAGGATGCACAAAAACAGATAATATGTATTAGACATATGTAGTAAAGAAAAAACATAATTTATGCTTACCTGATAAATTTATTTCTCTTGTAGAGTATCCAGTCCACGGATCATCCATTACTTATGGGATATTAACTCCTCCCCAACAGGAAGTGCAAGAGGATTCACCCAGCAGAGCTGCTATATAGCTCCTCCCCTAACTGCCATTACCAGTCATTCGACCGAAAACATGCAGAGAAAGGAAAACCATAGGGTGCAGTGGTGACTGTAGTTTAATGGAAAAATTACCTGCCTTAAAGTGACAGGGCGGGCCGTGGACTGGATACACTACAAGAGAAATAAATTTATCAGGTAAGCATAAATTATGTTTTCTCTTGTTAAGTGTATCCAGTCCACGGATCATCCATTACTTATGGGATACCAATACCAAAGCTAAAGTACACGGATGACGGGAGGGACAGGCAGGCTCTTTATACGGAAGGAACCACTGCCTGAAGAACCTTTCTCCCAAAAACAGCCTCCGAAGAAGCAAAAGTGTCAAATTTGTAAAATTTGGAAAAAGTATGAAGAGAAGACCAAGTTGCAGCCTTGCAAATCTGTTCAACAGAAGCCTCATTCTTAAAGGCCCAAGTGGAAGCCACAGCTCTAGTAGAATGTGCTGTAATTCTTTCAGGAGGCTGCTGTCCAGCAGTCTCATAGGCTAACCGTATTATGCTACGAAGCCAAAAGGAGAGAGAGGTAGCCGAAGCTTTTTGACCTCTCCTCTGACCAGAATAAACGACAAACAGGGAAGACGTTTGTCGAAAATCCTTAGTTGCCTGTAGATAAAATTTCAGGGCACGGACTACATCTAGATTGTGTAGCAGACGTTCCTTTTTCGAAGAAGGATTAGGACACAAAGATGGAACCACAATCTCTTGATTGATATTCCTGTTAGTGACCACCTTATTTAGGAACCCAGGTTTAGTACGCAGAACTACCTTGTCTGAATGAAAAATCAGATAAGGAGAATCACAATGTAAGGCAGATAACTCAGAGACTCTTCGAGCCGAGGAAATCGCCATTAAAAACAGAACTTTCCAAGATAACAACTTGATATCAATGGAATGAAGGGGTTCAAACGGAACCCCCTGTAAAACATTAAGAACTAAGTTCAAACTCCATGGTGGAGCAACAGTTTTAAACACAGGCTTGATCCTAGCTAAAGCCTGACAAAAAGCTTGAACGTCCGGAACTTCTGACAGACGTTTGTGTAAAAGAATGGACAGAGCTGAAATCTGTCCCTTTAAGGAACTAGCGGATAAACCCTTTTCTAAACCTTCTTGTAGAAAAGACAATATCCTCGGAATCCTAACCTTACTCCATGAGTAACTCTTGGATTCGCACCAATATAAGTATTTGCGCCATATCTTATGGTAAATCTTTCTGGTAACAGGCTTCCTAGCCTGTATTAAGGTATCAATAACTGACTCAGAAAAACCACGTTTTGATAAAATCAAGCGTTCAATTTCCAAGCAGTCAGCTTCAGAGAAATTAGATTTTGATGTTTGAAGGGACCCTGGATCAGAAGGTCCTGTTTCAGAGGTAGCGACCAAGGTGGACAGGATGACATGTCCACTAGATCTGCATACCAAGTCCTGCGTGGCCATGCAGGCGCTATTAGAATCACTGATGCTCTCTCCTGTTTGATTCTGGCAATCAATCGAGGAAGCATCGGGAAGGGTGGAAACACATAAGCCATCCCGAAGGTCCAAGGTGCTGTCAAAGCATCTATCAGAACCGCTCCCGGATCCCTGGATCTGGACCCGTAACGAGGAAGCTTGGCGTTCTGTCGAGACGCCATGAGATCTATCTCTGTTTTGCCCCAACGTCGAAGTATTTGGGCAAAGACCTCCGGATGAAGTTCCCACTCCCCCGGATGAAAAGTCTGACGACTTAAGAAATCCGCCTCCCAGTTCTCCACTCCCGGGATGTGGATTGCTGACAGGTGGCAAGAGTGAGACTCTGCCCAGCGAATTATCTTTGATACTTCCATCATTGCTAGGGAGCTTCTTGTCCCTCCCTGATGGTTGATGTAAGCTACAGTCGTGATGTTGTCCGACTGAAACCTGATGAACCCCCGAGTTGTTAACTGGGGCCAAGCCAGAAGGGCATTGAGAACTGCTCTCAATTCCAGAATGTTTATTGGTAGGAGACTCTCCTCCTGATTCCATTGTCCCTGAGCCTTCAGAGAATTCCAGACAGCGCCCCAACCTAGTAGGCTGGCGTCTGTTGTTACAATTGTCCAGTCCGGCCTGCTGAATGGCATCCCCCTGGACAGATGTGGCCGAGAAAGCCACCATAGAAGAGAATTTCTGGTCTCTTGATCCAGATTCAGAGTAGGGGACAAGTCTGAGTAATCCCCATTCCACTGACTTAGCATGCACAATTGCAGCGGTCTGAGATGTAGGCGTGCAAAGGGTACTATGTCCATTGCTGCTACCATTAAGCCGATCACCTCCATGCATTGAGCTACTGACGGGTGTTGAATGGAATGAAGGACACGGCATGCATTTTGAAGCTTTGTTAACCTGTCTTCTGTCAGGTAAATCTTCATTTCTACAGAATCTATAAGAGTCCCCAAGAAGGGAACTCTTGTGAGTGGAAAGAGAGAACTCTTCTTTTTGTTCACCTTCCATCCATGCGACCTTAGAAATGCCAGTACTAACTCTGTATGAGACTTGGCAGTTTGAAAGCTTGAAGCTTGTATCAGAATGTCGTCTAGGTACGGAGCTACCGCAATTCCTCGCGGTCTTAGTACCGCCAGAAGAGCACCCAGAACCTTTGTGAAGATTCTCGGAGCCGTAGCCAATCCGAATGGAAGAGCTACAAACTGGTAATGCCTGTCTAGAAAGGCAAACCTTAGATACCGGTAAAGATCTTTGTGAATCGGTATGTGAAGGTAAGCATCCTTTAAATCCACTGTGGTCATGTACTGACCCTTTTGGATCATGGGTAAAATTGTCCGAATAGTTTCCATTTTGAACGATGGAACTCTTAGGAATTTGTTTAGGATCTTTAAATCCAAGATTGGCCTGAAAGTTCCCTCTTTTTTGGGAACCACAAACAGATTTGAGTAAAACCCTTGTCCTTGTTCCGACCGCGGAACCGGATGGATCACTCCCATTAATAAAAGATCTTGTACGCAGCGTAGAAACGCCTCTTTCTTTATTTGGTTTGTTGACAACCTTGACAGATGAAATCTCCCTCTTGGGGGAGAGAATTTGAAGTCTAGAAGGTATCCCTGAGATATGATCTCTAACGCCCAGGGATCCTGGACATCTCTTGCCCAAGCCTGGGCGAAGAGAGAAAGTCTGCCCCCCACTAGATCCGTTCCCGGATCGGGGGCCCCTCGATTCATGCTGTCTTAGGGGCAGCAGCAGGTTTCCTGGCCTGCTTGCCCTTGTTCCAGGACTGGTTAGGTCTCCAGCCTTGTCTGTAGCGAGCAACAGCTCCTTCCTGTTTTGGTGCAGAGGAAGTTGATGCTGCTCCTGCTTTGAAATTACGAAAGGAACGAAAATTAGACTGTCTAGCCTTAGGTTTGGCTCTGTCTTGAGGCAGGGCATGGCCTTTACCTCCTGTAATGTCAGCGATAATTTCTTTCAACCCGGGCCCGAATAAGGTCTGCCCTTTGAAAGGTATATTAAGCGATTTAGAAGTAACGTCAGCTGACCAGGATTTTAGCCACAGTGCTCTGCGTGCCTGAATGGCGAATCCGGAATTCTTAGCCGTAAGTTTAGTTAAATGTACTACGGCATCTGAAATAAATGAGTTAGCTAACTTAAGGGCTTTAAGCTTGTGTGTAATCTCATCTAATGGAGCTGATTCAAGTGTCTCTTCCAGAGACTCAAACCAAAATGCTGCTGCAGCCGTGACAGGCGCAATGCATGCAAGAGGTTGCAATATAAAACCTTGTTGAACAAACATTTTCTTAAGGTAACCCTCTAACTTTTTATCCATTGGATCTGAAAAGGCACAGCTATCCTCCACCGGGATAGTGGTACGCTTAGCTAAAGTAGAAACTGCTCCCTCCACCTTAGGGACCGTTTGCCATAAGTCCCGTGTGGTGGCGTCTATTGGAAACATCTTTCTAAATATCGGAGGGGGTGAGAACGGCACACCGGTCTATCCCACTCCTTAGTAACAATTTCAGTAAGTCTCTTAGGTATAGGAAAAACGTCAGTACTCGCCGGTACCGCAAAATATTTATCCAACCTACACATTTTCTCTGGTATTGCAACTGTGTTACAATCATTCACAGCCGCTAACACCTCCCCTAGTAATACACGGAGGTTTTCCAGCTTAAATGTAAAATTTGAAATATCTGAATCCAGTTTGTTTGGATCAGAACCGTCACCCGCAGAATGAAGCTCTCCGTCCTCATGTTCTGCAAATTGTGACGCAGTGTCTGACATGGCCCTAATATTATCAGCGCACTCTGTTCTCACCCCAGAGTGATCACGCTTACCTCTTAGTTCTGGTAATTTAGCCAAAACTTCAGTCATAACAGTAGCCATATCCTGTAATGTGATTTGTAATGGCCGCCCAGATGTACTCGGCGCTACAATATCACGCACCTCCCGAGCGGGAGATGCAGGTACTGACACGTGAGGCGAGTTAGTCGGCATAACTCTCCCCTCGTTGTTTGGTGAAATATGTTCAATTTGTACAGATTGACTTTTATTTAAAGTAGCATCAATACAGTTAGTACATAAATTTCTATTGGGCTCCACTTTGGCTTTAGCACATATAGCACATATATCTTCCTCTGAATCAGACATGTTTAACACACTAGCAAATAAACTAGCAACTTGGAAATACTTTTCAAGTAATTTACTATAATATGAAAACGTACTGTGCCTATAAGAAGCACAGAAAAAGTTATGACAGTTGAAAATTAATAAACTGAAAAGTTATAGCATCAAATCTTTGTAAAAAACACAATTTTAGCAAAGGATTGCTCCCATTAGCAAAGGATAACTAACCCTGATAGCTAACAGTGAGAGAGATCAGTAAACTGTCATAAATTAAATAAAACGACTGCCAAGTGGAAAAAAATAGTGCCCAAAACATTTTTTCACCCAGTACCTCAGAAAATTAAACGATTTTACATGCCAGCAAAAAACGTTTAACATTAATAAATTGAGTGTTATTAAAAAGCCTGTTGCTAGTCCCTGCAAATTAGGCTAAAGTTTTATGCATACAGTATAATTCCAGTGAAGTGCCATTCCCCAGAATACTGAAGTGTAAAATATACATACATGACAGCCTGATACCAGTTGCTGCTACTGCATTTAAGGCTGAGTTTACATTATATCGGTATGGCAGAATTTTCTCATCAATTCCATTGTCAGAAAATAATAAGCTGCTACATACCTCTTTGCAGATTAATCTGCCCGCTGTCCCCTGATCTGAAGTTTACCTCTCCTCAGATGGCCGAGAAACAGCAATATGATCTTAACTACTCCGGCTAAAATCATAGAAAAACTCAGGTAGATTCTTCTTCAAATTCTACCAGAGAAGGAATAACACACTCCGGTGCTATTATAAAATAACAAACTTTTGATTGAAGGTATGAAACTAAGTATAATCACCACAGTCCTCTCACACATCCTATCTATTCGTTGGGTGCAAGAGAATGACTGGTAATGGCAGTTAGGGGAGGAGCTATATAGCAGCTCTGCTGGGTGAATCCTCTTGCACTTCCTGTTGGGGAGGAGTTAATATCCCATAAGTAATGGATGATCCGTGGACTGGATACACTTAACAAGAGAAAGTAACATTTTATACAGAGATAATCTTATGTGGAGAATACCTTGTCATGTCCCGAATCACCTCCTCTGACTATTTCTGGCGCCATATATTCTATGGTCCCACAAAAGGAATACGCTCTTTCATTCTAAAAGTAAAGAAATGGTTCATTGCTCTAAAATAAAAAAATAATAAGTGCTGAAAGCTTTATACTTCAATAAATGCAAAAGTGAATAGTCTGGATACATCTTATAAAATATGCACAGAATAAGAATAAAACAAACCAAATATTGTATTATAAAAAAGTCAATACTTGTACACTTTAGGAAGAATAAAAATATGAAGTTGTACATTAGTATTGTTTGCATGAAACGCAGATAATGTTTGAATTTAATACATGACAAATGTTAATAAGCAGATTCAATAGGATATGAGGACCAAATACATTTAAACTAAAAGAAAGGAAAAAACATATAAACAATGTAACTGTTAAAAAATAAAATCATATTTACTAGAATTTTTAAATCTTGGCTCATGTTCACCGACTGTCCCTTTAAGTAGGGAGTAGACAGAAAACCTAACCTTTTCGGGTGGTTTAAGCTTTTTTCCTTTCCACCTACATAAAAAACGTAACAAAGCATAAAAAAATGTAGTGCCATAAAAAGATGAGGCTGAAGGAAGATAAAGCCCATGATTTGTAACCTTTACAGGTCAACTTTGATGCCTGATTTTTTGTTTAAAAAATAAATGAAACAGAAAAACTGTCAGGTGAACATTTAATAGAATTAAATAAAATCCTTACCTGATAAAATAATCTCTTAAATGCTGGGTAAATGAAGCACAAAGTAGAACTGCAGCCCACTGAATATAAAAAGGGGGGGGGGGTTAGTGGACTCTCGTCACATAAAAGAAATTAATTTATCAGGTAAGCATAATGTTTGTTTTCTTTCATGAGGTGGAGACTGTCCACGAGCCATCAAATTGTGGGATCTAATAACCAAATTTTTACTGTTGAGTCCACGAAAAACAGCAGAATATGAAGGTAGAAGCAATTAATGAGCAGACACTGCGGCCAAAAGACTTTCCTACAAAAACAGCTTAAGAAGAGGCAAAAACACACGTAGGGAAAGACTAAGTAGCTGCTCTACTAACTTTTTGTATGGATGCTTCACTCTGAAAGGACCAAGAGGTAGAAACTAATCTAGTAGAATGACCTGTAATTCTCTCAGGTGAAATCTTTCCCGCAACTAAGTAAGCCTTCCTAAATAAATGTTTCAGCCATGAGGCCAAAGAAGTTGCAGAAGTCTTTTGACCCTTCCAAGGGACAGAAAAATTAATAAACAAAGAAGATAAACGAAAATCTTTAGTACCCGCTACATAACATTTTAGAGCTTGCACCATGACTAAATTATGAAAGACATTTCTAAGAAAAACAACATTTTCCTGATTAATTGCATCAAAAGAAACAATCCTTAGTTAAAACCCATAGGAAGTTCTATGTACTGCCTTATCCGGATTAAAAAAAAATAAGATAAGGCGAATCGCTTTTAACTCCAAAATCTCGCCGAGTTGAAGAAATAGCTAGAAGGAACAAAACCTTCCTGATAAAAGCTGAATGCACATTCCATGCATAGGTTCAAAACGAGGGCCTTGCAAAACCAATAGAAGCAAATTCAGATTCCACAGAGGAGGTGCCTTGCTTCTGAGCAGAGGAGTCAACCTTTTGTTCTTTAATCTGACAAAAGGAATGAAAACAATTGGAAACTTTAGCTTTCCCTATAGACTTCTGTTGTGAGGAAGAAAAGCCCCTTTACACTCAGAAATAGTAGATATGAAAGTTTAAACAAAATTTATGCTTAAAGGGACAGTCTACACCAGAATTTGTATTGTTTTAAAAGATAGATAATCCCTTTAGTTCCCATTCCCCAGTTTTGCATAACCAACACAGTTATAATAATATACTTTTAACCTCTGTGATTATCTTGTATCTAAGCCTCTGCAAACTGCCCCTTTTTTCAGTTCTTTCAGACTTGCAGTCTAGCCAATCAGTGCCTGCTCCCAGATAACTTCACATGCACGAGCACAGTGTTATCTATATGAAATACGTGAACCAACACCCTCTAGTCGTGAAAAACTGTTAAAAAGCAATCTGAAAAGAGGTGGGCTTCAAGGTCTAAGAAATTAGCATATGAACCTCCTAGGTTAAGCTTTCAACTAAGAATACCAAGAGAACAAAGCAAAATTGGTGATAAAAGTAAATTGGAAAATTGTTTAAAATTACATGCTCTATCTGAATCATGAAAGTTTATTTTGGACTAGACTGTCCCTTTAACAGATTAATTCCTTTCTTTCCTGGCAGGGAGAGTCCACAACTTCATTAATGTTGGGAATATCAACACCTGCCACCAGGAGGAGGCAATGACACCCCAGCCAAAGGCTATAAATATCCCTCCCACTTCCCCTATACCTCCAGTCATTCGGAATGAGCCGTTATCCTTTCAGGAGGCTGTTGTCCAGCCTTCTCTTAAGCCAAACGGATGATACTTCTCAGCCAGAAAGATAACGAAGTTGCAGTGGCCTTCTAACCCCTGTGCTTACCAGAGTACAACACAAACAAGGAAGAGGATTGACTGAAATCCTTAGTAGCCTGAAGATAGAATTTTATGGCATGTACAACATCCAGATTGTGGAGCAAATGTTCCTTTGAGGAAGAAGGATTAGGACAAAGGGAAGGAACAACAATCTCCTAATTGATGTTGCGATTCGAGATTACCTTAGGTAGGAAACCTAACAGTACGTAAAACCACCTTATCAGCATGGAAAATAAGGTAAGGCAGATCACACGGTAAAGCAGAAATTTTAGAGACTCTGCGAGCTGAGGAGATAGCCAACAAAAACAAAACCTTCCAGGATAGAAGTTTAAGATCAACAGAATGAATAGGCTCAAAAGGAGCCTGCTGCAAAACACGAAGAACAAGGTTGAGGCTCCAAGGTGGAGCAACAGTTTAAACAGAGGCCTGATTCTAGCCAGAGTCTGAACAAAGGACTGCACGTCAGGAAGATCCGCTAATCTCTTGTGCAGTAAGAGCGACAGGGCAGAGGATCTGACCCTTCAGAGAACTCGCAATTAGACCCCTCTCCAAACCATCTTGGAGAAAGGATAGAATTCGGGTAACCTTCACCTTGTGCCATGAAAGACTGAGTTCCTCACACAAATGAAGGTAAGTACACCATACCTTGTGGTAAATACGGCAAGTGACTGGCTTGCGAGCCTGGATCATAGTGTCTATCACACTATCCGAAAAATCTCTCTTGGATAAGACTAAATGGCAAGGCTATAAACTGTAAGTGTTGGTCCAGGAATGCGAACCTCAGAAACTGAAAATGATCCTTGTGGATCGGGACATGAAGGTATGCAGTGGTCATGAACTGTCCTTCCTGGATCAAGGGAAGGATGGACCCGATAGTCTACATTTTGAAGGAGGAGACCCTGAGAAACTTGAGACATTTTAAGTCTAGAATAAGGCGATAAGTTCCCTCCTTTTTGGAAACTACAAAGAGGTTTAAGTAAAACCCCTGACCCCTTTCTGTTGAGGGCACCCGGACGATTACTCCCAAGGAGAGGAGATCTTGCACGCAGTCTAAAATGGCTGCTCTTTTCTCTGGTCTTGTAGATAATATTGAGAGAAGGAGGAATTTTAACCCTATCTTGTAACCCTGAGAGACATCTAATACCCAGGGATCCTGAACGTCTTGGACCCAAACCTCTAAGAAAAAAAGAGAGTCTGCCCCCCTACTCAATCCTGTCCCAGATCGGGGGCCGGCCCTTCATGCAGATTTGTTATCTGTAGACTTCTTTGCCTGTTTGGATTTGTTCCAGGACTGGGTGGGCTTCAAAGTACTCTTGGACTGTTCAGGTTTGGAGGCGGACTCAGTCCGCTGAGGTTAGTCTGAGCGAAAGGAACAAAAATTGTAGGATTGGCAACCCTTAGTTCTCGCCTTCTTATCCTGGGGAAGGAAAGCTCCTTTCCCTCCTGTAACAGTGGAGATGATGGAGTCCAGGCCTATTCCAAACAAAAACTTCCCCTTAAATGGTAAGGAAAGAAGTCTGGTCTCAGAAACCATATCTGCAGACCAAGAATTTAACCAAAGAGCTCTTTGCGACAAAACTGCAAAACCTGAAACCTTAGCATTCAGATGCACAATTTGCATATTAGCATCACAAATAAAGGAGTTGGGTATCTTGAGAGCCTTAATCCTGTCCTGTATATCCTCCATGGGGAATTCAACTTCAATTAGATCTGATAACGAATCACACCAGTAGGTAGCAGCACCTGAGACTGCTGCCACAGCGGCCGGCTGGCTGAAATAAGAGACCCATATGTTGAAACATCCTTCTGAGATAGCCTTCCAACTTCCTGTCCATGGGATCTCTAAAAGAGGAGCTTATCCTCTAGATAGCCTTTATTCTAGATTGTGGTCAGAGACTGTTCCCTGCAACATCTAGAGCCAGCTTTCACCACAACTCTCACAGAGAGGATTTCATGGTTACTCAAACACCCCAGTCAACACTTGAAGGGAAAGTACCAATTAATGGACTAAAATTTTCTTCTAACATTTCTCTGCCATCCTCCTATAGTGACGAAAGGCAAAGAATAACTGGGGAAAAGGGGAAGTTGGAGGGATATTTATAGCCTTTGGCCGGGGTGTCTTTGCCTCCTCCTGGTGGCCAGGTGTTGATATTCCCAGCAGTAATGAATGAAGTCATGGACTCTCCCTGCCTTTGGAAAGAAAAAAAATAAATATACCCTGGATTTAGACACCATGTCAGAAGACCACGACTTAAAGAGACTATATACTGTAAAATTGTTTTTCCCTCAATGTGTTTCCTATTACTTTTTTACCTGCAGAGTATAATATGTATGAGAATTTGCTTTTTAAGGTTTGCGTATATTAAATAGCCGATTTTGTGTTTTGAAGCCACAACCTAATAAAATGGGTTGAGCTTGTAGGTATAATCAGAACTTATATCTGTCTGTAAACAAAAGACCAATACTTGGAGAGAACAATAGAAAATTAAAATTTTATTACTTTATCTACCTACTTTATTCTGCTGGTTGTGTATAGCTTATCTATAGCTTGGACCTAAGGCCAGAAACTTTCAGAATAGGTGGGGATACCACAGGCTAAATCAACTATTTCAATTGCCAATATAAAATGGTAAAGGAAATACTTGTTAACAATTTAATACACTCCAGCAGGTAAAGTGGATCTCATTGGGAAGAAATTAAAGGGGAGAATGTTTTTGAGTAAACTGTCCATTTAAGTCTTTTAGGTTCCCTACAGACTTACATACCTACCCACTTGTTCATTCTATATATTATACTCTAGAGACTTGTTAAAAATGTTAGCACAAAACCGTGAAATGATAGACATTCACTTAAACAAACCAGACCATAAAACCATATGATTTATAATGACACAAATAAGCACAAGACTGTTTCAAAAAGTTTTATTTGTTCATAAATTGGACACAAAAAAACCTAAATTTATGCTTACCTGATAAATTACTTTCTTTTACGATATGACAAGTCCACGGATCTCATCCTTACTTGTGGGATATTAACCTCCTGCTAACAGGAAGTGGCAAAGAGCACCACAGCAGAGCTGTATATATAGCCCCTCCCCTTCCCCTCCACCCTCAGTCATTCAGCCAAAGGTATAGGAAGAGAAAAAGGAAAGGCTAAAAAGGTGCAGAGGTGACTGAAGGTTACAAAAAATATAAAGAAAAACGGTCTTAAAAAGAACAGGGTGGGCCGTGGACTCGTCATATCGTAAAAGAAAGTAACTTATCAGGTAAGCATAAATTTAGTTTTCTTTTACAAAGATATGACGAGTCCACGGATTTTATCCTTACTTGTGGGAAACCAATACTAAAGCAATAGGACACGGATGAAAGGGAGGGACAAGACAGGAACCTAAAACGGAAGGCACCACTGCTTGAAGAACCTCTGTCCGAAAGATGGCCTCAGAAGAAGGAAAAGTATCAAATTTATAGCATAAAATAAACATTAGAAAAAACGTGTACTGTGCCTTTAAGAAAAGAAAAAGTGAACAATTTTTCTAAAATGCACAAAAAACGTTAAATTATTCCCAAATTTAACGTAATATCTTTGGTTAATCCAAAAATTACTGCACCCAGAAGCAAGGGCAGAAATAAGGCTTTAGAAGTACTTATATCAACATGTAGTCAAAAGATAGATAAAAATACACTCTACACCTCGCCACAGCTCTGCTGTGGCGCCTACCTACCCCCAGGGTACTTTGAATCAAGTTTCCAACCCTTCAGACCAGCTACACAGTCCAGGAGCAACCGAGTTACTGTTTGCTGCTGCTAAGCCTGAAGAAATTGCGCCAAAAATAGGCTCCGCCACTTAAGGTCAAAAGTTGGAGTAGGCCCAAACAACACCGCATGGAAATGCAGTTTTGCACTAAAGCAAAAATACACACACAATATAACCCTCAAGCATAAAACGAATAAGTTTTAAGTGCCAAAAATAAAAAACATAAAACATCGTTTTTTTATATTGTCTCCCATGTCACATAATTCCCAAATATCAACTAATGATAAATATAAAATAGGGACTCCAGTAACACCCCTCTTATTAAAATAGGTTTTACTGCTTACCCCATTCCCATGCAGGGAAATAATGCCAGCCAGTTCTGATACACCAAGTCTCCTCAGAAAAATAGGCTGCACATACCTTAATGCTGCTTGTAGCATGAAAACGGTCTCCACAATGAAGATGTCTCATGGTTACCTTCAGAAGTCTTGTGGGAACCAGCGTGGATCTTAGTTACAAATGCTAAGATCATCAAACCTCAGGGCAGAAGTCTTCTTCCATATCCCCCTGAGGAAAATAGTATGCACCGGTACCATTTAAAATAAAAAACAACTTCTTGATTTAAGAAACTAAAACTAACACCTCACTTTACCATGTCTTCCTCGTATAACACAGGCAAAGAGAATGACTGAGGGTGGAGGGGAAGGGGAGGGGCTATATATACAGCTCTGCTGTGGTGCTCTTTGCCACTTCCTGTTAGCAGGAGGTTAATATCCCACAAGTAAGGATGAAATCCGTGGACTCGTCATATCTTTGTAAAAGAAAAAGATAATTTTTGAGATATGTTGATATTGTTTATCATGCTAAAAAGTTATGATTAATATATCTGTAAACATGACAAAATGCAAATAAAACAATTTCAAAATAAGTCTTTAGGTTCTCCTAGCAAGGACTGCCAAAGACATGCTTTTGATATTAATATTCATATCATCAAAACACAGCATCACAAATAAAAGAAATGGCATTTTTGAGTAAACTTAAAAGATCCTTACTAACAGAGCCATCAGAATAAAGTTTAGAAAAACTAGATAACCAGTAATAGAAATAGCTAGCCTAAGCAAATAACCTGCTTGTAAAAAGGCCCTTCTAAGAAAAGACTCTAAATTTTCTACCCAAAGGGTCTTAAAAGAAGTACTATCTTCCAAAGGGATAGGAGTACACTTAGAGTGGGGGGGGGGCATCAACCTTAGGAACAGTTTCCCACTATTCAACAATAGCAGCAATTAAAGGATATAACTTTTTAAAATGTGCAGAAGGTAAAGTGGATCATTGGCTATTAGTAGGTAGAGTGTAAATGTACTTAAGCTTTACTGCATACAACAGACTTATGTACTATCTTTTTTCAGTTGAGCTTCTCTTTCCAGTAAAACAAATGCAAATACTATGTGTGTGTGTCTTAGTATTATTGCCACCTGGGGTTTCAGGGCATTGTTGGTGAATGCTATTAGAATGAGGAAAGAAGCCAAGAACATTTAGTTTGAGGGAGGAATAACTTTGCTTAGACTTTTTTTTACATCACTGGTATATTTATTTAACCATACACAAACATAGTAACAGCAAAGTAAAAAAAAAAAAAAAAAACATAATTTATGTAAGAACTTACCTGATAAATTCATTTCTTTCATATTAGCAAGAGTCCATGAGCTAGTGACGTATGGGATATACATTCCTACTAGGAGGGGCAAAGTTTCCCAAACCTTAAAATGCCTATAAATACACCCCTCACCACACCCACAATTCAGTTTAACGAATAGCCAAGAAGTGGGGTGATAAGAAAAAAGTGCGAAAGCATAAAAAAAATAAGGAATTGGAATAATTGTGCTTTATACAAAAAAATCATAACCACCACGAAATAAGGGTGGGCCTCATGGACTCTTGCTAATATGAAAGAAATGAATTTATCAGGTAAGTTCTTACATAAATTATGTTTTATTTCATGTAATTAGCAAGAGTCCATGAGCTAGTGACGTATGGGATATAAATACCCAAGATGTGGAACTTCCACGCAAGAGTCACTAGAGAGGGAGGAAAAAAAATAAAGACAGCCAATTCCGCTGAAAAATTAATCCACTACCCAAAACAAAAACAGAATTTATGTTTACCTGATAAATTACTTTCTCCAACGGTGTGTCCGGTCCACGGCGTCATCCTTACTTGTGGGATATTCTCTTCCCCAACAGGAAATGGCAAAGAGCCCAGCAAAGCTGGTCACATGATCCCTCCTAGGCTCCGCCTACCCCAGTCATTCGACCGACGTTAAGGAGGAATATTTGCATAGGAGAAACCATATGTTACCGTGGTGACTGTAGTTAAAGAAAATAAATTATCAGACCTGATTAAAAAAACCAGGGCGGGCCGTGGACCGGACACACCGTTGGAGAAAGTAATTTATCAGGTAAACAAAAATTCTGTTTTCTCCAACATAGGTGTGTCCGGTCCACGGCGTCATCCTTACTTGTGGGAACCAATACCAAAGCTTTAGGACACGGATGAAGGGAGGGAGCAAATCAGGTCACCTAAATGGAAGGCACCACGGCTTGCAAAACCTTTCTCCCAAAAATAGCCTCAGAAGAAGCAAAAGTATCAAATTTGTAAAATTTAGAAAAAGTGTGCAGTGAAGACCAAGTCGCTGCCTTACATATCTGATCAACAGAAGCCTCGTTCTTGAAGGCCCATGTGGAAGCCACAGCCCTAGTGGAGTGAGCTGTGATTCTTTCAGGAGGCTGCCGTCCGGCAGTCTCATAAGCCAATCGGATAATGCTTTTAATCCAGAAGGAGAGAGAGGTAGAAGTTGCTTTTTGACCTCTCCGTTTACCAGAATAAACAACAAACAAAGACAAAGTTTGTCTGAAATCCTTAGTAGCTGCTAAGTAAAATTTGAGAGCACGAACTACATCCAAGTTGTGCAACAAACGTTCCTTCTTTGAAACTGGATTAGGACACAAAGAAGGCACAACTATCTCCTGGTTAATGTTTTTGTTAGAAACAACTTTTGGAAGAAAACCAGGTTTAGTACGCAAAACCACCTTATCTGCATGGAACACCAGATAAGGAGAAGAACACTGCAGAGCAGATAATTCTGAAACTCTTCTAGCAGAAGAAATTGCAACCAAAAACAAAACTTTCCAAGATAATAACTTAATATCAACGGAATGTAAGGGTTCAAACGGAACCCCCTGAAGAACTGAAAGAACTAGGTTGAGACTCCAAGGAGGAGTCAAAATTTTGTAAACAGGCTTGATTCTAACCAGAGCCTGAACAAAGGCTAGAACATCTGGCACAGCTGCCAGCTTTTTGTGAAGTAACACAGACAAGGCAGAGATCTGTCCCATCAAAGAACTTGCAGATAATCCTTTTTCCAATCCTTCTCGAAGGAAGGATAGACTCTTAGGATCTTAACCTTGTCCCAAGGGAATCCTGCAGATTCACACCAACAGATATACCAAATTATGTGGTAATTTTTCTGGTTACAGGCTTTCAGGCCTGAACAAGAGTATTAATAACAGAATCTGAGAACCCTCGCTTTGATAAGAGCAAGCGTTCAATCTCCAAGCAGTCAGCTGGAGTGGGTCGAACGGACCTAGAACAAGAAGGTCTCGTCTCAAAGGTAGCTTCCATGGTGGAGCCGATGACATATTCACCAGATCTGCATACCAAGTCCTGCGTAGCCACGCAGGAGCTATCAAAATCACCGACGCCCTCTCCTGATTGATCCTGGCTACCAGCCTGGGGATGAGAGGAAACGGCGGGAACACATAAGCTAGTTTGAAGGTCCAAGGTGCTACTAGTGCATCCACTAGAGCCGCCTTGGGATCCCTGGATCTGTACCCGTAGTAAGGAACTCTGAAGTTCTGACGAGAGGCCATCAGATCCATGTCTGGAATGCCCCACGGTTGAGTGACTTGGGCAAAGATTTCCGGATGGAGTTCCCACTCCCCCGGATGCAATGTCTGACGACTCAGAAAATCCGCTTCCCAATTTTCCACTCCTGGGATGTGGATAGCAGACAGGTGGCAGGAGTGAGACTCCGCCCATAGAATGATTTTGGTCACTTCTTCCATCGCTAGGGAACTCCTTGTTCCCCCCTGATGGTTGATGTATGAACTTGGCCCTCGCTAGCTGAGGCCAAGCTTTGAGAGCATTGAATATCGCTCTCAGTTCCAGAATATTTATCGGTAGAAGAGATTCTACCCGAGACCAAAGACCCTGAGCTTTCAGGGATCCCCAGACCGCGCCCCAGCCCATCAGACTGGCGTCGGTCGTGACAATGACCCACTCTGGTCTGCGGAAGGTCATCCCTTGTGACAGGTTGTCCAGGGACAGCCACCAACGGAATGAGTCTCTGGTCCTCTGATTTACTTGTATCTTCGGAGACAAGTCTGAATAGTCCCCATTCCACTGACTGAGCATGAACAGTTGTAATGGTCTTAGATGAATGCGCACAAAAGGAACTATGTCCATTGCCGCTACCATCAAACCTATCACTTCCATGCACTGCGCTATGGAAGGAAGAGGAACGGAATGAAGTATCCGACAAGAGTCTGGAAGTTTTGTTTTTCTGGCTTCTGTCAGAAAAATCCTCATTTCTAAGGAGTCTATTATAGTTCCCAAGAAAGGAACCCTCGTTGACGGAGATAGAGAACTCTTTTCCACGTTCACTTTCCATCCGTGAGATCTGAGAAAGGCCAGGACAATGTCCGTGTGAGCCTTTACTTGAGGAAGGGACGACGCTCGAATCAGAATGTCGTCCAAGTAAGGTACTACAGCAATGCCCCTTGGTCTTAGCACCGCCAGAAGGGACCCTAGTACCTATGAGAAAATCCTAGGAGCAGTGGCTAATCCGAAAGAAAACGCCACGAACTGGAAATGCTTGTCCAGGAATGCAAACCTTAGGAACCGATGATGTTCCTTGTGGATAGGAATATGTAGATACGCATCCTTGAAATCCACCTTGGTCATGAATTGACCTTCCTGGATGGAAGGAAGAAGTGTTCGAATGGTTTCCATCTTGAACGATGGAACCTTGAGAAACTTGTTCAAGATCTTGAGATCTAAGATTGGTCTGAACGTTCCCTCTTTTTTGGGAACTATGAACAGATTGGAGTAGAACCCCATCCCTTGTTCTCGTAATGGAACAGGATGAATCACTCCCATTTTTAGCAGGTCTTCTACCCAATGTAAGAATGCCTGTCTTCTTATGTGGTCTGAAGACAACTGAGACCTGTGGAACCTCCCCCTTGGAGGAAGCCCCTTGAACTCCAGAGAATAACCTTGGGAGACTATTTCTAGCGCCCAAGGATCCAGAACATCTCTTGCCCAAGCCTGAGCGAAGAGAGAGAGTCTGCCCCCCACCAGATCCGGTCCCGGATCGGGGGCCCGCATTTCATGCTGTCTTGGTAGCAGTGGCAGGTTTCTATTACCTTCCTGCTTAGAGGACGTAGCCCCTGGGGCTGATCCGTTTCTGCGAAAGGGACGAAACTTAGGTTTATTTTTGGTCTTGAAAAGACCTATCCTGAGGAAGGGCGTGGCCCTTGCCCCCAGTGATATCAGAGATAATCTCTTTCAAGTCAGGGCCAAAGAGTGTTTTCCCCTTGAAAGGAATGTCAAGCAATTTGTTCTTGGAAGACGCATCCGCTGCCCAAGATTTTAACCAAAGCGCTCTGCGCCACAATAGCAAACCCAGAATTTTTTCGCCGCTAACCTAGCCAATTGCAAGGTGGCGTCTAGGGTGAAAGAATTAGCCAATTTAAGAGCACGAATTCTGTCCATAATCTCCTCATAAGAAGAAGAATTACTAATAATCGCCTTTCCTAGCTCATCAAACTAGAAACACGCGGCTGCAGTGACAGGGACAATGCATGCAATTGGTTGTAGAAGGGAACCTTGCTGAACAAACATCTTTTTTAGCAGACCTTCTAATTTTTTATCCATAGGATCTTGGAAAGCACAACTATCTTCTATGGGTATAGTGGCGCGCTTGTGTAGAGTAGAAACCGCCCCCTCGACCTTGGGGACTGTCTGCCATCAGTCCTTTCTGGGGTCGACTATAGGAAAACAATTTTATAAATATGGGGGGAGGTACTAAAGGTATACCGGGCCTGTCCCATTCTTTACTAACAATGTACGCCACCCGCTTGGATATAGGAAAAGCTTCGGGGGGCCCCGGGGCCTCTAAGAACTTTTCCATTTTACATAGTGGTTCTGGAATGACCAGATAATCACAATCATCCAAATTGGATAACACCTCCTTAAGCAGAGCGCGGAGATGTTCCAACTTAAATTTAAAAGTAATCACATCAGGTTCAGCTTGTTGAGAAATGTTTCCTGAATCTGAAATTTCTCCCTCAGACAAAACCTCCCTGGCCCCCTCAGACTGGTGTAGGGGCCCTTCAGAAACCATATCATCAGCGTTCTCATGCTCTACAGAATTTTCTAAAACAGAGCAGTCGCGCTTTCGCTGATAAGTGGGCATATTGGCTAAAATGTTTTTGATAGAATTATCCATTACAGCCGTTAAATGTTGTATAGTAAGGAGTATTGGCGCACTAGATGTACTAGGGGCCTCCTGTATGGGCAAGACTGGTGTAGACGAAGGAGGGGATGATGCAGTACCATGCTTACTCCCCTCACTTGAGGAATCATCTTGGGCATCATTTTTACTAAATTTTTTTTATGACATAAAATACATATAGTTAAATGAGAAGGAACCTTGGTTTCCCCACAGTCAGAACACAATCTATCTGGTAGTTCAGACATGTTAAACAGGCATAAACTTGATAACAAAGCACAAAAAACGTTTTAAAATAAAACCGTTACTGTCACTTTAAATTTTAAACTAAACACACTTTATTACTGCAATTGCGAAAAAGTATGAAGGAATTGTTCAAAATTCACCAAAATTTCACCACAGTGTCTTAAAGCCTTAAAAGTATTGCACACCAAATTTGGAATCTTTAACCCTTAAAATAACGGAACCGGAGCCGTTTTTATATTTAACCCCTTTACAGTCCCTGGAATCTGCTTTGCTGAGACCCAACCAAGCCCAAAGGGGAATACGATACCAAATGATGCCTTCAGAAAGACTTTTCTATGTATCAGAGCTCCACACACATGCAGCTGCATGCCATGCTGTCCTCAAAAACAAGTGCGCCATACCGGCGCGAAAATGAGGCTCTGACTATGATTAGGGAAAGCCCCTAAAGAATAAAGTGTCTAAAACAGTGCCTGCCGATATAATCATATCAAAATACCCAGAATAAATGATTCCTCAAGGCTAAATATGTGTTAATAATGAATCGATTTAGCCCAGAAAAAGTCTACAGTCTTAATAAGCCCTTGTGAAGCCCTTATTTACTATCTTAATAAACATGGCTTACCGGATCCCATAGGGAAAATGACAGCTTCCAGCATTACATCGTCTTGTTAGAATGTGTCATACCTCAAGCAGTAAGAGACTGCACACTGTTCCCCCAACTGAAGTTAATTGCTCTCAACAGTCCTGTGTGGAACAGCCATGGATTTTAGTTACGGTGCTAAAATCATTTTCCTCATACAAACAGAAATCTTCATCTCTTTTCTGTTTCTGAGTAAATAGTACATACCAGCACTATTTTAAAATAACAAACTCTTGATTGAATAATAAAAACTACAGTTAAACACTAAAAAACTCTAAGCCATCTCCGTGGAGATGTTGCCTGTACAACGGCAAAGAGAATGACTGGGGTAGGCGGAGCCTAGGAGGGATCATGTGACCAGCTTTGCTGGGCTCTTTGCCATTTCCTGTTGGGGAAGAGAATATCCCACAAGTAAGGATGACGCCGTGGACCGGACACACCTATGTTGGAGAAAGTTTCAATTTTAATAATGAAAAAAACTGAAATTATAAGCAGAAGAATCAAAACTGAAACAGCTGCCTGAAGTACTATTCTACCAAAAACTGCTTCTAAAGAAGAGAAAACATCAAAATGGTAGAATTTAGTAAAAGTATGCAAAGAAGACCAAGTCATTGCTTTGCAAATTTGATCAACAGAAGCTTCATTCTTAAAAAGCCCAGGAAGTAGAAACTGACCTAGTAGAATGAGCCGTAATCCTCTGAGACGGGGAATAATCCGACTCCAAATAAGCATGATGAAACAAAAGCTTAACCAAGATGCCAAAGAAATCGCAGAAGCCTTCTGATCTTCCTAAAACCAGAAAAGATAACACATAGACTAGAAGTCTATCTGAAATCTGAGTAGCTTCAACATAATATTTCAAAACTCTTACCACATCCTAAAGAATGGAAGAATCTTACCAAAGAATTCTTAGGATTAGGACACAAGGAAAAGACAATAATTCCTCCACTAATGTTGTTAGAATTCACAACGTAGGTGAAAATTGAAATGAGGACAGCAAAAAAACACCTTATCCTGATGAAAAATCAGAACAAGGAGATTCACAAGAAAGAACAGATAATTCAAAAACTAGCTGAAGAGATGTCCAAAAAGAACAATACTTTCCATGAAAGTAATGAATGTCCAGAGCAAGCATATGCTCAAAATAGAAGAGCCTGAAAAACCTTCAGAACCCAATTAAGACTCCAAGGAGGAGAAATTGGCTTAATGACAGGTTTGATACGAATCAAAACCTGAAAAAAATTATGAATATCAGGAAGTAACACTGCCTTATCCTGATGAAAAATCAGAAAAGGATATTCACAAAAAAGAGCAGATAACTCAAAAACTCTTTTAGTAGAAGAAATAACCAAAAGGAACAATACTTTTCCAAGAAAGTAATTTAACGTTCAGAAAATGCATAGTTTCAAACGGAGGAGCCTGTAAAGCCCTCAGCACCAAATTGAGACTCCAAAGAGGAGAGATTGAATTAATGACAGGCTTGATATGGACCAAAACCTGTACAACACAATGAATATCAGGATGATTAGCAATCTTTAGGTGAAAAAAGAACAGAAAGAGTAGAGATTTGTCCTAACAAAGAATTGAAGACAAAACCTTATCCAAACCAACCTGAAAAAATAATAAAATTCTATGAATTTTAAAAGAATGCCAAGAAAAGTAGGTCTTCCAGACTCAATATAAATCTTTCTAGAGACAGATTTATGAGCCTGAAACATAATATTAATCAATGAGTCAGAAAAACCTCTATGACTAAAAACCAAGCGTTCAATCTCCATCCCTTCAAATGTAATGATTTGAGATCCTGATGGGAAAAAAATGGCCTTGAGAAAGAAAAGGTCTGGTTTAAACGGAGGTGTCCAACGTTGGCAACTGGCCATCCGAATGAGATTCGTATACCAAAACCTGAGAGGCCATGCTGGAGCTACCAGCATAACAAACAAATACTCCAGAAGAATTCTGGAAGAAGAACTAGAGGCGGAAAGAAATAGGCCAAAAAGATAATTCCAAAGAAATGTCAATGTATACATTACTTCCGCCTGAAGATTCCCGGACCTTAATAGGCCCCCGGGAAGTTCTTTATTCAGATAAGATGAAAAAACATATCTGGGTAAGAGAGACCATTCTCCCGGAGGAAAAGCTGGATTAACAGAGATAATCCGCTTCCTAAATATCTATACCTGGGGAAAAAAAAAAACAGAATTTAGATAGGAGCTGGATTTAGCCCAAGCTAATATCCGAGACACTTCTGTCACAACCTAAGGACTGAAAGTCCTACTCTGATGATTGACATACACCATAGTAGTGATATTGTTTGAAAAACATTAAACGTCTCTTCTTCAAAAAGAAACTATCTGAAAAATTCTGAGAAAACACGGAGTTCTAAAATATCAAATGGTAATCTCGCCTCCTGAGATTTCCAAACCCCTTGTGCTGACAGAGATCCTCAGACAGCCTCCCAACCAAAAAGACTCGCATCTGTAGAGATCATGGTCCAGGTTGAAAGAAACGAAGAGACCTGTAGAACTAAATGATGGTGATCTTAACCACCAAATCAAGAGAAAAATATTAGGATTCGAAGATTTAAAATGCGAAATCCTAGAATCCCTGCACCATAATTCAGCACAAAAGACTGGAAAGGTTCTTTCTATTGAAAATGAGCAAAGGGAATTAAATCCATGCTGTGGCCATAAGACCTAAAACCTCTATGCATATATAGCAACTGAAGGAAATAATAGAGACTAAAGGTACCGACAAACGGAACACAATAAAATTGTCCCTTGTCTGATAGAGACAAAGACAGTGACACAAACCATCTGGAAACCTAAAAAAGGTGACCCTTGTGTGAGAAATCAAGAGCTTTTGAAAAAAAGATCCTCTAACTATGTCCTGAAGAGCAAGTGAATCATATGAGATTCCGCATCCTCAGAAAATAATCTGAATGAAAACAGAAAAATGAAAATATGCATTTATTGTATCTAATGAAAACAAATAATGCTATCACTGACCAAAAAAAGGCAGAATAGTTTGAATAAAACTCCAAAACCCATTTCCTAAAAATGGAACTGGAAGAAATACCCCAGAAGATTCCAGGTCTGAGCAGCGCTTGATCCCCATGGGTGCCCAGCCATGCTTCAACAGTACCTAAAATATATAGGACCGAAACACACTTAAAGAAAGTGTAAGCCTTACTGGAATAAAATCAAAGAAATTTGGACCGAATAGAACCAAATAAATTTCAAAGAAGTCTTAACCTGCCCCTTGCCAGCCAAGCTGGAATACGGCACGTACATCGCAATATTAGGGAGCGGATTTCGAACTGAAAAAAATTCCAATTATAAACATGTTACTTGGGAAAGAATTCAGGAATTCGTTCCTTAATAAGAACAACCAAACTAGTATAAGCTTAAAGTTTTATTTTTATATATTTTATTGAGGATGATGTGAAATACAAACATGAAGTACATGGTACAGGCAATGCATCAAATATTTACATCACAACTTTTATCTTGGAATGTACCTGAGAGAAGAAAGAGTCCTCATTATTTTCTCCTCTGAACAATATGGGCCACTCTTGGACCTTAGAAGCTTGAATAGTCAGCAAACAGAGGTTAACGTAAAAACAAAAACCAAAGAAAAAAGAAAACAATCTACAACAAGTAAAAGTGCAAGAAGAATAATACTGTTATATAAAATGAGGACAGAGGCTTTATGATGTGAGGAAGTGCCCAATATTCAGCTCATGTTATGAGATAATTAACCTGTACCTACAAGTACCTATGCATGTTGTCAAGCAGGGAGAGTAGTGACTAGGGGAAAAAGGGGGAGATTCCAGCATCACTGAAATATATTGCTAAGACAGATATAGTTGAGATCATCTCTACACAAAGGGCATGCAGGTGGTTAATAATAGGGAATTGTGTGGGGATATATACTGCTAATGGGACAATCAGTGTCTTTGCTACTCTCTATAGGCATCCATCAAAGTCCGCCAACCTTGTAATATAAAGCTCAGGTCAAATATATTAAAATATCTTAAACAATTTATAGCTGGTACAAGATTAGGGCTATAAGTATATTTACAACCTCATGAACCAATAATACTATGAAGGGGTAGCTGGAAATATCAGGCAGTCATAATGAAGCATACTGTGTGTACAAAATGTTCAGCACCCCCTGATCAACATATGATAAAGGTCTATCAAGTAGTTTGCCAAAGATTGATAGTTAATATTTCTTCTCAATTTAGATCATATTGGATATAGTAAGGGATTAGTTGTACTGGCCACACTGAGCACTATAAAACTGCATAAAACAAAAACGAAACAGCAAACTAAAGATTATATCGCCAGGCAGTTGAGTTAATCGGCACTTGCCGTTCAGTGATTAAGGCGATATTTGGTAGGAGCATATTTTACAAATAGTCAACCTCCTGTGTCCAGCTGGCCATAATAAATGATGGGGGTGTGAGTCAGTATGGGGCATTTGCCGGGCAAGAGCAGCCGGCACAGGGGATCAAAGTTCCTGGTGTCATTTTGCAAGGCAGGGGGAGCTGTCTTACCGGGTGATGCCTGCAGCACTGTGAACATGAGTCTGGATACCCCAGGCTTGGATGTCAGTCCCAGAGTCCCCGCTGCAGTGAGATTTAACCCGGTGTCCGCTTCAATCACTTTCTCTGGTGTTGGCCTCATAGCGGCCCGAGGTACTTGACTTTGAGGGGAAATTACAGGCTTCAAAGGCCCCAGATGTAGATCCACTCTGTGGGCTTCCATATCCAAACGCTCTTCGCTCTCCCTGCAATGAGCAGATTTTTGTATTATGGAGGTCTGTTGATGTTTGGGTAGCCCCTCTGTCTCACATGCACTGGAGAAAAATTCCAACTCCATCTGTAAGCGCGCCGCCCCAGGGAGCCTCTGCCTCTCAGACGGGTATTTACTTGTATTGATGCCTGCTTGAGAATTATCCAGTAGGGGATCTATTGTAGATACTCCGGTCTCTCGGGCCAAATGTAAGCGCTGCATTAGATAATCATATGGTGCATTGTCCATTAGCTTTAACATGCGTTCGGTAAATTTTAACAGTAGCTCCTCATGGCATGCTTGCGTCTGCTCCTCCGCCATATTGGTCATGTACCGCCTGTCACTATTATACAATGGGCAAATCTCAACTTCCCCCTGTTGTTAATAGCGTGGTATGATGGTACTGACCTCTGATCCTCAAGAATTATATTGTGGTGAAGAATAGGTAAGTCGGATTTATCCAACGGCACCAATAACCCTGTTTCTTCCCGGGGGGGGGGGGGGGTGAATACCTAACAGTGGGCCGCTGCCCTAGGCCTTAATTTTCCAAACTGAGTCCCCAGATTCATGAAAACAGCAGAAAAGGTTGATATGGGATCACGACTGCCAGAGTTGTTTTGTCCTACTTAAATATATTTGTGGACTTGCTGTTAGGTCACAATAACCAGCTGATTATTGTAGATTCGGCTAGAGCCCTCAGAGAATGCGTCCTTTCTAGGTCGCTGCATGGACACGCCCCCAAGCTTAAAGTTTTAATCTTAGAACTCAATCTTGAAGCCCAGAGTAACAGTTAAGAATGGAATCCAATTATAAAACAAATAATTGATTATCTTAGAACAAAAGAAATATGGATTTTTTAAAAATCACAAAATTCTTCTAGCTGAAATAGCTAAAGACAGATTAACCCTCATTTGCGAAAATATTCAATAAAATGAAGACACAAATGAAATTATTAGCATGATAGTCCAGTTAAAGGAACAGTCAATACAGTGGACTTGCATAATCAATAAATGCAAAACAGCAAGACAAATGCAACAGCACCTAGTCTAGTAAATGTTGTCCCTTAACAATGCTAAAATAAATCATAATCTGATACTTGATCTTAAAGTAAACAGAACAAAAATGAAGCAATTGCAACATCCAAAAAAACACAGGACCAAGAAAAGTACCTGGAACTAAATAATTTTCCATAAATAAGATACAACTATCTAAAGGAAAATAAATACTATTTTGCTATAGAAACAATAGCCCAATTAGTAGGAGTAGAGATAGCCCCAATAAATTGGAGAACCCTCCAAATTGAATGCTGGCAAAGAATATAGTTTAAAACCTTTGAAGGAATAAAAGAAAATTCTCAGCCTATTCCATTCCCTAGTATGGGGAATTGGAAAGAAAACCTCTGAAAACACAGAAGAATAAATAAGCAGAAATAGTGTCAGCTAGTCTTAAAGAACTAGTTACCTTAATATCCAAAATAATCAACACCTTTTCAACAAAGAACAAATGTACTTTAATAAAAAAATAATAAAAAAGTAGATTTGTTAGTGTCAATATCTGATGAAGAAAATTCTGAAAGAGAAAAAACATCATCAGAGAAGGATAAATCAGTATGTTGTTGGTCATTTGAAACTTCAATAATTAAAAAAGAAGTGAAAAAGACAGATTTTTTTTATTAGAAGGCACGAAGTCAGACAAAGCCTTTAACATAGAATCAGAAAAATATTTCTTATAAATCTTCTAAATATTTCTTGCACATAAGATGTAAGAATGGCAATATATAAAGCATAAATACTAATGGATTCTGCATGTAAAAGTATATCATAATAACTTATTACAAACCATAGCTAAAGATAAACATTTATAACATTTAAAATAAATGAACTTAGCTTTGGTAGAACTGAACTCAGTTAAGCGTTTTTCCAGAAGTAGCTTTTGATCCAGGGTCAATCTGAGACATCTTGCAATATGTAATAGAAAAAACAACATATAAAGCAAAATCTATCAAATTCCTTAAATGACAGTTTCAGGAATGGGAAAAAATGCCAATGAACAAGCTTCTAGCAACCAGAAGCAAATAAACAATGAGACTTAAATAATGTGGAGACAAAAAATGACGCCCATATTTTTTATCGCCAAAAAAGACGCCCACACTATTTGGCGCCTAAATGCTTTGGCGCCAAAAATGACGCCACATCCGGTAATGCCGACATCTTTGGTGCAAAAAAACGTCAAAAAAATGACGCACATACAAACAACTTCCGGTGACAAGTATGACGCCGGAAATGACTAAGAAATTTTTTGCGCCAAAAAAGTCTGCGCCAAGAATGACGCAATAAAATGAAGCATTTTCAGCCCCCGCGAGCCTAACAGCCCACAGGAAAAAAAGTCAAATTTTAAAGGTAAGAAAAAATGTAATATCCAAATGCATTATCCCAAATAATGAAACTGACTGTCTGAAATAAGGAATATTGAACATCCTGAATCAAGGCAAATAAATGTTTAAACACATATATTTAGAACTTTATATAAAAGTGCCCAACCATAGCTTAGAGTGTCACAGAAAATAAGACTTACTTACCCCAGGACACTCATCTACATATAGTAGAAAGCCAAACCAGTACTGAAACGAGAAACAGTAGAGGAAATGGTATATATAAGAGTATATCGTCGATCTGAAAGGGGAGGTAAGAGATGAATCTCTACGACCGATAACAGAGAACCTATGAAATAGACCCCGTAGAAGGAGATCATTGAATTCAAATAGGCAATACTCTCTTCATATCCCTCCGACATTCACTGCACGCTAAGAGGAAAACCGGGCTCCAGCCTGCTGCGGAGCGCATATCAACGAAGAATCTAGCACAAACTTACTTCACCACCTCCACGGGAGGCAAAGTTTGTAAAACTGAATTGTGGGTGTGGTGAGGGGTGTATTTATAGGCATTTTAAGGTTTGGGAAACTTTGCTCCTCCTGGTAGGAATGTATATCCCATACGTCACTAGCTCATGGACTCTTGCTAATTACATGAAAGAAAAAAAGAGATATTCTCTACAGTTACATTGGAAGCATGTTTTTTTGGGGGGTTTTTTTAGACTATCTATAGTATTATATAATCTGTATTAGTTTAGAAAGACATACCTCAGCTTTAGGAATGATCAACTTACCTCATCAGAAAGAAACTCTTTGCTAAGTCCAAAGTCTGTTAGAACCAAATGCCCATCAGAATCCAGGAGAATGTTTTCAAGTTTTATATCACGATAAATTATCCCCAACTGTAAAATAATTAAGCTAATTGCGGTAAGGTTTTCACTAACAAGTGTGGCTAATAGAATGCTTATTTACAAATAAAGCTAAATTAAAAAAATAAACAAAAAGGCCACAGCAATATTGTTTCATGAAAATTGTTGGCCAGTATAAATTGTTTTTTTAATCCCTTTAAATGATACCAGTCAGATGTCATTAAGCCCTTAAAGGGATACTAAACCCACTTTTTTCTTTAATGATTCAGATAGAGCATGCAATTTTCAGCAACTTTCTAATTTACTCCTATTATAATTTTTTTTTCGTTCTCTTGCTATCTTTATTTAAAAAGCAGGAATGTAAAGCATAGGAAGCCGGCCCATTTTTGGTTGAGAACCTGGGTTATGCTTGCTTATTGGTGGCTAAATTTAGCCACCAATAAGAAAGTGCTATCCATGGTGCTGAACCTAAAATGGGCCGGCTCCTAAGCTTTACATTCTTGCTTTTTAAATAAAGATACCAAGAGAACGAAGAAAAATTGATAATAGGAGTAAATTAGAAAGTTGTTTAAAATTGCATGCTCTATCTGAATCATTAAACAAAAAATGTAGGTTTAGTATCCCTTTAAGCACACGTGCTGTACCCTGTACAGCAGCTGTTACCTGGGCCATAATAAAGCCTCACATATAAACTCAAAACACATAAGATAGGCAGTGATCACTCATATGGTGAAAAATGTACCATTGTTAGAACATAAAACCCAATATGATCAGGTTGTCATTTATTAGATGGTAACATACATGATATTAACTTTGTAAGACTTGTATAATTTTTAAAACTGTAATAAATTACATATTTTGAAGATAAAATGTATATATTATCTTCCTAACTGAAGCATCTGAGGAGGGAGGAGTTTACAAAGATTTCTGCAATTCAGCAGGCACTACTGCATAATTTAATCATTTATAGTATGTAACAGAATTGCTGCTTTAGGTCATAAAGGATTACCTTGTGCAGGTGTTCAAGTGCCAGTACTATTTCTCCAATATAAATTCGAACCTCATCTTCTGTGAATTTTTCCCGCTGTGACAAGTGTGTAAAAAGTTCCCCTCCATTAATATAATCTATAGAAAGAAAACATTTATTAAACACTCAGGGAAATACATTTACACTTTGATCCTAAACTCCCTAAGTACTGCCCCAAAGTTGTTTTTGATTGTTATAAGTGTATGCTTATTATTACAGCATTAATAAAGAAAATTCTTCTCACATGATTTAGTCATTATTTCTGTAGAAAAGAGAAATATAGCCTTTGTGGAGAAGGTACATCATTTTTTAGGGATATTCTCTGTCTTCTTATTGGTGTTAGTTTTTATAACTAAGCTAGAAGCATTTTGGAAACAGAAGGACAGATAATGGTACATGAGCAGGACTGTGGAACAATGTCACACACAAGATATATTCTCTCTCTCACTTATACACACACACTCTCTATATATATATATATCATGCACACATTCATTATATATCTCAAAGCTATTTCTACTTTCGTATAGCCAAGCAAGGTGAGACAAGAAAAAAGAATTAGACAAAAAAAAAAAAAGCAAAGGGAAAAAAAGATGTGCTTTTTTAACCCTAAGAAAGATAAAGGGTGGGGTCTCGTGGACTCTCACCATCATGAAAGAAAATTATGTTTTCTTTCATACAGGCGATGAAAGTCCATGATCTATTATGCCTTGGAACGAATACTCAAGTAATGACATAAGGGGAACGATTTAAAAACCTCTTTTTACTGAGAAATTAAATCCACAACCCCAATAAAAAATGTATTTGATTTATTTTAAGTGCATTCAAAAAAAGGAAGAAAAAAAGGCACAAAAAAAAATATTAGACATCTGCCTGAAGAACCTTTCTACCAAAGGCTGCCTCAGAAGAAGCAACATCAAAATGGTAGAATTTTGTAAAAGTATGCAAAGAAAACCAAGTAGCTGCCTTGCAAATCCGGTCAACTAAAGCCTCATTCTTGAAACCCCAAGTGGTTGCAACTAACCTAGTAGAATAAGCAGTAATCCGTTCTCGTGGAGGCTGACCAGTCTCCAATTAAGCCCTGCGAAAACAAAAGTTTCAACCAAAAGGCCAAAGAAAAATCAGAAACGTTCTGGCCTTTGCTAGAAGAAGAAAAATTAATGAACAAGCCAAAAGTTTGTCAAAAGTCCTTAGTAGCATTCACGTAATATGTCAATGCCCTAACAAAGTCCAAAGCATGCAAAGATTTCTCTGAAGCATTATTGGGATTAGGATACAAAAAAGTAACAATCTCTCTGCTAATGTTGTTATCTGAAGAAACAACCCTAGGCAAAAATTCAAAAGAAGTCTGTAAAACCGCCTTATCCTGAGCAAAAATCAAATAAAGGAGGATCACAAGAAAGAGTAGAAAAATCAAAAACTCTTCTAGCAGAAGAGATAGCCAAAAGAAAAGAACACTTTCCAAGAAAGTAGTTTAATATCCACCTTATGCATAGGTTCAAACCCTTAACACCAAATTAAGATTCGATGGAGGAGAAATTGGCTTGATTAATACAGAACTTGGCCTGAACAAAGCCATGAATATCAGGAAGATCAATCTTCCTGTGGATCAAGTAACTGGCAGAGAAGTTCTTATTCAGACCATCCTGTAAGAACTGCAAAATCCTAGGAATTCTGAAAAACAATGACCTATACAGCAAGAAATAAAAGCCTTCCAGACCTTGTGATAGATTTTCCTAGTTACAGGCTTAGGAGCCTGAATTAAGTTTTCAATCACAACCCCTATGTCTAAGGAAAAAACGTTTAATTTCCATGCTATCCAGTTCAGAGACTTGAGATCTGGATGGAAAAATGGACCTTGAGACAGATGGTCTGACCGCAGAGAAAGAGGCCATGGATGACAGCTGGATATTTAAACCAGATTTGCATACCAAATCCTGCAATGCCAAGCTGGGGTAATCAGGATTACTGAAGATTTCTCTAAGCTTATCATGGCGAGCTCCCTGGGAAGAAGAACCAGAAGAGGAAATTGATAAGTGAGCTGAAATGACCAAGGAACTACTAGAGCATCTACTAACATTGCCTGAGGATCCCTGGACCTCAAAAAGTACCTGGGAAGTCTGTTGTTCAAACGAGCGGCCATCAGATCTATCACTGGGAAATAGAGACCCACAATCTGATTGAACACATCCCAACCTGAGAGACTTGCATCTGTAGTGATCACAGTCAAAGTAGTACAAGCAAAACAAGCCCCCTGAAAAATAAACTGATGATCTGATGAATTCCCATGAGTAATGGCTTGAGGACTTTTACCACCTTTACGAAAGAAAAATAAATACCAATGCAGTGACCCAAAGTGGGTCACAATCTTAGATTAAATAGTAGCATATGCAGCAGAAATGTGAGAAAGCAGCTTTTTTTTTTTTGTTTTTTTACAGAAATGGTGGTGGATTCATGGGGGAAAAAAATCAACTTCCAATAGGGGTAGAGAACAACTTTGAAGATCCATCAGACTTCAAAACAAAGATCTTTGAGACAGATCTTTGCAATCTCCGTCCCACTGCTGCAACAGTGAACTCCCTGAAAAAAAGCAAGAATCAAAGAGATTTGTAACCACCCCAAGGCTAGTAAAACTACCTGTAAACAAACCTGTATATGATCCAGCCTTACATTAAAAGTACACTTGCTCTGCAACTTCATCAGCATTGCTGTCCTATGTTTCTTATCTATCTCCACCATATACCTCTTCTCTGCTGGATACTGCAGAACACTCCTGATCAGCTAAAGGCCTATGAAAGATACCCTTCTGCTCCTTGCAATCATCTACTTTTAATTGGTGGAGGAATGACCACCATCAGTTCAGTAATTGCAAAGTTTCTTTCTCTCCACTTTTTCGGAAGGGGAACAGGGTAAAAAAGCTAAGATATGCTAAATCTCACAAAGACTGGAATGAAGATTAGTTGAAAAGAGTAATATGGAGTGATGAATTAGTGTGGCGAAAGCACTGAAATACCCTGAGCTTTGTTATAGACAAAAGGTTACCCAGAACCTTGATGTTATTCTTTTTCAGGTACTGACCAGGCCTGGCCCTGCTTAAAAGGGACATGAAACCCAAATTTCTTCTTTCATGATTTAGAAATAACATGCAATTTTATACAACTAATTTGCTTCATTCTCCTGATATACTTTGCAGAAAAGCATATCTAGATAGGCTCAGTAGCTGATTGGTTGCTGCACATATATTCCACGTGTGATTAGCTCACCCATGTGCATTGCTAAAGAATGAAACAAATTGGATAATATAAGTCAATTGGAATGTTGTTTAAAATTGTATTCTCTACTTGAAACATGAAAGAAATTTCTTGAATTAAGAAGTTATTATTAATAGAGGAACTTGAAACTAGCAAAGACGTTGTGCCACCTTGTTTGCAATAAGATTTTTTTTGGGTTTAGTGTACTTTTAACTTCCGAGATCAGATGGGATCGGGTGCATTCAGGACAGTCTGGTGGTAGGCTGGAGTTGTTGCTAGACCATAATAGAAGAGCAACAAACTAATAAAGTTTTCCAGAAACATAAACCTCAGAAGCTGATGTTTTGAGTAAGATGGACTCCCGCCATCTTAGGAAAGAAAGGAAATGCTCTATTAAAACAAGCATTTTTCCCCCCATGTTCATACTAAGGGGTCCCTTTAATGTTTACGTTAAAGGTTAAAAAAAAAAAAAAAAATTGAGCTGGATTAATAAGGACAAATCGGGAGACAATCCATACCAGCCCCTTTATTAACTTATCAGAAAGCTGTTCTATTTCCATATCATTTTCTAATAAGGACTATAAGATTTTCCATACTTCTAAGCATTGCTCCTGGACACTTCAAATTAATATTATGGTTTAAAGGAATTTGAAAACTACTCATACAGATCATATATTATAGAAGCAAAAACAACAATCATTTTATTTACTTTAGAGTTCTTTATAAGAAATCTCACCCAAAATGAGATGGAGCTTTGTGTCTGTCTGAAAAGCATAATGTAGCGTGACTAGAAACGGAGATTGCCTTATGTGTTCCAGTACTTGTCGTTCCGTCCTTGTGTGCTCCGCTGTCTTTGCTTTCTGAATAATTGTTGCCTTCTTCAATACTTTCATGGCAAAGAGTTTCCCAGAGTCATGGCCACTGATTTTCCTTACCAGAAACACTTTGCCATATGCTAGATGAAGGATACAAATCAAAATTAATATTGATATACAAATTAACATATGCATAAATAAATTAAAGGGACATTCCATTCAAAAACAGAATTTATGCTTACCTGATAAATTACTTTCTCTTACAGGTATATTCAGTCCACGGATTCATCCTTACTTGTGGGATATTCTCAATCCCTACATGAAGTGGCAAAGAGAGCACACAGCAAAGCTGTCCATATAGCTCCCCTCAGGCTCCGCCCCCCCAGTCATTCGACCGACGGTTAGGAGAAAAAGGAGAACCATAGGGTGCAGTGGTGACTGTAGTTATTGTAAATTAAATTTGAAACTAGGTAAACAAAGCCTAAATTGGCATTTATAATTTTAATATTATATATCTGATCCATAGAATCAACAGTGTCTTACATATAGGTATTGTTTTTACTGTATTTAATTTCACTTTTGTTTGGATGGGAGGGGGTTAATTTTATCGCCTCGCTTTCAAATAAAGGTGCTGAGTTTAGACACAGACTTTAGTCTATGAGTAAGCGCCTGTTGTGGCGTGAAACATGTTAGACTGTCTGTTACCTTCTCTGCCTTGCCTGCATGTATTCTTTTAAATTATTCCAATAAAGTGTTACTGTTTTTAAACACTTTGCGGTTTTGAGAGTGCATGCCTATTTTTGCCTTTGTTACTTGATTCTAACTAAGGCCTGTGCAAACACCTGGACGTCTGGTACAGCTGCCAGACGCTTGTGTAACAGAATAGACAGCGCAGATATCTGTCCCTTTAAGGAACTAGCTGACAGACCTTTCTCCAAACCTTCTTGGAGAAAAGACAATATCCGTGGAATCCTAACTTTACTCCACGAGTAACCCTTGGATTCACACCAACAAAGACATTTCCGCCATATCTTATGGTAAATTTTCCTGGTGACAGGCTTTCTGGCCTGTATCAGAGTATCTATAACTGATTCAGAGAACCCCCGCTTAGCTAGGATTAAGCGTTCAATCTCCAAGCAGTCAGTTGCATAGAAACTAGATTTGGATGCTTGAAAGGACCATGGATTAGAAGATCCTGTCTCGATGGCAGTTTCCATGGTGGGACCGATGACATGCCCACTAAGTCTGCATACCAAGTCCTGCATGGCCACGCAGGCGCTATCAGAATTACCAAAGCCTTCTCCTGTTTGATTCTGGCTATTAGCCGAGGGAGAAGAGGAAACGCTGGAAAGACATAAGCTAGACTGAATGACCAAGGCGCTATTAATGCATCTATCAACGCCGCCTTGGGATCCCTGGATCTGGTTTTGTAAAGGGGAAGTTTGGTGTTCTGACGGGACGCCATCAGATCCAACTCTGTAATGCCCCAAAGCTGAGTTAGCTGAGCAAAAACCTCCGGGTGGAGTTCCCACTCCCCCGGATGGAAAGTCTGACGACTTAGAAAATCCGCCTCCCAGTTGTCTACTCCTGGGATGTGAATTGCAGATAGATGGCAGGAGTGATCCTCCGCCCATTTGATAATCTTGGATACTTCCTTCATCGCTAGGGAACTCTTTGTTCCCCCCTGATGATTGATGTACGCTACAGTCGTGATGTTGTCCGACTGAAATCTGATGAATTTGACCTCTGCTAGTTGAGGCCACGCCTGGAGCGTGTTGAATATCGCTCTCAGCTCCAAAATGTTTATCGGGAGAAGAGATTCTTCCCGAGACCATAGTCCCTGAGCCTTCAGGGAGTTCCAGACCACACCCCAGCCTACCAGACTGGCATCGGTCGTGACAATGATCCACTCCGGTTTGCGGAAACTCATTCCCTGAGACAGGTGATCTTGACACAACCACCAGAGAAGAGTCTCTGGTTTTTTGGTCCATTTGAATTTGAGGAGATAAATCTGCGTAATCTCCATTCCACTGCTTGAGCATGCACAGTTGCAGTGGTCTGAGATGGATTCGGGCGAAAGGGACTACGTCCATAGCCGCAACCATTAAACCAATTACTTCCATGCACTGAGCCACGGAAGGCCGATGAATGGAATGAAGAACTTGGCAAGTATTCAACAGTTTTGACTTTCTGACCTCTGTCAGAAAGATTTTCATTTCTACCGAGTCTATTAATGTTCCCAGAAAGGGAACCCTTGTGAGCGGGGACAGAGAACTCTTTTCTACGTTCACCTTCCACCCGTGAGACCTTAGAAAGGCCAGAACGATGTCCGTATGAGCCTTGGCTCTGTGAAAGGACAACGCCTGTATTAATATGTCGTCTAGGTAAGGTGCTACTGCAATGCCCCGCGGTCTTAGTACCGCCAGAACGGACCCTAGAACCTTTGTGAAAATTCTGGGAGCGGTGGCCAACCCGAAAGGAAGGGCCACGAACTGGTAATGTTTGTCCAGAAAGGCGAACCTTAGGAACTGATGGTGATCTTTGTGGATAGGTATATGTAGGTACGCATCCTTTATATCCACGGTAGTCATATATTGACCTTCCTGGATCATCGGCAAGATTGTCTGAATGGTTTCCATCTTGAAAGACGGAACTGAGGAATTTGTTTCGGATTTTTAGAGCCAGGATTGGCCTGAAAGTTCCTTCCTTTTTGGGAACTACGAACAGGTTTGAGTAAAAGCCCAGTCCTTGTTCTGCAATTGGAACTGGGTGTATCACTCCCATTTTTAGTAGATCTTCTACACAGCGTAAGAACGCCAGTTTCTTTGTTTGGTCTGAAGACAAACGAGAAATGTGGAACCTTCCCCTTGGGGGAAGAGTCCTTGAATTCTAGAAGATACCCCTGAGCAACTATTTCTAATGCCCAGGGATCCGGAACATCTCTTGCCCAAGCCTGAGCAAAGAGAGAAAGTCTGCCCCCCACCAGATCCGATCCCGGATCGGGGGCTACCCCTTCATGCTGTCTTGGTAGCAGGAGCAGGCTTCTTGGCCTGTTTACCCTTATTCCAGCCCTGCAAGGGTTTCCAGGTTGCCTTGGGCTGGGAAGCATTATCTTGCTTTGCGGCAGCAGAGGTTGCAGCAGGTCCGCTCCTGAAGTTGCGAAAGGAGCGAAAATTAGCCTTGTTTTTGGCCTTAAACGGCCTATCTTGTGGAAGGGCATGGCCCTTGCCTCCAGTGATATCTGAAATAATTTCTTTCAGCTCTGGGCCGAAAAGGGTTTTCCCCTTGAAGGGAATATTTAACAGTTTTGTTTTGGACGACACATCCGCCGACCACGATTTGAGCCAAAGCGCTTGTCGCGCCATAATGGCAAAACCTGAGTTTTTCGCCGCTAGTTTAGCCGATTGGAAAGCGGCATCAGTGATAAAAGAATTAGCCAGCTTTAAAGCGTGAATTCTATCCATGACCTCATCATATGAAGTCTCCCTCTGGAGTGACTCCTCCAGGGCCTCGAACCAAAAAGCCGCTGCAGTAGTTACCGGGATAATGCAGGCAATTGGTTGAAGGAGAAAACCTTGCTGAACAAAAATTTTCTTCAGCAAATCCTTCTAATTTTTTATCCATAGGATCTTTGAAAGCACAACTGTCCTCTATTGGTATAGTTGTACGCTTAGCCAGTGTTGAAACAGCCCCCTCTATAATAGGGACCGTCTGCCACGCGTCCCGCCTAGGGTCGTTTATGGGTAACATTTTCTTAAAGATACGTGGGGGAACAAAGGGTACACCTGGTCTCTCCCACTCCCTAGTCACAATATCCGCCACCCTCTTTGGGATCGGAAATGCCTCAGTGTATACAGGGACCTCTAAATATCTGTCCATTTTACACAATTTTTCAGGGACCACCATGGGGTCACAATCATCCAGCGTAGCTAAAACCTCCTTAAGCAGGACGCGGAGGTGTTCCAGCTTAAATTTAAATGCTAAGGAATCTGACTCTGCCTGCTGAGAAACTTTTCCTGTGTCAGAAATTTCTCCCTCAGACAGCCCTTCCCTCACTGCTACCTCTGAGTTTTGTGAGGGTACTACAGATAAATTATCCAAAGCTTCAGATTGCTCATCCTCTGTATTTAAAACTGAGCTATCGCGCTTTCTTGGAAAAACTGGTAGTTTGGATAAAAATGCTGCAAGGGAATTATCCATTACTGCTGATAATTGCTGTAAAGTAATAAGGGCCAATGCGCTAGAGGTTTTAGGCATCGCTTGCGTGGGCGTAACTGGTGTAGACACATGGGGGGAGGAAGAAGGACTATCCTCATTACCCTCCGTTAAGGAATCATCTTGGGCAGCATTTTTAATTGTCACTGGATGATCTTTAAAATGCTTAGATGTTTTTGCACACTTTAAACATAAATGCAATGGGGGTACTGCCATGGCTTTTGAACATAAAGAACAAGGTCTATCTGAAGGCTCAGACATGTTTGACAGACTCAGACAACACTAAAATATTGAAAAAAATACTTTTTGAAAAAACATTACTGTCTCTTTAAATAATAAAAAGGCACACACTTTTTTAGCAAATCATCAAAAAACATCCAATCTTAATGAAATTTTCACCACATGATCCTAATGCCTTGAAATGATTGCACACAAGTTTTCAAATCGTTTAACCCCTTAATGCCCAAACCGGAGCAAAATGAAGTAAATACCCGGTTTAACCCACTACAGTACTATGCCACAGTTTTTGCTGTGGCTTTACCTTCCTTTAGGGTTATTTGCAGGTGTTAAATAAGCCTCCCTGAAGTCCTCCTGTACTCTAAAGGCTCTGCACATGAAGCTGCGTGGAGCTGTGTTGCAAATCAACTGCGCAATTGAGGCTCGAAAATGAGGCCCCCTCCTCCCGAGTTATGGGGCCTGTCTTATAAAATGCCAGGCGTAAAAAAAAAAAAAATCTCCAAAAAGTGTTTTCAACGTTTAAAAACGCTCAATAAATATAAGATTACCTTAATAAAGTAATCGATTTAGCCCATCACAGTGTCTACCAGTATTTAAGCCCTTAACTGAAGCCATCATTCTATACTGTGTCTCAGAAAATGGCTTACCTCTCATGGGATTTCTGTCAGTCTTCTAGCACTACAAAGTCTTGTTAGAAAAAAATGACTGAGCATACCTTAAGCAGTAGAAGCCTGCAAACTGTTCCCCCCAACTGAAGTTCTCCAGTACTCAACAGTCCTGTGTGGGAACAGCCATGGATTTTAGTTACAACATGCTAAAATCTTTTTCCTCTCAGCAGAAATCTTCATCATTTTCTGCCTCAGAGTAAATAGTACAAACCGGCACTATTTTAAAATTACAAACTCTTGATTGAAGAAATAAAACTACAAATCTAACACCACATACTCTTTACCACCCCGTGGAGATGCTACTTGTTAGAGCGGCAAAGAGAATGACTGGGGGGGCGGAGCCTGAGGGGAGCTATATGGACAGCTTTGTTGTGTGCTCTCTTTGCCACTTCCTGTAGGGATTGAGAATATAACACAAGTAAGGATGAATCCGTGGACTGAATACACCAAGTAAGAGAAATATAAATGCACATCGGAATTATTGCATCTTTGAATAGAAACATATTTTCAATACACATGTATTGGCAAGAATGCTTCTATTAAGAGTTATCACTGTTTTAGTGTTAACATTTTTCTCTGCATGTGAAGCATAGCTAGATATTGTCACTGCACCCACATTTTAAATAATGCAGCTGTTTAGATAATCAGTGGGGATTGTTTCATGTCAGCAATTAAACTGAGTCATTACCAGATGGTACAAGCACCTTAGGCTCTCCGAACAAGTGTTGTGTTTAAAATGCTGGTGCACGGTGCATACTTAAATACACTTTTGAAACAGCTATAGCTTTCATTAGAAGCATTTTTGCTAATGCATGTATATTACAAAATTGCTTCTGCACAATACCAAAATGCACCCAAGTGGTTTCCAATTTTGGCTGCAATATCCCTTTAAATAGCTAGAAATTTAAAAAAAGGTTTAATACACAATTTTATTTCCAACCAAGCATTGCAAGATTTCATTGTGGCCTCTTACTTGAAAGAGTTGCATTGATTTTCCAAAATTAACACTTATGAAATGTTATTCAGATTATTGTGCGTCTATGGGCTTGTGTATTTTCATGCATTTGTTACTGGCTTGTGCATACGTATGGCTTTAACTGGGTGAGATCATCACACACAAGTCACTATGTGTAAATAGGTATGGGCAGGTGCGAGTAGCTAGAGTTATTTACCAGTATACTTGGATAATAAAACATGTGCATATAAAGCTCTGGCTTTAGAGCAGCTTATATCCTCCTTGGAATGCAGTTATACAAGCCCTTAAAGTATCATACAGCTTAAAACAACTTATTGTTCTTATCTAATTTTCTTAATTCTCTTGGTATCCTTTGTTGAAGCAGTAATGTACTACTGGGCGCTAGCTGAAAGCCAACAAAAGGCATATGTGCAAGCAATCAATCAGCAGCTTCTGGGCCTACCTAGATATACTTTTTAACAAAGGATACAAAAACAAAGATAATTAAGTTAAGTTGTTGTTGTTTTTTTTTTTTAATTCCATGCTTTTTCTGACTCATAAATGAAAAATAAATGTGTTTTATATCCTTTTACTGTGAGTAGTGGGATACTGCGCCAGTCTACAAGAAGTAAAGCCTTCAGCTCCTTCAATGTTCTAGAAGAGGAAATTCTGCTTCTCACTATTAGCCCAATTTTCAAAAACAGTGGCATGGAAAGAACTTGCCACTATACAGTAAAGGTAAAAACCAAATTTATGCTTACCTGATATATGATTTCTTTCTTGACACTGAGTCCACGGATCATCATAATTACTGTTAGGAATATCACTCCTGGCCAGCAGGAGGAGGCAAAGAGCACCACAGCAAAGCTGTTAAGTATCACTTCCCTTCACACAACCCCCAGTCATTCGACCGAAGGAAAAAGGAGAGAAAGTAAATAATACAAAGTGCAGAGGTGCCTGAGGTTTATATAAAAACCTGTCTGGAAAAAAAAAACAGGGAGGGCCATGGACTCACCGTGTCAAGAAAGAAATTGATCAGGTAAGCATAAAACATAATTTATGTAAGAACTTACCTGATAAATTCATTTCTTTCATATTAGCAAGAGTCCATGAGCTAGTGACGTATGGGATATACATTCCTACCAGGAGGGGCAAAGTTTCCCAAACCTCAAAATGCCTATAAATACACCCCTCACCACACCCACAATTCAGTTTAACGAATAGCCAAGAAATGGGGTGATAAGAAAAGAGCGAAAGCATCAAAATAAGGAATTGGAATAATTGTGCTTTATATAAAAAATCATAACCACCACAAAAAAGGGTGGGCCTCATGGACTCTTGCTAATATGAAAGAAATTAATTTATCAGGTAAGTTCTTGCATAAATTATGTTTTCTTTCATGTAATTAGCAAGAGTCCATGAGCTAGTGACGTATGGGATAATAAATACCCAAGATGTGGAACTTCCACGCAAGAGTCACTAGAGAGGGAGGGATAAAATAAAGACAGCCAATTCCGCTGAAAAATAATCCACAGCCCAAAACAAAAGTTTTAAATCTTAATAATGAAAAAAACTGAAATTATAAGCAGAAGAATCAAAACTGAAACAGCTGCCTGAAGTACTTTTCTACCAAAAACTGCTTCAGAAGAAGAAAACACATCAAAATGGTAGAATTTAGTAAAAGTATGCAAAGAAGACCAAGTAGCTGCTTTGCAAATCTGATCAACAGAAGCTTCATTCCTAAACGCCCAGGAAGTAGAAACTGACTTAGTAGAATGAGCCGTAATCCTTTGAGGCAGGGATTTACCCGACTCTACATAAGCATGATGAATCAAAGACTTTAACCAAGACGCCAAAGAAATGGCGGAGGCCTTCTGACCTTTCCTGGAACCAGAAAAGATAACAAATAGACTAGAAGTCTTTCTAAAATCTTTAGTAGCTTCAACATAATATTTTAAAGCACTTACTACATCCAAAGAATGTAAAGATTTCTCCAGAGAATTCTTAGGATTAGGACACAATGAAGGAACAACAATTTCTCTACTAATGTTGTTAGAATTCACAACCTTAGGTAAAAATTTAAATGAAGTCCGCAACACCGCCTTATCCTGATGAAAAATCAGAAAAGGAGATTCACAAGAAAGAACAGATAACTCAGAAACTCTTCTAGCAGAAGAGATGGCCAAAAGGAACAGAACTTTCCAAGAAAGTAATTTAATATCCAGAGAATGCATAGGTTCAAACGGAGGAGCTTGTAAAGCCCTCAGAACCAAATTAAGACTCCAAGGAGGAGAGATTGACTTAATGACAGGTTTGATACGAACCAAAGCCTGTACAAAACAATGAATATCAGGAAGATTAGCAATCTTTCTGTGAAAAAGAACAGAAAGAGCAGAGATTTGTCCTTTCAAGGAACTTGCAGACAAACCTTTATCCAAACCATCCTGAAGAAACTGTAAAATTCTAGGAATTCTAAAAGAATGCCAGGAGAATTTATGAGAAGAACACCAAGAAATGTAAGTCTTCCAGACTCGATAATAAATCTTCCTAGACACAGATTTACGAGCCTGTAACATAGTATTAATTACTGAGTCAGAGAAACCTCTATGACTAAGAATCAAGCGTTCAATTTCCATACCTTCAAATTTAATGATTTGAGATCCTGATGGAAAAAAGGGCCTTGAGATAGAAGGTCTGGTCTTAACGGAAGAGTCCAAGGTTGGCAACTGGCCATCCGAATGAGATCCGCATACCAAAACCTGTGAGGCCATGCTGGAGCCACCAGCAGTACAAACGAACGTTCCATTAGAATTTTGGAAATCACTTTTGGAAAAAGAACTAGAGGCGGAAAGATATAGGCAGGATGATAATTCCAAGGAAGCGACAAGGCGTCCACTGCCTCCGCCTGAGGATCCCTAGATCTGGACAGATACCTGGGAAGTTTCTTGTTTAGATTAGAGGCCATCAGATATATTTCTGGAAGTCCCCAGATTTGAACAATCTGAAGAAAAACCTCTGGGTGAAGAGACCATTCGCCCGGATGTAACGTCTGGCGGCTGAGATAGTCCGCTTCCCAATTGTCTACACCTGGAATGTGAACCGCAGAGATTAGACAGGAGCTGGATTCCGCCCATACAAGTATCTGAGATACTTCTTTCATAGCTTGAGGACTGAATCCCACCCTGATGATTGACATATGCCACGGTTGTGACATTGTCTGTCTGAAAACAAATAAACGATTCTCTCTTCAGAAGAGTCCAGAACTGAAGAGCTCTGAAAATCGCACGGAGTTCCAAAATGTTGATTGGTAATCTCGCCTCCTGAGATTCCCAAACCCCCTGCGCTGTCAGAGATCCCCATACCGCTCCCCAACCTGACAGACTCGCATCTGTTGAGATCACAGTCCAGGTTGGATGAACAAAAGAAGCCCCTTGAACTAAACGATGGTGATCTATCCACCACGTCAGAGAGTGTCGTACATTGGGATTTAAGGAGATTAATTGTGATATCTTTGTATAATCCCTGCACCACTGGTTCAGCATACAAAGCTGAAGAGGTCGCATGTGAAAACGAGCAAAGGGGATCGCGTCCGATGCAGCAGTCATGAGACCTAGAATTTCCATGCACAAAGCTACCGAAGGGAATGATTGAGACTGAAGGTTTCGACAAGCTGAAACCAATTTCAGACGTCTCTTTTCTGTTAGAGACAAGGTCATGGACACTGAATCTATTTGAAAACCCAGAAAGGTTACCTTTGTCTGAGGAATCAACAAACTCTTTGGTAAATTGATCCTCCAACCATGTCTTTGAAGAAACGACACAAGTTGATTCGTATGAGATTCTGCAGAACGTGAAGACTGAGCAAGTACCAAGATATCGTCCAAATAAGTAAATACCGCAATACCCTGTTCTCGGATGACAGAGAGAAGAGCACCGAGAACCTTTGAAAAGATCCTTGGCGCTGTCGCTAGGCCAAACGGAAGGGCCACAAACTGGTAATGCTTGTCTAGAAAAGAGAATCTCAGAAACTGATAGTGATCTGGATTAATTGGAATATGAAGATATGCATCCTGTAAATCTATTGTGGACATATAATGCCCTTGGTGAACAAAAGGCAGAATAGTCCTTATAGTTACCATTTTGAATGTTGGTATCCTTACAGAACGATTCAATATTTTTAGATCCAGAACCGGTCTGAAGGAATTCTCCTTCTTTGGTACAATGAATAGATTTGAGTAAAACCCTAGACCCCGTTCCAGAACTGGAACTGGCACAATTATTCCAGCCAACTCTAGATCTGCAACACATTTCAGAAACGCCTGAGCCTTCACTGGGTTTATTGGAATGCGAGAGAGAAAAAATCTTCTTGCAGGCGGCCTTACCTTGAAACCTATTCTGTACCCATGTGAAACAATGTTCTGAATCCAAAGACTGTGAATCGAATTGATCCAAATATCTTTGAAAAATCGTAACCTGCCCCCTACCAGCTGTACTGGAATGAGGGCCACACCTTCATGTGGACTTGGCTTTGACTTTCTAAAAGGCTTGGATTTATTCCAGACTGGAGAAGGTTTCCAAATGGAAACCGTTCCTTTAGAGGAAGGGTCAGGCTTCTGTTCCTTATTCTGACGAAAGGAACGAAAACGATTAGCAGCCCTGTATTTACCTTTAGATTTTTTGTCCTGAGGCAAAAAGGTTCCTTTCCCCCTAGTCACAGTTGAAATAATAGAATCCAACTGGGAATTTATTACCTTGGAAAGAAAGAGAAAGTAAAGTTGACTTAGAAGTCATATCTGCATTCCAAGTTTTAAGCCATAAAGCTCTTCTAGCTAAAATAGCTAAAGACATATACCTGACATCAATTCTAATGAGATCAAAAATGGCATCACAAATAAAGTTATTAGCATGTTGAAGAATTTTAACAATGCTATGAGTATTATGGTTTGACACTTGTTGCTCTAAAGCCTCCAACCAGAAAGTGGAAGCAGCAGCAACATCAGCCAAAGAAATAGCAGGTCTAAGAAGATTACCTGAACATAAATAAGCTCTCCTTAGAAAGGATTCAAGTTTCCTATCTAAAGGATCCTTAAAGGAAGTACTATCCGCCGTAGAAATAGTAGTACGTTTTGCAAGAGTAGAGACAGCCCCATCAACTTTAGGGATTTTGTCCCAAAACTCTAATCTATCAGATGGCACAGGGTACAATTTCTTAAACCTTTGAGAAGGAGTAAATGAAGTACCCAGATTATTCCATTCCCTAGAAATTACTTCAGAAATAGCATCAGGGACAGGAAAAACTTCTGGAATAACTATATGAGGTTTGAAAACCGAATTTAAACGCTTAGTAGATTTAGTATCAAGAGGACTAGACTCCTCCATATCTAATGTGATTAATACTTCTTTAAGTAAAGAACGAATAAATTCCATTTTAAATAAATATGAAGATTTATCAGTGTCAATATCTGAGACAGAATCTTCAGAACCAGATAGATCCTCATCAGAAACAGACAAGTCAGAATGATGACGGTCACTTAAAAACTCATCTGAAATATGAGAAGTTTTAAAAGACCTTTTACGTTTACTGGAAGGAGGAATAACAGACAGAGCCTTCCTAATAGATTTAGAAACAAATTCTTTAACATTAACAGGGACATCCTGAGAATTAGATGTTGAGGGAACAACAACAGGTAATGGAATATTACTAATGGAAAGTTTATCATGACATTCATCACAAACTACAGCCGGAGGAACAGTTACCACAAGTTTACAACAAATGCACTTAACTTTGGTAGAACCAGCATCAGGCTGCGTCTTTCCAGAAGTAGATGATTCTGATCCAGGGTCAAGTTGAGACATCTTGCAATATGTAATAGAAAAAACAACATATAAAGCAAAATTATCAAATTCCTTAAATGACAGTTTCAGGAATGGGAAAAAATGCCAATGAACAAGCCTCTAGCAACCAGAAGCATTGAAAAATGAGACTTAAATAATGTGAAAAAAAGGTGGAGACAAGAGTGACGCCCACATTTTTGGCGCCAAAAAAAAAAGACGCTCACATTATTGGCGCTAAGTACAACGCCTATATTTTTTGGCGCTAAGAATGACGCCACATCCGGTGACGCCGAAAAATAACGCCCACATTTTTGCCGCAAAAAACGTCTGAACACAAAAAACGTCAAAAAAATGACCTAACCACGAACAACTTCCGGCGTCAATTAGAGCGCCGGAAATGACAAAATTTTGCGCCAAAAAAGTCAGCGCCAAAAATGACGCAATAAATTGATCATTCATATGCATTATCCCAAATAATGAAACTGACTGTCTGAAATAAGGAATACCGATTACCCTGAATCATGGCAAATATAAGTTTAAACACATATATTTAGAACTTTATAAATAAAGTGCCCAACCATAGCTTATGAGTGTCAAAATAAAATAAGACCTACTTACCCTAAGACACTCATCTACATATAGTTGATAGCCAAACCAGTACTGAAACGAGAATCAGTAGAGGTAATGGTATATAAGAGTATATCGTCAATCTGAAAAGGGAGGTAGGAGAAGAAATCTCTATGACCGATAACAGAGAACCTATTAAATAGATCCCGTAGAAGGAGACCATGGTATTCAAATAGGCAATACTCTCTTCACATCCCTCTGACATTCACTGCACTCTGAGAGGAAAACCAGGCTACAGCCTGCTGCGAAGTGCATATCAACGAAGAATCTAGCACAAACTAACTTCACCACCTCCACGGGAGGCAAAGTTTGTAAAACTGAATTGTGGGTGTGGTGAGGGGTGTATTTATAGGCATTTTGAGGTTTGGGAAACTTTGCCCCTCCTGGTAGGAATGTATATCCCATACGTCACTAGCTCATGGACTCTTGCTAATTACATGTAAGAAATTTAGTTTTCTGTATAATGACACAGTGGGTCCACAGTAAGTCCATGGATCATCATCAATTACTGTTGGGAATCAATACACAGATAATAAGGGATGGACAAGACAGGTAACCTAAACAGAAGGCACTACTGCTTGCAGAACCTTTCTCCCAAAAAGAAACCTCAGCCGAGGCAAAAGTATAAATTTTATAGATTTTAGAAAAAGCGTTGCAGCCTTACAAATCAGTTCCATAGGGGCCTCATTCTTGAAGACCCAAGCAGAAGACACCTTCCTGGTGGAATGAGCTGTAATTCTCTCAAAAGGCTGCTGTCCAGCAGACTCATTTGCCAAATGAATAACACTTCTCAACCACAGAGAAGTAGCAGAGCTTTCTGACTTTTACGTCTACCAGAAAGGCAAACAAACAGAATAACGACAAAAATCCTTTGTAGCCTGCGAAAAAAAAACTTAAGAACACGCACTACGTCCAAGTTGTGTAGCAACCCTTCCTTATGAGAAGAAAGTTAGGACAGATTGAAGGAAGAAAACCTAAACTTGGCACGGAGAACTACCTTATCCGATGAAATAAGAGATAAGGAGAGCCGCACCGCAAGGCTGAAAGTTCAGAAACTCTCTGAGCAAAAGAAACCACAGTAAGAAACAAAAACCTTTCAAGATAATAAAATAATATCTATGAAATGCAGAAGCTCAAACGGAGCCCGATGTAAAACTTTAAGAACAAGGTTAGGACTCCAAGGACTAAGAACTAAATTTAAAACACAGGCCTGATACTGACCAGAGCCTAACCTCCTCCTTGGACCTAAGGCAAAGAGAATGACCGGGGTTTGTGGAAAGGGAAGCGATACTTAACAGCTCTGCTGTGGTGCTCTTTGCCTCCTCCTGCTGGCCAGGAGTGATATTCCCAACAGTAATTGATGATGATCCATGGACTCACTGTGTCATTAGAAAGAAATAATTTAACATACATACAGACCAGACACAATCAATAATTGGGAATATAGAAAGGTTCGAAATGTCACAACCACCTCTTATAGGTTCAATCTATATCCCAACATAAAGTTAAAAACATGAGGGGCCGCAAGCTAGAGGGATGGTGAGGGTGGAGAAATATTAGGGACAGCAAGAAATGTCAGTCATTCATTCAAATGTCATGCAGCCTATGCGCTCAAGGGTGTCCTCCTGCCTGCATACTGCTGTTATATTTAGATAGAGCAGGCAATTTTAAGCAACTTTGTAATTTACTCCCATTATCAATTTTTCTTCGTTCTCTAGCTATCTTTATTTAAAAAGCAGAAATGTAAAGAGTCAACCCATTTTTGGGTTATGCTTGCTTATTGGTTTTCTAAATGTAGCCACCAATAAGCAAGTGCTATCCCTGGTACTGAACCAAAAATGAGCTGGCTCCTAAGCATTAAATTCTGCTTTTTAAATAAAGATGGCTAAAGAACAAAGAAAATTGATAAACGGAGTAAATTAGAAAGTTGCTTAAAATGTAATTTTATATCTGAATCCTGAAAGAAAATTTTTGGGTTTAGTATCCCTTTAAGGTAATACTACCAATTCTTATCACAAGTTTTTTAAAACACAATTTCAACAATACGTCTATTCCTTTGTTATACTTTCCATGTTGTAGCTAATGGCCAGATAATTTGGATACAAGTGGTTTCTAAAAGGCATCACTGCCAGAGATTCCTGCTTTGAGAAAATCACAATCAATTTATGATTAAATGGTCATCTATCACTGGCCGTATGTTCGATTTGCAAACACTGTACCTTCCTTGCAGATGCAGTTTCTCCATGTTTGTATTTCATAATTAATAGTTTATTACCTGACATTACATAAAAAACGTTGAACATTTTACAACAGTTTTACCTACATTTCATGCACTGACTATTTGATCAAATTCTGGTTTGTTACCTTGCGTTAGATAGCACTTTGAACTGATTTAGAAAGCATCAGTCCTCCATTATAGGTAACACACACTAGTAATTATCAGCCAAACTAACATGACTCATCTTTACAGCCGCATTTATAATTTAATTATAGAGAGAAAATGTATATAAAAATGGTCCTCACACATTATATATATATATATATATATATATATATATATATATATATATATATATATATATATATATATATACACATACACATATATATATACATATATATATATATATATACACACATATATACACATATATATACATATACATACATATACATTATATATATATACATACATATACATATATATATACATATATATACACACATATATATATATATATATATATATATATATATGGGATCTCACCTCCTCCTGGAAGACCCATTGTATCTTCAATAGGGTCAATACAACAACCCATTGCCACCTTAGTTGACAGATTTTTACAGCCTTTGGTATATAATACACCATCATACTTGAGGGATTCCATGGCACTATTGGAGATGCTGAAACAATTTGAAGACATAGATGAAGACATATGGCTAGTCACATTGGATGTGACTAGTCTATATACTGTAATCCCTCATGGGGAGGGGTTACTTGCCGTCTTATTTCATCTTTGCAGATATCCATATATTGGACCACCTCCTGAGATAATCCTACAATTATTGGAATTTTGCCTGACTACCAATTATTTCCGCTTTGAACAATCCTATTTACAGTTGAAGGGGACGGCGATGGGATCAAATATGGCCCCATCCTACGCCAATTTGTTTATGGCCCACTTCGAGGAGTTTGGGACGGAATTATTTAAGGTCAAAAATATTCGCTTTTTTAAGCGATACATAGATTACCTTTTTTTTATTTGGTCTGGAACGTCAGCTAGCCTGGATAATTGGTTCCAAGAGCTTAATGGGGCTAATATGGCTCTGAAGTTTAAAATGACATCAAGCAAAACACAAATTGACTTTTTAGATGTCAGGTTATATATAAGCAACGGTAGGATTCAGTCAACTTTGTATAGAAAGGAGACCGATAGAAACTCCTTACTACATTATACCAGTTGCCATCCCCCCACATTGAAGAAAGCATTGCCTAAATCTCAATTGCTTAGAGTGGTGAGGAATAACTCTGAAATTGACAAAAGAGAAGAACAACTCACTGAGATGGTGCAACGTTTTGAAATTAGGAGTTATCCTGACAAACTACTGAATGAACAGCAGGCTCAGGTCTGCAAGGCCAGGGATTTGGTACCCAAAAAGGAGGATAAAAGGATGACATTCATCACAACCTTTACAGGTGACAAAGGCCCCTTAAAGGACATTCTTAACAAGCATTGGGAGATCATCAACACGGACAGATCGTTACCCTTACACAAAGCTGAACCACCAAGAGTGGGCTATAAGAGGTCCAGGTCTCTGCGGGACTTGCTAATTAAAACTGACCCGATACAAAGTTATAAATCTTCAACATGGTTGGATATTAAAAAAACAGGGGGTTTTCGATGCCTTGGCTGCACAACATGTGGGGGTCTAATCACTGGCCCAAGCTTTACTCATCCACAAAAACGCAAAATTTATAAACACAAATTCCGCCTGACGTGTACTACCACACATATAATATATCTATTACACTGTATTTGTGGGCTGTATTACGTAGGAAAGACCTGCGTTGACTTGCGTACACGTATGGCAAATCATCGATCTGCTATCAAAACGGCACTTAATAAAAGGCACATCGGAGCAACCGGTGGCCAGACACTTTTTGGAACACAAACACAGTGTTATGGACCTCAAGTATACAATTATAGACCATGTGCCACCGTTGTCAAGAGCAGGTGATAGGAATCGACTGCTTCTCCAAAAAGAAGCAAAATGGACATTTGAATTGAACACTCTTGTGCCTTATGGGCTGAATACACAGCTAGATTGGCAGGTGTTCCTATGATCCCTGTCCATTAGCTGATATTTGCTTTGGAATATGGGGTTCATCCATATTTACGTGGGAGTCCATGGTCATTCCTATTACTGTATACTACTTTATGAGAGCCATGTTCCATTTAAATAACTTTTTTGGTATCCTGTAAATAACCGAATTTTTTGGTATCCTTTCAATTGTTTGGTAGCCCTTCTGTTCTGTGGAGTCACATAGTTGGATATGTAGTGTTATTTTCCTTACTTTAGTTTTTGGTATTTGATGATTTGCCATATATGGCGTCTATTGTTTACTGGTTGCTATGGCAACCGTATATGTATTACCATATGGCGATATAACATATTACCCATTTTTTGTCATTAATGTTGCCTTGTCCTTATTTTGTATGCTTAGCGCTTGTTTGATGCCTGTATAATTATTTTGCTTTTTGTTGTTTTTCTTTATTCAGTCTCCACACATTGCCGCGGGCGATGACGTCACTCGCTAGGGGAGGCGCATCCACCGCGGAGAGCGTGGCGCACTTTTCTCTGGTGGCGGTTCATAACACAGCTGGGTGGTAAGTTTTGGTAACCTTGTAAGTTTGAGGACGGGCAGTTTATTGCCCGAAAACGTTCACTAATTAAAGGTGAAACTATTTGAAAGACTTCTGGAGTGCTTCTTGTCTTCTGCTATAATTTGATTTTTGCTAGCACCCGAAGCTGTTGCCTGTTTAGAATCTGGAGTGCACTTTGCTTGTTATAATATATATATATATATATATATATATATATATATATATATATATATATATATATATATATATATATATATATATATATATATATACACATATACATATATATATATATATATATATACATACACATATACATATATATATATATATATATATACATATATATATATACATATATATATATATATATATATACATACATATACATATATATATATATATATACATATATATATATATATATACATATATATATATATACATATATACATATATATATATATATATACAAAACACGGAAGGGAACTGCACTCTCATACCGGACCGGGTACACATCCCATGACCCTGCAACATGCTCAGCCCTGGGTGCCACTGGCACTCACAGGAAGCTGTGCTGTCCCCAGAGCCACAAGCAGTTAACCCCAGACAGGTCTGGGTGCAAGAACCATAGGGAAAATTACAAAACAAATTAATACAACACACAGAGAAAACCCAGCACTCACTTACAAGCTCTCAGCTAAGATTTAAAAGCAAAAATGGAAAGATTAGTCACCGCATCTGGCCAAATGGGACAAGCTCAGGTACCACGTCAAGGTCCTCTCCAATACCGGAGACCCTAAAACAGCCACACAATGCAAGCTTTCAAATCCAAACAAACTGAAAACAAGGGAAGGGTGCACAGGAATATGTAACCACCCTAGACATATACAAAACACGGAAGGGAACTGCACTCTCATACCGGACCGGGTACACATCCCATGACCCTGGAACATGCTCAGCCCTGGGTGCCACTGGCATTTTTGCTTTAAAATCTTAGCTGAGAGCTTGTAAGTGAGTGCTGGGTTTTCTCTGTGTGTTGTATTAATTTGTTTTGTAATTTTCCCTATGGTTCTTGCACCCAGACCTGTCTGGGGTTAACTGCTTGTGGCTCTGGGGACAGCACAGCTTCCTGTGAGTGCCAGTGGCACCCAGGGCTGAGTATGTTGCAGGGTCATGGGATGTGTACCCGGTCCGGTATGAGAGTGCAGTTCCCTTCCGTGTTTTGTATATGTCTAGGGTGGTTACATATTCCTGTGCACCCTTCCCTTGTTTTCAGTTTGTTTGGATTTGAAAGCTTGCATTGTGTGGCTGTTTTAGGGTCTCAGGTATTGGAGAGGACCTTGATGTGGTACCTGAGCTTGTCCCATTTGGCCAGATGCGGTGACTAACCTTTCCATTTTTGCTTTTAAATCTTAGCTGAGAGCTTGTAAGTGAGTGCTGGGTTTTCTCTGTGTGTTATATATATATATATATATATATATATATATATATATATATATATATATATATATATATATATATATATATATATATCTCAAATTCAGTTATTTCATGGTGGCGAGAGTCAACGAGTTTTACGTATGGGATATACATTCCTAGTAGGAGGCAGCAAATTTTCCCAAACCTCAAAAGCCTATAAATACCCCTCACACATACTTCTGTTTTACAAATAACAAAGTAGTAAGGTGTTTAAGGAGTAAAAGCCAATTGAGGAGCAGGAAAAAAGATGTGCATTAAACAAAAAATATAACCCACAATGGGTGGGACCTCATGGACTCTCGCCACCATGAAAGAAATTAATCAGGTAAGTTCTTACATAAATTATGTGGAAGTCCACGAGTAACAAGAAATGGAGGGAAAAAATAAAAACAGCTTTTTTTGCTAAGAAAATAAATCCAAAACCCAAATAATGCCTTTTATAACAAAAAAGCTCAAATTTTAGACAATATTATCAAACTGAGACAACCTCCATAAGGACCTCTCTACCAAAAGATGCTTCTGATGAGGCAAAAACATCAAAATGGTAAGATTTAGTAAATGTATGTAGAGAAGAAGTAGCTGCTTTGCAAATTTGATCATTTGAAGCCTCATTCTAAAAGCCCAATATGTGGCAGCCGATCTAGTATAATGTAGCTGTAATTCTCTAAGACAGAGACTGACCTGCCTCCAAATAGGCTTTGTGAATCAAAATGTTCAACTAAGAGGCTCAAGAAATAGCAGAGGCTTTCTGGTCTCTCTTAGAAAACAGAACAAACAGACTAGAAGTTTGTCTGAAATCTTTAGTAGTATCAACATAATATGTTCATGCTCTAAAATCCAAAAAATGCCAAGTTTTTTCAGTAGCATTCTTCGGATAAGGATAAAAAAGGAAGGAATTATAATTTCCCTATTGATGTTGTGAGAGTTAACAATCTTAGGCAAAAATGTGAAAGAAGTACGCAAAACAGCTTTATCTTGATGGAGAATCAGATAAGGAACTCACAAGAGATCAGACAATTCAGAAATTCTTCTTGCAGAAGAGATAGCCAAAGAAACAATACCTTACAAGAAATAGTTTAATGTCCAAAGTTTGCATAGGGTCAAAATGAGGAGCCTGTAACACATTTAAAGCACCAGGTTAAGACTCCAGGGAGGACAAATAGGTTTAATATTTGAATTAAAGCCTGAATAAAACAATGAATATCTGGTAGGTGAGCAATTTTTCTGTGTAACATTACAGAAAGAGCAGAGATTTGTCCTTTCAAAGTACTGGCAGACAACCCCTTATCCAAACCATCCTGAAGAAACTGAAGAATCCTAGGAATTCTAAAAAGAATGCCAGGAGTAATCAAGAGTAGAACAACATGAAATATAGGTTTTCCCAACTTTGTGATAGATCTTCCTTGAAGCAGGTTTGTGTGCCTGAATCATGGTGTTACTCACAAAAACAGAGACTGTGAGCTAAGAGTTCAATCTCCATGCCATTTAGTTTATAGACTTTAGATCTAGATGGAAGAAGGGACCTTGGGACAGAAGGGCTGGTCTTAGAGGAAGAGGCCATGGCTAGCAACTGGACATCCTAACTAGATCTGCATATCAAATCCTGAGCGGCCACGCAGGGGCTATCAGAATTACTGAGGACAGTTATATATATTTTTTTTGGAAATCACTCTGGAAAGCAGGACCAGAAGGGGGGGATAAATAAGCAGACTGGTAAAGACCAGGGAACTGCTAAAGCATCCAATACCTCTGCCTGATGACCCCTGGACCTTGAGAGGTACCTGGGAAGTTTGTAGTTTAAACAAGAGGCCATCAGATCTATTTCTGGTAGGTCCCATAATTGAACAATCCGATAGAACACATCTTGGTGGAGAGACCACTCTCCCGGATGTAGGGACCGACGACTGATTTAATCTGCCTCCCAGTCGTCTACATCTGGGATGTGAATCGCAGTAATGAGGCAGGAATTGGCTTCTGCCCAAGTAATGATTCGACATACCTCTATCATGGCTAGAGAATTGAGTTCTCCCTTGATGATTGACATAGGCCACTGTTGTGATATTTTCTGTCTGAAAACAAAAAATATAATTTATATTATATAGCTCCTCCCCTCTACGTCATACCCAGTCATTCGACCGAAACCAAACGAGAAAGGAGAAAACTATAGGGTGCAGTGGTGACTGGAGTTTAATTTAAAATTTAGACCTGCCGTAAAAAACAGGGCGGGCCGTGGACTGACTACACTACAGGAGAAATGAATTTATCAGGTAAGCATAAATTATATTTTCTCCTGTTAAGTGGTCAGTCCACGGGTCATCCATTACTTATGGGATACCAATACCAAAGCTAAAAGTACACGGATGACGGGAGGGACAGGCAGGATCTTTACACGGAAGGAACCACTGCCTGTAGAACCTCTCTCCCAAAAACAGCCTCCGAAGAAGCAAAAGTGTCAAATTTGTAAAATTTTGAAAAAGTGTGAAGTGAAGACCAAGTTGCAGCCTTGCAAATCTGTTCAACAGAGGCCTCATTCTTAAAGGCCCAAGTGGAAGCCACAGCTCTAGTAGAATGAGCCGTAATCCTTTCAGGAGGCTGCTGTCCAGCAGTCTCATAGGCTAAACGTATTATGCTACGAAGCCAAAATGAGAGAGGTGTAGCCGATGCTTTTTGACCTCTCCTCTGTCCAGAATAAACGACAAACAGGGAAGAAGTTTGACGAAAATCTTTAGTTGCCTGCAAATAAAATTTCAGGGCACGGACGACGTCCAGATTGTGCAGAAGTCGTTCCTTCTTTGAAGAAGGGTTAGGGCACAATGATGGAACAACAATCTCTTGATTGATATTCTTGTTAGTGACTACCTGTAACAATTCAAACAATCTTCCTTAGTAAACATATAAAATATGTCAGCATTTCTCTATCAGAGATAAATGTGTTATCCCAAATGTCTCATAAAAACAATGACTGCTGTAATTATGAATTTAACTTAGGATGTTTAATTTAGCTTATAGTTAACACAGCATATGTGACTTAGATATGCTGTAGTTAACGATTAGCCGGTACAAGTTATCAAGTAAAGCAGGTAGAATAACTTTCACAGTACTTAGCAAATAGACGTCATATAAATGCAATCAAATAATGTGTTTGAATTTCTAAGTTACAATGGTGATAGGTTCGCTTACCAAGCGTGGTCAAAGGATATGCTAACGGCTTGAGAGAGACCAGAGAGTGAGGTGTTTGCTTTGCAGAGCTGAACAAGCAGCGGGAAGTAACCGGAGCCAGATTCTGTAGCGTGGCGTGTGCGGAGGTGATCGGAGCGGCCGTCGGTGACGTCACCCGCCTGTCAGTTGTTGCTCCGGAGCAGAGGTAAGGAGTCAGAGAGAGAGATGTCCAAATCGAAGTCCGGAGGAAAATATTTCAGCAGGAAATACTGCCAAATAAATAAGAAGAGAGTTCCTCAGGAGTCAACTTGATTATAGAAGTAGTTCTAATCCTAGAAGGAGTAGAAAGGCTAGTAACCAGGTGAGATCCTTAATACCAAGCAAAGGTATTAGGAAAAGGCGTTCCTTATAAAGGATAAGTGAATTGAAAAGGAGGCCAAAAAGATTAACCCTATACAGAGAGGAAGGTTGTTACAGAGGGCCCCCCAAAAATGAACCACTCCGAGGTTCAAGGACGAGGCCGATCCGGATTCCGACGATGAAATAGCGACACCAACCTTGGGGCAGATAAATTTACTGACGGCTCCCAAGAGTCTTCATCGGATGAGTAACCCTTCCAATGGATGAGGTATTGTAACCTACCAGAGACTTTCCTAGAGTCAAGTATTTTCTCGACTTCAAACTCACAGTCAGGAACAATGGGTACCTGAGGAATAGATCTCAAGGATGTGTTCCTGAGTTCTTTATACGGTTTGAGCAAGTTGACATGAAAAGTGGGATGTATCCTGTATTGTACAGGGAGATCCAATGTCACTGCATTAGAATTTACAATTTTTGTAATTGGAAATGGACCAATGTAGAATCTATTCAGTTTCTTAGTTGGTGTACAGAGACGAAGATTTTTAGTCGATAACCATACTAAGTCTCCAATCATATAATTAGGCGAAGGACCCCTTCTGAGGTCGTAATACACTTTCTGTCTGTCCTGAGCAATCTTAATGTTTTCAGCTAAGATAGAGAAGGTTTCAGAAATGCTGTTAGTGGTGTCGTTAACAACAGGGCAATGACTGTCATGTTGTGGATTAACGTGAAAGATTGGGTGAAAACCATAATTCGCAAAGAAAGGTGTGCTCTTGATTGCGGTATGATATGCGTTGTTATGAGCGAATTCAGCCAGCGGTAGCAGTGATGACCAATTTTCTTGGTTCTGGGTCACAAAGCACCTGAGATATTCCTCCAACCACTGGTTCGTCCTTTCCGTCTGGCCATTCGTCTGGGGGTGGTAGGCAGTACTTAAACGTTGTTCGATATTCAATGCTGTACAGAGTTCTTTCCACATACGAGAAGTAAACTGAGTACCTCTATCCGTAGTAATGGATAGAGGTAACCCATGCAATTTTATGACGTGTTCTATTAATAAAGTTGCAGTTTCCAATGATGTTGGAAGTTTGTGATAGGGTATAAAATGTGCAAGTTTCGTGAATAAATCAACAACCACCAGAATTGTGTTATAGTTACTTGATTTAGGTAGTTCTACAATAAAGTCTGCAGCTATGTGAGTCCACGGTTTGTCAGGTATAGGCAGCGAAAGTAGATAACCCACTGGCTTGTGTTTTTCAATTTTACAGGTAGTACAAATCTCACAAGACTGTACATAAGTTTGAATGTCAGAACCCATGTGTGGCCACCAGTAGGATCTCTTTGTTAGTTCTAGAGTCCTTCCTACACCTGGGTGACCTGCTAGGTAAGACTCATGCATAGATTTGAGAATATTCTTCCTCAATGAAGGAGGTACATACAGCTTATCATTTTTATAATATAAACCATCAACGTGTTTTTGTAACAAGTGTTTGGGTAAAGTAATATCTTTTTGCTGTTCATCCAGAAGAAACGAGTCCTCATTGAAAACTATCCCAAGAGTCTCCTGAAAGCAGTGTTCTGGTAATATTGTCCCATAAGGAGTTTGTTTTTTAGGTTTTTCAGGTAGTCTCGAAAGGATGTCAGCTTTCTTGTTTTTGGAGGCGGGTCTATAGGTTATGGTAAATGAAAATCTTGAAAAGAAAAGACTCCACCTCACTTGTCTGGATGTTAATGTTCGGTGAGTCTTAAGATATTGGAGGTTCCTATGGTCTGTATATATTTGAATAGGTATGTCAGTACCCTCTAGGAGGTGCCTCCAATGTTCGAAAGCTGATTTCATAGCGAGCAGTTCCTTCTCCCCTATGTGGTAGTTGAGTTCTGAGGAAGTTAGTACTCTTGAGTAAAACGCAATTGGGTGAATGGGTTCTTGAGGTGAAGGTCTCTGAGAGAGTATGGCACCAATGGCATAATGTGATGCATCAACTTCTAGAATATACTGAAGATTGGTTTTGGGGAAAGACAATATTGGTGCAGTTGTAAAACAAGTCTTTAGGTATTGGAATACTTCATTTGTTGATTGTGTCCATAAGAATGGAGTATTGTTTTTTGTTAAATCAGTTAAAGGTTTTGTTATACCTGCAAAATTTTTTATGAATTTCCGGTAAAAGTTGGAAAAACCAAGAAATTTCTGAATGTCTTTTTTTGTTTTTGGAATTGGCCAATTTTGTATGGTAGAAACCTTGTCATTTTGCATTGAAATTCCTTGTGGTGTGATATGATAACCCAAAAATGTGATATCCTGAGAGTGAAATATACATTTCTCTAATTTCACATACAGTTGATGTGCTTGTAACCTAGAGAGTACAGTTCTGACTTGTCTAACATGTTCTTCAAAGTTGGATGAATAAATCAGGATATCATCCAGATAAATGACCATGGAGATGTCAAGTAAATCCCTGAAAATGTCATTTATGTATCTTTGAAACGTGGCAGGGGCATTACAAAGCCCAAAGGGCATAACGGTGTATTCGTATAACCCATATCGGGTTCTGAAGGCAGTGAGCCACTCATCACCTGGTCTAATTCTTATGAGGTTATACGCCCCCCTTAGGTCAAGTTTTGTAAATACAGTTGCACCTCGCAACCTCTCAATCAATTCAGGTATTAAGGGTAGAGGGTAGCGATTTTTTATAGTTCTCTTATTTAATTCCCTGTAGTCCACAATTGGACGTAGAGAATGGTCTTTATTTCTAACGAAAAAGATACCTGCTCCTGCCGGAGAGGTTGAAGGTCTTATGAACCCTTTTCGGAGATTGTCATTTATGTATGTTTTTAAATGTGACAATTCAGATTCTGATAATGGGAATATGTGCCCATATGGTATGTCAGATCCAGGAATTAAGTCAATTGGGCAATCATATGGCCGATGGGGTGGAAGTGATTCAGCCTCTTTTTTACAAAATACTAATTCAAAATCTGTATACTCTTTCGGGATTTTAGTTTCAGTGATCGTTAATAAGGGTATATGTGGTAAACAGGTGGTCTTACAGTAGCTGGAAGTAAATTGTATGTTATTAGATTCCCAATCTATTGTTGGTTGATGTAATTTTAACCATTGTAACCCCAGTACAAGTGGGAATATGGGTGATGACAACACATCGAATGTAATATATTCATGATGGTTGTTATGTGATATAACCTTAATGGGTACTGTTTGGTGTGTAATAGGCCCAGATTCTAGTTGGTTACCGTCAATGAGACGCACTAATACAGGCTTTTGCTTTTTAACAAGTGGAATTTTATTCAACAATACAAGTGCAGAATCTATATAGCAAGAATATGCCCCAGAATCGATTACAGCTTCAGAACACAGGCGGTGGTGGTCCCACTGTAAAGAGACGGGAATAAGACAGTTTGTTACCCGAGTGTTAGTTAATTTCAGGGTTAACTCATTGTCTGTTTTCTTACCCTTTTTAACTCTTTTAAGTACTGGGCAATTTGAGACATCATGATCCTTTGATGCACAATATAGGCATAAATGATTGAGTCTACGTCTGATCTTTTCATCTGAAGTTAAAGGTCCTTTAATGGTACCTATATCCATAGGTTCTTCTGTACCCTTTGTATTCTGCAGTGTTGTTCTTGAGTCATGATATCTGTTATTGGTGTCATGGGAAAACTTCTCCTGTTTCCTCTCTCTAAGTCTGTGATCTATCTTTATACTTAACTGCATTAAAGCTTCTAAATCATCTGGTAATTCTAATCTGGCAAATTCATCTTTAATAGGTTCTGATAAACCTAATCTAAATTGGCTCTTTAAGGAAACCTGATTCCATCCAGAATCTATTTGCCAGATTTTAAACTCTGAAATATAATCCTCCACAGCCCTTTTATTCTGTTTTAAACCTCTGAGTTTATGTTCAGCTGTACTCTGTCTGTGTGGATCTTCATAGAGAGAGGATAATGAACTAAGAAAATTATCAAAAGAATTAATTATTGGATTATTTTGTTCATAGAGTGAATCTGCCCAGACACGGGGTTCACCTCTTAGATAAGATATCATTGTTAAAACCTTAATTTTATCATTAGAAAAAGTTTTAGGTTTTAAAGTGAAAAATAATGTGCAAGCATTGATAAATTGTCTGAATTGTTTCCTGTCTCCACTAAACTTGTCTGGTGGACTCACAGGTGGTTCTGGGGAGGAATCAGTGTGTTGGTGTGCTGGGGTTAGGCCTTCTTTGATGATATTTTTTAAAGTCTGATTTTCTATCTGTAAATCTCTAAGACCCTGATTTAATTGATCAACCTTTTGGCCTAAGGTTACCACATAGTTTGAAAGTTCCACAGGATCCATCACACTTAATCTTGTTATTTTTGGGCTTGGTATTCTGTAACAATTCAAACAATCTTCCTTAGTAAACATATAAAATATGTCAGCATTTCTCTATCAGAGATAAATGTGTTATCCCAAATGTCTCATAAAAACAATGACTGCTGTAATTATGAATTTAACTTAGGATGTTTAATTTAGCTTATAGTTAACACAGCATATGTGACTTAGATATGCTGTAGTTAACGATTAGCCGGTACAAGTTATCAAGTAAAGCAGGTAGAATAACTTTCACAGTACTTAGCAAATAGACGTCATATAAATGCAATCAAATAATGTGTTTGAATTTCTAAGTTACAATGGTGATAGGTTCGCTTACCAAGCGTGGTCAAAGGATATGCTAACGGCTTGAGAGAGACCAGAGAGTGAGGTGTTTGCTTTGCAGAGCTGAACAAGCAGCGGGAAGTAACCGGAGCCAGATTCTGTAGCGTGGCGTGTGCGGAGGTGATCGGAGCGGCCGTCGGTGACGTCACCCGCCTGTCAGTTGTTGCTCCGGAGCAGAGGTAAGGAGTCAGAGAGAGAGATGTCCAAATCGAAGTCCGGAGGAAAATATTTCAGCAGGAAATACTGCCAAATAAATAAGAAGAGAGTTCCTCAGGAGTCAACTTGATTATAGAAGTAGTTCTAATCCTAGAAGGAGTAGAAAGGCTAGTAACCAGGTGAGATCCTTAATACCAAGCAAAGGTATTAGGAAAAGGCGTTCCTTATAAAGGATAAGTGAATTGAAAAGGAGGCCAAAAAGATTAACCCTATACAGAGAGGAAGGTTGTTACACTACCTTAGGTAAGAACCCAGGTTTAGTACGCAGAACTACCTTGTCTGAATGAAAAATCAGATAAGGAGAATCACAATGTAAGGCAGATAACTCAGAGACTCTTCGAGCCGAGGAAATAGCCATTAAAAACAGAACTTTCCAAGATAACAGCTTGATATCAATGGAATGAAGGGGTTCAAACGGAACACCTTGCAGAACGTTAAGAACTAAGTTTAAGCTCCACGGCGGAGCAACAGTCTTAAACACAGGCTTAATCCTAGCCAAAGCCTGACAAAAAGCCTGAACGTCTGGAACTTCTGCCAGACGTTTGTGTAAAAGGATAGACAGAGCTGAAATCTGTCCCTTTAACAAACTAGCAGATAAACCCTTTTCTAAACCTTCTTGTAGAAAAGACAATATCCTAGGAATCCTAACCTTACTCCATGAGTAACTCTTGGATTCGCACCAATATAAGTATTTACGCCATATTTTATGGTAAATTTTCCTGGTAACAGGTTTCCTAGCCTGTATTAAGGTATCAATCACTGACTCCGAGAATCCCCGCTTTGATAGAATCAAGCGTTCAATCTCCATGCAGTCAGCCTCAGAGAAATTAGATTTGGATGTTTTTGTTTTTTTTTAAATTTTTTATTTTGTGCCAACAATGCCACAAATATAATCATGGAACAGTCAAAACAGATTTATATAACAGTTACAAGAAATAAAGAAATTAACGTTGCAATGAGTGTGTCCAATCATCCTTATTTGTAAATACAGAATTCGTAAGAATGGGACTATCCACCATATATCATTTATCATTTCCATTATTTATGAAACACTGTTGGATTTTTTTAACTTAGTATTTGAGAAAAAGAAAATAAGACAACAGGAAAAAGAGAAAAGGAAGAAAAGGAAAAAGAGAAAAAAGAGAAGGAAAGAAAAGAGAAAAAAAAAAAAAAAAAAAAAAAAAAAAGAAAGGAGAAAAGAAAAACCCTCTCCCCCACCCGCACCCACTACCAGGCGCCCAATTGTACTATTTCAGAGTTTTGAAATGGAGTTATCATATAATCCACTTCTGCTGGAGAAAAACTTTTAATGAATTTGGACCATTTGCTAAAAAAGGCTATAATTTCTTGCTCTGAGTTCAGATCTGTGGCCAATTGTTCGATCCGATATTGTTTTTTAAGGTAATTCTTTACTTCATTCGTCGTGGGTGTAAATCTAGTTTTCCATTTTTTAAAAATCAAGTTCCTTGCGGCTAAGATTACTAGGTTCACTAATTTGGCGTCTCTGAAGTCTTCCTCATTTTTTGACAGAAAAATTATAGTTAGTAGATTGAATTTAAACAAATCGGTTTTCACCTTCTTTAATAGCCAAAATTCTAATCTGTACCAAAATTGTTTGATTCTAGGACATAACCATACCATATGTAATAAGTCTGCGGCTAGCATACTACATTTTGGACATATATTGAATTCCTTATTGTTCCATCTATGGGCTTTGTCTGGTGTGTAATATGTTTGATATAGGACCTTTAGATGGGACTCTCTCCAAGTTTCAGAAATAGTGGAATTATGAAGGAGTGTCAAGGATCTCATAATATGTACTTCCTTATCTATGTTCATAGATAATTGGTCTGACCATTTCTGAGCTAGTTTCTCTACATTGTAACCACCTTCCTTCGAGTTAAGATAAGTATACCATGGGGAAATCGAACATTGACCCGCCTTGATCAAGGTTGGCCATGCTTCGAGTTTCCCCCAGGTCCATTTCCAATTGAATTGGGCTCGTAGCTGGCTAGTGTAATGTCTAGCTTGCAGGTAGGTAAAGAAGTCTTGGTTATCAAGATTGAATTCCAGTTTCAGCTCGTGGAAGGTTTTAATAATTCCTGAGTCTAAGTGGTAGAGCTGTCTGGTGCATTTAAGCCCCTGTTCCTGCCATCTCTTCAAATGAGGAGCTTGGGAGCCCTCTTGAAATTCTGGGTTCCCTAGGAAGGTTTGGTATCTGGGAATATTCGTGTTTATACCCATTAATGCTCCAATCTTTTTCCATGCCTGTGTTATTGTATAAATGGTTTTATGAGTCTTCACCTGTTTGGGGAAAAGATGAGCCGGAGTATGAAGTAATGATATTGGCTTCAGGGGGTAGATTATACTGTTCTCTAATCTATTGTCCGTAAAGTAGTCGGCTTCTGCTATCCAGTCTGCCGCAATTCGGCCTAGAAAGACTAAATTGTAAAGATATAAGTTAGGAAGGGCTAGTCCCGCGAATTGTTTTGCTAGATATAATCTCTGCAGCGAGATTCTAGGTTTCCTTGTCTGCCATATAAATTTGCGGAGCGCCTGATTGAACTTCTTGATATCTTGTGCTTTTATGAACAATGGGAGATTCTGCAAAATGTATGTTATCTTTGGTAGGATTACCATTTTATATAGAGCGGTACGCCCGGCAAGGGAGAGAGGCAATTTCTGCCAGTCTCTCATTAGTGAGATTGCATTTGTAATCGTTGGGGTTATATTTAAAGTGTACCACTCTCGGGGATTGGATGAGACTATAATCCCTAGGTATCTGAATGAGTCCACGACAGTTTTAAATGGATTGTTTATTTGAGAGGTGTCGGTCTTTCTTAGCCAGAGCAGTTCTGTTTTTTGTTTATTCATTCTGTACCCTGCAAAACATCCGAAATGTTCAATTATGTTGAGTACTATAGGAATATTCTTAGCGGTGTTAGAAACATATACTAACAGATCGTCCGCGTATAAAGCCACTTTCAGTTCTTTATTGTGAATTTTGATTCCTTCAACATGTTTTCTGATTTTTATGGCTAGAGGTTCAATCGCCAAATCAAACAGAAGTGGCGAAAGCGGGCATCCCTGTCTCGTGCCTTGCCCTAGTCGAATGCTCTTAGATTCCTGTCCATGAATTACTATTATAGATGATGCTTGGGAGCAAAGATTATTTGCTAAATTTAAGAATTTCTCTTGAAATCCATATTGTTTCAGAGTATTTAAAATATGGTCATGGCTAACTCGGTCAAATGCTTTCTCAGCATCGATTGCTATTACCGCTGCGTCCTGATTCTGATCAGGCTTGCCTTCACTATTTTTAAAATAATCAATAGATAGGAGCAATTGTCTAATTTTAGATGAAGAGCTTCTTTTAAGGAGAAAACCTACTTGATCATTATGGATCACCTCAGATAAACCTTTTTGCATTCTTTTGGCCAGAATTGAAGCAAAGATCTTATAGTCCGTGTTCAACAGTGCGATGGGTCTATAAGATTCTCTGCATTGTGGATCCTTCCCTACTTTGGGTATGAGAATCGTATGTGATACTAGGAAACTGGGAGGTATTTGATTATTCTGTTGAAAGAGGTGGTTGTAAAGAATAGTTAAATGAGGAGCGATTACTTTATCCAGGCTTTTATAGAACTCGTTAGGCAAAGCGTCAGGACCTGGTGCTTTTTCGCCTTTCAGAGCTTGAATTGCCTGCATTACCTCTAGTTCTGATATTGGGGCGTTCAGTATCAAATTAAAGTCAGGTGAGATTTTTGTAATATTAATGTCTTCCCAGAAACTGTCCCTTTTATTTATATTGACTGAGTCAGCCGTATATATTGAGTTGTAATATTGAAAAAATGATTCAGTTATTTCTTCTGGGGAAGTAAGTAGTTTGCCGTTAATTTGTATTGCTTCAATTGTTTTCGAAGATTTCGAATTTTTTACTAATTTCGCCAGCATTTTACCTGATTTATTACCGAATTTGTAAAGATTTGATTGGTATCTTAAGTTTGCTTGTGTAGCTTTCAAGATTAAAAAAGTATCTCTCTCCTCTTTGGCCTTAATGTACCTCTTCCAGTTCTCCTCTGAAGGGGAGTTCAAATATCTATTGTAGGCGTTAGTTACCGTAGCAATTATTTGTGTCTCTCTCAGGCGAGTTTCCCTTCTGACATTCGCTGTGTATGCAATTATGTCCCCCCTTAGTACCGCTTTTGCTGCTTCCCACAGAGTTACTGGGCTGGAGACTGAATTTTTATTATTCTGAAAATAGTCTTCCCATTTTCTTTTAAGCCACTCTCTAAACTTTGCATTTTTAATCAAGTGCTTGGGAAAAAAGAAGCTTTGTTTTTTAGCGGAAATATTTTTATCTGGAATATTTAATGTAATTGGTGCGTGATCGGAGATCAAAATGTCTGTAATTTGTGATTTAACCCCTTTTTGATATAAACTATCGTTGATTAACATAAGGTCAATTCTAGATAGCGATTTGGTTGTTTTAGAGTAACATGTATACTTTTTGCTGTCAGGGTTTTGTGCCCTCCAGACATCTCTGACTGCTATGTTCCGCATAAATGATTTAAGTATTTTACTTTCCAGTTTGTCTTTCTTATTTATTCTCTGTGCTATTCCAAATCTTAATCTGTCTAGGGGTGCTCGAGGGGACATATTAAAGTCCCCTGCGATGACTATATGCCCTTCCGCCATTTCCAAGATTTTTGATTGGAGAGAGTCCCAAAACCCATATTCAATTATGTTAGGTGCATACAAATTGCAAAAAGTGTATACTAAGTTTGATATCTTTAATTTTAATATTATAAATCTACTGAGCGGATCGATCCATGTGTCTAATTTTTCATAATTTAATTTCTTCCCTAAGAGAATAGCCACTCCCTTTTTCCTTTTGATTGAGGGAGCAAAGATACATTCAGCCACCCAGGAAGATTTTAGTTTTGACGATTCTTCGGTGTTGAGGTGTGTTTCTTGAATTAGAGCTATATGTGTATTTATTTTCTGTAAGTGTGCCAGTATTGTTTTTCGCTTAATTGGTGAGACAATCCCACCTATGTTCCACGAGGTAATTTTAATGTCTTTATTCATAGCTTGAATTTTGTTCTCTTTGTGTGAGAGTTAATTTTATGTAGTGGAAAACGGGCGCCGGAGGGGGGGGGGGAGGGAAAAGAGGGAGAGAAAAAAGAGAGAGAGAAGGGAAAGAAAAGAAAAAAAAAAAAAAAAAAAAAAAAGAGAAGAGGAGAGGAGAAAATAAAAATATCCCTAACGGCAACATAATAACATGGAATCATTGGTTCCTACTAGATATCTATCTTTTATGAGTTTATCCATTGGCCCCATGTTCATTTATCTTTTTCTCAGCTTCCTCTGCTGAGTCAAAAAAAAGTGTTTGATCTTCTAATGTGAGTTTAAGTCTGGCTGGGAATATGACAGTCGCTTGCCATCCCAATTTCAACATTTTGCCACAGACCGAGGAGAGCTCCCTCCTCTTTAGGGAAGTTTCTATGGAGAAATCCTGAAAAAGCAGAATTTTATTTTCATTATAAAAAATAGGTTGATTTTTGCGATAGAATTGCAGAAACGTCACTTTGTCTTGAAAATTCAGGAACTTTGCGATAACTGGTCTCGGTCTGATTAAATTGGTTGAGGTGTCAGGAGCTCTCCCCAGTCTGTGAACCCTTTCGATCACAATGGGTGTTTGTGTTGGGGGCATTTTTAACAATTGGGGAAGGACTTGTGTCATCACCTGCATAAGCTCGTCCTGTTTAAATGACTCTGGGAGGCCTATTATCCTGAGGTTATTCCTCCTTGCTCTATTTTCTAAGTCTTCAATTTTAGCCTGAAGTTTCAAGATCTTAAGTTGATTGACTTCAGTTTTTGCAAAATATGTATTTGTTGTGTCTTCTATATCTGAAATTCTCTGCTCTGCCTCTTGGATTCTTTTTGAGAATTGTCTAACCTCTAGGGTCAGAAGCGAGATATCCTGTCTGATTTCATTTTTTAATGAGTCAAATTTTGGGGCAATGGCTTCTAATATATTGGCTACAAGGTTTTGTGTTTCATATGAGGTCAAAGTGTTTTGCAGTTTTGTGGGAGTTACTTCTACAAGAGGCTCTACTTGTGTTCCTGTAGGGTTTTTATTTCTGCGGTCCTTGTTTTTGGCAGTCATGCCTGGATTGGATTTGCCCGTGAGTGATGGTGAAGTAATAAATTTATCCATAAACAAGGAAGCACACCCCAATATGGATTAAATGTGAAACGTGCTTTGTGACACTCGAAAGTGCTAAAGAATTAAGTGAGTTTATTTTGGTGCCAAAAAAGGGGAGAGAAAAAAAAAAAAAAAAAAAAAAAAGAGGAGTGAAGGAGGGGGAGGGAAGTGAAGGTGCGGGGGGGGAGTGACGTGGGAAAAATGGAAAAAGGTGACAAGAAAAAGTTAGTCACGTGCCTTTCGTTAGTGTTGCCTGATCTGTGACGACTGTGAGATACAATATAGTGAATTACAGCTATAGGCTGATTAAGGTGAGGACCCTCAGTATTTAAACCCCAATCTAGACACGTGCTTATTGTGCCCGATTTCTGAACGTCAAGGACACAGATGTTTACAAGCACTATAGCCTTAGAACTATTTTTAAACTTAAGTTCCCTTTGTGTTGTCTTTTCAGTTAGAGGATGTGCACTACCTCTATACTCAGTGGTTTAATCTGTCTGTTCCTCTCTTGAGGTATTCCCTAGCCTACCTCCTATCCCAAGCGGGGTGGGAGAAATCAATTACACCCTTATCTAAATGATAACTGAGTAGGGGTTTACCCAACATTTTCTATAATCGTCTAGACATAGGCATTATTTGGTGTGTCACACTAAAACCAATGTTAGGTCTTGATATACAAGACTTATTTTATTACTCAAGTTTTTAAGGTACGTGGGGAGTATGTTAAATAAGTTTTTATCTTCCTGAAGATTACTCCATCTGAATCTTCCCCTGCTTAGCCATAAAAAACCAATAGATCTATTGCGTACCTTTACCTCTACCCAAGGTTTTCTTTTTCCTTCTCCTCCTCCCCCCTCTTCCCTTCCTCCTTCCTTCCCCTTCTTTTTCCTTTCCCTTGAGTTTGTACACAATAATCAGGGTAGTATGTATATCAAGTTACTATAGTGACCACTTTCCCTCTTGCAGCTATTACCACATGTAAAAAGCTAATGGCAAACCAAGTTCTTAGTAGCTTAAGTTTTAGAACAACAAGTTATTTTTCATAGAAGTGACAATAAGTAATGGTTATGAATTGTATAAAGCCTATTCCAGTGCCCTGTGCTCTAGACCCAGACAAGATAAATTATTTCGTTTGATTAAAAGTGCTATGTGGATACCAAGCACCAAGCTTAACTAGTTTCCTAGAACCAGCAATTTTTCTACTTTCAGTGCGTTTTATGACATTGTGCATAGATGTAAATACAAGTAATAACAATCAGATATGCTTATCACATCTAGTCGACTTAGAATAACATTCAAGAGTCTGTGTTTTAGGGTTTCAATCCTTAACACCAATGAGTAAACTTTCTGGTGTTTGCAATAAAGCCAGTCAGAGATTGAGTCATGCATCCGTTTTCAGGCAGCCAAAGGAGGTTTGAAACAATTTGCCATACAACTATAGATGCCTTACAACACCACGGGGGGAGAAAAGAAGACAAACGTCTCTGAGGATGATAATCAGCATATAATAATGCTACAAAGCCTGTGATTTTATCTTATTTTCTTCTTTTCTTACTGCGCCTCCTTTCTTTCCTTATCCTCTCCCCCTCTCCTCCTCCTCTGCTGTTGGGGGGCGCAGCTAAGCCTACCGTACACTTCTTTTTGGGGAGTAAATTATATGTCCTTTTGTGAAGGTGGCCGATTTATACACCCATACATTCAGTTTCTTTAAGCCCCGTTTTTCATACTCCACTTTTTATGTGTCAGCACCCTCTCGCTTGTACTCCACCATAAACACTTTCTATAGTAGCAGTCTAACCAAGAGTTTCAGTGCAAGGAAAAGTTTGTTAACTTACCCCCTCTCTCACGCCGCCCGCTTGAAGCATGTGTGATGGTTCTTTTTTCGAGTGTGCCTTAGCCCGCAGTGCAGCAACACGGATTCTTTTTCTTTATCCAGGTGTCACACTCCTCCAATAGCCTCACCTCTTCTCGCACAGCAACAGTGGGAGAGGAGGGATAAAAAATCCGGAGGGGTCTCTCACAGTGGCGAGATCGGTTCTGGGTATTGCCCCTCCAAACCCTGCAAAGCCCGGCTCGCTCTCACCACCTCCCACGCAGCACCGGTGGGGGAGGGGGAAGCGACCGCCGCGGGCCGATGACGTTCCCGATGCTGCGATGTGCACTGCTGGGATCCTTTGCCGGTGCGTTGTTTTGTCCTCAGCGGGGTAAGGTCAGTTGGCGCGGCGGAAATGAGGAGAGGGAAGGGTAAGTCCCGAGTCTCAGGATACTTGCAGCCCCGCACCAATGCTGGCCGGGGGAACACTTGCTCTTGGTTTTATGAGGGTAAGTCCCAGTGGCTCTTAGCCACTCTGTTCCGGTCAGGGATGTCTTTGCTTGGGTGTCTAATTACTCAGACAATGGGATGGAGTTCCACTGTCCTTGGATCCGGTGATGCTGACTTTTTCTATCCGTTGCACAGCCTCCTTTGTGGGTTAAGGCGCAGGATTCTCCCCGCCACGAGCTGAAGGGCTGGAGAGCAGAGCTCAGGTGCTTGCACTTAGCTCCTCCTCCACCAGATCCACAGAGCATGCCAGAGCATGCCTAGATTTGGATGTTTGAAAGGACCCTGAATCAGAAGGTCCTGTCTCAGAGGCAGAGACCATGGTGGACAGGACGACATGTCCACTAGATCTGCATACCAGGTCCTGCGTGGCCACGCAGGCGCTATTAGAATCATTGATGCTCTCTCCTGTTTGATCCTGGCAATCAATCGAGGAAGCATCGGGAAGGGTGGAAACACATAAGCCATGTTGAAGACCCAAGGTGCTGTCAGAGCATCTATCAGTACCGCTCCCGGGTCCCTGGACCTGGATCCGTAACAAGGAAGCTTGGCGTTCTGGCGAGACGCCATGAGATCCAGATCTGGTTTGCCCCAATGATGAAGCAGTTGGGCAAACACCTCCGGATGAAGTTCCCACTCCCCCGGATGAAAGGTCTGGCGACTTAGAAAATCCGCCTCCCAGTTCTCCACGCCTGGGATGTGGATCGCTGACAGGTGGCAAGAGTGAGACTCTTCCCAGCGAATTATCTTTGAGACTTCCATCATCGCTAGGGAACTCCTTGTTCCTCCTTGATGGTTGATGTAAGCCACAGTCGTGATGTTGTCCGACTGAAACCTGATGAACCTCAGAGTTGCTAACTGAGGCCAAGCCAGAAGAGCATTGAAAATTGCTCTTAATTCCAGAATGTTTATTGGAAGGAGTCTCTCCTCCTGAGTCCATGATCCCTGAGCCTTCAGGGAATTCCAGACTGCACCCAACCTAGAAGGCTGGCGTCTGTTGTTACAATCGTCCAATCTGGCCTGTGGAAGGGCATCCCCTTGGACAGATGTGGCCGAGAAAGCCACCATAGAAGAGAATCTCTGGTCTCTTGATCCAGATTTAGGGGACAAATCTGAGTAATCCCCATTCCACTGACTTAGCATGCACAATTGCAGCGGTCTGAGATGCAGGCGCGCAAAAGGTACTATTTCCATTGCCGCTACCATTAAGCCGATTACCTCCATGCACTGAGCCACTGACGGGTGTTGAATGGAATGAAGGACACGGCAAGCATTTAGAAGTTTTGATAACCTGTCCTCCGTCAGGTAAATTTTCATTTCTACAGAATCTATAAGAGTCCCTAAGAAGGGAACTCTTGTGAGTGGCAATAGAGAACTCTTTTCTACGTTCACCTTCCACCCATGCGACCTTAGAAATGCCAGAACTAACTCTGTATGAGACTTGGCAGTTTGGAAACTTGACGCTTGTATCAGAATGTCGTCTAGGTACGGAGCTACCGCTATGCCTTGCGGTCTTAGTACCGCCAGAAGAGAGCCCAGAACCTTTGTAAAGATTCTTGGAGCCGTAGCTAACCCGAAGGGAAGAGCTACAAACTGGTAATGCCTGTTTAGGAAGGCAAATCTTAGATACAGGTAATGATCCTTGTGAATCGGTATGTGAAGGTAGGCATCCTTTAAATCCACTGTGGTCATGTACTGACCCTCTTGGATCATGGTTAAGATGGTTCGAATAGTTTCCATTTTGAACGATGGAACTCTTAGGAATTTGTTTAGGATCTTTAAGTCCAAGATTGGTCTGAAAGTTCCCTCTTTATTGGGAACCACAAACAGATTTGAATAGAATCCTTGTCCGTGTTCCGACCGCGGAACTGGGTGGATCACTCCCATTAGTAAGAGGTCTTGTACACAGCGTAGAAACGCCTCTTTCTTTATCTGGTTTGCTGATAACCTTGAAAGATGAAATCTCCCTTGTGGAGGAGAAGCTTTGAAGTCCAGAAGATATCCCTGAGATATGATCTCCAACGCCCAGGGATCCTGGACATCTCTTGCCCAAGCCTGGGCGAAGAGAGAAAGTCTGCCCCCCACTAGATCCGTTTCCGGATCGGGGGCCCTCACTTCATGCTGTCTTAGAGGCAGCAGCAGGTTTTCTTGCCTGCTTGCCCTTGTTCCAGGACTGGTTAGGTTTCCAGCCCTGTCTGTAGCGAGCAACAGTTCCTTCCTGTCTTGGAGCGGAGGAAGTTGATGCTGCTCCTGCCTTGAAGTTACGAAAGGCACGAAAATTAGACTGTTTAGCCCTTGGTTTGGCCCTGTCTTGAGGCAGGGCATGGCCCTTACCTCCAGTAATGTCAGCGATAATTTCTTTCAAACCAGGCCCGAATAATGTCTGCCCTTTGAAAGGAATATTAAGCAATTTAGATTTAGAAGTCACATCAGCTGACCAGGATTTAAGCCACAGCGCTCTACGCGCTTGAATGGCGAATCCGGAGTTCTTAGCCGTAAGTTTGGTTAAGTGTACTACGGCATCAGAAATAAATGAATTAGCTAGCTTAAGGGCTTTAAGCTTGTTCAAAATCTCATCCAATGGAGCTGTGCTAAGGGTCTCTTCCAGAGACTCAAACCAGAATGCCGCCGCAGCAGTGACAGGCGCAATGCATGCAAGGGGTTGTAATATAAAACCTTGTTGAACAAACATTTTCTTAAGGTAACCCTCTAACTTTTTATCCATTGGATCTGAAAAAGCACAGCTATCCTCCACCGGGATAGTGGTGCGCTTAGCCAGAGTAGAAACTGCTCCCTCCACCTTAGGGACCGTCTGCCATAAGTCCCGTGTGGTGGCGTCTATTGGAAACATTTTTCTAAATATAGGAGGGGGTGAAAAAGGCACACCGGGTCTATCCCACTCCTTGTTAACAATTTCTGTAAGCCTTTTAGGTATAGGAAAAACGTCAGTACACGCCGGTACCGCAAAATATTTATCCAGCCTACATACTTTCTCTGGAATTGCAACCGTGTTACAATCATTAAGAGCCGCTAAAACCTCCCCTAGTAATACACGGAGGTTCTCAAGCTTAAATTTAAAATTTGAAATGTCTGAATCCAGTTTACTTGGATCAGATCCGTCACCCACAGAATGAAGCTCTCCGTCCTCATGTTCTGCAAATTGTGACGCAGTATCAGACATGGCTCTATTATTATCAGCGCACTCTGTTCTTATTCCAGAGTGATCTCGTTTACCTCTAAATTCTGGCAATTTAGATAGTACTTCAGTCATAACATTAGCCATGTCTTGCAAAGTGATTTGTATGGGCCGCCCTGATGTACTTGGCGCCACAATATCACGCACCTCCTGAGCGGGAGGCGAAGGTACTGACACGTGAGGAGAGTTAGTCGGCATAACTTCCCCCTCGTTGTCTGGTGATATATTTTTCACATATAAAGCTTGACTTTTATTCAAAGTAACATCTATACATTGAGTGCACAAATTTCTATTGGGCTCCACATTGGCCTTTAAACATATTGAACAAACAGCTTCATCTGTGTCAGACATGTTTAAACAGACTAGCAATAACACTAGCAAGCTTGGAAAAAAACTTTTAAATAAATTTACAAGCTATATAAAAAACGCTACTGCGCCTTTAAGAAACATAAAAATGTGACACAGTTGAATTAACGATGAACCAAATATGTTAAAACAACCAAATTTTAACGGAAAATGTATAAAGTTAGCAGAGAATTGCACCCACAAGCAAAAGGATGATTAACCCCTTAATACCCAAAACGGATAACAGTTGAAATAATAAACGTTTTTTATCACAGTCAAACACACTGTCACAGATCTGCTGTGACTGATTACCTCCCTCAAAACTAGTTTTGGAGACCCCTGGGCTCTGTAGAGACGTCCTGGATCATGGAGGAAGAAATAGGAAGACTGTGACTAAATTTTTACTGCGCAATAAAGCGCTAAAATAGGCCCCTCCCACTCATATTACAACAGTGGGGAAGCTCAGTAAACTGTTTTTATTCAGAAACAAACGACAGCCATGTGGTAAAAATCATGCCCATAAAGTTTTATCACCAAGTACCTCAGAAAAAACGATTAACATGCCAGTAAACGTTTTAAAAATGAAAATTATGAAGTGTTATTAATAAGCCTGCTGCTAGTCTCTTTCACTGCAGTGCAGGCTCAAATATTACTTTAATATAGACAGTATTTTCTTAGTGAAATTCCATTCCCCAGAAATACCTCAGAGTATACATACATACATATCAGCCTGATACCAGTCGCTACTACTGCATTTAAGGCTGCACTTACATTACATCGGTATTAGCAGTATTTTCTCAGTCAATTCCATTCCTTAGAAAATAATTTACTGCACATACCTCCTTGCAGGTGGGCCCTGCATGCTATCCCCTGTTCTGAAGTTACCTCACTCCTCAGAATGGCCGAGAACAGCAAGTGGATCTTAGTTACGACCGCTAAGATCATGGACAAAACTCAGGTAGATTCTTCTTCTAATGCTGCCTGAGAAGAAACAACACACTCCGGTGCCGTTTAAAATAACAAACTTTTGATTGAAGAAATAAAAACTAAGTTTAACACACCACAGTCCTCTCACACGTCCTATCTATTAGTTAGGTGCAAGAGAATGACTGGGTATGACGTAGAGGGGAGGAGCTATATAGCAGCTCTGCTTGGGTGATCCTCTTGCACTTCCTGTTAGGGAGGAGATATAATCCCATAAGTAATGGATGACCCGTGGACTGACTACACTTAACAGGAGAAATTAGATTTCTTCTTCAATAGAGGCCAAGCCTGAAGGGCTCTGAAGAGAGCACGGAGTTCAAAAATATTGATTGGTGATCTCGCCTCCCGAGGATTCCAAACTTTGTGTGCTGTCAGAGACCCCCAAACAGCTCCCCAACCTTTAAGACTTGCATCTGTGGTGATCACATACTAGGTAGGACAAGCAAGGGAAACCCCCAACGGATGAAGTGGTGATTTAACCATCAAGTCACAGAAAGGTGTTTATTGGGATCTAAGAATATTAGTTGTGATATTTGGAGTATAACTCTTGCACCACTGGCGTATCATATAAAGTTGGAGAGGTCTCATGTGAAAACAAGCAAAGGGGATCGCCTAGAACTTCCACACATATAGCCACTGAAGGGAATGAAAGAGACTGAAGGTTTAGAAAACCTGAAACCAGTTTTAGACGCCTCTTTTCCGTTAAGGAAAGAGTCATGGACACTGAGTTTATCAGGAAATCTAAAAAGGTTACTTTTATTAGAGGTATCAAGGAACTCTTTGGAAAATTGATCCTCCAACCATGTTTGTTTTCGAAGAAACGACAACAGATGATTCATGTGAGATTCTGCTAAATAAAAAGGATTGAGTTAGCACCAAGATATCGTCCAAATAAGGAAACACTGCAATACCCTGAGCTCTCATTACAGATAGAAGGGCACCAAGAACCTTTGAAAATATTGTTGGAGCTGTAGCTAGGCCAAAGGGAAGAGCCATGAATTGGTAATACTTTCCAGAAAAGAGAATCTCAGAAACTGATAATTTTCTGGGTGAAAAGGGATGTGAATATAAGAAGCCTGTAAATCTATTGTGGAAATAAAGTGATCTTGCAGAACAAAAGGCAGAATAGTCCAAATAGTTTCCATTTTAAAAGTTTGAGTTCTTATAAATTTGTTTAGCGTTTTCAGATCTAAAATTTATTTTCGTGATATCAAATACTTGTTGGAACATTCAGGGTCAGAAGATAACTGCTGAGCAAGACTAGATAACCAGAAAGTAGCATCAGCAGCTACGTCAGCAATAGACATGGCTGGTCTAAGAATATAGCCAGTGAGTAAATATGCCCTTCATAGATAAGATTCAAGTTTTCTATCTAAAGGGTCTTTAAAGGAAGTACTGTCTTCCAAAGGAATAGTAGTACATTTAGCTAGAGTAGAAATGGCCCCATCAACTTTGGGGACTGTTTCCCATAGCTCTAAATTAGCAGTAGGTAGAGGATATAGTTTTTTTAAAACCTTGAAAAAGGGCTAAAATCGTTTTTTAGCACCTATAACCATTTTTTAGCCATCATAACAGAGAAAACGTCAGGTACAGGAAAAATCTCAGGGAGATTAACAGTTTTGTACACTGAATATAAACGAATACAGGGTCTATCATCAGAAGGTTTTGTTTCCTCAATACCTAAAGTAACAAAGGCTTCTTTTAAAAGAGAACGAATGTGCTCTATTTTAAACAAAAAAGCAGAATTAGCAGGTTCTATATCTGATGAGGAATCCTCAGAATCAAAAAGAATTCACATCATTAGAGGATACTTCAGTATTTTGTTGATCAGTGCATATATTACCAGTAGAAGGTAATACCAGCACTGACCTCTTACATTTATTTGAAGACAGTAGTGCAGTCAGGGCCTTCTCAATGGCAGTAGCAATAAACTTTTTCATTGTTGGGGGTACGTCATCTGCATCCATCTGTATGGGAGAAACAGTTGGTGCATTTGTACACATAGAAACATCATTAGATTGATTGGTATGCAATAAAAATTCTAAACATGAGTCCCATAAATGAGCTGAAGAAGCTACTTCAGTTGTTTTAAAATAAACACACTTGGCTTTGGTAGAAAGGAGATCAGCCAGCTCAGTTTCTATGGTAACTTCAAGGGCTGCTCTATTATGGCAAAAAAAATGAAAATATGCAATAAAGTATTAATAAAATGCCCATAGAATTATCTTGGAAACCTCCATCATTGCCAGGGGACTCCTTGTTCCCCCCCTGATGGTTGATATAGGCTACAGTCGTGATATTGTCCGACTGAAATCTGATGAACTTGGCCGCAGCTAGTTGAGGCCAAGCCTGAAGAGCATTGAATATCGCTCTTAGTTCCAGAATGTTTATCGGAAGGAGGGCTTCCTCCTGAGTCCACGAACCCTGAGCCTTCAGGGAGTTCAGGACTGCGCCCCAGCCCAGAAGGCTGGCATCTGTCGTCACTATAGTCCACTCTGGCCTGCGGAAACTCATTCCCCTGGACAGATGGACCCGAGATAACCACCAGAGAAGAGAATCCCTGGTCTCTTGATCCAGATTTAACAGAGGAGACAAATCTGAATAGTCCCCATTCCACTGGTTGAGCATGCAAAGTTGCAGAGGTCTGAGATGTAAGCGGGCAAATTGAACTATGTCCATTGCGGCTACCATTAGGCAGATCATTTCCATACACTGAGCCACTGACGGCCGAGAAGTGGAATGAAAAGCCCGGCAGGAAGTTAGAAGCTTTGATAACCTGACTTCTGTCAGAAAAATTTTAATTTCTAGTGAATCTATCAGAGTTCCTAGGAAGGAAACTCTTGTGAGAGGAGAGAGAGAACTCTTTTCTATGTTCACTTTCCACCCGTGAGATCTCAGAAAGGCCAGAACAATGTCTGTATCGGACTTGGCTATTTGAAAAGTCGACGCCTGAATCAGAATGTCGTCTAGGTAAGGGGCTACCGCTATGCCCCGTGGCCTTAGAACCGCCTGAAGGGACCCTAGAACCTTTGTAAAGATTCTTGGAGCCGTGGCTAACCCGAAGGGAAGAGCCACAAACTGGTAATGCCTGTCTAGGAAGGCGAACCTGAGGAACTGATGATGGTCTCTGTGAATCGGAATGTGGAGATAAGCATCCTTTAAGTCCACGGTAGTCATATATTGACCCTCCTGGATCATAGGGAGGATGGTTCGGATTGTCTCCATCTTGAAGGATGGGACCCTGAGAAATTTGTTTAGGATCTTGAGATCCAAGATAGGTCTGAAACTTCCCTCTTTTTAGGGAACTATAAACAGGTTTGAATAGAAACCCAGCCCCTGCCCCTGTTCCTCTCTTGGAACTGAGTGGATCACTCCCATAACCAGTAGGTCTTGAACGCAACGTAAGAATGCCTCTCTCTTTATCTGGTTAACAGATAGTTGTGAGAGTTGAAATCTCCCCTTTGGAGATGAATTTCTGAATTCCAGAAGATATCCCTGGGAAACAATCTCTAGTGCCCAGGGATCCTGGACGTCTCTTGCCCAAGCCTGGGCGAAGAGAGAAAGTCTGCCTCCGACTGGATCCGGTCCCGGATCGGGGGCTACTCCTTCATGCTGTCTTAGAGGCAGCCGCAGGTTTCTTGGCCTGCTTCCCTTTGTTCCAAGCCTGGTTAGGTCTCCAGACTGGTTTGGACTGGGCGAAATTTCCCTCTTGTTTTGCATTAGAGGAAACTGAAGCTGCGCCACTCTTGAAGTTTCGAAAGGAACGAAAATTATTCGGTTTGGTCCTTAACTTATTGGACCTATCCTGAGGAAGGGCGTGACCTTTTCCTCCAGTAATATCAGAAATGATCTCCTTCAGACCAGGCCCGAATAGGGTCTGTCCCTTGAAAGGGATGTTAAGAAGCTTAGACTTTGAAGTAACGTCTGCTGACTAGGACTTAAGCCATAGTGCCCTACGCCCCAAAATGGCAAAACCTGAATTCTTAGCCGTTAGCTTGGTTAAATGAAAAACGGCGTCAGAAATAAAGGAATTAGCTAACTTAAGAGCTTTAATCCTGTCTAGAATATCGTCTAACGGGGTCTCCACCTGTAGAGACTCCTCAAGAGACTCCAACCAAAAGGCCGCTGCAGCAGTAACTGGGGCAATGCATGCAAGAGGCTGGAGAATAAAACCTTGATGTATAAAAATTTTCTTAAGGAGACCCTCCAATTTTTTATCCATAGGATCTAGGAAAGCACAACTGTCCTCGACGGGGATAGTTGTACGCTTAACTAGGGTAGAGACTGCTCCCTCCACCTTAGGGACCGTTTGCCACGAGTCCGTATGGCGGCATCTATGGGAAACATCTTTTTGAAAGCAGGAGGGGGAGAGAAAGGCACACCTATCAGGTACCAAAAAGAATTGCAGTAGGAAATACCGGAGTCCCTCAGGGGAAAGCCAAGGATGAATCCCCGTGACCACTGAGGTTAGTTACGGCTTAAGTCCCCTAGGGAAATGCTGTGCACATAACAGGGTATTCCTATGTGTCCAAGGTATTCCTATGTCCCTGTATCATTCAGGTCTGTGAAGTTTCTCTTCTGACTTCTTTGTGAATGATAATTCCCAGGGACTGATCTAAGCTCCCAAATTTAAATCTATGAGCAAGCAGCTGGAAACACCTCTAATCTCAACCAACTCTTACAAGAACAAAACTAAGAGATGGAAGTGGGGAGGGAATTAATGCTCTGATATGGGTTCTTGACCTCCTATTGACAGGAAATATATCCCATATTTTATCGAGGCCGGTGGACATAATCTTTTTTTGAAAGAAAACTGAAACTTTTTTCAAATAGTCTGCTCTGTATGAATCACAAAAGAAAAATTTGGGGTTTTCAATTCCTTTAAACACAGTAGATGCAAACAGTCTAAGTTAGGCTTGCTTAAAGGGACATAAAACACAACATTTTTCCTTCATGATTCAGACAGAGCATACATTTTAAACAACTTTCCAATTTACTTCTATTACCAATTTTGCTTCCTTTTCTTGTTGTTTAAAGTACCAGTAAACCTAAAAAATAATGTTATATATAACATTATATGAGTGCTAGCTGGAGCAGGAACGAGCTGCATTAAGTGTAATGGCGCGGTCGGGCCGGGTTGTTACTAGACAGCTGGCCAGATGCGCTCTGAGGGAAAACCAGACCCGCTCAGTAGAGCACAGAGGGCGGGTCAGAAAAACCCTGTTTGTTTAGAAAAGTTTACCGGATATATTAGGTTTTATAAAGCTAGCACTCATATAATGTTATATAATTCTGCACTATGTGTTATGCTTGCTTATTGGTGGCTAAATGTCAGCCACCAATAAGTGAGCGCTATCCATGGTGCTGGACCTAAAATGGGCTGGATGCTAAGATTTACATTCCTGCTTTTTTTTTTAAAAATTATAGCAAGAGAACGAAGAAAAATTGATAATAGGATTAAATTAGAAAGTTGTTTAAAATTGCATGCTCTTTTTGAATCATGAAAAAAAAATGTGTGTTTAGTTTTCCATTTAAAAGCACAGATTAGAGAAAAAAGAAAGAAAAAAATAGATGACCTTTAGAGAATAATGTCACACAATGTTTTTGTTTTTAATTATATGTTGTGGTTTTGGTTTTTCCTATTTAATGCATGTTTCTACACATCTCTCCCTCATAGATCACTAAAGCTGTTCACCAAAAAAATGCTTGCAAAAAATAAAATTTCACACTTAAAATTGAAAACATTTATATTTAAACCCCTTAATGACCACAATGTACCCTGTATGTCACTGGTCGTTAAGGGTTTTTTCAGGACATAATAGCACAAGTCTAACAAGAAAACACTATTAATGCCCTCCCTCCAGCAGGCTTTGTGGAATAGAGCAGTTTCAACGCTGGTGGCAAGACCGCGCTATAAAACAATCAAGTCCCAAAAAAAGGCCAGCGACATACAGGGTACGTCGCTGGTCCTTAAGGGGTTAAATATAAAACACCACAAAAATATTGCGTGTCAGAAGTTAGAAACCCTTAAAGTGAATGTAAAGTCACCACCACCCCGAGAACGCCACACTACTGTGCATAAAAAATAAGTTGAAGTTCAATTCATCATTTTTCTTTAACCACTATATTTACGCCAAAAAAATTACCTTTTTATCAGTTATATCGCACTACGATTCCTCCACCCGCCATTTTCGCTATTTGAGCGACAGGTTTAGATGTGCTCTTTTCCTAATCATCGATTCCCCCCCCCAAGGTGTTCAACACCCTTTTCAAAACATCAGATTTTTAATCCACATGCATTAAAACCTAAATTACGTCACAGAATTCTAATGCGCATGTGGGAAAGCTGTAATCTTCATCTATGCTTAGATGCGCGTTCACACATGCGCACTTGCCAGAAATCATACATATACCTAGATCGGCTATAGAAAGGTAAAGTAGCGATCGGAGAATCTCTCAAAAAAAAAAAAAAAAGTAAGATCTCGTCACCATAAAATGCTGTGATGAATTTACTAATATTTATATAACTGATCACCATAGCAATAGATTAACGCTATATTTGGTGGCCACCAATCACCTATACTAAAAACACATAAGGGGTTCTGAGTATAACCTTGGTACATTAGGTCTTTTTTATCATCAGCAACTGAACGGCAGAAATAAAAATAAGTTAGTCAGTGATAAATTTGTTCTAAAAGTAAATACCCAGTAAAGTGCAATAAAAATATTTTTAAAATTTTTTATTCATACTCACAAGCCCATTTCGTAGCGAGAAATAGACGTAGCACAGTAAAATACAGCTGCGCTCGATATATGAATAGTATTCATTCATTGAATACTATGTAGCTAATCTAAGAAATCGGCTGTAAACGTATGCGCAATTGAAGGTGTACACGGGAGCGCTCTTGAAGTATATGTATAAAGCAGGTGGGACCGGTCTATACGTCACACCAGGGAGAAGAAGGAAGTAATGGCTGGGAGGAGTTTGGGTTCGTAACAGAATTACATTTGTAAGATAAATATATAATTAATCGTTTAGTTTTCTTTTTAAAAAAAAAGTGGCGGTTTAACTAATATTTATAAAAGACAGTATTTGGAGGATTCGTAAACAGGAAAATTGACATTCACTTTAAGAAACTGTAAAATGTGTAGATAGATGAGAAGCAGAAGCGTATACAGTAAATTAATTACATTGTACTTTTTAGTAAAATTTAAGGAGGTTATAAATCTTATAATAAGTGAAATTTCAACCTTACCTCCTGTTCCAAGAACTTTTAGCAGTTCAAAATTTTCAATTCCAACTTTTTCTGCATGCCCAGTCAAATTTGCTACAAAAAATAAATAAAAAAAATATATATAAAAGGTTTTGCAAATTACTCAGGGTCAAGACAAATCAATGTATAATACTTAAAATATTTCATGCTTTCAGAATCAGTTATTAAAAAGTTGATAAAAAGTAGTTTAAAAGGGCCAATAAACCCACCAAACAATGTTCTATAATTCTGCATATATAATTCTGCACATAGTGCAGAATTATATTACATTAGCCTAGCGCCAGGTTTCTAAAGCAGAATATTGCAAAGATATTTACCTATGAAAATCTATTTTTCAGAATGTCGCTCCTGGCTCTACTGAGCGGGTCTGTTTTTTTACCTAAGCGCATCTGGCACGCCATCTAGTCACAGCTGTCCCGATCGCATCATTTAACTAAATGTAGCTCTCTCCCGCTATGGTCTGGTAGCGAGCTACATTTAGTTAAATGATGTGATCGGGCCGGTTGTGACTAGACAGCGTGCCCAATGCACTTAGGAAAAAAAACAGACCCCCCCCCCCTCAGTAGAGCCAGGAGCAGCGTTCTGAAAAATAGATTTTCGTAGGTAAATATCTTTGCAATACTCTGTTTTAGAAAGCTGGCGCTAGGCAAATGTTATATAATTCTGCACTGTGTGCAGAATTTTATAACATTTGGTGGGTTTACAGGCCCTTTAAATCAAAATGGTAAAATAGGCATCATAAAATAAAAAGTTATTTATCATTTAGCATATTTTATAATACTCAAAAACAGTTATCAGCAGGGATTGCAAAAGGTGGTTTTATACTTCTGATCAGCTGTGATTCAAATCCCTAAACAGCTATTGATCCCAACCTATCATCCTTAAATAAAAAAAAAGTGTTTAAATGTTTAATGCAACAGTATCCCCGAAAATGCCAGAATAGAAGGGAAAGAACTAATATACCACATGAGCGCACAAGAAGAAACACTCCAGGAGGTACTGCAACAACAACCACCATGTAAATTTGTAGACAATAAACCACAAAATTATCACCCAAATATAAGCAATTTCTATAACTTGGACCATACCCTGGGTAATACTTACCAGCGAGACCCCCTCTTCCAGAGGGGAGTCGACAGAACCAAGTTACCTAATAAATGTAGCTCAGAGACAACACCACTTTCTCCTCCTAGTGACGTCCAGCCAAAATAGGTGAACCAGGCAAAAGGGAGGAAGCCTGGTATTACCCAGGGTATGGGCCAAGATATAGAAATGGCTTATATTTGGGTGATATTTCTAGTTATCTTGGGCTCCTGGTAAAATGGAAACTTAATATTGTATGCCGTATGAAACACAAAAAGGTTTGCGTCTCATATCCCTTTAATAGCTCTGAATGGTAGAATGAGACCCCCAGAGGAATCGTGTCAAATAAAGAGAGTGAAGCCAGAGCAACACTTAATATTGTAAGCCCAAAGTTGGGAGAGTAGGCGAGGATAGAATGGGAAAAGGCCTAGTTCAGATGTTGACCCTGTTCTTCCCTCTAAATACTGTAAGTTTAGGGATTCAGAAAATTTGACAGCCTTGCTAAAATAAAGGAATCATGGGATTAAACATGGAGGTGTGCTCTCCCGAGGGCCATATGTAGAGCCATCCGTGAATGGCTTTGCATAATTTGGTAAATGGAGGGAGTACAAAATAGGGAATTTATATTGAGTTTATTAGATTAAAACTTAAAGTTTAAAGACATAGCCGAGATTTTATTTTAAAGCAATACAAAAGAAATGTCTTGTAATTTCAAGAGGATTACGGTCACTTTAAAAAGGGACATTTAACAAATGTTAGATAGAATGATGCATTCAAAGAAAAGATTAGTCTAAGAACTAATTGCAGATTTTTTTTTAAGTTTTATTAGCTGTTTAACCTTATTGTGTCAATATTTAAAGTTAAAAATGTGGAAGCTGCCATGTTGTAATTTAGGGTATGCTGTGGCTTATTAGGAACAGTTATAAATAGGTCACTAGAGTGTGCAGCCAATGGCTGTGTGGAACATAATGTTCTGTACTTCCATTTCTAACAGGAACTGAAATGCTCACAATTTCAGAATTGAATTACAGGAAAAGAAGACAAATAATTATATTGCAGACTTCTTTTTATATTACCATCTCAACGTGTTTAATGTACCTTTAAGCAGATACATAGCAGATTCACTGCTTCCAATATGGTTGCCCATGTTGCCAATCATTCTAAATCTATAGTTTTCTATGTAAGATACGTTAGAGTCAAAAGGTTATTCATCCTGAAATAAGGATTTGTTTTTAATTATGTAGCATGAAGTTTTATATTCATGTCTGCGACTTATATTTTTTGTAGCAAATTAATTCACAATGTGTTCCTGTAAGATTATTATTATCGATTATTTGAACACTGCAAAATTCTGTAGCACTGGGTACAATAGGTAGGGGTATAAATTATAAAGATACAAATACATAACATACTTAACAAAACTAGTACAGGAGGAGGAGGGGGGGGCTGCTCTGAAGAGCTTACAGTCTAGTCTACAGGGTGAGGGTGCAGACACAAGGTTTGGGGGAGCTTGTCACATGGATTGTAGTTGCAGCAGGGAGTCAAGATAGTTGAAGATTTATTTTGGTTAGAATGAAAAACAACAGATTGGAGATAGTCTGATGGAGGGGGGTAGGGTTCCAGAGGACAGGAGCAGCACGTGAGACGTCTTACAGATAAGAGAGGGATGTAGAAATAATAGGAGTGGAGAGAGACGTAGGTGAGAGGTTGATAAAAGAGGGTGAGCCAGGGAGTATTTGAAATTGAGTGGGTAAGTATAGTTGGGAGTGAGGCTGTTGAGTGCTTTATAGTCTAGTGCTGTTTTGTATTGTATTCAAAAGTGAGTGGAAAGACAGAATATTTTTTTGGTTACCAAATGCAGAGGCTGTAGGAATAAACATACTAAACAGAATACAACATTAATCCATTTAATAGTCTCCCTGTGGAGTGGAATTATACCACACACTTAGATTTACAATATTAAAAATATCAGCTCCACTTAAAGGGCCATAATACCCAAATGTTTAAACACTTGAAAGTGATGCAGCATAGCTGTAAAAAGCTGACTAGAAAATATCTCCTGAACATCTCTATGTAAAAAAGAAAGATATTTTACCTCAAAAGTTCCTCAGTAGCCACCTCCCATTGTAAAGGATTTCTAAGCAGCATTTTAGTGCGTTTGTCCTGGGACATCTGAAGGGATGATCATCGTGCACTCTCATATTATTTCACCAATCAGGTAAAGGAAGCTTACTATGAAATCTCATGAGAGTTAAGTCAAATCTCATGAGATCACAGTAAGAGTTCATGAACTCAGCACTGCTGATGCTGATTGGCTGCTGTTCATTTCTTCATTTTTGTAAATTTGTTTACCTGCAGCTGGGAGCAGCTGAGTATAACTTTTTACACAGAACTTACTCTGCTGAGCTGAGGAGATTGTGAGGTAAAATATCTTCCTTTTTTACATAGAGATGCTCAGGTGATATTTTCCTGTCAGCTTTTTACAGTTATACTGCATTAGTTTCAAGTGATTTAGCATATGAGTATTATGTCCCTTTAATTACTGCTGAAACTGCGTTTAGACTGATTTTTAGTTGGTCACTGATCTTCCTGTATCCTTTTTCATCTTTGTAAAGTTACAATCTAATTTTAATTCCTCTGGCAATTCTTTTCAATGTGGAACCATGATGAAGACTTATAAACAGATACAGCGAGGGCCGTCATCAGGGGTTGATATGGGTGACTCCTGTCAGGGGCCCAATGGGCCAGGGGGCCCCATGAAGCAAGAACAACTATTTTTTGTTTTTAATTTTGGCAGCCACCAGAGGGTACTACAGCAGAGTGCTATTGAATATGGGAAATGTTATAACAAGGATTAAAGCATTATCATTTGAGAGGATTTCTGAGTGTGCACTAAACCACTATGCACAATGTGAGACAGACTTGGCACTTCAGTTTGTACAGTCTGTGCCTGAGTCAGCAGGTCACTTTCATTTGCAGAGGAGGTAGGACTTACTTAGTAAATGTTTTTTATTTCTTTGTGAAATTTCAGATTGCAACTTCAGTGTGGTAGTAGTTGTATGGTGGGGTCAGGGGTCCATAAAACAGAATTTATGTTTACCTGATAAATTACTTTCTCCAACGGTGTGTCCGGTCCACGGCGTCATCCTTACTTGTGGGATATTCTCTTCCCCAACAGGAAATGGCAAAGAGCCCAGCAAAGCTGGTCACATGATCCCTCCTAGGCTCCGCCTACCCCAGTCATTCGACCGACGTTAAGGAGGAATATTTGCATAGGAGAAACCATATGTTACCGTGGTGACTGTAGTTAAAGAAAATAAATCATCAGACCTGATTAAAAAAACCAGGGCGGGCCGTGGACCGGACACACCGTTGGAGAAAGTAATTTATCAGGTAAACATAAATTCTGTTTTCTCCAACATAGGTGTGTCCGGTCCACGGCGTCATCCTTACTTGTGGGAACCAATACCAAAGCTTTAGGACACGGATGAAGGGAGGGAGCAAATCAGGTCACCTAAATGGAAGGCACCACGGCTTGCAAAACCTTTCTCCCAAAAATAGCCTCAGAAGAAGCAAAAGTATCAAATTTGTAAAATTTAGAAAAAGTGTGCAGTGAAGACCAAGTCGCTGCCTTACATATCTGATCAACAGAAGCCTCGTTCTTGAAGGCCCATGTGGAAGCCACAGCCCTAGTGGAGTGAGCTGTGATTCTTTCAGGAGGCTGCCGTCCGGCAGTCTCATAAGCCAATCGGATAATGCTTTTAATCCAGAAGGAGAGAGAGGTAGAAGTTGCTTTTTGACCTCTCCGTTTACCAGAGTAAACAACAAACAAAGACAAAGTTTGTCTGAAATCCTTAGTAGCTGCTAAGTAAAATTTGAGAGCACGAACTACATCCAAGTTGTGCAACAAACGTTCCTTCTTTGAAACTGGATTAGGACACAAAGAAGGCACAACTATCTCCTGGTTAATGTTTTTGGAAGAAAACCAGGTTTAGTATGCAAAACCACCTTATCTGCATGGAACACCAGATAAGGAGAAGAACACTGCAGAGCAGATAATTCTGAAACTCTTCTAGCAGAAGAAATTGCAACCAAAAACAAAACTTTCCAAGATAATAACTTAATATCAACGGAATGTAAGGGTTCAAACGGAACCCCCTGAAGAACTGAAAGAACTAGGTTGAGACTCCAAGGAGGAGTCCAAATTTTGTAAACAGGCTTGATTCTAACCAGAGCCTGAACAAAGGCTAGAACATCTGGCACAGCTGCCAGCTTTTTGTGAAGTAACACAGACAAGGCAGAAATCTGTCCCATCAAGGAACTTGCAGATAATCCTTTTTCCAATCCTTCTCGAAGGAAGGATAGACTCTTAGGAATCTTAACCTTGTCCCAAGGGAATCCTGCAGATTCACACCAACAGATATACCAAATTATGTGGTAATTTTTCTGGTTACAGGCTTTCAGGCCTGAACAAGAGTATTAATAACAGAATCTGAGAACCCTCGCTTTGATAAGATCAAGCGTTCAATCTCCAAGCAGTCAGCTGGAGTGGGTCGAACGGACCTAGAACAAGAAGGTCTCGTCTCAAAGGTAGCTTCCATAGTGGAGCCGATGACATATTCACCAGATCTGCATACCAAGTCCTGCGTGGCCACGCAGGAGCCATCAAAATCACCGACGCCCTCTCCTGATTGATCCTGGCTACCAGCCTGGGGATGAGAGGAAACGGCGGGAACACATAAGCTAGTTTGAAGGTCCAAGGTGCTACTAGTGCATCCACTAGAGCCGCCTTGGGATCCCTGGATCTGTACCCGTAGTAAGGAACTCTGAAGTTCTGACGAGAGGCCATCAGATCCATGTCTGGAATGCCCCACGGTTGAGTGACTTGGGCAAAGATTTCCGGATGGAGTTCCCACTCCCCCGGATGCAATGTCTGACGACTCAGAAAATCCGCTTCCCAATTTTCCACTCCTGGGATGTGGATAGCAGACAGGTGGCAGGAGTGAGACTCCGCCCATAGAATGATTTTGGTCACTTCTCCCATCGCTAGGGAACTCCTTGTTCCCCCCTGATGGTTGATGTATGAACTTGGCCCTCGCTAGCTGAGGCCAAGCTTTGAGAGCATTGAATATCGCTCTCAGTTCCAGAATATTTATCGGTAGAAGAGATTCTACCCGAGACCAAAGACCCTGAGCTTTCAGGGATCCCCAGACCGCGCCCCAGCCCATCAGACTGGCGTCGGTCGTGACAATGACCCACTCTGGTCTGCGGAAGGTCATCCCTTGTGACAGGTTGTCCAGGGACAGCCACCAACGGAATGAGTCTCTGGTCCTCTGATTTTCTTGTATCTTCGGAGACAAGTCTGAATAGTCCCCATTCCACTGACTGAGCATGAACAGTTGTAATGGTCTTCGATGAATGCGCACAAAAGGAACTATGTCCATTGCCGCTACCATCAAACCTATCACTTCCATGCACTGCGCTATGGAAGGAAGAGGAACGGAATGAAGTATCCGACAAGAGTCTAGAAGTTTTGTTTTTCTGGCTTCTGTCAGAAAAATCCTCATTTCTAAGGAGTCTATTATAGTTCCCAAGAAGGGAACCCTCGTTGACGGAGATAGAGAACTCTTTTCCACGTTCACTTTCCATCCGTGAGATCTGAGAAAGGCCAGGACAATGTCCGTGTGAGCCTTTACTTGAGGAAGGGACGACGCTCGAATCAGAATGTCGTCCAAGTAAGGTACTACAGCAATGCCCCTTGGTCTTAGCACCGCCAGAAGGGACCCTAGTACCTATGAGAAAATCCTAGGAGCAGTGGCTAATCCGAAAGAAAACGCCACGAACTGGAAATGCTTGTCCAGGAATGCAAACCTTAGGAACCGATGATGTTCCTTGTGGATAGGAATATGTAGATACGCATCCTTGAAATCCACCTTGGTCATGAATTGACCTTCCTGGATGGAAGGAAGAAGTGTTCGAATGGTTTCCATCTTGAACGATGGAACCTTGAGAAACTTGTTCAAGATCTTGAGATCTAAGATTGGTCTGAACGTTCCCTCTTTTTTGGGAACTATGAACAGATTGGAGTAGAACCCCATCCCTTGTTCTCCTAATGGAACAGGATGAATCACTCCCATTTTTAGCAGGTCTTCTACCCAATGTAAGAATGCCTGTCTTCTTATGTGGTCTGAAGACAACTGAGACCTGTGGAACCTCCCCCTTGGAGGAAGCCCCTTGAACTCCAGAGAATAACCTTGGGAGACTATTTCTAGCGCCCAAGGATCCAGAACATCTCTTGCCCAAGCCTGAGCGAAGAGAGAGAGTCTGCCCCCCACCAGATCCGGTCCCGGATCGGGGGCCCGCATTTCATGCTGTCTTGGTAGCAGTGGCAGGTTTCCTGGCCTGCTTTCCTTTGTTCCAGCCTTGCATAGGTCTCCAGGCTGGATTGGCTTGAGAAGTATTACCTTCCTGCTTAGAGGACGTAGCCCTTGGGGCTGATCCGTTTCTGCGAAAGGGACGAAACTTAGGTTTATTTTTGGTCTTGAAAAGACCTATCCTGAGGAAGGGCGTGGCCCTTGCCCCCAGTGATATCAGAGATAATCTCTTTCAAGTCAGGGCCAAAGAGTGTTTTCCCCTTGAAAGGAATGTCAAGCAATTTGTTCTTGGAAGACGCATCCGCTGCCCAAGATTTTAACCAAAGCGCTCTGCGCCACAATAGCAAACCCAGAATTTTTTCGCCGCTAACCTAGCCAATTGCAAGGTGGCGTCTAGGGTGAAAGAATTAGCCAATTTAAGAGCACGAATTCTGTCCATAATCTCCTCATAAGAAGAAGAATTACTAATAATCGCCTTTCCTAGCTCATCAAACTAGAAACACGCGGCTGCAGTGACAGGGACAATGCATGCAATTGGTTGTAGAAGGGAACCTTGCTGAACAAACATCTTTAGCAGACCTTCTAATTTTTTATCCATAGGATCTTGGAAAGCACAACTATCTTCTATGGGTATAGTGGCGCGCTTGTGTAGAGTAGAAACCGCCCCCTCGACCTTGGGGACTGTCTGCCATCAGTCCTTTCTGGGGTCGACTATAAGAAAACAATTTTATAAATATGGGGGGAGGTACTAAAGGTATACCGGGCCTGTCCCATTCTTTACTAACAATGTACGCCACCCGCTTGGATATAGGAAAAGCTTCGGGGGGCCCCGGGGCCTCTAAGAACTTTTCCATTTTACATAGTGGTTCTGGAATGACCAGATAATCACAATCATCCAAATTGGATCATCAGGTTCAGCTTGTTGAGAAATGTTTCCTGAATCTGAAATTTCTCCCTCAGACAAAACCTCCCTGGCCCCCTCAGACTGGTGTAGGGGCCCTTCAGAAACCATATCATCAGCGTTCTCATGCTCTACAGAATTTTCTAAAACAGAGCAGTCGCGCTTTCGCTGATAAGTGGGCATATTGGCTAAAATGTTTTTGATAGAATTATCCATTACAGCCGTTAAATGTTGCATAGTAAGGAGTATTGGCGCACTAGATGTACTAGGGGCCTCCTGTATGGGCAAGACTGGTGTAGACGAAGGAGGGGATGATGCAGTACCATGCTTACTCCCCTCACTTGAGGAATCATCTTGGGCATCATTTTTACTAAATTTTTTTATGACATAAAATACATATAGTTAAATGAGAAGGAACCTTGGTTTCCCCACAGTCAGAACACAATCTATCTGGTAGTTCAGACATGTTAAACAGGCATAAACTTGATAACAAAGCACAAAAAACGTTTTAAAATAAAACCGTTACTGTCACTTTAAATTTTAAACTAAACACACTTTATTACTGCAATTGCGAAAAAGTATGAAGGAATTGTTCAAAATTCACCAAAATTTCACCACAGTGTCTTAAAGCCTTAAAAGTATTGCACACCAAATTTGGAAGCTTTAACCCTTAAAATAACGGAACCGGAGCCGTTTTTATATTTAACCCCTTTACAGTCCCTGGAATCTGCTTTGCTGAGACCCAACCAAGCCCAAAGGGGAATACGATACCAAATGATGCCTTCAGAAAGACTTTTCTATGTATCAGAGCTCCACACACATGCAGCTGCATGCCATGCTGTCCTCAAAAACAAGTGCGCCATACCGGCGCGAAAATGAGGCTCTGACTATGATTAGGGAAAGCCCCTAAAGAATAAGGTGTCTAAAACAGTGCCTGCCGATATAATCATATCAAAATACCCAGAATAAATGATTCCTCAAGGCTAAATATGTGTTAATAATGAATCGATTTAGCCCAGAAAAAGTCTACAGTCTTAATAAGCCCTTGTGAAGCCCTTATTTACTATCTTAATAAACATGGCTTACCGGATCCCATAGGGAAAATGACAGCTTCCAGCATTACATCGTCTTGTTAGAATGTGTCATACCTCAAGCAGTAAGAGACTGCACACTGTTCCCCCAACTGAAGTTAATTGCTCTCAACAGTCCTGTGTGGAACAGCCATGGATTTTAGTTACGGTGCTAAAATCATTTTCCTCATACAAACAGAAATCTTCATCTCTTTTCTGTTTCTGAGTAAATAGTACATACCAGCACTATTTTAAAATAACAAACTCTTGATTGAATAATAAAAACTACAGTTAAACACTAAAAAACTCTAAGCCATCTCCGTGGAGATGTTGCCTGTACAACGGCAAAGAGAATGACTGGGGTAGGCGGAGCCTAGAAGGGATCATGTGACCAGCTTTGCTGGGCTCTTTGCCATTTCCTGTTGGGGAAGAGAATATCCCACAAGTAAGGATGACGCCGTGGACCGGACACACCTATGTTGGAGAAAAACACATTTTTTAGCAATATGCAGCAGTGTATTTATGATTATTTGACAATGCTGTAGAAATCTATATTTAAAGCCATGCAGAAATGTTTCCTCCTCAATACACAAATGGTAGGTGCCCTTTTGGCAGATTTGAGGGTTTTTTTTAAATTTATTTATTTTTTAATTACATACATTCCAGTTTACTGCACCTTTATGCAAGGAGGCATTTTATCTAAGATTTTTAGATCTGCATAAAACGTTATACTCTCAGACTAAGATTGCTCAGTGTTTGTAATGAGACAGATTGACTTAACACTGTTCCTTTTACACTACAGCTGACTTAATTTTGAAATACATACAAACAAGCCTAAATCCTGCATTTAACCAGATCTAATAGTATGAGACTGAGTACCACAGCTTATGGTTCCACCAAGACCATATAGAGTACAGCATCTTCAAAATCCCTAAGTACAGCTGATAGATGGCAACATTTGTACACCAAATTTGAAATGGTGCTCTTGGTTGGGGAATATATATATATATATCTCAACCTTTGAAAACATAATTTATGCTTACCTGATAAATTTATTTCTCTTGTAGTGTATCCAGTCCACGGATCATCCATTACTTGTGGGATATTCTCCTTCCCAACAGGAAGTTGCAAAAGGATCACCCACAGCAGAGCTGCTATATAGCTCCTCCCCTCACTGCCATATCCAGTCATTCGACCAAAACAAGCCGAGAAAGGAGAAACCATAGGGTGCAGTGGTGACTGAAGTTTAGATAAATTTAGACCTGCCTTAAAAGGACAGGGGCGGGCCGTGGACTGGATACACTACAAGAGAAATAAATTTAATCAGGTAAGCATAAATTATGTTTTCTCTTGTTAAGTGTATCCAGTCCACGGATCATCCATTACTTGTGGGATACCAATACCAAAGCTAAAGTACACGGATGATGGGAGGGACAAGGCAGGAACTTAAACGGAAGGAACCACTGCCTGTAGAACCTTACTCCCAAAAACAGCCCCCGAAGAAGCAAAAGTATCAAATTTGTAAAATTTGGAAAAAGTATGAAGCGAAGACCAAGTCGCAGCCTTGCAAATCTGTTCAACAGAGGCCTCATTTTTAAAGGCCCAGGTGGAAGCCACAGCTCTAGTGGAATGAGCTGTAATCCTTTCAAGAGGCTGCTGTCCAGCAGTCTCATAGGCTAAACGGATTATACTCCAAAGCCAAAAAGAAAGAGAGGTTGCCGAGGCCTTTTGACCTCTCCTCTGTCCAGAGTAAACGACAAACAGGCTAGATGTTTGGCGAAAATCTTTAGTAGCCAGTAAGTAAAACTTCAAGGCACGGACTACATCTAGATTATGCAAAAGACGTTCCTTCTTTGAAGAAGGATTAGGACATAATGATGGAACAACAATCTCTTGATTGATATTCTTGTTAGAAACCACCTTAGGTAAAAACCCAGGTTATGTACGCAGAACAACTTTATCTGAATGAAAAATCAGATAAGGAGAATCACAATGTAAGGCAGATAACTCAGAGACTCTTAGAGCCGAGGAAATAGCCATCAGAAAAAGAACTTTCCATGATAGAAGTTTGATATCAATAGAATGAAGGGGTTCAAACTGAACCCCTTGAAGAACTTGAAGAACCAAGTTTAAGCTCCATGGAGGAGCAACAGGTTTAAACACAGGCTTAATTCTAACTAAAGCCTGATAAAATGCCTGAACGTCTGGAACTTCTGCCAGACGTTTGTGTAAAAGAAAAGACAGAGCAGAAATCTGTCCCTTTAAAGAACTAGCTGATAATCCTTCGTCCAAACCCTCTTGGAGAAAGGACAATATCCTAGGAATCCTAACCCTACTCCATGAGTAATTCTAGGATTCACACCAATGAAGATATTTACGCCATATCTTGCGGTAAATTTTCCTGGTGACAGGCTTTCGTACCTGTATTAAGGTATCAATTACTGACTCGGAGAAGCCACGCTTTGATAGGATCAAGCGTTCAATCTCCATGCAGTCAGTCTCAGAGAAAGTAGATTCGGATGATTGAAAGGACCTTGTATTAGAAGGTCTTGTCTCAGAGGCAGAGTCCATGGTGGAAAGGATGACATGTCCACTAGGTCTGCATACCAGGTCCTGCGTGGCGCTATCAATATCACTGATGCTCTCTCCTGTTTGATTTTGGCAATCAGACGAGGGAGCAGAGGAAACGGTGGAAACACATAAGCCAGGTTGAAGAACCAAGGCGCTGCTAGAGCATCTATCAGTGCCGCTTCTGGGTCCCTGGACCTGGATCCGTAACAAGGAAGCTTGGCGTTCTGGCGAGATGCCATGAGATCCAATTCTGGTTTGCCCCAACGGAGAACCACTCCCCCGGATGAAAAGTCTGACGACCAGTTCTCTACACCTGGGATATGGATCGCTGACAGGTGGCAAGAGTGAGACTCAGCAAATTATCTTGGAGACTTCTAACATCGCTAGGGAACTCCTGGTTCCCCCTTGATGGTTGATGTAAGCCACAGTCGTGATGTTGTCCGACTGAAATCTGATGAACCTCAGTGTTGCTAACTGAGGCCAAGCTAGAAGAGCATTGAATATTGCTCTTAACTCCAGAATATTTATTGGGAGGAGTTTCTCCTACTAAGTCCATGAACCCTGAGCCTTCAGGGAGTTCCAGACTGCACCCCAGCAGAGAAGGCTGGCATCTGTTGTAACAATTGTCCAATCTAGTCTGCGAAAGGTCATACCCTTGGACAGATGGACCCGAGATAACCACCAGAGAAGAGAATCGCTGGTTTCCTGATCCAGATTTAGTAGAGGGGACAAATCTGTGTAATCCCCATTCCACTGACTGAGCATGCATAATTGCAGCGGTCTGAGATGCAGGCACGCAAATGGCACTGTGTCCATCGCCGCTACAATTAAGCCGATTACTTCCATGTACTGAGCCACCGTGGGGTGCGGAATGGAGTGAAGAACACGGCAAGCATTTAGAAGTTTTGATAACCTGGACTCCGTCAGGTAAATTTTCATTTCTATACAATCTATTAGAGTCCCTAGGAAGGAAACCCTTGTGAGAGGAGATAGAGAACTCTTTTCTTCTTTCACTTTCCACCCATGCGATCTCAGGAATGCCAGAACTATCTCTGTATGAGATTTGGCAATTTGAAAACTTGACGCCTGTATCAGGATGTCGTCTAGGTAAGGAGCCACCGCTATGCCTTCCGGCCTTAGGACCGCCAGGAGTGAGCCCAGAACCTTTGTAAAAATTCTTGGGGCTGTAGCCAACCCGAATGGAAGAGCTACAAATTGGTAATGCCTGTCTAGAAAGGAAAACCTCAGAAACCGATGATTCTTGTGAATCGGAATGTGAAGGTAGGCATCCTTTAAGTCCACTGTGGTCATGTACTGACCCTCTTGGATCATGGGTAAAATGGTTAGAATAGTTTCCATCTTGAATGACGGAACTCTGAGGAATTTGTTTAGGATCTTTAGATCCAAAATTGGTCTGAAGGTTCCCTCTTTTTTGGTAACCACAAACAGATTTGAATAAAACCCCTGTCCTTGTTCCGTCCGCGGAACTGGATGGATCACTCCCATTACAAGGAGGTCTTGTACGCAGCTTAGGAATGCCTCTTTCTTTATCTGGTTTGCAGATAATCTTGAAAGGTGAAATCTCCCTTGTGGAGGAGAAGCTTTGAAGTCCAGAAGATATCCCTGAGATACGATCTCCAACGCCCAGGGATCCTGAACATCTCTTGCCCAAGCCTGGGCGAAGAGAGAGAGTCTGCCCCCTACTAGATCCGTTGTCGGATAGGGGGCCGCTCCTTCATGCTGTCTTAGAGACAGCAGCAGGCTTTCTGGCCTGCTTGCCCTTGTTCCAGGACTGGTTAGGTTTCCAGGCCTGCTTGGATTGAGCAAAAGTTCCCTCTTGTTTTGAAGCAGAGGAAGTTGATGCTGCATCCGCCTTGAAATTTCGAAAGGCACGAAAATTAGACTGTTTGGCCCTTGATTTGGCCCTGTCCTGAGGAAGGGTATGACCCTTACCTCCAGTAATGTCAGCAATAATTTCTTTCAAACCAGGCCCGAATAAGGTCTGCCCCTTGAATGGAATGTTGAGTAATTTAGACTTTGAAGTCACATCCGCTGATCAGGATTTGAGCCATAGCGCCCTACGCGCCTGGATGGCGAATCCGGAATTCTTAGCCATTAGTTTAGTCAAATGAACAATGGCATCAGAAACAAATGAGTTAGCTAGCTTAAAAGTTCTAAGCTTGTCAACAATTTCAGTCAATGGAGCTGCATGGATGGCCTCTTCCAGGGCCTCAAACCAGAACACTGCCGCAGCAGTGACAGGCGCAATGCATGCAAGGGGCTGCAAAATAAAACCTTGTTGAATAAACATTTTCTTAAGGTAACCCTCTAATTTTTTATCCATTGGATCTGAAAAAGCACAACTGTCCTCAACCGGGATAGTGGTACGCTTTGCTAAAGTAGAAACTGCTCCCTCCACCTTAGGGACTGTCTGCCATAAGTCCTGTGTAGTGGCATCTATTGGAAACATTTTTCTAAATATAGGAGGTGGGGAAAAGGGCACACCGGGCCTATCCCACTCCTTAATAATAATTTCTGTAAGCCTTTTAGGTATTGGAAAAACATCAGTACTCACCGGCACTGCATAGTATTTATCCAGCCTACACAATTTCTCTGGCACTGCAATTGTGTCACAGTCATTCAGAGCAGCTAATACCTCCCCAAGCAATACACGGAGGTTCTCAAGCTTAAATTTAAAATTAGAAATCTCTGAATCAGGTCTCCCTGATTCAGAGACGTCACCCACAGACTGAAGCTCTCCGTCCTCAGGTTCTGCATATTGTAACGCAGTATCAGACATGGCTCTTACAGCATCTACGCGCTCTGTATCTCGTCTAACCCCAGAGCTATCGCGCTTGCCTCTCAATTCAGGCAATCTGGATAATACCTCTGGCAGGGTATTATTCATGATTGCAGCCATGTCCTGCAAAGTAATCGCTATGGGCGTCCCTGATGTACTTGGCGCCATATTAGCGAGCGTCCATTGAGCGGGAGGCAAAGGGTCCGACACGTGGGGAGAGTTAGTCGGCATAACTTCCCCCTCGACAGACCCCTCTGGTGACAATTCTTTTATAGATAAAGACTGATCTTTACTGTTTAAGGTGAAATCAATACATTTAGTACACATTCTCCTATGGGGCTCCACCATGGCTTTTAAACATAATGAACAAGTAGTTTCCTCTGTGTCAGACATGTTTATACAGACTAGCAATGAGACTAGCAAGCTTGGAAAACACTTTAAACCAAGTTAACAAGCAATATAAAAAATGTTACTGTGCCTTTAAGAGAAACAAATTTTAACAAAATTTGAAATAACAGTGAAAAAAGGCAGTTACACTAACGAAATTTTTACAGTGTATGTAAAAAGTTAGCAGAGCATTGCACCCACTTGAAAATGGATGATTAACCCCTTAATACCAAAAACGGAATAATAACGTTTTTAAACACAGTCACAACAACTGCCACAGGTCTACTGTGGTTGTTACCCTCAAACACGACTTTTGAAGCCTTTTGAGCCCTTCAGAGATGTCCTGTATCATGCAGAAGGAAGCTGAATGTCTCTGTCTGTAATTTTAGCTGTGCAAAAAAAACACTAAAATAGGCCCCTCCCACTCATATTACAACAGTGGAAAGCCTCAGGAAACCGTTTCTAGGCAAAAAAATCAAGCCAGCCATGTGGAAAAAAAAAAACTAGGCCCCAATAAGTTTTGTCACCAAACATATATAAAAACGATTAACATGCCAGCAAACGTTTTATATTACACTTTTATAAGAGTATGTATCTCTGTTAATAAGCCTGATACCAGTCGCTATTAAATCACTGCATTTAGGCTTAACTTACATTAATCCGGTATCAGCAGTATTTTTCTAGTAAATTCCATCCCTAGAAATATGTTAACTGCACATACCTTATTGCAGGAAAACCTGCACGCCATTCCCCCTCTGAAGTTACCTCACTCCTCAGAATATGTGAGAACGGCAGTGGATCTTAGTTACTTCTGCTAAGATCATAGAAATCACAGGCAGATTCTTCTTCTAATGCTGTCTGTGATAAAACAGTACACTCCGGTACCATTTGAAAATAACAAACTTTTGATTGAAGTTAAAAAACTAACTATAATACACCACTCTCCTCTTACTACCTCCGTCTTTGTTGAGAGTTGCAAGAGAATGACTGGATATGGCAGTGAGGGGAGGAGCTATATAGCAGCTCTGCTGTGGGTGATCCTCTTGCAACTTCCTGTTGGGAAGGAGAATATCCCACAAGTAATGGATGATCCGTGGACTGGATACACTTAACAAGAGAAAAGTACTTTTCTTCATCTAGCCATCTACCCATATCTTTAATGTATAATTTTGAATTCACAGAATTTTTTTTGTTAGCACATTTACAAATATGATTCTTTAAAAAGTGATCTCTTAATTTCTGAATTTTTTTTTATCATGCATGTCACACACGGTTGATTTAGGGGATGCAATGTGCAGAAATTTTACCTCCTGTGAGCGTTTCTGTGGGTGTCTGTGTTTATGTCTTTTCGTTTTTGTTTGTGTCTCTATGAGTGTGTATGTATTTTTTTCTGTGGGTTTCTCTGCGAGGGTGGGTGTGTATGTCTGTGCATTTTCTGTGGATGTCTGTGAGGGTGTGTGCGTATGTCTTTGTGCTTTTTCTATGGGTTTCTCTGTGAGGGTGTGTGTATGTGTGTCTGTGTATTTTCTCTGGATGCCTCTGTAAGGGTGGGTTTGTATGTCTATTTTCGGTGGATGTCTCTGTGAGGGTGGGTGGGTGTGTGTATGTATGTCTGTCTGTTTTCGGTGGATGTCTCTGTAAAGGTTGTGTGTGTATGTCTGTTTTCTGTGGGTGTCTCTGTGAAGGTGTGTCTCTGTGTGCATTTTCTGTGGGTGTCTCTGTGAGGGTGTGTGTGTGTGTGTGTGTGTGTGTGTGTTTTATGTAGTTGTCTGTGTGTGTGTGTGTGTGTGTATATATATATATGTCCGTTTTCGGAGGCTGTCAGTGTTTCCTTGGGTGTGTGTGTCCCATTGTCTGTTCATTTTTAGGATATTTTGACCTTACTACTGATTATTCACATCATTCTACAGACTTTGAGACTAATTAAACCTTTCCAGAAGTCAAAAATCCACCATTTAACCTTTAAATTATTGTTTAGACAGTTCAGGGCTCTTCCTTTCAGCCACTGCATGCTGTTATCATTTAATTGGCATCTTCCTTGACAAAGAGATAATCATAACTCCATATTTTGTTTTGTAAATCTCCCTTTTTGACAAAACTGTAGTCTACCTCATTACTTGTCAGGTCAATGTAAACAAGTGTGTGTTTCAGTGTATGAGTGGGTCTGTGTGTTACTACCTTTACAACATTTCCAAGTTTGACTACACTTAAGAATAAAGTGCATATATGTTTTAGTCACTTGGTCAAAAATTGCACATGTGAAAGGGGGGGGTTGCCTGATCAATGATTAAGTCATGGGCCCCAAAATTTCTAGTGACGACCCTGGATACAGCCCATAGGTCCAAAATTTAGAAAGTTCTGGTATTCAAAGTAAGTTTTATAACCATGTTCATGCATTTAGACTAATTGGAAATTAGACGTACTCAATTTTGTTTCAAAGATCTAAACTTGTGCGTCAGTGATCACAGGTGTATTCACTTTTGTTGCATTGAGTTTCTACTTGGGACCTGTATTTATGATTCAAAATTGTATCGCCTCTCAATTGCATTATTTTAAGTAATATTGCACAGGGGTGTATACTCGCATCTGTTGTATTACACACACACACACACATAAAATTATACTATATACATACACATAAAAAGTGCAGCCACTTTATTAGGTACAGCTACCTAGTAGCGTGTTGAGCCACCTTTAGCCTTTAAAACAGTCTGAATTCATCTAGGCATAGATTCAACAAAATGCTGAAAACGTTGTGGAGGCATTGTGTACCATGCAGACATGAGTATGTCACGCAACTGCTGGAGATTCAATGGAGGCGAAGGCCTGCAATGAATAGCCGTTTACAGCTCATCCCAAAGATATTCAAAGATATTCAATAGGATTGAGATCCAGGGACTGAGCAGGCCACTGCAGCAAAGAAAAGAAAAGTCAGTCATTGTCATGTTCCAGGATACATCCTCCATAGTGATGCAGGCTTTGTGCACTGGCACATTATCCTGCTAGAAGTTACCATCTGCCTGAGGATAAACTGTTAACATGAATAGATGTACTTGGTCATGTTTACGTACGTTGTGGCATTCAGACATGGATCTAGGGGTATCAATGGTGCCAGGAAAACATTCCCCACACCACAACATCGCCCCCACTACCTTGCACAGTTTTGATCAGACATGATAAGTCCCTAGATCCAGCTGTTTTCACAGAATTCGAAACATGCCATCAACATCACGCGCTAGGAGCTTTGACTTGTCATACTAAGCAACATTTTTCCAGTCTTGGATGGTCCAGTGCTGGTGGTGTTGTGCCCACAGAAGGCTTGCTCTCTTGTTCTTCTCTGATAACAGCAGCCGACATGGCTTCCGGCTGTTATAGCCCATACGCAAGAAGGTGTGCCTAGTGCCTGTCTGTTTGCACAAGTCTAGCCATCCTCCTGACCACTCTCATCAACGGGCCTTTTTCTTCCACAGGACTGCTGCTGACAAGATTTTTTGTTAATTGCCCCATTCGATACACCCTTAGAGAAGTACTGCCGTTTAAGATATGCTTCGTCCAGCACATCTTGCACCTACTATCATGCTATGATCAAAGTCCATTGGATCACTGCTCTTCCCCATTCATGCTGGAGTTTGTAGGATTAACTGATAGTAAGGTTGTTTTGCTGTATTTATACCAAAACTGTGGCCAGGTGATGTGCAACGTTAGGGCTTGACAAAACCAGGAGCTAGGGAGCTACTGGCTGCTAGAATTTTATCCCTGGCTCCAAACTTTTTGGGTTATTATCCATATAGCTATATACAAATACCACTGTGAGGCTCCATAACATATTTGGCTCAAATATTCTTCCTGACCCCTAAATTTTAAAGAGATTTGTCAACCATCGATTTTATATACATATATATTACATATAGCTCCACAATTATGGCACCTGGCTCAAAATGAAAGCCCATCTGACGTGACACCTGATTCATGTGTTTGCACAGAATCTCCATTGACATGTATGTAGTATTCAAGCCTGGCTTAAACACAAATTAAACTTGTGGGTTTTTAATGTGATAATTTTATAGCGTGCCAAATAAAAGCACCATAAAGTAAGCAGCACTTATTTGTCCTACTTTTAAGGTTGTAGTCCACCTTCAGGGATACGTAGACACCACAGTATAAATAGCATACAAATAGACAAAAGGATAACTATAGAAAAACAAAATTTATGCTTACCCAATAAATTGCTCTCTTTCTGGATATGGTGAGTCCACGGCGTCCTCAATTACTGTTGGGAATATCACTCCTGGCCAGCAGGAGGAAGCAAAGACCTTAAACGCAAACAGCCAAGCTGTTAAGTGTCACTTCCCTTCCCACAAACCCCAGTCATTCGACCGAAGGTAAATGAAGAAAAAAAAAAAAAAGGAGTAACACAAGGTGTAGAGGTGCCTGAGGTTTAGTAAAAAAAACGGTCTTAAAACAAAGGGCGGGGCTGTGGACTCACCATATCCAGTAAGAAAGAAATTTATCAGGTAAGCATAAATTTTGTTTTCTTTCCTAAATTACTTCTCAATTACTGTAAGGAACCAATACCCAAGCTAGAGGAAACAGGACTAGGGAGGGACAAGACAGGTATACCTAAACAGAAGGCACCACCGCATGAAGAACCTTTCTCACAAAGTAAGCCTCAGCCAAGGCAAAAGTATCAAATTTGGAAAAAGTATGCAGGGAGGACCAAGTTGCAGTCTTGCAAATCTGTTCCAGATTTTTTTGAAAGCCCAAGAAGAAGAAACAGCCCTAGTGGAATTAGATGCAATTCTCTCAGGAGGCTGCTGTCCAGCAGTCTCATAGGCCAAACGAATTATACTTCTCAACCAGAGAGAAAATAGCAGTATCATTCTGACCTTTCCCAGAGAAACAAACAAACAGGGCAGAAGACTGACGAAAATCCTTAGTCACCTGTAGGTAGAATTTAGAGCACGACCAACATCCAAGTTGTGCAACAACAGTTCCTTTTGAGAAGAAGGATTAGGACATAGAGAAGGAACAACAATTTCCTGAATAATATCCGAAACATTAGGAATGAAACCAAACTTAGTACAAAGAACCGCCTTATCGGCATGAAAGATAAAGGTAAGGCGAATCACATTGCAAAGACGAGAGTTCCGAAACTCTCAGAGCAGAAGAAATAGCAATAAGAAACAAAACCTTCCAAGATAGCAACTTAATATCTATGGAATGCATTGGTTCAAACGGAGCCTGCTGCAAAACTTTAAGAACAAGGTTAAGGCTCCAAGGAAGCGCAACAAACTTAAATACAGGCCGGATTCTGTCAAAGGCCTGACAAAAAGATTGCACATCTGGCACATCCGCCAGACGCTTATGTAGCAAAATAGATAAAGCAGAAATCTGACCCTTCAGAGTACTGACTGACAAACCTTTCTCCAGACCTTCCTGGAGAAAAGAAAAAATCCTAGGAATCCTGACCCTACTCCAAGAGTAGCCCTTGGATTCTCACCAATAAAGATATTTATGCCATATCTTATGGTAAATCCTTCTAGTAACAGGCTTGCGAGCCTGAATCATGATCTCAAATACCGATTCAGAAAAACCACGTTTAGACAGAACTACGTGTTCAATCTTCAAGCAATCAGCTTCAGAGAAACGAGATTTGGATGACGGAAGGGACCCTTAAGTAGACCTTCCAAAGAGGCAGTCTCCAAGGAGAGAGAGACAACATCTCCACTAGGTCTGCATACCATATCCTGCAAGGCCATGCAGGGGCTATTAGAATCACTGATGCTCTCTCCTGTTTGATACGAGCAATGACTCATGGAAGGAGAGCAAAACAGAGGAAACCGGTATGCCAACCTGAACTCCCAAGGGATCGCCAGAGCATTTATCAGAACGGCCTGTGGATCCCTTGACCTTGAGCCATACCTTGGAAGTTTGGCTTTCTGCTGAGACAACATCATCATATCCATTTCTGGCGCTCCCATCTGAGGGTTAAGCTGGAAAAATAGAGTTCCTGGATGAAAAGTCTGTCTGCTCAGAAAATCCGCTTCCCAGTTGTCCACTCCTGGAATGTGAATGGCAGATAGATGGATTATTCAGTGGGCGGAAGCTCACAATTGTTGAGCCACCACCTTCATGGATAAGGAACTCTGAGTTCCTCCCTGGTGGTTGATGTAAGCCACTGAGGTTATGTTGTCTGACTGAAACCTGATAAACCAGGCTAAAGACAACTGAGGCCAAGCCATCAACGCATGTGAATCGCTCAACTCCAAGATGTTTATGGGGAGAGCAGACTCCACCGGTGTCCAGAGTCCCTGCACCTTTAACGAGTCCCAGATTGCTCCCCAGCCCAGCAGGCTGGCGTCCATGGTCACAATCACTCAGGAAGGTCTCCAAAAGAATGTACCCTGAGACAGATGTTCCTGAGAAAGCCACCATGGGAGAGAGTCTCACAGTGGCAATACACACTGCAGGTTGCCATTGGAGACCTTGATGAACATACATCTTCTTTAAATAAGCCTTCAGCTTCTTGTCCATTGGATCCTTAAAAAGGCAGCTATCCTCAATAGGAATAGTAGTTCTCTTAGCCAGAGTAGAAATGGCCCCTTCTACTTTGGGCACCGTTTGCCACGACTCCTTAATAGAGTCAGCAACAGGAAACATCTTTTTAAAAAGACAGGAGATGGGGGTGAAAAAGGAATCCCCAGTCTCTCCCAGTCCTGTGCAATAATTTCCGTAGTACGGTCTGGCACAGGAAACACCTCCACAGAAGAAAGAATATCAAAAGTATATTTACTAGATTTCCTAGGGTTGACAGCGACAGGAGTATCGGAGTCGTCCAGGGTAGCCAAAACCTCCTTTAACAGAACACGGAGGTGTTCAAGCTTAAATATGAAGGATACCACTTCAGCATCAGATGAAGGAATTAAACTGTCCGAATCTGAGGTCTCACCCTCAGAGGCTACTGACGTATCCTCTTCCTCAGACACATGAGGAAGGGCAACCTGAAAAGCAGATAATGGAACAGAAACTTTACTTTCTGACTCTCTAAATTTCCTCTTGCGTTTTCGCTTTAATATTGATAAAGCAGATAACGCTGCAGATGCCGCCGAAGATACCTGCGCAGCAAAATCTGCAGGCAAATACACTCCGCTAGGAGATTGAGAGGAACTGCAAGGCACTGTGACGCCAAAGAGGCTTGGGATACTTGAAGAGAAACCTATGGCATAGTCCGGACAGCATCATCCTGAGAGACATTAGGCTCATTAAAAAGGATCTTTAAACTTTAAAGTCTTTTTAACACAAGGAACAAAATTGCATGGGGGCCACAATTTGGGACTCTAAGCATAATTAACAAGAGTTTAAAGGAGAAGCCTCCTGCTCCAATTCAACAATAGACATTGCAGTAAAAAAAATAAAAAATTTTTTTGAGTACTGTGTCTTTAAATCAAAGAGCGATATACCGCTCTGGAAAAAAAAAACTAGCCCTCAAGGAAACCTCCACACCTTAGCAGGCTGAGGCACTCCTACCTGTCCTCCGGATAGCTAAGCCGAGCCCTTCACTTAATGGAGCTCCAAAAGTTCTGTCACTGTCGTTACCCGGCAGAGAAGGAGTATGCAGCCTAAGGAGCCGATCCAGCTCTAATCCTTTGGGCTCTGAAAGTACAATGTACTGTACACATTAGCCGACTGTGTTAATCCAGCACACAGTGAATACACCAAATCACACTGACATTTGGATCACAATAAAAGCTCCTAAAGTTAACCCCTTCTTCTTAGGAACTAACTCAGTCTCTCTGTCACATACAAAACAAGGAATCCCCTGTATATAAAGTGCCTGCACTCTGCTTGGACGATATCCTTTCCAAGGATATGCTAAGTCCCATAATCTGCAGCTTCCAGTGCCAGTCATTCAGTCTCATTAAGACCCCAGCACTTACCTGCAGTCTAGCCGCCCGGCAGTAGGACAGTTCACATAGCGTGGAAGGACGCCACTCCTTACAGAGGCCTGTGAGAAAAAAAAAAAGAAGATCAGAGCAAACCTACTCTGGCTTTCGATACTACGGCAGCAAATATGTTAGGAAAACGAAGCAAGGCCCACCTTACAAGTTCTTAACTGCTTTAAAACCACCACTACTCTACTGAAGAGATTAACGTGGACTACGGTTAGACCCAATCCTTGAAACAAATGAAAGATCAGAGTAAACCTACTCTGGCTTTCTAAAAACAATAAAATCTTGCTTGTAGCAAAATCTTCAGACACCAAAAACCTTACCTCCTCCATGAACAGAGGCAAAGAGAATGACTCGGGTTTGTGGGAAGGGGAGTGATACTTAACAGCTTGGCTGTGGTGCTCTTTGCCTCCTCCTGCTGGCCAGGAGTGATATTCCCAACAGTAATTGAGGACCGTGGACTCACCATATCTTAAATAAATATAAAAATAAATGATGTTGCCGTAATGCACATAAAATTAATGTAATGGTCTGCAAGGGATCAGGAAAAAAGTTTAGAACCTGGGGCTTAATGATCATTGTAAATCCTATTAAATAAGGATAAAAATTAAGAGCTTCTGTGCAACTGCTTCCACCTCATAATAAGAAGTCAGTAATTGCTGGCTAGTATTACTATGGTGAGCCAACATAGAAACACACTAATGGTTCACCAAAATAGTTACTATTTAAAAAGATCTTACTTATATATATATATATATTGGAATTCAAAGTAGTTTTAAAATCTGTAGTTAATTATTTAGAACACCAATCAAACTTCAAGCAGGTTAAAGGGACAGTAAACACTAGAATTTTTGTTGTTTAAAAAAGGTAGATAATCCCTCTATTACCCATTCCCCAATTTTGCATAACCAACACAGTTATAATAATATACTTTTTACCTCTGTGATTACCTTGTATCTATGCCTCTGCAAACTGCCCCCTTATTTCAGTTCTTTTGACAGACATGCATTTTTAGCCAATCAGTGCTTGCTCTTAGGAGCTTCACGTGCCGGAGCTCAATGTTATCTATATGAAACACATGAACTAACGCCCTCTAGTGGTGAAAAACTGTCAAAATGCTTTCCGATTAGAGGCAGTCTTCAAGGTCTAAGAAATTAGCACATGAACCTCCTAGATTTAGCTTTCAACTAAGAATGAACAAAACAAAATTGGTAATAAAAGTAAATTGGAAAGTTGATTAATATTACATGCCCTATTTAAAACATGAAAGATTTTTTTTTACTTTACTGTCCCTTTAAGTAAAAATCTAGCACAGTTTCAATAATATTTAAACATGTATGGGACTTTTTTGGAAACTTAAAGGAATAGTCTAGTCAAAAATTTTCTTTCACGATTCCAATAGAATAAGATAGAGCATGCAATTTTCAGCAACTTTCTAATTTACTCATATTATACATTTTTCTTCATTCTCTTGGTATCTTTATTTGAAAAAGCAATTATGTAAGCATAGGAGCAGGCCATTTTTGGTTCAGAACCTGGTTAGAACTTTGATTGATGGCTACATTTAGACACCAATCAGCAAGCGCTACCCAGGTGCTGAACCAAAAATGTGCCGGCTTCTAAGCTTACATTCAAATAAAAAAACACAAAGTGAATGAAGAAAAATTGATAATAGGAGTAAATTAGAAAGTTGTTTAAAATGCCTTTCTCTGAATCATGAAAGAAAAAATTTGACTAGACTATTCTTTTAAAGCTCTGGAACCAGTAATACAGACACTGAATTGTGTAATTTCATATTAAAGTGAATGTAAATTTTGATGTTTAAGTGCCCGGTTTTTAAAACTTTGATTAACAACAGGGGCACTTTAATTCATCAAAATTTACATTTCACTCCTGTTGTGACAAAAAAAACTTACCTTTTAAACTTCACAGCAGCTGCTGCTTCCTCCGGTCTCACAAGCCATTTCTGATGTCAGAAATGATTGATAGGTCATCCTCCAATCACAGATTCCCCCCCGGGGGATTCAGTGTCTGATTCACTGCTGTGATTGGAGGAAGCCAGATACCTCATTTTAGACCCAGGAAGAGGCTTTGAAACAGGTGGAGGAATCTGGAGCTGCTGTGAAGATTAAAAAGTAAGTTTATTTTCACAACAGGAGTGAAATGAAAATATTGATGAATTAAAGTGCCCCTGTTTTTAATCAAACTTTTAAAAACCGGGCACTTTAGCATCAAAATTTACATTCACTTTAACTACATTCCATAACCAAAGATACATATCAATCCTGGCAAAATTATGCACATAAAACTAATTCTTTTTTTATAATATTACTAAATAGCTTGTTATGCTGAAAAGCTCAGACATCTCGATAATTTAATCTTTCGCCTACACTGCCATGAAATTTAAGTGGGATGAATGCCCTTTTGCAGTTGCAAATGTAAGGAAATCTAGTGGTACAAGCCTTGAAGTTATAATAACTAAAAAGAATGTAATGAACACAGATATTTTACAACCAAACATTTATTTAAAATCAGATACAAAACAGAATTTGTACTTCCATGCAGTTATTACAAAAGAAGAGACATTTAAAGGAACACTAAACCCAAATGATTTCTTTCATGATTCAGATAGAGCATGCATTTTTAAGCAACTTTCTAATTTACTCCTATTATCAATTTTTCTTCGTTCGCTTGCTTTCTTTATTTTAAAAGCAGGAATGTAAAGCTTAGGAGCCAGACCATTTTAGGTTCAGCACCCTGGATAGTGCTTGCTTATTGGAGGCTGCATTTAGAAGGTTTTCTCCATTATTTGTGCAAATGTGTTTTCACTCCCTGATATTAAGACTAGGAGTCTTCTTCAGTAAGATGAATTATATCGGAGTTCTGTAGATCGACTGTATACTAAATTATAGTATCCAAAAAACAGGCTTTACCTGCCATTCTGCTCAGTTGTAGAGTAAGAAGGCACTATTGTGAAGGCTAAACAGGATTCAAGGCTCTGTAAAAAAAAACATCCTTTATTGGCACTTCTTAAAATTGCATAATAGCAACAAACGCTCCCACCTCTGTAGGGAAAGCCTATCTAATTGCAATTCACACCCAGATTAGAGATTTCTCAAAAAAACAGGAGGTACCTTCTATTTATTGCACTATAGTGCATTTACAAAATAATCAATTGCTTCAACGCTTAAAATGACAGTCTACACCAAAATGTAGATTGTTTTAAAAGATAGAGAATCCCATAATTACCCATTCTCCAGTTTTGCATAACCAGCACTGTTATATTAATACACTTTTACCTCTGTAATTACCTTGTATCTAAGCCTCTGCAGACTGCCCCTTTATTTCAGTTCTTTTGACAGACTTGCATTTTAGCCAATCAGGGCTGACTAATAAATAACTCCACGGGAGTGAGCACAATGTTATTTATATGACGCACATGAAATAGCAGTGTCTAACTTTGAAAAACTGTCAAATGCATTCAGATAAGAAGCAGGCTTCAAGGGCTTAGCAATTAGCATAAGAGCCTACCTAGGTTTAGCTTTCCACAAAGAATACCATAATTCGATGATAAAGTAAATTGGACAGTTGTTTAAAATTGCATGCCCTATCTCAATCATGAAAGTTTAAATTTTGACTTGACTTTCCCTTTAAAATTATTACATTCTAAATATCTATACACAACAACATTAAAATCCTTCAACAAATAAAGAAAAAGTATATAACGCTCTTTATTCATTGTATATAACTATCCAAATTTCACTCTTCCTGCTTAAATTTTTTTTTATTAAAGACAACAATTAGTCATGGTAAAACGTTGGAACCCTTTGTATGCCTCTCATGAAGCGTTACTTAATTTTGATATTTAAATTCATTATAATTTCAAAGGGTTTTCAGATTATCTTCCTTAGACCTGGGGGGGGGAGAAGATGGAGATAATTTAAAGAAAAAGTATATAACGCTCTTTATTCATTGTATATAACTATCCAAATTTCACTCTTCCTGCTTAAATTTTTTTTTTATTAAAGACAACAATTAGTCATGGGAAAACGTTGGAACCCTTTGTATGCCTCTCATGAAGCGTTACTTAATTTTGATATTTAAATTCATTATAATTTCAAAGGGTTTTCAGATTATCTTCCTTAGACCTGGGGGGGGGGGGAGAAGATGGAGATAATTTAAAGATCTGTGCATTCGTGCACAATGTTCCATAAGGAGTCAGGAAAAAGGTGGCCTCAAGCTGCATATGGCTCTTTTTAGAGCTAGAATTATTCTTATTCTTATTCTTAAGGGCTATTGGTAGTTTAGTATTAGATTAGGGGGTGTTTTTATTTTGGGGGGGGATTTTTTTTATTTGTATAGTGGTATTAGTTTAGATTTAAAATTTTATTTTGGATAGCCTTGTCTTTTTTTTTCTATAATTTAACTTTATTTATTTTTTGTAACTTAAAAGCTTGGGGGTTTTTACGACTACTGGATTCCCATAAAATTGGTAACCTAATACTAGCCGGGGACTTTAATATGGTCTTAGATACCTTTCTAGATAGGCGCTCCCCCAAAGGTAAGTTCTTACATAAATTATGTTTTCTTTCATGTAATTAGCAAGAGTCCATGAGCTAGTGACGTATGGGATAATGACTACCCAAGATGTGGATCTTTCCACGCAAGAGTCACTAGAGAGGGAGGGATAAAATAAAGACAGCCAATTCCGCTGAAAAAAAATCCACACCCAAAATGATTTAAATTTTATAATGAAAAAAACTGAAAATATAAGCAGAAGATTCAAACTGAAACAGCTGCCTGAAGTACTTTTCTACCAAAAACAGCTTCAGAAGAAGAAAACACATCAAAATGGTAGAATTTAGTAAAAGTATGCAAAGAAGACCAAGTTGCTGCTTTGCAAATTTGATCAACCGAAGCTTCATTCATAAACGCCCAGGAAGTAGAAACTGACCTAGTAGAATGAGCTGTAATCCTTTGAGGCGGAGTTTTACCCGACTCGACATAAGCATGATGGATTAAAGATTTCAACCAAGATGCCAAAGAAATGGCAGAGGCCTTCTGACCTTTCCTAGAACCGGAAAAGATAACAAATAGACTAGAAGTCTTTCGAAAAGTCTTAGTAGCTTAAACATAAAATTTCAAAGCTCTAACTACATCCAAAGAATGCAATGATCTCTCCTTAGAATTCTTAGGATTAGGACATAATTAAGGAACCACAATTTCTCTACTAATGTTGTTGGAATTCACAACCTTAGGTAAACATTCAAAAGAAGTTTGCAACACCGCCTTATCCTGGTGAAAAATCAGAAAAGGAGATTCACAAGAAAGAGCAGATAATTCAGAAACTCTTCTGGCAGAAGAGATGGCCAAAAGAAACAAAACTTTCCAAGAAAGTAATTTAATGTCCAATGAATGCATAGGTTCAAATGGAGGAGCTTGAAGAGCCCCCAGAACCAAATTCAAACTCCAAGGAGGAGAAATTGACTTAATAACAGGTTTTATACGAACCAAAGCTTGTACAAAACAATGAATATCAGGAAGAATAGCAATCTTTCTGTGAAAAAGAACAGAAAGAGCAGAGATTTGTCCTTTCAAGGAACTTGCGGACAAACCTTTATCTAAACCATCCTGAAGAAACTGTAAAATTCTCGGAATTCTAAAAGAATGCCAGGAAAAATGATGAGAAAGACACCAAGAAATATAAGTCTTCCAGACTCTATAATATATCTCTCTGGATACAGATTTACGAGCCTGTAACATAGTAATAATCACAGAGTCAGAGAAACCTCTTTGACTAAGAATCATCGTTCAATCTCCATACCTTTAAATTTAAGGATTTGAGATCCTGATGGAAAAAAGGACCTTGCGACAGAAGGTCTGGTCTTAACGGAAGAGTCCACGGTCGGCAAGAAGCCATCCGGACAAGATCCGCATACCAAAACCTGTGAGGCCATGCTGGAGCTACCAGCAGAACAAACGAGCATTCCTTCAGAATCTTGGAGATCATTCTTGGAAGAAGAACCAGAGGCGGAAAGATATAGGCAGGATGATACTTCCAAGGAAGTGACAATGCATCCACTGCTTCCGCTTGAGGATCCCTGGATCTGGACAGATACCTGGGAAGTTTCTTGTTTAGATGAGAGGCCATCAGATCTATTTCTGGAAGTCCCCACATTTGAACAATCTGAAGAAATACCTCTGGGTGAAGAGACCATTCGCCCGGATGCAACGTTTGGCGACTGAGATAATCCACTTCCCAATTGTCTATACCTGGGACATGAACCGCAGAAACTAGACAGGAGCTGGATTCCGCCCAAACCAGAATTCGAGATACTTCTTTCATAGCTAGAGGACTGTGAGTCCCTCCTTGATGATTGATGTATGCCACAGTTGTGACATTGTCTGTCTGAAAACAAATGAACGATTCTCTCTTCAGAAGAGGCCAAGACTGAAGAGCTCTGAAAATTGCACGGAGTTCCAAAATATTGATCGGTAATCTCACCTCCTGAGATTCCCAAACCCCTTGTGCCGTCAGAGACCCCCACACAGCTCCCCAACCTGTAAGACTTGCATCTGTTGAAATTACAGTCCAGGTCGGAAGAACAAAAGAAGCCCCCTGAACTAAACGATGGTGATCTGTCCACCACGTCAGAGAGTGTCGTACAATCGGTTTTAAAGATATTATTTGAGATATCTTTGTGTAATCCCTGCACCATTGGTTCAGCATACAGAGCTGAAGAGGTCGCATGTGAAAACGAGCAAAGGGGATCGCGTCCGATGCAGCAGTCATAAGACCTAGAATTTCCATGCATAAGGCTACCGAAGGGAATGATTGTGACTGAAGGTTTCGGTGTCATGGACACTGAATCTATCTGGAAACCCAAAAAGGTTACCCTTGTCTGAGGAATCAATGAACTTTTTGGTAAATTGATCCTCCAACCATGATCTTGAAGAAACAACACAAGTCGATTCGTATGAGATTCTGCTAAATGTAAAGACTGAGCAAGTACCAAGATATCGTCCAAATAAGGAAATACCACAATACCCTGTTCTCTGATTACAGACAGAAGGGCACCGGGAACCTTTGTAAAAATTCTTGGAGCTGTTGCTAGGCCAAACGGCAGAGCCGCAAACTGGTAATGCTTGTCTAGGAAAGAGAATCTCAGAAACTGATAGTGATCTGGATGAATCGGAATATGCAGATATGCATCCTGTAAATCTATTGTAGACATATAATGCCCTTGCTGAACAAAAGGCAGGATTAGTCCTTACAGTTACCATTTTGAATGTTGGTATCCTTACATAACGATTCAATATTTTTAGATCCAGAACTGGTCTGAAGGAATTCTCCTTCTTTGGTACAATGAAGAGATTTGAATAAAACCCCAGCCCCTGTTCCAGAACTGGAACTGGCATAATTACTCCAGCTAACTCTAGATCTGAAACACATTTCAGAAATGCTTGAGCCTTCGCTGGATTTACTGGGACACGGGAAAGAAAAAATCTCTTTGCAGGAGGTCTTATCTTGAAACCAATTCTGTACCCTTCTGAAATAATGTTCTGAATCCAAAGATTGTGAACGGAATTGATCCAAATTTCTTTGAAAAAACGTAATCTGCCCCCTACCAGCTGAGCTGGAATGAGGGCCGCACCTTCATGTGGACTTAGGAGCTGGCTTTGATTTTCTAAAAGGCTTGGATTTATTCCAGACTGGAGATGGTTTCCAAACTGAAACCGCTCCTGAGGATGAAGGATCAGGCTTTTGTTCCTTGTTGTGACGAAAGGAACGAAAACGATTATTAGACCTGAATTTACCTTTAGATTTTTTATCCTGTGGTAAAAAAGTTCCTTTCCCTCCAGTTACAGTTGAGATAATAGAATCCAACTGAGAACCAAATAATTTATTACCCTGGAAAGAAAGGGAAAGTAGAGTAGACTTAGAAGACATATCAGCATTCCAAGTTTTAAGCCATAAAGCTCTTCTAGCTAAAATAGCTAGAGACATATACCTGACATCAACTCTAATGATATCAAAGATGGCATCACAAATAAAATTATTAGCATGTTGAAGAAGAATAATAATGCTATGAGAATTATGATCTGTTACTTGTTGCGCTAAGGCTTCCAACCAAAAAGTTGAAGCTGCAGCAACATCAGCCAATGATATAGCAGGTCTAAGAAGATTACCTGAACACAAATAAGCTTTTCTTAGAAATGATTCAATTTTCCTATCTAAAGGATCCTTAAAGGAAGTACCATTTGCCGTAGGAATAGTAGTACGCTTAGCAAGAGTAGAGACAGCCCCATCAACCTTAGGGATTTTGTCCCAAAACTCTAATCTGTCAGATGGCACAGGATATAATTGCTTAAAACGTTTAGAAGGAGTAAATGAATTACCCAAATTATTTCACTCTCTGGAAATTACTTCAGAAATAGCACCAGGAACAGGAAAAACTTCTGGAATAACTACAGGAGATTTAAAAACCTTATCTAAACGTTTAGATTTAGTATCAAGAGGACCAGAATCCTCAATTTCTAAAGCAATTAGGACTTCTTTAAGTAAAGAACGAATAAATTCCATTTTAAATAAATATGAAGATTTATCAGCATCAACCTCTGAGACAGAATCCTCTGAACCAGAAGAACCATTATCAGAATCAGAATGATGTTCATTTAAAAATTCATCTGAACAATGAGAAGTTTTAAAAGACTTTTTATGCATACTAGAAGGAGGAATAACAGACATAGCCTTCTTAATGGATTTAGAAACAAAATCTCTTATGTTATCGGGAACACTCTGAGTATTAGATGTTGACGGAACAGCAACAGGTAATGGAACTTTACTAAAGGAAATATTATCTGCATTAATAAGTTTGTCATGACATGCAATACAAACAACAGCTGGAGGAACAGCTACCAAAAGTTTACAGCAGATACACTTAGCTTTGGTAGATCCAGCACCAGGCAGCGATTTTCCAGAAGTATCTTCTGACTCAGTTGCAACGTGGGACATCTTGCAATATGTAAAAGAAAAAACAACATATAAAGCAAAATTAATCAAATTCCTTAAATGACAGTTTCAGGAATGGGAAAAAATGCCAGTGAACAAGCTTCTAGCAACCAGAAGCAATAAATAATGAGACTTAAATAATGTGGAGACAAAAGAGACGCCAATATTTTTTTAGCGCCCAATAAGACGCCCACATTATTTGGCGCCTAAATGCTTTTGGCGGCAAAAATGACGCCACATCCGGCACACCGACACTTTTGGCGCAAAAGAACGTCAAAAATGACGCAACTTCCGGCGACACGTATGACGCCGGAATCAGAAAAAAAAAATTGCGCCAAGAAAGTCTGCGCCAAGAATGACGCAATAAAATGAAGTATTTTCAGCCCCCGCGAGCCTAACAGCCCACAGGGAAAAAGTCAAATTTTTAAGGTAAGAAAAAAATGATTTATTCAAATGCATTATCCCAAATATGAAACTGACTGTCTGAAATAAGGAATGTTGAACATCCTGAGTCAAGGAAAATAAATGTTTGAATACATATATCTGGTCCCAATCGAGTAGGGAGGGGAGAATACTATTAAGCCTGTTTGCCAACACCTTAGCATATATCTTTCTTTCATGTAATTAGCAAGAGCCCATGAGCTAGTGACGTATGGGATATACATTCCTACCAGGAGGGGCAAAGTTTCCCAAACCTCAAAATGCCTACAAATACACCCCTCACCACACCCACAAATCAGTTTTTACAAACTTTGCCTCCTATGGAGGTGGTGAAGTAAGTTTGTGCTAGATTCTACGTTGATATGCGCTCCGCAGCAGGTTGGAGCCCGGTTTTCCTCTCAGCGTGCAGTGAATGTCAGAGGGATGTGAAGAGAGTATTGCCTATTTGAATTCAATGATCTCCTTCTACGGGGTCTATTTCATAGGTTCTCTGTTATCGGTCGTAGAGATTCATCTCTTACCTCCCTTTTCAGATCGACGATATACTCTTATATATATACCATTACCTCTACTGATCTTCGTTTCAGTACTGGTTTGGCTTTCTACAACATGTAGATGAGTGTCCTGGGGTAAGTAAGTCTTATTTTCTGTGACACTCTAAGCTATGGTTGGGCACTTTTTTATAAAGTTCTAAATATATGTATTCAAACATTTATTTTCCTTGACTCAGGATGTTCAACATTCCTTATTTCAGACAGTCAGTTTCATATTTGGGATAATGCATTTGAATAAATCATTTTTTTCTTACCTTAAAAATTTGACTTTTTCCCTGTGGGCTGTTAGGCTCGCGGGGGCTGAAAATACTTCATTTTGAGTGAGCTGTAATTCTTTCAGGAGGCTGCTGTCCAGCAGTCTCATAGGCTAAACGTATTATGCTACGAAGCCAAAAAGAGAGAGAGGTAGCAGAAGCTTTTTGACCTCTCCTCTGTCCAGAGTAAACGACAAACAAGGAAGAAGTTTGGCGAAAATCTTTAGTTGCCTGCAAGTAGAACTTGAGGGCACGAACTACATCCAGATTGTGTAAAAGACGTTCCTTCTTTGAAGAAGGATTTGGACACAAGGATGGGACAACAATCTCTTGATTGATGTTCCTGTTAGTGACTACCTTAGGTAAGAACCCAGGTTTAGTACGCAGAACTACCTTGTCTGAGTGAAAAATCAGATAAGGGGAATCACAATGTAAGGCTGATAACTCAGAGACTCTTCGAGCCGAGGAAATAGCCATTAAAAACAGAACTTTCCAAGATAACATTTTTATATCAATGGAATGAAGGGGTTCAAACGGAACACCCTGTAAAACGTTAAGAACTAAGTTTAAACTCCATGGTGGAGCAACAGCTTTAAACACAGGCTTGATCCTAGCTAAAGCCTGACAAAAGGACTGGACGTCTGGATTTTCTGACAGACGTCTGTGTAACAAGATGGACAGAGCTGAAATCTGTCCCTTTAATGAACTAGCTGATAAACCCTTTTCTAAACCTTCTTGTAGAAAAGACAGTATCCTAGCGATCCTAACCTTACTCCAGGAGTAACCTTTGGATTCGCACCAGTATAGGTATTTCCGCCATATTTTATGGTAAATCCTTCTGGTAACAGGCTTCCTAGCCTGAATTAGGGTATCAATAACCGACTCAGAAAAACCACGTTTTGATAAAATCAAGCGTTCAATTTCCAAGCAGTCAGCTTCAGAGAAGTTCGATTTTGATGTTTGAATGGACCCTGTATCAGAAGGTCCTGTCTTAGAGGTAGAGACCAAGGCGGACAGGATGACATGTCCACTAGATCTGCATACCAAGTCCTGCGTGGCCATGCAGGTGCTATTAGAATTACTGATGCTCTCTCCTGTTTGATTTTGGCAATCAATCGAGGAAGCAGCGGGAAGGGTGGAAACACATAAGCCATCCTGAAGTTCCAAGGTGCTGTCAAAGCATCTATCAGAACTGCTCCCGGATCCCTGGATCTGGACCCGTAGCGAGGAAGTTTGGCGTTCTGGCGAGACGCCATGAGATCTATCTCTGGTTTGCCCCAACGTCGAAGTATTTGGGCAAAGACCTCCGGATGAAGTTCCCACTCCCCCGGATGAAAAGTCTGGCGACTCAAGAAATCCGCCTCCCAGTTCTCCACTCCCGGGATGTGGATTGCTGACAGGTGGCAAGAGTGAGACTCTGCCCAGCGAATTATCTTTGATACTTCCATCATTGCTAGGGAGCTTCTTGTCCCTCCCTGATGGTTGATGTAAGCTACAGTCGTGATGTTGTCCGACTGAAACCTGATGAACCCCCGAGTTGTTAACTGGGGCCAAGCCAGAAGGGCATTGAGCACTGCTCTCAATTCCAGAATGTTTATTGGAAGGAGACTCTCCTCCTGATTCCATAGTCCCTGAGCCTTCAGAGAATTCCAGACAGCGCCCCAACCTAGTAGGCTGGCGTCTGTTGTTACAATTGTCCAGTCTGGCCTGCTGAATGGCATCCCCCTGGACAGGTGTGGCCGATAAAGCCACCATAGAAGAGAATTTCTGGTCTCTTGATTCAGATTCAGAGTAGGGGACAAATCTGAGTAATCCCCATTCCACTGACTTAGCATGCATAATTGCAGCGGTCTGAGGTGTAGGCGTGCAAAAGGTACTATGTCCATTGCCGCTACCATTAAGCCGATCACCTCCATGCATTGAGCTACTGACGGGTGTTGAATGGAATGAAGGACGCGGCATGCATTTTGAAGCTTTGTTAACCTGTCTTCTGTCAGGTAAATCTTCATTTCTACAGAATCTATAAGAGTCCCCAAGAATGGAACTCTTGTGAGAGGAAAGAGAGAACTCTTCTTTTCGTTCACTTTCCATCCATGCGACCTTAGAAATGCCAGAACTAACTCTGTGTGAGACTTGGCAGTTTGAAAGCTTGAAGCTTGAATTAGAATGTCGTCTAGGTACGGAGCTACCGAAATCCCTCGCGGTCTTAGTACCGCTAGAAGGGCACCCAGAACCTTTGTGAAGATTCTTGGAGCCGTAGCCAATCCGAATGGAAGAGCTACAAACTGGTAGTGCCTGTCTAAGAAGGCAAACCTTAGATACCGGTGATGATCTTTGTGGATCGGTATGTGAAGGTAAGCATCCTTTAAATCCACTGTGGTCATGTACTGACCCTCTTGGATCATGGGTAAGATTGTCCGAATAGTTTCCATTTTGAACGATGGAACTCTTAGGAATTTGTTTAGAGTCTTTAAATCTAAGATTGGCCTGAAAGTTCCCTCTTTTTTGGGAACCACAAACAGGTTTGAGTAGAACCCTTGTCCTTGTTCCGACCGCGGAACCGGATGGATCACTCCCATTAATAACAGATCTTGTACGCAGCGTAGAAACGCTTCTTTCTTTATCTGGTTTGTTGACAACCTTGACAGATGAAATCTCCCTCTTGGGGGGGATAATTTGAAGTCTAGAAGGTATCCCTGCGATATGATCTCTAGAGCCCAGGGATCCTGAACATCTCTTGCCCAGGCCTGGGCGAAGAGAGAGAGTCTGCCCCCCACTAGATCCGGTCCCGGATCGGGGGCTCTCGGTTCATGCTGTCTTTGGGGCAGCAGCAGGTTTCCTGGCCTGCTTGCTCTTGTTCCAGGACTGGTTAGGCTTCCAGCCTTGCCTGTAACGAGCAACAGCTCCTTCCTGTTTTGGTGCAGTGGAGGTTGATGCTGCTCCTGTTTTAAAGTTCCGAAAGGGACGAAAATTAGACTGTCTAGCCTTAGCTTTGGCTTTGTCTTGAGGTAGGGCGTGGCCCTTACCTCCTGTAATGTCAGCGATAATCTCTTTCAAACCGGGCCCAAATAAAGACTGCCCCTTGAAAGGTATATTAAGTAATTTGGACTTAGAAGTAACATCAGCTGACCAGGATTTTAGCCACAGCGCCCTACGTGCCTGTATGGCGAATCCTGAGTTCTTAGCCGTAAGTTTGGTTAAATGTACTACGGCCTCCGAAATGAAGGAATTAGCTAGTTTAAGGACTCTAAGCCTGTCCGTAATGTCGTCTAGCGTAGATGAACTAAGGTTCTCTTCAAGCGACTCAATCCAAAATGCTGCCGCAGCCGTAATCGGCGCGATACATGCAAGGGGTTGTAATATAAAACCTTGTTGAACAAACATTTTCTTAAGGTAACCCTCTAATTTTTTATCCATTGGATCTGAGAAAGCACAGCTATCCTCCACCGGGATAGTGGTACGCTTAGCTAAAGTAGAAACTGCTCCCTCCACCTTGGGGACCGTTTGCCATAAGTCCCGAGTGGTGGCGTCTATTGGAAACATCTTTCTAAATATTGGAGGGGGTGAGAACGGCACACCGGGTCTATCCCACTCCTTAGTAACAATTTCAGTTAGTCTCTTAGGTATAGGAAAAACGTCAGTACTCGCCGGTACCGCAAAGTATTTATCCAACCTACACAGTTTCTCTGGTATTGCAACGGTGTTACAATCGTTGAGAGCTGCTAAGACCTCCCCTAGTAATACACGGAGGTTCTCCAATTTAAATTTAAAATTTGAAATATCTGAGTCCAATCTGTTTGGATCAGAACCGTCACCCACAGAATGAAGCTCTCCGTCCTCATGCTCTGCGAGCTGTGACGCAGTATCAGACATGGCCCTAGCATTGTCAGCGCACTCTGTTCTCACCCCAGAGTGATCACGCTTGCCTCTTAGTTCTGGTAATTTAGACAAAACTTCAGTCATAACAGTAGCCATATCTTGTAATGTTATCTGTAATGGCCGCCCAGATGTACTAGGCGCCAAAATATCACGCACCTCCCGGGCGGGAGATGCAGGTACTGCCGCGTGAGGCGAGTTAGTCGGCATAACTCTCCCCTCGCTGTTTGGTGAAATTTGTTCACATTGTACAGATTGACTTTTATTTAAAGTAGCATCAATACAGTTAGTACATAAATTTCTATTGGGCTCCACCTTGGCATTGGAACAAATGACACAGATATCTTCCTCTGAGTCAGACATGTTTAACACACTAGCAAAAAACTTACAACTTGGTTATAATCTTTTTTAGCAAAAAACGTACTGTGCCTCAAAGAGGTACTAACGATTAAATGACAGTTGAAATAGTGAACTGAAAAAACAGTTATAGCATCAAACTTTAAAACAACAAAACTTTTAGCAAAGGTTTGTTCCCATTAGTAAAATAACAATAATTAAATTTGACATAAAAAATACAAAGCAACGTTTTTATTCACAGTCACTATAAGAATTCTCACAGCTCTGCTGAGAGAATTTACCTCCCTTCAAAGAAGTTTGAAGACCCCTGAGATCTATCAGAGATGAACCGGATCATGCAGGAAAAATAAAAGTAACTGACTGGTATTTTTTGATGCGTAGCAAAGAGCGCCAAAACGGCCCCTCCCTCTCCCACACAGCAGTGAAGAGAAACGAAACTGTCACAAATAAAGCAAAAAAACTGCCAAGTGGAAAATAATGCCCAAATATTTATTCACACAGTACCTCAGCAATGTAAACGATTCTACATTCCAGCAAAAACGTTTAACATGATAAATAGTTATTAAAAAGGATTAGTGACCTTTAACAGAGTAGTTCCGGTGAAATACCATCCCCAGAATACTGAAGTGTATACATACATGTCATTTTAACGGTATGGCAGGATTTTCTCATCAATTCCATTCAGAAAATAAAAACTGCTACATACCTCAATGCAGATTCCTCTGCCCGCTGTCCCCTGATCTGAAGCCTTTACCTCCCTCAGATGGCCGAGAACAGCAATATGATCTTAACTACTCCGGTTAAAATCATAGTAAAAAACTCTGACAGATTCTTCCTCAAACTCTGCCAGAGAAGTAATAACACGCTCCGGTGCTATTTTAAAATAACAAACTTTTGATTGAAGTCATAAAAACTAAGTATAATCACCATAGTCCTCTCACACATCCTATCTAGTCGTTGGGTGCAAGAGAATGACTGGGACTGACGTAGAGGGGAGGAGCTATATGCAGCTCTGCTGGGTGAATCCTCTTGCATTTCCTGTTGGGGAGGAGTTATATCCCAGAAGTAATGATGACCCGTGGACTGATCACACATAACAGAAGAAATGAAGTATTTTCAGCCCCCGCGAGCCTAACAGCCCACAGGGAAAAAGTCAAATTTTTAAGGTAAGAAAAAAATGATTTATTCAAATGCATTATCCCAAATATGAAACTGACTGTCTGAAATAAGGAATGTTGAACATCCTGAGTCAAGGAAAATAAATGTTTGAATACATATATTTAGAACTTTATAAAAAAGTGCCCAACCATAGCTTAGAGTGTCACAGAAAATAAGACTTACTTACCCCAGGACACTCATCTACATGTTGTAGAAAGCCAAACCAGTACTGAAACGAAGATCAGTAGAGGTAATGGTATATATATAAGAGTATATCGTCGATCTGAAAAGGGAGGTAAGAGATGAATCTCTACGACCGATAACAGAGAACCTATGAAATAGACCCCGTAGAAGGAGATCATTGAATTCAAATAGGCAATACTCTCTTCACATCCCTCTGACATTCACTGCACGCTGAGAGGAAAACCGGGCTCCAACCTGCTGCGGAGCGCATATCAACGTAGAATCTAGCACAAACTTACTTCACCACCTCCATAGGAGGCAAAGTTTGTAAAAACTGATTTGTGGGTGTGGTGAGGGGTGTATTTGTAGGCATTTTGAGGTTTGGGAAACTTTGCCCCTCCTGGTAGGAATGTATATCCCATACGTCACTAGCTCATGGGCTCTTGCTAATTACATGAAAGAAAGATATATGCTAAGGTGTTGGCAAACAGGCTTAATAGTATTCTCCCCTCCCTACTCGATTGGGACCAGGTTGGATTCATACCGGATAGAGAGGGGCCCGATAATACTAGGACGTCTTTTAAATATATTCTTAGAGGCCAAGAGGCAAAAGATACCTTGTACCACCCTAGCCCTTGACGCGGAAAAGGCCTTCGACCGCGTGAATTGGTCATACCTTTTTAAAGTCCTTAACAAATTTCATTTCCCATCTAACTTTCTCACTCATGTAAAAGCCCTTTATGCGTCCCCTTCAGCATCTGTTAGGGGCCTGGGGTTTCAGTCCCCCTCTTTCCCAATCTCCAATGGCACGAGACAGGGATGTCCCCACTAATTTTTGCATTGGCAATGGAGCCACTAGCGGAGGCCCTTTGCTCCCATGATAACATTAAAAAGGTATTAACCTGGATGGACACATCCACAAACTCGCCCTATTTGCAGATGACCTTACAGTACTCTTAAGCGACCCGGTTCACTCTCTACCCAACCTATTCGACCTTCTACACACCTTTGGTACGGTCAGTTACTACAAGCTCAACATGAATAAAACAGATGCCTATACTATCAATATATGACTCGGAATTTTCTATTCTCAAAAAGAGATACACTTTCAACTGGTCATGGCAGCGCCTCAAACATCTAGGAGTCTTTCTCTCCTGTAACATTTCGATCATTGTAGAGTCCAACTTTTATCCCCTCCTACACTCCTTGCAAAAATCTGTTGACCGATGGAACGTCCCTAGCATTTCCTGGTTGGGCAGAATAGCAGCCTTTAAGATGACCCTTCTCCCCAAACTTACATATCTGTTCCGAACATTACCAATACCTATTCCTAAATCCCTCATTGGGAAATTCCAGCTTCTATGCAACAAATTCATCTGGAAAAATAAACACCCTAGAGTGGCTACTAGGATTTTACAACAACCACTGCTGAGTGGGGGCGCTGGCGCCCCTAACTTAGCTTGCTACCATGAAGCTTCTAGACTAGCTCACATCCTACCATGGAACTCCGAAACTTCTAATTGCAAATGGTGGATCCTTGAGCAAGCCACTCTTCCTCACCCACTTACACTCTCAGACTTATTATGGATCCCCAAACATATCAGAGCTTCCCTTGACATTCAGAATTTCGTTGTTCTCTCAGCCTTAAAGTTCTGGGATAAAACCAGTCCACTTCCTCAAATAGCTCCTCATCCCTCCCCGATTCATACACTTTCGGGTTTGCTGTGTGCCCTCCAAGATTCACAACCTCCATTATGGCACTCCCATGGAATCACCAGCATACAAGACCTATTTCCTAATGGTCAACTAATGAACCTCGCAACCTTTCGCTGCACATTCCATCCTTCTCAGCTACTACAGTTTGGGTTTTGGAGACTGAAGAGTCTCCTGCATTCATGGGGATTTACAACTCTCCCCTTGCGTCCTCCAACAACTTGGGAACTGAGATGGCGTACTGCCAGAAAAATCCCTAAAGCCCTATCAATATCATATCAAGACCTTTTGAACTCTCCCACCTATCTTAAATCAGCATATATTATTATGTGGGAGAGAGACTTACGATTCCAAGCCACCCCAGAAGAACGGTCTAAAGCTATGACAGTGACAAAAAAAAAAGCTCTCCATTGTATCACATTGCTAGAATTATATCTTAAGATCTGCATGCAATGGCACATGACTCCACTGAGACTCTTCAAAATCTCTTCCATTAATTCTCCACTCTGTTGGAGAGGCTGTAACCAGGTAGGATCCTCATTACACATATGGTGGGAATGCCCCGCCTTGAAACCTCCCTGGGATATGCTCTCTCGCAAATGTTCTGAGATAGAGCCAACCTTATGGTTGGACCCGCAAAGAGTGCTGTTCCATTTGAGTGTGGGGTGCTCTCTCTCCCCTGTGGGTCTCCTCAGTATCTACTTAATGATGGCTGTCAAGCTTAGTATAGCTCGTCTGTAGAAACAAACCAACATTCCCACCTGGCATGATCTAATTAAAATTATGGACTATCTAGAAATCATGGAAAGCCCCATCTTTATTGCAAACAACAAAATCTCCCTACACTGCCAGTCTTGGGAATTGTGGAGGAAAATCCGATCCCCCAGTACTTAAAAATCCACGATTTATTAAAATTCTGGAAGACTTCCCTATCTCTGCTTCTTTAACCTTCTCCCCTACTCTTACCTTTTACCCTCATTACTTTCCCCTTTCCCTTTTTTTGTTTTTTTCTCTCTCTCCCTTCCTCCTCTAATTTGGTGCGCGTCCTTTAGATGTTACCTTTATACATACATGAGTTCTTTTTCTTAGCAGCCAAACACAGCTAAAATCTTCTATACACGCTTAGAACAATTATACACCAACATATATCACTTGCCATACTTATCTGCATATCATGATTACGTCTTGAACTGCTATATGTACCATCTCACCTGACGCATATATTGCTTAATCTATAGCAATAGCACAATTTATAGTTACATACTAATCGATGTGAATTCTTTCTAAATGTGTGTTAATATACGCCTAATCCTTGCATATTATTGTTTAGCATTAAGAAGAAAAATATATATTATTAAAAAAAAAAAAAAGGGGGGAAATTGAGGTCTAATGATGAAATAATTCATGGCCGTGAGGCAACGGTTATGGTTATGTACAACAATTGCATTTTCTTTATTTCATATGTCTTTGATTTTTGTGTTGCAATTGTCCATTGTATTCAAATTTTTACCTCAATAAAAAATCTTTTAAAAAAAAAAAGCTTGGGGGTTTGTATTTTTTAAAAACATAGACTTCCCTTTGGGCAGGCTTATTGCCTAGTATACTATAGTATAAAAACAGAATTTATGCTTACCTGATAAATTACTTTCTCCAACGGTGTGTCCGGTCCACGGCGTCATCCTTACTTGTGGGAATATCTCTTCCCCAACAGGAAATGGCAAAGAGTCCCAGCAAAAGCTGGCCATATAGTCCCTCCTAGGCTCCGCCCACCCCAGTCATTCGACCGACGGACAGGAGGAAAAAACAGGAGAAACTATAGGGTGCCGTGGTGACTGTAGTTAGAGAAAATAATTCATCAAACCTGATTAAAAAAACCAGGGCGGGCCGTGGACCGGACACACCGTTGGAGAAAGTAATTTATCAGGTAAGCATAAATTCTGTTTTCTCCAACATTGGTGTGTCCGGTCCACGGCGTCATCCTTACTTGTGGGAACCAATACCAAAGCTTTAGGACACGGATGAAGGGAGGGTGCAAATCAGGTTACCTAAACAGAAGGCACCACGGCTTGCAAACCCTTTCTCCCAAAAATAGCCTCCGAAGAAGCAAAAGTTTCAAATTTGTAAAATTTGGCAAAAGTGTGCAGTGAAGACCAAGTCGCTGCCTTACATATCTGATCAACAGAAGCCTCATTCTTGAAGGCCCATGTGGAAGCCACAGCCCTAGTAGAGTGAGCTGTGATTCTTTCAGGAGGCTGCCGTCCGGCAGTCTCGTAAGCCAATCGGATGATGCTTTTAAGCCAAAAGGAAAGAGAGGTAGAAGTCGCTTTTTGACCTCTCCTTTTACCAGAATAGACGACAAACAGAGAAGATGTTTGTCTGAACTCTTTTGTAGCTTCTAAATAGAATTTTAGAGCACGGACTACATCTAAATTGTGTAGCAAACGTTCCTTCTTTGAAACTGGATTCGGACACAAAGAAGGTACAACTATCTCTTGGTTAATATTTTTGTTGGAATCAACCTTTGGAAGAAAACCAGGCTTAGTACGCAAAACAACCTTATCTGAATGGAACACCAGATAGGGCGGAGTACACTGCAGAGCAGATAACTCAGAAACTCTTCTAGCAGAAGAAATAGCAACCAAAAACAAAACTTTCCAAGATAACAACTTAATATCTATGGAATGTAAAGGTTCAAACAGAACCCCTTGGAGAACTGAAAGAACTAGATTTAAACTCCAGGGAGGAGTCAAAGGTCTGTAAACAGGCTTGATCCTAACCAGAGCCTGAACAAATGCTTGAACATCTGGCACAGCTGCCAGTTGTTTGTGTAGTAAGACAGATAAAGCAGAAATCTGTCCCTTTAGAGAACTCGCTGATAATCCTTTATCCAAACCTTCTTGTAGAAAGGAAAGGAACTTAGGGATTTTGATCTTATTCCATAAGAATCCTTTGGATTCACACCAGCAGATATATCTTTTCCATATTTTATGGTAAATTTTTCTAGTTACCGTTTTCTGGCTTGAACCAGAGTATCTATCACAGAATCTGAAAACCCACGCTTTGATAGAATCAAGCGTTCAATTTCCAAGCCGTCAGCTGGAGGGAGACCAGATTTGGATGTTCGAATGGACCCTGTACAAGAAGGTCCTGTCTCAAAGGTAGCTTCCATGGTGGAACCGATGACATATTCACCAGGTCTGCATCCACTAGAGTAGCCTTGGGATCCCTGGATCTGTACCCGTAGCAAGGGACCTTGAAGTTCTGACGAGACGCCATCAGATCCATGTCTGGAATGCCCCATAATTGAGTTAATTGGGCAAAGATCTCCGGGTGAAGTTCCCACTCCCCCGGATGGAATGTCTGACGACTCAGATAATCCGCCTCCCAGTGTTCCACTCCTGGGATGTGGATCGCAGATAGGTGGCAGGAGTGATACTCTGCCCATTCTATTATTTTGGTCACTTCTCTCATCGCCAGGGAACTCCTTGTTCCCCCCTGATGATTGATATAAGCAACAGTCGTCATGTTGTCTGATTGGAATCTTATAAATCTGGCCTTTGCTAGTTGAGGCCAAGCCCTGAGAGCATTTAATATCGCTCTCAGTTCCAGAATGTTTATCGGGAGAAGAGACTCTTCCCGAGACCATAGTCCCTGAGCGCGTCGGTCGTGACGATGACCCACTCTGGTCTGCGGAAGCTCATTCCCTGGGATAGGTGGTCCAGGGTTAGCCACCAACGGAGTGAGTCTCTGGTCTTCTGATCTACTTGAATCACTGGAGACAAGTCTGTATAGTCCCCATTCCACTGTTTCAGCATGCACAGTTGTAATGGTCTTAGATGAATTCGCGCAAAAGGAACTATGTCCATTGCTGCAACCATCAACCCTACTACTTCCATGCACTGAGCTACGGAAGGACGAGGAACAGAATGAAGAACTTGACAAGCATTTAGAAGTTTTGGCTTTCTGACTTCTGTCAGGAAAATCCTCATTTCTAAAGAATCTATTATTGTTCCCAAGAAAGGAACTCTCGACGACGGAGACAGGGAACTTTTTTCTATGTTCACCTTCCATCCGTGAGATCTGAGAAAGGCCAGAACGATGTCTGTGTGAGCCTTTGCCTTTGAGAGAGACGACGCTTGTATCAGAATGTCGTCCAAGTAAGGTACTACTGCAATGCCCCTTGGTCTTAGAACCGCTAGAAGGGACCCGAGTACCTTTGTGAAAATCCTTGGAGCAGTGGCTAACCCGAATGGGAGGGCCACAAACTGGTAATGTTTGTCCAGAAAGGCGAACCTTAGGAACTGATGATGATCCTTGTGGATAGGAATATGTAGATACGCATCCTTTAGGTCCACGGTAGTCATAAATTGACCTTCCTGGATTGTAGGTAGAATCATTTGAATGGTCTCCATTTTGAACGATGGAACCCTGAGAAATTTGTTTAGGATCTTTAAATCCAGAATTGGTCTGAAAGTTCCCTCTTTTTTGGGAACTACAAACAGATTTGAGTAAAATCCCATTCCCTGTTCCGCCGTTGGAACTGGGTGTATCACTCCCATTTTTAACAGGTCTTCTACACAATGTAAGAATGCCTGTCTCTTTATTTGGTTTGAGGATAAGTGAGACATGTGGAACCTTCCCCTTGGGGGTAGTTCCTTGAATTCCAGAAGATAACCCTGAGAAACTATTTCTAGTGCCCAGGGATCCTGAACATCTCTTGCCCAAGCCTGAGCAAAGAGAGAGAGTCTGCCCCCTACTAGATCCGGTCCCGGATCGGGGGCTACTCCTTCATGCTGTTTTGTTAGCAGCAGCAGGCTTCTTGGCCTGCTTACCCTTGCATCGGTTTCCAGGCTGGTTTGGTTTGTGAAGCATTACCCTCTTGTTTAGAGGATGCGGAATTAGAGGCCGGTCCATTCCTGAAATTGCGAAAGGAACGAAAATTAGACTTATTCTTGGCCTTGAAAGGCCTATCTTGTGGGAGGGCGTGGCCCTTTCCCCCAGTGATGTCTGAGATAATCTCTTTCAATTCTGGCCCAAAGAGAGTTTTACCCTTGAAGGGGATATTAAGCAATTTTGTCTTGGAAGATACATTCGCTGACCAAGACTTTAGCCAAAGCGCTCTGCGCGCCACAATTGCAAACCCTGAATTTTTTGCCGCTAATCTAGCTAATTGCAAAGCGGCATCTAAAATAAAAGAATTAGCCAACTAGAGTGCGTGAACTCTGTCCATAACCTCCTCATACGGAGTCTCTCTACTGAGCGACTTTTCTAGTTCCTCGAACCAGAACCACGCTGCTGTAGTGACAGGAACAATGCACGAAATGGGTTGCAGGAGGTAACCTTGCTGTACAAAAATCTTTTTAAGCAAACCCTCCAATTTTTTATCCATAGGATCTTTAAAAGCACAATTATCCTCGATAGGAATAGTAGTGCGCTTGTTTAGAGTAGAAACTGCCCCCTCCCTCGACCTTAGGGACTGTCTGCCATAAGTCCTTTCTGGGGTCGACCATAGGAAATAATTTCTTAAATATAGGAGGGGGGACAAAAAGGTATGCCGGGCTTCTCCCACTCCTTATTCACTATGTCCGCCACCCGCTTGGGTATAGGAAAAGCGTCGGGGTGCACCGGAACCTCTAGGAACTTGTCCATATTGCATAATTTTTCTGGAATTACCAGGTTGTCACAATCATCCAGCGTAGATAACACCTCCTTAAGCAGTGCGCGGAGATGCTCTAATTTAAATTTAAATGTCACAACATCAGGTTCAGCTTGTTGAGAAATTTTTCCTGAATCTGAAATTTCCCCATCTGACAAAACCTCCCTCATGGCCCCTTCAGATTGGTGTGAGGGTATGACAGAGCAATTATCATCAGCGCCCTCCTGCTCTTCAGTGTTTAAAACAGAGCAATTGCGCTTTCTCTGATATGTAGGCATTTTGGATAAAATATTTGCTATGGAGTTATCCATTACTGCCGTCAATTGTTGCATAGTAATAAGCATTGGCGCGCTAGAAGTACTAGGGACCTCCTGCGTGGGCAAAACTGGCGTAGACACAGAAGGAGATGATGTAGAACTATGTCTACTCCCTTCATCTGATGAAACATCTTGGGCAATTTTACTATTTGTGGCAGCACTGTCCTTACTTTGTTTGGACGCTATGGCACAATTATCACACAATCTTGAAGGGGGAGACACATTGACTTTCATACATATAGAACATAGCTTATCTGAAGGTACAGACATGTTAAACGGGCTTAAACTTGTCAATAAAACACAAAAAACGTTTTAAAACAAAAACGTTACTGTCTCTTTAAATCTTAAACAGTGCACACTTTATTACTGAATATGTGAAAAAGTATGAAGGAATTGTTCAATTGTTCACCACAGTGTCTTAAAGCATTAAAAGTATTGCACACCAAATTTCAGAGCTTTAACCCATAAAATAACGAAACCGGAGCCGGTTACAGTTTTAACCCCTCTACAGTCCCAGCTACAGCCTTTGCTGCGACTTTACCAAACCCAGGGGGGAATACGATACCAAATGAAGCCTTCTAGGAACCTTTCCAACTACTTTCAGATCCACACACATGCATCTGCATGTCTTGCTCTGAAAAGTAACTGCGCAGTATTGGCGCGAAAATGAGGCTCAGCCTACAACTGGGAAGGCCCTTCCTGACTGGAAAGGTGTCTAACTCAGTGCCTGACGTTAAAAAACGTTCCCCAAGCTTATAAGTGTGAATTTCAAGCATAAAAATGTATAAAATGCTCAAATAAAGCAATCGATTTTGCCCATAAAAGTGTCTACCAGTTTTACAGCCCATATTAAGCCCTTTATTCTGTTTGAGACTAAGAAAATGGCTTACCGGTCCCCATGAGGGGAAATTACAGCCTTCCAGCATTACACAGTCTTGTTAGAAATATGGCTAGTCATACCTTAAGCAGAAAAGTCTGCAAACTGTTTCCCCCAACTGAAGTTACTTCATCTCAACAGTCCTATGTGGAAACAGCAAACGATTTTAGTTACTGCTGCTAAAATCATCTTCCTCTCACAAACAGAAATCTTCATCTTTTTCTGTTTCAGAGTAAATAGTACATACCAGCACTATTTTAAAATAACAAACTCTTGATAGTAGAATAAAAAACTACAACTAAACACCACATACTCTTAACCATCTCCGTGGAGATGTTGCCTGTGCAACGGCAAAGAGAATGACTGGGGTGGGCGGAGCCTAGGAGGGACTATATGGCCAGCTTTTGCTGGGACTCTTTGCCATTTCCTGTTGGGTAAGAGATATTCCCACAAGTAAGGATGACGCCGTGGACCGGACACACCAATGCTGGAGAAATGAAGTGAATAAGTCCCCATAGTCCTATATGGTATGTATAAAAGAATCTGGTGAAGGACATCCAGATCAAAGGTGGGGCACAAAGACACAATGTTGTGAAAAACAATTCTTAACTCTGTGAGTGAATTATTTGAATCCTATTGTATAGATATTTCTTATCAATTGCAGTGGTGAAGGCAATTCACAGGTGAAGTATGCAAATCTGGAGGATGCTCCACTTAGGAATAAGATGCAGATTCCCCTGGGTAGATTAAAAAGAAAAGGGGCGCCTCATAGTGAACTCCGTATGAAAAATAGATAATATACAATGAAATAAAACTCACAATTCATGATGGCACCCAGGGTTAGGGGAGTGCAAACAGGCAAGCTGATGCTCACAGTTGACAGCTTACTGGATACTTCCAAAGTATCAAGGAGAAACTGCAACAGTAAATCGTAGTCAGTCCGGACATCTATTGGTCGACTTTTTACGAACACTGGAACATTCCCAGATTGGAAACCAGGGTGACAGAGACACTTAAGAGAAATGTAGATGATACAGACACCATAAAGTGAAGTGTTAAAAACAAAGTGGGTGGTTTAAAAACCGTCACATTGTATCTTATTGGTCATCTCATATTACAAAATGTCCAATCCAAGGCGTCTTTATCAAATTGGTGTCTAATTGATATAAATTTTGTTATTTTGTACACCCAATAATTGTCTTAGAAATATTGTCGGATATTAAGTAATCCAGAGACGATCAGATGAAAGCTAAAGCGTTACATATTACAATCATAAAATAAATAATATTCAATATCGGGGAGGTACAATGAAATAAAATATAATAAGTACTTGTAAAAAAGGTTAACACAAAACAGTGTAAATAGGGGCGTTATCCCTTTAAAATTGTGCAATTCTGCACAAATAGAGACTCAGATACTTAGTATGGATCGATACTCAAAATTCAGTATAAATACAATATTGCAATATATCGATAGAATGTAAGTAATAAATGTACTATAAGTTACAAAAATTACCGAATATTGACATAATAAGTATGTAAACTAAAGTCCAATAAGCATATGTGTTGCGAGACACACAAAACATGGATAGGCTGCTCTCCTCAGAAAAATGGCCGTCCACTTCAAAAAGTATATCTATAAGAAAAGGAGAAGGCCCAAAATAGCGTAATTCTGCAAAGGAATTGCTGAGTATATAAACTTAGATCAAATACACTCACATGTAATCAAGCACTGTAATGTAGTGCAAACTGGGCAGGCCAGATCATCTGAGTTGTCCGGCAAACTCTCCTCAGGTTATATGACAAAACTGCGCAAAAGAGAGTGTGTTTCATTTCACTCTGAGATATGCTCTATAAAAGAAACAATCCCCACATAGAGTAATACTGTAAAGAAATATTATTTGACTGGTAGGTGGATAGTTTACACTCCCTTGTGGTCTAGCACTGTAATGTAGTGCAGACTAGGCAAACCGGAACCTCTGAGTTGTCCACTAAACTCTCCTCCACAGGCAAATAGAACCAGGTGTGTTGTATGTCTTTCAGCTCACTCGCAGGGTAAAAAAATGCAATTACCATTCAGCTAATAGTTATTTTTGAGTGGAAAAAAATGCATAAGCCAAAAATAGCAAGTAGTTTGAAAACGTAAAAACAAGTGTTTATTAAAACACATAAATACAGCTGCTGCGTTATATAAAAAAAAAAAAAAAAAAAAAAACTTAAAAAAAAATGATATCCAAAAAATCTTTACATACACAGCACACTAACATATTAGAGTTGCGGTACGCAGGAGCAAAAGCTAACATATATATGAAAGAACAAGACACATTGTTACACCACACATTTGAGTAATCCTTATAGAGATTTATGCCTATAGACCATATACCCAAATCCACTGACTATAACAGACTAGTTAGATTACGCCAGAGAGAAACATTCTGATTTATAAGCTCAAGACCCTTTTTCCACAAGGGTTAAATGCCAATGTAAACTTGGCAGCTTTCAATTAAACATGTTCCATCCAAGCCACGATTTACAGACCCATAGACTTATGGATATAGGTGGATCTCTATGAGATATACAAGCAACATAGCATACTACTTCCTTATATCACCAAATAGATACACCAGTGAAGAATTTTATTGACACCTTTTCATAGATACATTCTCCTCAAATTCAATTTTCTAGCACCTTTTTGTAGATATAAATACCAGATTCATTTTGAATCATGTTAGTTGAAGATACGTGCGTTTCAGGAGAATATATATATATATATATATATATATATATATATATATATATATATATATATATATATATATATATATATATATATATATATATATATATATATATATATATATTAGCATTTTGTGTTATTCTTGTAAGTATCCTGTATACTACTATATACTACTGGTTTATTGCTGTGCTGGGCCATGTTCTTTTGTGCCTTTCTCACATAGGAAATTCCCTGCGTCTACAGCACCTGTTAGGTGCACATTTCTTGTGAGTTGAATCAACCCTTACAAATTCATTCTATTGTCATAGCTGTGCTAGGCCATTTGAAAAAAAAAATTAGCGTGTTTTAAAAGATTGTGTATCCAAAAATGCGGCTTGCGTACGAGCGCGAATATGCACGTAACTAATGATAATAATAATAATAATAAAATTATTAGTCAAGTTGCTCATCCCATTAGGAATTAATACCAAATTGAGGTCCAAAGCCCATGGGGTTCTCAGGTATCCCAAAACAAAAATCCATTGGATCTCTTTATCCAACAAAAAGTCTCTTAACCCATCTCTCCCCCTTTGTGATTTAGGGCCCGATGATCTAAAGCTCTCCACGGAGGTGAGATGATCCTCCCAACAGTGCGCAATCCCTAGTGAAATTCTTAAATGGAAGATTTTGCATTTCTGTAGGGCTGCAAATAACGATTAATTTCATAATTGATTAAATCGGCAGATTATTTTTTCGATTAATAGGATTAAAATAAAATCCTATATTTAAAATAAATTCCACTTACTGAGTATTATAAATATAAACTTCAGACTAAAACTTTATGTTAACAAAACTGTTTGTTCAATTTTTTTTTTTTTTTTTTTTTAAATAAGGTTCAGTTAATGGCATACAGACAATGCATTTCAGTACAGCTTACATAAAACAAACAAGAAAAACATAATTTATGCTTACCTGATAAATTTATTTCTCTTGTAGTGTAGTCAGTCCACGGGTCATCCATTACTTATGGGATTATATCTCTTCCCCAACAGGAAGTTGCAAGAGGATCACCCAAGCAGAGCTGCTATATAGCTCCTCCCCTCACATGTCATATCCAGTCATTCGACCGAAACAAGACGAGAAAGGAGAAACCATAGGGTGCAGTGGTGACTGGAGTTTAATTAAAATTTAGATCTGCCTTAAAAGACAGGGCGGGCCGTGGACTGACTACACTACAAGAGAAATAAATTTATCAGGTAAGCATAAATTATGTTTTCTCTTGTTAAGTGTAGTCAGTACACGGGTCAACCATTACTTATGGGATACCAATACCAAAGCTAAAGTACACGGATGAAGGGAGGGACAAGGCAGGAACTTTAAACGGAGGGAACCACTGCCTGAAGTACCTTTCTCCCAAAAATAGCCTCCGAAGAAGCAAAAGTGTCAAATTTGTAAAATTTTGAAAAAGTGTGAAGTGAAGACCAAGTTGCAGCCTTGCAAATCTGTTCAACAGAGGTCTCATTTTTAAAGACCCAGGTGGAAGCCACAGCTCTAGTAGAATGAGCTGTAATTCTTTCAGGAGGCTGCTGTCCAGCAGTCTCATAGGCTAAACGTATTATGCTACGAAGCCAAAAGGAGAGAGAGGTAGCCGAAGCCTTTTGACCTCTCCTCTGTCCAGAGTAAACGACAAACAGGGAAGAAGTTTGACGAAAATCTTTAGTTGCCTGCAAATAGAACTTCAGGGCACGGACTACGTCCAGATTATGCAAAAGTCGTTCCTTCTTTGAAGAAGGGTTAGGACACAATGATGGAACAACAATCTCTTGATTGATATTCCTGTTAGAAACTACCTTAGGTAAGAACCCAGGTTTAGTACGCAGAACTACCTTGTCTGAATGAAAAATCAGATAAGGAGAATCACAATGTAAGGCAGATAACTCAGAGACTCTTCGAGCCGAGGAAATAGCCATCAAAAACAGAACTTTCCAAGATAACAGCTTGATATCAATGGAATGAAGGGGTTCAAATGGAACGCCTTGCAGAACGTTAGGAACTAAGTTTAAGCTCCACGGCGGAGCAACAGTCTTAAACACAGGCTTAATCCTAGCCAAAGCCTGACAAAAAGCCTGAACGTCTGGAACTTCTGCCAGACGCTTGTGTAGAAGAATAGACAGAGCAGAAATCTGTCCCTTTAACGAACTAGCGGATAAGCCCTTTTCTAAACCCTCTTGTAGAAAAGACAATATCCTAGGAATCCTAACCTTACTCCATGAGTAACTCTTGGATTCGCACCAATATAAATATTTACGCCATATCTTATGGTAAATTCTTCTGGTAACAGATTTCCTAGCCTGTATTAAGGTATCAATAACCGACTCCGAGAAGCCACGCTTTGATAGAATCAAGCGTTCAATCTCCATGCAGTCAGCCTCAGAGAAATTAGATTTGGATGGTTGAAAGGACCCTGAATTAGAAGGTCCTGCCTCAGAGGCAGAGACCATGGTGGACAGGACGACATGTCCACTAGGTCTGCATAACAGGTCCTGCGTGGCCACGCAGGCGCTATCAGAATCACTGATGCTCTCTCCTGTTTGATCTTGGCAATCAGTCGAGGAAGCATCGGAAATGGTGGAAACACATAACCATGTTGAAGACCCAAGGGGCTGTCAGAGCATCTATCAGCACCGCTCCCGGATCCCTGGACCTGGATCCGTAATAAGGAAGCTTGGCGTTCTGGCGAGACACCATGAGATCCAGATCTGGTTTGCCCCAACGATGAATCAGTTGAGCGAAGACCTCCGGATGAAGTTCCCACTCCCCCGGATGAAAAGTCTGGCAACTTAGAAAATCCGCCTCCCAGTTCTCCACGCCTGGGATGTAGATCGCTGACAGGTGGCAAGAGTGAGACTCTGCCCAGCGAATTATCTTGGAGACTTCCAACATCGCTAGGGAACTCCTGGTTCCCCCTTGATGATTGATGTAAGCCACAGTCGTGATGTTGTCCGACTGAAATCTGATGAACCTCAGAATTGCTAACTGAGGCCAAGCTAGAAGAGCATTGAATATTGCTCTTAACTCCAAAATATTTATTGGGAGGAGTTTCTCCTCCTGAGTCCATGATCCCTGAGCCTTCAGGGAATTCCAGACTGCGCCCCAACCTAGAAGGCTGGCGTCTGTTGTAACAATCGTCCAATCTGGCCTGCGAAAGGTCATCCCCTTGGACAGGTGGGGCAGAGAAAGCCACCATAGAAGAGAATCTCTGGTCTCTTGATCCAGATTTAGTAGAGGGGACAAATCTGAGTAATCCCCATTCCACTGACTTAGCATGCACAATTGCAGCGGTCTGAGATGCAGGCGCGCAAATGGTACTATGTCCATTGCCGCTACCATTAAGCCGATTACTTCCATGCACTGAGCTACTGACGGGTGTGGAATGGAATGAAGGGCACGGCAAGCATTTAGAAGTTTTGATAACCTGGCCTCCGTCAGGTAAATTTTCATCTCTACAGAATCTATAAGAGTCCCTAGGAAGGGAACCCTTGTGAGTGGTAATAGAGAACTCCTTTCCACGTTCACCTTCCACCCATGCGACCTCAGAAATGCTAGAACTATCTCTGTACGAGACTTTGCATTTTGAAAACTTGACGCTTGTATCAGAATGTCGTCTAGGTACGGAGCCACCGCTATGCCTCGCGGTCTTAGTACCACCAGAAGTGAGCCCAGAACCTTTGTAAAGATTCTTGGAGCCGTAGCTAACCCGAAGGGAAGAGCTACAAACTGGTAATGCCTGTCTAGGAAGGTAAATCTTAGGTACCGATAATGATCCTTGTGAATCGGTATGTGAAGGTAGGCATCCTTTAAGTCCACTGTGGTCATGTACTGACCCTCTTGGATCATGGGAAGGATGGTTCGAATAGTTTCCATTTTGAATGATGGAACTCTTAGTAATTTGTTTAGGATTTTTAAGTCCAAGATTGGTCTGAAGGTTCCCTCTTTCTTGGGAACCACAAACAGATTTGAATAGAATCCTTGCCCGTGTTCCGTCCGCGGAACTGGGTGGATCACCCCCATTAGTAAGAGGTCTTGTACACAGCGTAGAAACGCCTCTTTCTTTATTTGGTTTGCTGATAACCTTGAAAGATGAAATCTCCCTTGTGGAGGAGAAGCTTTGAAGTCTAGAAGATATCCCTGAGATATGATCTCCAACGCCCAGGGATCCTGGACATCTCTTGCCCAAGCCTGGGCGAAGAGAGAAAGTTTGCCCCCCACTAGATCCGTTTCCGGATAGGGGGCCCTCTCTTCATGCTGTCTTAGGGGCAGCAGCAGGTTTTCTGGCCTGCTTGCCCTTGTTCCAGGACTGGTTAGTTTTCCAGCCCTGTCTGTAACGAGCAACAGCTCCTTCCTGTTTTGGAGCGGAGGAAGTTGATGCTGCTCCTGCCTTGAGGTTACGAAAGGCATGAAAATTAGACTGTTTGGCCTTTGATTTGGCCCTGTCCTGAGGTAGAGCATGGCCCTTACCTCCCGTAATGTCAGCTATAATTTCTTTCAAGCCGGGCCCGAATAAGGTCTGCCCTTTGAAAGGAATATTAAGCAATTTAGATTTAGAAGTCACGTCAGCTGACCAGGATTTAAGCCATAACGCTCTGCGCGCTTGGATGGCAAATCCGGAGTTCTTAGCCGTAAGTTTGGTTAAATGTACGACGGCATCAGAAACAAATGCGTTAGCTAGCTTAAGTGCTTTAAGCTTGTTCATAATTTCATCCAATGGAGCTGTGCGAATGGCCTCTTCCAGAGACTCAAACCAGAATGCCGCCGCAGCAGTGACAGGCGCAATGCATGCAAGGGGCTGTAAGATATAACCTTGTTGAACAAACATTTTCTTAAGGTAACCTTCTAATTTTTTATCCATTGGATCTGAAAAAGCACAACTATCCTCCACCGGGATAGTGGAACGCTTAGCTAAAGTAGAAACTGCTCCCTCCACCTTAGGGACCGTCTGCCATAAGTCTCGTGTGGTGGCGTCTATAGGAAACATTTTCCTAAATATGGGAGGAGGGGAAAAAGGCACACCGGGTCTATCCCACTCCTTGCTAATAATCTCTGTAAGCCTTTTAGGTATAGGAAACACGTCAGTACACACCGGTACCGCATAGTATCTATCCAACCTACATAATTTTTCTGGAATAGCAACCGTGTTACAATCATTCAGAGCCGCTAATACCTCCCCTAGCAATATGCGGAGGTTCTCAAGCTTAAATTTAAAATTAGAAATCTCTGAATCCAGTCTCCCTGGATCAGATCCGTCACCCACAGAATGAAGCTCTCCGTCTTCATGTTCTGCAAATTGTGACGCAGTATCGGACATGGCTCTCACATCATCAGCGCGCTCTGTCCTTAACGCAGAGCTATCACGCTTGCCTCTTAATTCTGGCAATTCATAACAGTAGCCATGTCTTGCAAAGTGATTTGTAAGGGCCTCCCTGATGTACTTGGCGCCACAAAATCACGCACCTCCTGAGCGGGAGGCGAAGGTACTGACACGTGAGGAGAGTTAGTCGGCATAACTTCCCCCTCGTTGTCTGGTGATAATTTCTTTACATGTAAAGACTGACTTTTATTTAAAGTTACATCAATGCATTTAGTACACATCTTTCTATGGGGCTCCACATTGGCCTTCATACATAGTGAACAAACAGATTCATCTGTGTCAGACATGTTTAAACAGACTAGCAATGAGACTAGCAAGCTTGGAAAATACTTTTCAAATAAATTTACAAGCAATATAAAAAACGCTACTGTGCCTTTAAGAAGCACAAAAAGCTGTCACAGTTGAAATAACAATGAACCAAATTAGTTATAGCAACCAAATTTTCACAGTAAATGTATTAAGTTAGCAAAGGATTGCACCCACCAGCAAATGGATGATTACCCCCTTAATACCCAAAAACGGATAACAATTTAATAATTATAGTTTTTATCACAGTCAAACACACTGTCACAGGTCTGCTGTGACTGATTACCTCCTTCAAAATGAATTTTGAAGACCCCTGAGCTCTCTAGAGACGTCCTGGATCATGGAGGATGAAGTAGGAAGATTGTGACTGAATTTTTACTGCGCAAAAAAGCGCTAAAATAGGCCCCTCCCATTCATATTACAACAGTGGGGAAGCTCAGTTAACGGTTTCTATGCAGAAACAAAAGTTAGCCATGTGGTAAAAATCATGCCCCAATAAGTTTTATCACCAAGTACCTCACAAAAAACGATTAACATGCCAGTAAACGTTTTGATAATACATTTTAAAAGTTATGAAGTGTTATTAATAAGCCTGCTACCAGTCGCTTTTACTGCAGTTAAGGCTCATACATTACTTTAGTATTAACAGTATTTTCTGAGTCAAATTCCATTCCCTAGAAAAATACTTCAGTGTACACACACTCATCAGCCTAATACCAGTCGCTACCACTGCATTTAAGGCTGAACTTACATTACATTGGTATCAGCAGTATTTTCTCAGTCAATTCCATTGCTTAGAAAAATAATTTACTGCACATACCTCGTTTGCAGGGGGGCCCTGCATGCTATTCCCTTTTTCTGAAGTTACCTCACTCCTCAGAATGTGCGAGAACAGCCAGTGGATCTTAGTTACGTCTGCTAAGATCATAGAAAACGCAGGCAGATTCTTCTTCTAATGCTGCCTGAGAAACAAACAGCACACTCCGGTGCCATTTAAAATAACAAACTTTTGATTGAAGAAATAAACTAAGTTTAAAAACACCACAGACCTCTCACAACAACCTATCTTTAGTTAGGTTGCAAGAAAATGACTGGGTATGACATGTGAGGGGAGGAGCTATATAGCAGCTCTGCTTGGGTGATCCTCTTGCAACTTCCTGTTGGGGAAGAGATATAATCCCATAAGTAATGGATGACCCGTGGACTGACTACACTTAACAAGAGAAAAAAGGATATATGCATTAATAAATTCTGTACAACGTGGATATATAGCATTAAGTAGGGTTAAATGATGAATATAGTGCTTGCCATGAAAACTTTAAGTCTTCCAGATGGAACCTGGGGCCGCTTTTGGACCTCAGTTTTAGAGAAGGGACGGATTAACAGAAGACTGCCGTGATCATTAGGGGACCACTCATGGGTCCCAGCAGTGAACCTTGGTTTTTTAGTTTTGTATGCTATTATCACTATAGGTACCACACTCAAAAGTATCCACATTTAAATGAAACTGACCAAGCATGGAATAACTGACTTCTAGACGCCAGGGTAGGTAACATAATTCTGACATGATGTAATGAGCAGTTGCCTAAAATTATAGAAACTATCACAAAACTTCATTGAGGGGGGACTGTGAAACCCTGAGATTAACTGTTGAATATACCACTATCCTCTAAGTGGGAGACAGGAGGCCAAACACATCTGTTGCAAAATAGCAAGGGATATCTGAGATGAAAGGTCCAGCACCAAGCGTCATGGGAGATGAAGTGGATGCACTTGGCAATAACAAGTAAGGGGGTATTGGAGATTTGGGAGGTATAATAGAGGGGGGTTTTTACACAAGAAGTTACTAGGAACGCTACGCTGCCCCGGCCGTAGGCAGCACGGCCTTGAATGTAGCTTTCATGAGTAATTACATTGATAAGGGTCATAGTTTAGTACAAGATTGTTGTGATCGTCCTAAAAACTCAAATAAACAACACAATTACTATCATCAGTATGACAAAATGGGGGAACTGCATAAAAATAATTACGTAACACAGGACAGTGAGTATAGGGGGTATGTTGGTATAATATAAACTGTGAACTGGGGATAAACTCTCCTTAAAACAGAATGCTTGAATCTACTAGGTTGATTTGTAGGCAACCAATATATTGTAAACTATATAGAGGGCACTCATTGTAAAACAGCTAGGTAATACTTATTTAAAAACAAAGGTGACCCGCAATTTCTTACCAGTATAGGGTATGGCTATATATATTTCTCAAGGTAAATGTTATAGGATATCTCCGTAATTAGATGAGCTTCCCATCTTCTGGCTGTACCAGCACAATTAAACTTACATGTTATTACAGGAGAAATGGCATGGCTAGAAGACAGTACTGTGCTATACAGTTCGATAAAGCAAATAAGTACATTAACCTCAATGCGTGCTAATAAAGAGTAGTATAAAATATGAGTAGAGACAACACGTCTATAAAGGTTTGTCAGAGGGTAAGTAATCACTGTTCTCTGAGCAGCCTACAGCTTAGGTGGTATTATGGTCAATTTCTCCTAAGCAGTCTTACACATACACAGCAGTTAGCCTACCCCTATTTTGTGAAATTGCCCCACAGACAGGGTAAGATTCTCCGGATGGCAATAGTATGGGATGCCTTGTAGTCCTGCTACCTGGTCATTCACGCTGTATCTCCAGAGCAAGCCCATACAGTCAGTTGACATTATCGGTCTATCGGATGGCAAGTGGAAAGTGCTCAACTGCAGTAAATGCCATGTGTAGGGAACACCTGAACGGTTGAAGGCAAATGAGGGGTGTTTTATTCTTAGCTGAGATTCTTTGATCTGTAATCACCCGTGCAGATGGGGCTCTCCCGGACAAGAGCGGTGTCTCCCCGCCACAAGGAGCATTCGAGATCAGCAAGGTAAGAGAGGAGTGATTCTTAGGATAAGTTTCTGCTTGGCTGCCTCCTGGGGTACTTGGGGTGAGGTCATGTACTAACAGAATAGCTGGTCTGGTTGCAGTAATGTCACCGGTAGTATTAGCTGCGCAAGGAGTCAAATCCTTTCCGCCCCACACTTGGTGTTCCTCCTCCAGGAGTTGCTGGACTCTTTTGCTGCTGACTGGGGCAACCGGTAAGTGATGGGGCCCCAGAGCGATACCGTCCCTGTCCTCCCCCTCAAAATGGTCGAATGCAGGAGGTGTTTGGGGATTATGCTTGTTTCTGGGCTCAAATGCAGTGTGTAGCGTGACCTCAAAGGCAGCCAGATGTTCTGCGAGTAAGAGGCGCAGCTCCTATAAAAAACTGGTTCCGTCATCCATGTTGGTCATCTATAGAATTAGCTTGAGTGGACACATAGAAAGTAAAGAGAGCTAGCAGTGTTTTGCGGATTGTCACTGCTTACAGGGCCACATGGGCGTCCTGCCGGGGGGTTAGATAGTGGGCCACAACCCTGGTTATGCTCCGGTAGGCTGAATCTGGTTCCAAATCCTAAAATAGTGGTATCAGATAATTAGGGCTATATATGCTGAAAGCTGTTCTGTATCAGATCACTCTCAACTGAGTGTTAACACGGAAATTGAAGGCAGATTAGAGTAATATATGGAGCAGCAAACAGTCTTGCGACCTATCATGGCCACTGCCCGGAAGTTCCCCTGTTTGTTCAATTTTTAAACAGGCAGAACACAATTTTATAATCAAGCAAAAAAGAAAAAAAAACAACACAAACTGTTTCAAAAGAGGTAGAACTAGAAAGAGGCAGACTATCACCGTTTATAACATTGTTATTCACTCTCTCAGAAATGCAAAAAATGATATGACCACATGCTCCTGGCTGAGACGGGCTCACTTTTTGCAAGCTATTTTGCCTACAGCAGAGAAGAGGCGCTCAGATGGTGTGGAGGTGCCTGAGATGCATAAGTAGGGTTTTGCCAATTAGGGGGGATATTTATCTTTGTTAACTCTCCACCAATGCAAGGGGCCTCTTAAAGTAAGCCTGGACTTCATTCTAACATAAAAATATAATAATATCTATATGCAATGGTAAATAACCAGCTATAATAGGTTATGGAAAAAATATCTAGTGTGCGCTTAAAATAACAGATATGTACTTAGAGGTTGAATTTAGTACATCTAATTTAAAAAAAAAAAAAAACTGCACACAAAAAACAAACTAACAAGAAAAGTAAAAAGTGCTATGCAATATATATATATATGTATATATGTATTTTTACAAATTTGGCCAAAATTTTAGTGCATCCCTACTTAAAACAATTATAAATATCAATATACTGTATTATTCTTCATTTAGTTCTATGTAACAGAATCATATTTAACAGTTGTTTTTTATTTTTTAATAATTATCCAAATAAAGTATAGTCCTAGAAAACTCATTATATGCAGAACAGAAAGTCAAGTAATAAACTTAAACAGCAGCTCTAGGATAGCATCAAATTTGAAACATGCTACACAATAATTTTACCGAAAATAACAGGCTAAAAAACCGAAATAGCCAAAAATGCAATTTTCGTCCGAAACTTTCTGCGGCCGAAATTTCGGTGCATTATATATATATATATATATATATATATATATATATATATATATATATATATATATATATATATATATATATATATATATATATATATATATATATATATATATATATATATATATATATATATATATATATATATATATATATATAAAATCAGAAACAGACCTTGCACTCGCTGGATTTTTTAACAAACTTTTTTACTTGGCAAAAATAGTGACGATTCGGGGACAGTGTATCCCCTTCCTCAGACAGTGAATGCTTCAAACTTAGGTGAATTTATACAAACAAATAAATAACCCCTCCCCCCAATTAGCAAAAAAAACGCCAAAAGTGTTGCTATGGTGACCATATGTCACAAAGTGAACATCGTATATACATTATAATATAAGCAATCAAAGCTATGACAGTGAAGATGATCAAATTAAAAGACCTGTAGTAAAATGAACATGGTAAACAACTTAACATTTCAAGTACTGGTATTCTTAACAAATCCCTAATGTCCGTTATTGTCCGGGGAGCCAGCCAATATTGGAAGCCTTATATGTTGTAGCCTAGGTGGTCAGGCATAAAATACACACTCAAAACCTACCAAGATGGGAAAACAAAGTTCTAATGTAGATCGCCGTGTCCCACGCCATCGCAACACGCCCGCACTAGGTAGAACAGACAAACCCGGAAGTGCATCGGCCGATCACGTGTCTGGCCATGCACCAATCACTCGGGTTGCGGTTGGGGTTGTCATGGCAATGGGTCACAACGATCCAAATAGCAACAAAGAAGCATATCGGACAAATCAGCTACTAAGCATAACATTGTAATAGTACACATCAATAGATACTTGTAATAAGTGCTGCTACAAGTGCTATACCACTGCCGTAAATATAACCAGTAAATCATATATATAGAGCCATCTTGCCGTATTCTGATGGGGGTATGATAATATCATACATTCTCCCTAGAGCGCATCTATATCATAGTGGACGCTGCTACAGGGACTATATCACTAATGTGCATTCACTATCCAATATGCACAGTGTACCATGATGGAGAATATGTACAAATTTATACACGGTAATATCACCCATTAAAGAAGGTGAACTGGGATGGCATGACCAATGAGAGAGTACCAAACGCCCCAAAGAAAAGAACCAAAATAACCCCACCAATACTTAAATACAAGGAAACCGAATAAAAAATGGGAAAATGGGAAAAGAGTGTTAGTGAAAAAAAGAATGTTAGTGAAAAAAAGGAAGGGGAGAAACAGACGAATGAAAATAAACTGTAAAGATAAATAAATATAAAAATAAAATTAAAATAAAATAAAATGAAAATAGAAATAAATATAAAAAAATAAAAGTAAATATAGATATAAAAAATAAATATAATAATAAAAATAAAAATAAAATAAAATAGAATAAAAAATAAAAAATAATAATTAATAAATAAATTAAAATAAAATGAGAATAGAGTGTGGACTCTCAAGTAGAAAAAATCTGGTTAACATGGACTCCCATGGTAAATAGGCAGATCTCCCTAAGAGCTGGGTATAATTTACAAGAAACAATGCCAGTCAAACATAGTATTAAGTCCATGTGGTTGCAGGGTATTCAAACGAAAAATCCATTTGGCCTCAACTTGCAGGAGAAGTGTATCCCTATCACCACCCCGCCTTAATGGGGGGACATGATCAATTAAGGTGAATCTCAGATCATGGAGTCCATGGCCTTTCTCCACAAAGTGCCGGGCCACAGGTTGGTCACTAGAGCCCTTCTTAAGGGCCGTTCTGATGGATGATCTGTGGTTAGCGAACCTGGTCCGGGCATCGTCAGTTGTTTTTCCCACATAGAACCGCCCACAGCTGCAGTTTAATAGATATACCACATGAGAGGTGGTGCACGTTAGCACATGCCTAATCTTGAACCTCTGATTGCGATGGGGATGTCCAAACGTTGGTCCTGGAATCATGGCATTACAGGTGGTACATCCCACACACCTATAGCATCCTGGTTTCTTTCTCTGTGTCAGCCATGTCTCAGGGTTATAGCAATGTGTGGGGTCCGTGAGCATCAACAGATCTTTTAAATTTTTGTCACGTTTATAACCCACTCTCGGAGGTTGCCACTTGTTAAATGGAAGAGAGGGGTCACCTTGTACGATGTGCCAGTGTTCTCTTAGTGTTATGCCTAAGGCTCTAGTCGAAGGACTGTATACCGTAGTAAAGGTCATCCGCTGATCGTCTTTAGGATCGGTTCGGGTAGACATAGTGGTATCGCTTTCCACTCCCATTCTACTTTGTTTAACAAGGTGCGGATTATATCCTCGTTGTACAAATCGTTGCTGCATCTCATCCAGTTGTTGGTGTCTTCTGGTCTCATCACTATTATTTCTTGCGGCCCGCTGTAGTTGGGCTTTCGGAATAGCCCTGAGAAGTGCAGTCGGATGGTTACTTGTGGCGTGTAGAATAGAGTTCCTGTCCGTGGGTTTCCTAAACAACGAGGTACCCAAATAACCACTCTCTGTTTTAAAGATGTTTAGGTCCAGGAACTCAATGTTTTCCAAATCATGTTTGAGTTTGAGTTTCACTGGATGATTGAGTGAATTCAATTCTTCAAAACCATCTTTCCAACTCTGTAGCTGTACCCCTCCAAATGATTAACAGGTCGTCAATATACCGTTTGTAATATATCATTCCTGGATTCTGGTATATCTTCATCACATGTAGTTCGTAATGCTCCATGTATAGATTGGCCAATGAGGGGGCCACGTTTGATCCCATGGCCGTACCTGATATTTGCTGGTGGTACTTTCCCTCGAACCTGAAATAATTGAGACGTAGGCTCAGGTCTAACAGATTTATCAGGAAGTCTCTAGGTGGACCAATATAGGGATATTTGTCCAAAGCATCAGCCACATACTGTTTCCCAGTCTCATGTGGGATGATTGTGTATAAGCTATTTACATCTGCTGTGGCCAAGATGTATGGTTCATCGAACTTGATAGTTTTCAGTTCTGCAATCAGCTGTGACGAATCCCTAAGGTATGACCTCATATTTCTCACAAGGGGCTGAAGAAAATGGTCCACATATATAGCCAACCTAGAGGTGATGGAATTCCTGGCAGACAACTGGCCTCCCGGGAGGCTTCTCCAAAACCTTGTGGATTTTGGGAAGTGTGTACAGTATGGGACAGACTGGATATTTACAGACTGGATATTTAATCCTTAAGAAACCAGCAATGTCTTCATCGATCCACCCTTCATTCAATCCTTCTTGGACCGCCTGCTGTATCAGAATTTGGAAATTGTTAGTCGGATCCCTTTGAAGTGGCTGGTATGTCGTAATGTCACTGAGTTGCTGTTTGATTTCATCACTATAGTATTTGTAATTTAATACAACCACCGCACCGCCCTTATCCGCGGTGCGGATCACAATGTCAGGGTCCCTAGATAACGTTGTGATAGCAGCCTTTTCTTCTGGACTCAGATTAGTATGAAATTTATTGGACTCATATCTTCTCAGATCTTGAGAGACCAATCTCATGTATGTTTTGATGCTTGCGTTGTTACTTGAGGGGTCAAACGAGCTTTTGTTCTTAAATTTGTGTATGTCACCATCCGCGGACTGGACATTGAAGAATTCTTTTAGTCGCAGAGACCGCTGGAATTTCTGGCAATCGATATAATTGGTGAACTCATCACTCTTAGCAGAGGGTACAAAGCTCAAGCCTCTGTTTAGCACCCTTCTCTCTACCGTGGTTAAAACTCTGTCACTAATGTTAACCACTAGGTCCTCAACAGGACCAGTGGTTGTTATTTTCTGGTCGGGAGTGGCGGTTTTCTCTCTCCAGGCCCCCCTCCGTATGTGTGGCCTCTTCCTCGTCCTCTCTGGCCGGCTCTGGTAGTGACCCCCTGAAAAACCTGTTGCCCGGAGGGTTGGCCCCCACTTGTTCTATCTTGGGTCAATGGTGCTTCTGTATCAGATCCAGAGCTGCTGTCTACAGTTTGGAGAGATTGTTTTGTGTGGAATCTTTGTCTCCTACGCCGCGGGGGGAATGGTCTTCTGTTCTCGCCACTGTTTAACCATCGATAAACCGTTTTATCCTTATGGTCTTCAATTACTGTCTGCAACTTTCTGTTCTTGAATTGCACAAGGGTCTCTTTGTATTCTTTAATCTGGGAAGACAATTTGTCAAGCCACTGTTCAGATGAGTCCTCGGTCAGTACTGCAATCTTATCTCTTTCCCATTCCTGTATTTCCACTTTAACTCTTTCAAGTTGATTTCTCACCTCTTCTGTGACCAAGAGGATAAGATCCAAGGAACATTATTTAAGTATTACAAATACTATAGTGATGAAATCAAACAGCAACTCAGTGACATTACGACATACCAGCCACTTCAAAGGGATCCGACTAACAATTTCCAAATTCTGATACAGCAGGCGGTCCAAGAAGGATTGAATGAAGGGTGGATCGATGAAGACATTGCTGGTTTCTTAAGGATTAAATATCCAGTCTGTCCCATACTGTACACACTTCCCAAAATCCACAAGGTTTTGGAGAAGCCTCCCGGGAGGCCAATTGTCTCTGCCAGGAATTCCATCACCTCTAGGTTGGCTATATATGTGGACCATTTTCTTCAGCCCCTTGTGAGAAATATGAGGTCATACCTTAGGGATTCGTCACAGCTGATTGCAGAACTGAAAACTATCAAGTTCGATGAACCATACATCTTGGCCACAGCAGATGTAAATAGCTTATACACAATCATCCCACATGAGACTGGGAAACAGTATGTGGCTGATGCTTTGGACAAATATCCCTATATTGGTCCACCTAGAGACTTCCTGATAAATCTGTTAGACCTGAGCCTACGTCTCAATTATTTCAGGTTCGAGGGAAAGTACCACCAGCAAATATCAGGTACGGCCATGGGATCAAACGTGGCCCCCTCATTGGCCAATCTATACATGGAGCATTACGAACTACATGTGATGAAGATATACCAGAATCCAGGAATGATATATTACAAACGGTATATTGACGACCTGTTAATCATTTGGAGGGGTACAGCTACAGAGTTGGAAAGATGGTTTGAAGAATTGAATTCACTCAATCATCCAGTGAAACTCAAACTCAAACATGATTTGGAAAACATTGAGTTCCTGGACCTAAACATCTTTAAAACAGAGAGTGGTTATTTGGGTACCTCGTTGTTTAGGAAACCCACGGACAGGAACTCTATTCTACACGCCACAAGTAACCATCCGACTGCACTTCTCAGGGCTATTCCGAAAGCCCAACTACAGCGGGCCGCAAGAAATAATAGTGATGAGACCAGAAGACACCAACAACTGGATGAGATGCAGCAACGATTTGTACAACGAGGATATAATCCGCACCTTGTTAAACAAAGTAGAATGGGAGTGGAAAGCGATACCACTATGTCTACCCGAACCGATCCTAAAGACGATCAGCGGATGACCTTTACTACGGTATACAGTCCTTCGACTAGAGCCTTAGGCATAACACTAAGAGAACACTGGCACATCGTACAAGGTGACCCCTCTCTTCCATTTAACAAGTGGCAACCTCCGAGAGTGGGTTATAAACGTGACAAAAATTTAAAAGATCTGTTGATGCTCACGGACCCCACACATTGCTATAACCCTGAGACATGGCTGACACAGAGAAAGAAACCAGGATGCTATAGGTGTGTGGGATGTACCACCTGTAATGCCATGATTCCAGGACCAACGTTTGGACATCCCCATCGCAATCAGAGGTTCAAGATTAGGCATGTGCTAACGTGCACCACCTCTCATGTGGTATATCTATTAAACTGCAGCTGTGGGCGGTTCTATGTGGGAAAAACAACTGACGATGCCCGGACCAGGTTCGCTAACCACAGATCATCCATCAGAACGGCCCTTAAGAAGGGCTCTAGTGAACAACCTGTGGCCCGGCACTTTGTGGAGAAAGGCCATGGACTCCATGATCTGAGATTCACCTTAATTGATCATGTCCCCCCATTAAGGCGGGGTGGTGATAGGGATACACTTCTCCTGCAAGTTGAGGCCAAATGGATTTTTCGTTTGAATACCCTGCAACCACATGGACTTAATACTATGTTTGACTGGCATTGTTTCTTGTAAATTAGACCCAGCTCTTAGGGAGATCTGCCTATTTACCATGGGAGTCCATGTTATCCAGATTTTTTCTACTTGAGAGTCCACACTCTATTCTCATTTTATTTTCATTTATTTATTAATTATTATTTATTATTCTATTTTATTTTATTTTTATTTTTATTATTATTATTATTTTTTATATCTATATTTACTTTTATTTTTTTATATTTATTTCTATTTTAATTTTATTTTATTTTATTTTAATTTTATTTTTATTTTTATATTTATTTATCTTTACAGTTTATTTTCATTCGTCTGTTTCTCCCCTTCCTTTTTTTCACTAACATTCTTTTTTTCACTAACACTCTTTTCCCATTTTCCCATTTTTTATTCGGTTTCCTTGTATTTAAGTATTGGTGGGGTTATTTTGGTTCTTTTCTTTGGGGCGTTTGGTACTCTCTCATTGGTCATGCCATCCCAGTTCACCTTCTTTAATGGGTGATATTACCGTGTATAAATTTGTACATATTCTCCATCATGGTACACTGTGCATATTGGATAGTGAATGCACATTAGTGATATAGTCCCTGTAGCAGCGTCCACTATGATATAGATGCGCTCTAGGGAGAATGTATGATATTATCATACCCCCATCAGAATACGGCAAGATGGCTCTATATATATGATTTACTGGTTATATTTACGGCAGTGGTATAGCACTTGTAGCAGCACTTATTACAAGTATCTATTGATGTGTACTATTACAATGTTATGCTTAGTAGCTGATTTGTCCGATATGCTTCTTTGTTGCTATTTGGATCGTTGTGACCCATTGCCATGACAACCCCAACCGCAACCCGAGTGATTGGTGCATGGCCAGACACGTGATCGGCCGATGCACTTCCGGGTTTGTCTGTTCTACCTAGTGCGGGCGTGTTGCGATGGCGTGGGACACGGCGATCTACATTAGAACTTTGTTTTCCCATCTTGGTAGGTTTTGAGTGTGTATTTTATGCCTGACCACCTAGGCTACAACATATAAGGCTTCCAATATTGGCTGGCTCCCCGGACAATAACGGACATTAGGGATTTGTTAAGAATACCAGTACTTGAAATGTTAAGTTGTTTACCATGTTCATTTTACTACAGGTCTTTTAATTTGATCATCTTCACTGTCATAGCTTTGATTGCTTATATTATAATGTATATACGATGTTCACTTTGTGACATATGGTCACCATAGCAACACTTTTGGCGTTTTTTTTTGCTAATTGGGGGGAGGGGTTATTTATTTGTTTGTATAAATTCACCTAAGTTTGAAGCATTCACTGTCTGAGGAAGGGGATACACTGTCCCCGAAACGTCACTATTTTTGCCAAGTAAAAAAGTTTGTTAAAAAATCCAGCGAGTGCAAGGTCTGTTTCTGATTTTGTATCTAATTTCACTAGCACCCTGGTTGTTGCATATAAGTGAGAGTGCACATCTTTGCTAAACGTATATATATATATATATATATATATATATATATATATATATATATATATATATATATATATATATATCAATAACAGGACAAAGCCTTACACATTTATTTATACAGTACATATAATCAGCAATAGAAAGCAATCAGCTAATAGTGCAATATTCTGTTTGCACATCAATTCAAATAACAAATCCATCAATCTAGGGGCTAGGTGTAAATAACAAGCTCAGCACTATATCATGCAAAACATAGTCACAAATCACCTAATTTAATATAAACAATCCAAATGACTCCTATTTTATTTCTGGGTTGCACATAAGCCAGGAGTAGTGATAAACGTATACTGTTCAGAAAAAGTGAAAAGTAAAGGTCTGTAGACGTCCTTTAGGCTAAGGGCATAACCATAAAACACAATACCATGTGTAGGAGCTCATCGCAGTGAAGCAGTTGGTGCTGTGCACAGACCAACTAATAGCAAACCAACTAATTGATTATAAGATTTGTTGACAACTATTTTAATAATCTATTATTATCAATTAGTTGTTGCAGCTTTATATTTCTGTATGTGACGGAGAGACAAGCCCAGTGCAATATAGCACGCGGCATGGCATGCGTTCTGCTGCATTTACACTTTGTGCTTTATATGCTATGTTATTTAAAACTTCAGATTAATTTTTATTACATTTAAATTTTGCACTTTATATTTTGTATTTTATTTTCTATACAGCAGTGTATTAAGGATTGTAGTTTTACAAATTCTAAATATGCTTTCACAGTTTGTGTAACTAACAAATTAGGATCATTCTTTGTCCATGTATGTGTATATTTTACAAAATAACATTGCACTTTGTATTTCTTTTATTTAAAATAAAACTGAAAAAACTGACAGCTTTAGGTTTCCAGAGAGCTTTGCTACTTTCTATGGGCCCAATAAACAGATTCTTTAGTTTGGAGAGAAATCATAGTGCAATCTTCACAGGGACTGAACTCACTGAATTCTATAAGAAAAATGTCAGAACCTGGAAGTCCCAGATAGATGCATTCCACAGAAAATAATTAAGCTCTCTGGGATACAGAACTTTACACAGGAGAAAGGAGATAACCGGAGAAAACCTGGGGCTGACAAAGGCTGCAGCTTGCATCCACTAATAATTTTCACTACAATTAAATAAGTATTTTGCATTTTGCACAAACTTCACCTGCATACAGCTGGTGAGATAATTTAGTAAGACCAGCTTGTTTGTTTAAAATTCCTACAGCATTTCACAAGACTTATGAGAGAGCTTTAGACATACCTTGGGAACTCCACTGTTTTGCCCAGAGAGCTGTCCTGTCCCTCCCATTTTCTGAAGCTCTGTTATTTTAGAAAAGAAAAACGGCCAGAATACAGAGGAGCAGTAATTAACGCTCCCGCTCATGCCTTTACTTGAAGTAATCTTTTTGTGTTCATCAAAATCTGTTAAAATCTGACAGCGCTCAACCTTGTGTCTGTAGCTCCTAGTATTGTGGGTACCAGCGCCCCCAAAAAGGTTAATGTAGTGCTAAAAATAAATACACAGAGCGCCTCCTAAAAGGCTAAGACACTAGTAGTGACAAGATTATTTAAATAAAAAATATATTGAAATTCTATAGGGGTATATAAAATATTTTATAGCTAAAATATACAAACAAGATACAAAAGTGGATCCACTTAAAATTAACAATAAAATATGCATATATCTATATAAAAAAACAATACAATTGTGGTTAAAAACCACAACAATATACAATCTTAATCACAAAATAAATTACAATAAAACAGCTGTTGATGGTTGGATAAAAAATATAAATATATAAAAACATCAATTTACTGATTAGGTGTCCATAAATATGTAGGTCCCAAACTTTAAATTCTTTCCAGAGAGTGAATGTCCAATATGAAGATTCTATTTTAAACAGTTATCCTTATATATCCCTCGATAAACGGTGAAATGATGAAGTGTGTAAAAAAGAAAAACGTAGTGGTTTTCAAATCAAATTTAAAAAATTATTGTGAATATCCAAAAAATCCTGAAAAGACGATGTGATGAAGTGGGCGTGAATAATCAAAAATGTGTGTACACAAAAATGAAAAAAGAAAAAATGTGAAAAAATAATCCAAATGAATATTTAGGATGTGTTAAAGTGAATAACACACTTATAAAGTGACCCTTATGTGAATACAAGATGTGAAGAGATGCTCCTAAAAAGTTATTCCTGTGTGTAAACGATGAAAAAATACAGAAATGGATCCTATGTCTCAGGGATCAATTCATTCAAAGATATACCTGTAATAAAACAAATATAACATAGTGCAAAACTGCTATTCAAACTTAGTCAGTAATTTAAAAGAAGCTTACCATATATGTCAACGCGTTTTGGCCCTAAGAACTGGGTCTTTATCAAGACTTGTTTTATTACAGGTATATCTTTGAATAAATTGATCCCCGAGACATAGGATCCATTTCTGTATTTTTTCATCGTTTAACACATCCTAAATATTCATTTGGATTATTTTTTCACATTTTTTCCTTTTTCTTTTTTCATTTTTGTGTACACACATTTTTGATTATTCACGCCCACTTCATCACATCATCTTTTCAGGATTTTTTGGATATTCACAATAATTTTTGAAATTTGATTTGAAAACCACTACGTTTTTCTTTTTTACACACTTCATCATTTCACCGTTTATCGAGGGATATATAAGGATAACTGTTTAAAATAGAATCTTCATATTGGACATTCACTCTCTGGAAAGAATTTAAAGTTTGGGACCTACATATTTATGGACACCTACTCAGTAAATTGATGTTTTTATATATTTATATTTTTTATCCAACCATCAACAGCTGTTTTATTGTAATTTATTTTGTGATTAAGATTGTATATTGTTGTGGTTTTTAACCACAATTGTATTGTTTTTTATATAGATATATGCATATTTTATTGTTAATTTTAAGTGGATCCACTTTTGTATCTTGTTTGTATATTTTAGCTATAAGTAGCTTATAAAATATTTTATATACCCCTATAGAATTTCAATATATTTTTTATTTAAATAATCTTGTCACTACTAGTGTCTTAGCCTTTTAGGAGGCGCTCTGTGTATTTATTTTTAGCACTACATTCACCTTTTTGTATTCATCAGCAAGAAGCTGAAATTGGAATATCACGTGCACGTTCACGTATTCCCGATACATCGCATATTCTCAAGTGCGCTAACCCAACATGAAAATATTAATATTTCACATTCCAATGTTCCTCACATACAAAAATATGTTCTATTTATTTTATACACACCCATCTTTACACATGCATATGTATATACAGGGAGTGCAGAATTATTAGGCAAATGAGTATTTTGACCACATCATCTTCTTTATGCATGTTGTCTTACTCCAAGCTGTATAGGCTCGAAAGCCTACTACCAATTAAGCATATTAGGTGATGTGCATCTCTGTAATGAGAAGGGGTGTGGTCTAATGACATCAACACCCTATATCAGGTGTGCATAATTATTAGGCAACTTCTTTTCCTTTGGCAAAATGGGTCAAAAGAAGGACTTGACAGGCTCAGAAAAGTCAAAAATAGTGAGATATCTTGCAGAGGGATGCAGCACTCTTAAAATTGCAAAGCTTCTGAAGCGTGATCATCGAACAATCAAGCGTTTCATTCAAAATAGTCAACAGGGTCGCAAGAAGCATGTGGAAAAACCAAGGCGCAAAATAACTGCCCATGAACTGAGAAAAGTCAAGCGTGCAGCTGCCAAGATGCCACTTGCCACCAGTTTGGCCATATTTCAGAGCTGCAACATCACTGGAGTGCCCAAAAGCACAAGGTGTGCAATACTCAGAGACATGGCCAAGGTAAGAAAGGCTGAAAGACGACCACCACTGAACAAGACACACAAGCTGAAACGTCAAGACTGGGCCAAGAAATATCTCAAGACTGATTTTTCTAAGGTTTTATGGACTGATGAAATGAGAGTGAGTCTTGATGGGCCAGATGGATGGGCCCGTGGCTGGATTGGTAAAGGGCAGAGAGCTCCAGTCCGACTCAGACGCCAGCAAGGTGGAGGTGGAGTACTGGTTTGGGCTGGTATCATCAAAGATGAGCTTGTGGGGCCTTTTCGGGTTGAGGATGGAGTCAAGCTCAACTCCCAGTCCTACTGCCAGTTTCTGGAAGACACCTTCTTCAAGCAGTGGTACAGGAAGAAGTCTGCATCCTTCAAGAAAAACATGATTTTCATGCAGGACAATGCTCCATCACACGCGTCCAAGTACTCCACAGCATGGCTGGCAAGAAAGGGTATAAAAGAAGAAAATCTAATGACATGGCCTCCTTGTTCACCTGATCTGAACCCCATTGAGAACCTGTGGTCCATCATCAAATGTGAGATTTAGAAGGAGGGAAAACAGTACACCTCTCTGAATAGTGTCTGGGAGGCTGTGGTTGCTGCTGCACGCAATGTTGATGGTGAACAGATCGAAACACTGACAGAATCCATGGATGGCAGGCTTTTGAGTGTCCTTGCAAAGAAAGGTGGCTATATTGGTCACTGATTTGTTTTTGAATGTCAGAAATGTATATTTGTGAATGTTGAGATGTTATATTGGTTTCACTGGTAAAAATAAATAATTGAAATGGGTATATATTTGTTTTTTGTTAAGCTGCCTAATAATTATGCACAGTAATAGTCACCTGCACACACAGATATCCCCCTAAAATAGCTATAACTAAAAACAAACTAAAAACTACTTCCAAAAATATTCAGCTTTGATATTAATGAGTTTTTTGGGTTCATTGAGAACATGGTTGTTGTTCAATAATAAAATTAATCCTCAAAAATACAACTTGCCTAATAATTCTGCACTCCCTGTATATATCATGGTTAGAGCCCATTGCCTGCCTTTTTGTTTTTCTCTAACACCTGAGACCTCATATCTTGAGCCCTTATAACATCATCTAATTATTCACAAAAAATATTGCACACAAGATATGAATGCAACTATACTTTGTAATGTATTTTTAATGTGACACTTTTTGTTTTGCGTAACAGTTAACCAGAGCTCTAAAGGGACACACAAATTGCGTTTACTTTCAACTCGTAATTCCAGCAGTAAGCCAGACGAGTGCAAACACCCGAGATAAAACCCTTGTCGCTCACGCGCAAACATTTGCACTCCACTTGTAATCTGGCCCAAAGTGCGTGCAATGCAAGTTGTAAAAGATATACAGAAAGTTTGATGCTACTTTGTTAAAGTAACACAGAAACTTTCAAAACATAAATCAGAATTTATAAAATCACTGCTGGATGTAAATCTAAAATAGAAAGTACAAAGCTTAAAAAGGGATAGCAACCCCAATTTTTTTTTTCCCTTTCATTATTCATGTAGAGCAGTGTTTCCCAAACGCGGTCCTCAAGCACCCCTAAACAGGCCAGGTTTTCATTATAGCTGAACTAGAGTACAAGTTAAATAATCGGCTGATGGATGAGAGCAGGTTAGTAACCATGGTTACAGATCAGCTGATTACTTCACCTGTGCACTGGTTCAGCTATAATGAAAACCAGGCCTGTTGGGGGCGGTTGGGAAACACTGATGTAGAGCATGCAATTTTAAGCAACTGTCTAATTTACTCCTATTATCAATATTTGTTTGTTCTCTTGGTAGCTTTATTTGAAAAAGCAGGAATGTATGTTTAAGAGCCAGTCTATTTTTGGTTCAGCTCCCTGAGTAGCGCTTGCTGATTGGTGGCTACATTTACACACCAATCAGCAAGAGCTACCCAGGTTCTGAACAAAAATGGGCAGGCTACTACGCGTACATTCCTGATTTTGAAATAAAGATACCAAGAGTACAAAGAAAAAAAAATCATAATAGGAGTAAATTAGAAAGTTGCTTAAAATTGCCTGCTGTATCGTGAAAGAAAAAATGTGGGATTTCTATCCTTTTAAACTGTGATAGAAAGATCAAAAATGATATGTGTAATGGTGCATTTCAATTTCAAAGAAGCATTTTTGCAATATACTTTCATTAGCAAAAATGATTTTAATAAAAGTTATTCCATTTTTTCTGTGGCATACGTTCATATCTTGTGAGGGCCTGTGCACCAGTATTCAAAGACCACACCTCCTCAAAGGGTCAGCATGTTTTATTTAATTCTGGTACATGGACCCTCATAGGATATGTGCGTATGCCGTTGAAAAACAGTAATAAAAAAACTTTTACCCCACCGGCAGACCAATTTTTTAGTGAAAAGTTTTCTGCAGGTCATTAGAACTTAAAATCAATTTAAAAATTAGGCAGTTACAAGAAAGCCCCAGTTCAACTGCAATGTATTAGTTAACTGGAGAATATAGCATTTTTTAAGTTGTATAATATATTGCAGTAGTTGAAAACTGCAATGCAAATTAGCTAGAGAGAAAAAAAATTTTTTGCAGTTTTTAAAAAGTCTGATTAAATGTGTTTCCTTTGTTCTTGGTCTAACATCACATAATTGTAAGGCAAAAATATAGCATTGCTCACAAGAGTGTCTTACATTCACGAGACACAGCTTTGCAGATGAGGAAAGGATAGGGGGCGGCGTTGAAAAAAAATCCCTGAGAGCCAGTCATCAATCAATGCACTGCCACTGAAGTAAACAGTCAAATTTGGATCTGCACTGCAAACAATGATTAACTCTGGCTGCAATGTGGCAAAGAGAAAAAACAGAGTGCTGCTAGAGCACAGCGCTGTTTGAAGAGAACAGCCTGATGCGGCGCAGCAATGAATGTGTTCCTAAAAAACGTAAAAACGTGTTTTGCCTTGGGGACTTTTACTAGGAGCCAGTGGCCTATTTATGTTTTGTGCTGCCCTAGGCACTCAAAAATCTGTTGCCCAATATCACCCCTCAACAAGGTTTTAGGCCTTTCTTAGCAATACTATTTTTTGGTCAGGGTGTAACTATTTTTTTTTTTTTTAATGGCTTTTTCAAAATAAATGGACACTTGCATACACAAAGATAAGTTGAATTAAGCCTAAAAGCATATGTAGGGTGAGAAAAACAAAATTTATGCTTACCTGATAAATTAATTTCTCTTGTGGTGTATCGAGTCCACGGTTTCATCCATTATTTGTGGGATATTCTCCTTCCCAACAGGAAGTGGCAAAGAGAGCACCCACAGCAGAGCTGTCTATATAGCTCCTCCCCTAACTCCAACCCTCGGTCATTCGACCGAAGGTTAGGAAGAAAAAGGAGAAACCATAGGGTGCAGTGGTGACTGTAGTTTTAATAAAAAAATAATACGCGACATAAAAAGACAGGGCGGGCCGTGGACTTGATACACCACAAGAGAAATTAATTTATCAGGTAAGCATTAATTTTGTTTTCTCTTGTAAGGTGTATCAAGTCCACGGTTTCATCCATTACTTGTGGGATACCAATACCAAAGCTTTAGGACACGGATAAAGGGAGGGACAAGACAGGTACCTAAACGGAAGGCACCACTCACTGCTTGTAGAACCTTTCTCCCAAAAATAGCCTCCGAAGAAGCAAAAGTATCAAATTTGGAAAATTTGGAAAAAGTATGAAGTGAAGACCAAGTCGCCGCCTTACAAATCTGTTCAACAGAAGCCTCATTTTTAAAAGCCCATGTGGAAGATACCGCTCTAGTAGAGTGAGCTGTAATCCTTTCAGGAGGCTGCTGGCCAGCAGTCTCATAAGTTAAGCGGATGAAGCTTTTCAGCCAAAAGGAAAGAGAGGTTGCCGTAGCCTTTTGACCTCTCCGCTTTCCAGAGTAGACAACAAAACAATGAAGATGTTTGACGTAATTCTTTAGTTGCTTGCAAGTAGAACTTTAAAGCACGAACCACATCTAGATTGTGCAACAGACGTTCCTTCTTGGAAGAAGGATTAGGACACAGGGAAGGAACAACAATTTCCTGGTTGATGTTCCTATTAGAAACAACCTTAGGCAGGAATCCAGGTTTGGTACGCAAAACCACCTTATCAGCATGGAAAACAAGATAGGGTGAATCACACTGTAAAGCAGATAACTCAGAAACTCTTCGAGCCGAAGAGATAGCTACTAAAAACAGAACTTTCCAAGATAATAGCTTAATATCTATGGAATGCATAGGTTCAAACGGAACCCCTTGAAGAACTAAATTTAAACTCCATGGCGGAGCAACAGGTTTAAACACAGGCTTGATTCTAACTAAAGCCTGACAAAACACCTGAACGTCTGGAACCTCTGCCAGACGCTTGTGCAACAGAATAGACAGAGCAGAAATCTGTCCCTTTAAGGAACTAGCTGATAATCCCTTCTCCAATCCTTCTTGGAGAAAAGATAATATCCTAGGAATCCTGACCTTACTCCATAAGTAACCCTTGGATTCACACCAATGAAGATATTTACGCCATATCTTATGATAGATTTTCCTGGTGACAGGCTTTTCAGGCCTGAATCAAGGTATCAATGACCAACTCGGAGAAACCACGTTTTGATAAAATCAAGCGTTCAATCTCCAAGCAGTCAGACGCAGAGAAATTAGATTTGGATGTTTGAATGGACCTTGGATTAGAAGGTCCTGCCTCAGCGGCAGAGTCCATGGTGGAAAGGATGACATGTCCACCAGATCTGCATACCAAGTCCTGCGTGGCCACGCAGGTGCTATAAAAAATCACTGAAGATTTCTCCTGCTTGATTCTGGCAATCAGACGAGGGAGGAGAGGAAATGGTGGAAACACATAAGCCAGGCTGAAGGACCAGGGCACTGCTAGAGCATCTATCAGCGCTACCTGGGGATCCCTTGACCTGGACCTGTAACAAGGAGGCTTGGCGTTCTGACGAGACGCCATCAGATCCAGTTCTGGTTTGCCCCATAGTTGAATCAGCTGGGCAAATACCTCCGGATGGAGCTCCCACTCCCCCAGATGAAAAGTCTGTCGACTTAGAAAATCCGCCTCCCAGTTCTCTACCCCAAGGATATGGATTGCTGAAAGATGGCAAGAGTGAGACTCTGCCCATTAGATTATTTTGGAAACCTCTACCATCGCTAGGTAACTCCTTGTTCCCCCCTGATGGTTGATATAGGCTACAGTTGTGATGTTGTCCGACTGAAATCTGATGAACTTGGTAGCAGCCAATTGAGGCCACGCCTGAAGAGCATTGAATATCGCTCTCAGTTCTAGAATGTTTATCGGGAGGAGGGTCTCCTGAGTCCACAAACCCTGAGCTTTCAGGGAGTTCCAGACTGCGCCCCAGCCCAGAAGGCTGGCATCTGTCGTTACTATAATCCACTCTGGCCTGCGGAAACACATTCCCCTGGACAGATAGACCTGAAACAGCCACCAGAGAAGAGAATCTCTGGTCTCCTGATCCAGATCTATCTGAGGAGATAAATCTGTGTAATCCCAATTCCACTGATTGAGCATGCATAGCTGCAGTGGTCTGAGATGTAGGCGAGCAAACGGAACTATGTCCATTCCCGCTACCATTAGGCCGATTACCTCCATACACTGAGCCACTGACGGCCGAGAAATGGAATTAAGAGCTCGGCAAGAAGTTAGAAGTTTTGATTTCCTGACCTCTGTCAGAAAAATTTTCATTTCTAATGAGTCTATCAGAGTCCCTAGGAAGGAAACCCTTGTGAGAGGGGAGAGAGAACTCTTTTCTATGTACACCTTCCACCCGTGAAGAATTTGTTTAGGATCTTGAGATGCAAGATTGGTCTGAAAGTTCGTTATTTCTTGGGAACCACAAACAGGTTGGAGTAAAACCCTTGCCCCTGTTCCGCTATTGGAACTTGGCGAATCACTCCCATGGTATGTAGGTCTTCTACACAACGTAAGAACGCCTCTCTTTTCATCTGGTTTGCAGATAATAGATAAATTTGAAATCACACCCTGGGGGGTGAATCTTTGAAGTCCAGAAGATAGCAAATCCCTTACCCCTACTTCTGAGCATCGTGAGGGTATATCGGATACGGCTACTAAAGCGTCAGATGGCTCTGTTCTTAACCCAGAGCTATTGCGCTTCCCCTGCAACCCTGGCAATTTAGATAAAACCTCTGTGAAGGTAGTATTCATAACTACCGCCATGTCTTGCAAAGTAAAAGAATTAGACGCGCTAGATGTACCTGGCGTCTCTTGTGCGGGCGTTACTGGTTGTGACACTTGGGGAGAACTAGATGGCATAACCTCATTTCTTTCTGTCTGAGAATCCTCTAATGCTACATTTTTAAGAGCCACAATATGATCTTTATAATTTATAGACATATCAGTGCAAGTGGTACACATTCTAAGAGGCGGTTCCACAATGGCTTCTACACATATTGAACAAGGAGTTTCCTTAATGTCAGACATGTTTAACAGGCTAGTAATGAGACAAGCAAGCTTGGAAAAACACTTTATTCAAGGTAAAACCAACAAATTAAAAAAACGTTACTTTAAGAGAAAAAAAGTGCACACGTTCTGCAAAACTGTCTAAAAATGCATCAAATTTTCTGAAATTTTTACAGCATGTACTTAAAGCTTTTTGAAGATTGCCCCACAAGTCAAATAAACAATTAACCCTTTAATGTTGAAACCGGATTGACAAAGTGTCAAAACCAGTAAAAAACACAGTCAGCACCTTGCCACAGCTCTGCTGTGGCTCCTACCTGCCCTTAGGATTAGTTTTTGTGGGAAAAAGAAGTCGAATTGGCGCCCAAATAACAGCAGGACCCTCTGGTAATAAAGCTTGCCTCACAGAGTAATAAAAAGTGCGCAACTGAGGCCCCTCCCACCGCACTCGATGTACATGGGGCCTTAAAGAAACACATCAAAGTGTTTCTGAGTAGCCACGTGGTCTAAAAACACCATAAAACACAAGCCAAAAGACCCCTCAATAAACTACCTCAAAAACGTTTTACCATGCTTGTTTAAAAAAAAAAAAAAAAAACGTTTTGCCATGCTTGTTTGAAAAAAAAAAAAAAAACGTTTTACCATGCTTTCATTAAAAAACGTTTATCATGCAAAAAAATAAATGACAATTAGAATTATTTTAGCCCTCATGCAAGCTGTTATACCACACCATGTCTCCGATTACAGCTTACCCTTCCCCTGATGGGGATAATGTCAGCCTTTCCCTTGATTATTATACAGTTTTTCTAGAGAAAAATGACGACTGAACATACCTCAGTGCAGCATAGCCTGCAAACGGTTCCTCACACTGAAGTTTCCTGTACTCCTCAGCTTTCTGTGGGAACAGCAATGGACCTTAGTTACAAATGCTAAGATCATCATCCTCCAGGCAGAACTCTTCATCTGTTTTCTGCCTGAGAGTAAATAGTACAACACCGGTACCATTTAAAAATAACAAACTCTTGATTGAAGGTAAAAAACTACACTATGTCACCACACTTCCATCTTGCTGAGAACCGGCAAAGAGAATGACTGGGGGGTGGAGTTAGGGGAGGAGCTATATAGACAGCTCTGCTGTGGGTGCTCTCTTTGCCACTTCCTTTTGGGAAGGAGAATATCCCACAAGTAATGGATGAAACCGTGGACTTGATATACCTTACAAGAGAACTAACGAATGCATTCAATGTTCTCCACAAAAAATGCCACAAGCCAGGTGGCATTATGAAGTAGCAGAATAGGGGCAGTGTAATATTTTCTAATATATAATTTTCTCTTTTTCTGCTATCCGAAGCACAAATGAATTGCATAATTTAACATAAATGTATTTAATGATAATTGAACATTTTTAATTTTAGCTCATCAACTTAAAGTGATGGTCCATTTTGATGAATTAGTGCCCGGTTTTTAATAAACCTATTAAAAACAAGGGCACTTTAATTCATCAAAATTGACATTTCACTGTTTACTTTTAATCCTTGCAGCAGCTCCAGCGATTCCCCCGGCTGTTGGAAGCCTCGGCAGACGTCAGAAATGACGAATCAGGCTTCCTCCAATCAAAGCTTCCCCCCCCCCCTGGGGAATCTTGCCCTGATGCCATGCTGTGATTGGAGGAAGCTGGATTTGTCATTTTGGACCCGAGAAGACAGCTTGTGACGGGCGGAGGAAGTGCTGGAGCGGCTGCCAGAATTAAAAGGTACGTTTTTCTAGAAAACAGTGAAATGTCAATTTTGATTAATTAAAGTGCCCTTGTTTTTAACAGGTTTATTAAAAACAGGGTACTAATTCATCAAAATGGACCTTCACTTTAATATTGGCTAAAATATTAGCCAGGTGGTCAGTAAAATCAGTCGGGTGGTGCATCCGCTAAAAAGGTCTTGGGGAGAACGCTGGCATATGCAGGGACACATTATATATACAGTAGAATCTCAATTAACCGGCACCCATGGGAATCCGTATATTCCAGGTAAGTGTATTTCCAGTTGCTTGAGAGTCACTATTAAAAATATGTCTAACTAGTTGTATGTATAATCACATTGGCAGGAGCCGGTTAGAGGCGCGCACTAGACAGGATATACGTATCGTATGAGGCTTCAACAGGATGCTTAATCAATAACAAATTCCCAGAACGGCTCAATCTCTTGCTGAAAACAATGTGTTTATTCTGGAAATACACTTTGTTTTCAGCAAGCGATTAAGCCATCCTGGGAATTTGTTATTGATTGAGCATTATTGGGCTCTCCCTTGCCAGTAGTAGTGTGACCCCTGGTCCGGAAGAGGGATACATGACAGAGGGATGGTTTACCGCCGCAAGATAGCCCATCCTGATTGCCAAGCGGACGCAATTTTAAGTGTTACCTGTATTCTGTCCCTATTACTTAGCAGATAAGTGTGTCTATCCGGACTGTTTCTTTAGCACATTTATGCTCTAGCATATATTTTTTTCTGCCTGCTTGAGAGTGCCGGTTGCTTGAGTTCCAGATAATTGAGATTCTACTGTATAGTCTTTTTTTGTGTGGAATAGATGCATTGATCACCCACATGCAGGTTGCAGCTGTTTACTGTGCAATGGGCAATCAAGGCATCTAATCCACAAAGAAAAGTAAATTAAATACACTTATAATAAAGTTAGGCATCCATCACTGCCCTGACCTTCAAAGTTGATTTCCCTGCACTGTCAGCACTACCACCAGCCGCCACTGTTAAAGAAAGCACATCTATAGGCCGCTCTTACCTGTGGGTCAGGATTGCCACCACTGCTTCCTCTGCAGGCCATCTATTCTTCACCCCTGCCGACAAATTAACTAGCCCCCTGCAAACATGCTGACACTCCCTCAGCTCTCTAAAAGCACAAACGCTGAAGTGCTCAGTGTACTGTATTGCAGGCTTTTAGACACAGGGGATAGGGCAGCCAGCACTGAAAATTTAAAATAAAAATGCGCTGCTCAATCCCTTTTCCCCCATTAATAAATAAAAAGAATTACCCCACCCCCCAAAAAAAAAAAAAAAAGTAGCACCAGCGCCGTTTAGGAGGAAATGATGCCAAACTTGCCACTGTCCTTTCCGCCCCCCCCCCCCCCCCCAAAAAAAAAAAAATCTGCTGCCTAAGGCAAATGCCTTGTTTGCCTAGGTCACAATACGTCCATGCTAGGAGTATTTTTGCTAATGGAAGTATATTACAAAAATGCTTCTATTTCATTTTGAAATGAATATTTTAACTGACTTTTCTATCCCTTTAAAAAAAAATATAATATTGAAATTACCCAATATGAAGTATAAAGTAACAAAGTACAGTGCACAAAGTGTAAATGTAACAAAACTCTCATATCATGCTATACTGAACTGGGTTTGTCTCATTCAGATACAGAAATGAGAGCAATCTAGCAATGCTAGAGAATTCTGCACTTTTTCTTTGAGTATTCAGATGAGTTCAGCCCCTGTGAAGTCTGCACTACTACTATGTCTCTCCAAGCAGGAGAATAATTTATCATCAGTCCCTTAGATACAAAGTCTATAGCCATAAATGCAAATGTATTTTTTTTCTCCTGAAATGTCTGCCATAAGTGTTTTGTGACACTCCTATACTATTGAATTTAAATGTTCCCTAATGCTATTGTTCAGTAACCTGCTTGTACAACCAACATATTGTTTGGAGCAGACTTTGTCAAACATATCACAGAACGTAAATATAAAAAAATAATTTAAAAAAAAAACCCTCAAATCCAGCTTAGCACCGGGGTGGGAAATTGCTTAGCACTCAAAGGGTTAAAATGCACCGAGATAAGAGGCAGGCTTCTAAGCTTACATTCCTGCTTTTCAAATAAAGATACCCAGAGAATGAAGAAAAATTGACAATAGGAGTACATTAGAAAGTTGCTTGCTCTATCTGAATCATGAAAGAAAAAAAAAAATTGTGTTTCATATTCCTATAACCCCTTAACGTCCTCTGTCTGGAAAGCAGCTGGAAGCGATCCTGCTTGCTTCCAGATGCTTTCCGGTTATTGCAGTGATGCCTCGATATCGAGGCATCCTGCAATAACCTTTTTTAGCCATCCGGTGCAGAGAGAGACACTCTGTGGCCCTCTCTGCACCGGAGATCGGTGGCTATATTCGTTGGTGGGTGGGAGCCAGTATGGGAGGCGGGTGGCGGCCATCGATGGCCCTGGTGATCTGGAGGGAGGCGGGATCATGGGCGGGGATGGCCGTGGGCACGCACGGACGCGCGTGCACGGGGAGGGAGCGGGTGGGAACCGCTACACTACAGAAAAATATTTGTGAAAGTTTGAAATAGTGGGGGATATATGTATAAAAATATACATCAGACAGGGGGTGGGGGAAGCTACACTTCAGAAAAAAAAAAATTTTTTTTGCAAACTGGGTACTGGCAGACAGCTGCCAGTACCCAAGATAGTACCCAAGATGGCCCCCAATAAGGCAGAGGGGGAGGGTTAGAGAGCTGTTTTGGGGGGGGGGATCCTACACAGTAGCATATGTAAATATGCTATAAAAAAAATTTTTAAAAACACAACACTTATTTTAGCACTGGCAGACTTTCTGCCCGTACTTAAGATGGCGGGGACAATTGTGGGGTGGGGGAGGGAAGGGAGTTGTATGGGAGGGATCAGGGGGTGGGATGTGTCAGGTGGGAGGCTGATCTCTACACTAAAGCTAAAATTAACCCTGCAAGCTCCCTATAAACTACCTAATTAACCCCTTCACTGCTAGCCATAATACACGTGTGATGCGCAGCAGCATTTAGCGGCCTTCTAATTACCAAAAAGAAACGCCAAAGTCATATATGTCTGCTATTTCTGAACAAAGGGGATCCCAGAGAAGCATTTACAACCATTTGTGCCATAATTGCACAAGCTGTTTGTAAATAATTTCAGTGAGAAACCTAAAATTGTGAAAAATTAAGCATTTTTTTTAATTTGATAGCATTTGGCGGTGAAATGGTGGCATGAAATATACCAAAATGGGCCTAGCTCAATACTTGGGGTTGTCTACTACACTAAATCTAAAATTAACCCTAGAAGCTCCCTACATGCTCCCTTATTAACCTCTTCACTGCTGGGCATAATACACGTGTGGTGTGCAGTGGCATTTAGCAGCCTTCTAATTACCAAAAAGCAAAGCCATATATATCTGCTATTTATGAACAAAGGGGATCCCAGAGAAGCATTTACAACCATTTATGCTATAATTGCATAAGTTGTTTGTAAATAATTTCAGTGAGAAACCTAAAGTTTGTGAAAAAATTTGTGAAAAAGTAAACAATTTTTTTTTATTTGATCGCATTTGGCGGTGAAATGGTGACATGAAATATACCAAAATGGGCCTAGATCAATACTTTGGGATGTCTTCTAAAAAAATATATACATGTCAATGGATATTCAGAGATTCCTGAAGGATATCAGTGTTCCAATATAACTAGCGCTAATTTTGAAAAAAAGTGGTTTGGAAATAGCAAAGTGCTACTTGTATTTACGGCCCTATAACTTGCAAAAAAAGCAAAGAACATGTAAACATTGGGTATTTCTAAACTCAGGACAAAATTTAGAAACTATTTAGCATGGGTGTTTTTTGGTGGTTGTAGATGTGTAACAGATTTTGGGGGTCAAAGTTAGAAAAAGTGTTTTTCCCAATTTTTCCTCATATTTTATAAAAAAAAATTATAGTAAATTATAAGATATGATGAAAATAATGGTATCTTTTGAAAGTCCATTTAATGGCGAGAAAAACAGTATATAATGTGTGGGTACAGTAAATGAGTAAGAGGAAAATTACAGCTAAACACAAACACCACAAAAATTTAAAAATAGCCTTGGTCCCAAACGGACAGAAAATGGAAAAGTGCTGTGGTCATTAAGGGGTTAAAGGGACACTGAACTCAATTTTTTTTTTTCTTTCGTGATTCAGATAGAGCATGTCATTTTAAGCAACTTTCTAATTTACTCCTATAATCATTTTTTCTTCGTTCTCTTGCTATCTTAATTTGAAAAAGGCATCTGGGCTTTTTTTGGTTCAGACCTATGGACAGCACGTTTTTATTGGTGGGTGAATTTATCCACTAATCAGCGAGAACAACCCAGGTTGTTCACCAAAACTTACATTCTTGCTTTTCAAATAAAGATAGCAAGAGAATAAAGAACATTTGATAATAGGAGTAAATTAGAAAGTTGCTTAAAATGTCATGCTCTATCTGAATCACGAAAGAAAAAAAATTTGGGTTCAGTGTCCCTTTAAGTCTAAATTAAACTTTCACGAGATGGAGCATGCAATTTTAAAACAACTTTCCAATTTACTTTCTATTATCTTATTTGCTTTGGATCCTTTGTTGAGTGTAAACCTAGGTAGGCTCAGGAGCAGCAATGAACTGCCAGGAGCTAGCTGGACAGCACATATGCCTCTTGTCATTGGCTCACCTGGTGTGCTCAGCTTCAACAAAACATAAGAAAATGAATATGAAAGTGGTTTAAAGAACCAGTAAATATAGTAGATTTGTATAATCAACAAATGCATGAAAAGACGATGCAATAGCACTTAGTCTGAACTTTAAATGGAGTAGTAGATTTTGTTCTGACAAATTTCAGTTATGTAAATTTACACTGATCATGTGACAGACATCAGTCAATCACAAATGCATATAGTGTACATATATTCTGTGAAGTCTTGCACATGCTCAATAGGAGCTGGTGATTCAAAAAGTGTAAATATAAAGAGAGACATTTTGTTAAAGGGATACTGAACCAAAAAAAAATATTTTGTGATTCAGATAGAGCATGCAATTTTAAGCAACTTTCTAATTTACTCCTATTATCAATTTTCCTTTGTTCTCTTGCTATCTTTATTTGAAAAAAAGTCCAGAACCCTGGACAGCACTTGTTTATTGGTGGATGAATTTATCCACCAATCAGCAAGAACAACCCAGGTTGTTTATCAAAAATAGGCCGGCATCTAAACTTACATTCTTGCTTTTCAAATAAAAATACCAAGAGAATGAAGAACATTTGATAATAGGAGTAAATTAAAAAGTTGCATGCTCTATCAATCACAAAAGAAAAAAAAATGGGTTCAGTGTCCCTTTAATGGAAGTAAATTGGAAAGTTGTTTAAAATTGTCACTATTCTGGTGTTCTCATTTAGGAGTTTGCACAAGTCTTTAGCAGTCTATGGTAGCAGTGTTTGCAACTTTGTATAACGTTGTTATAGACACAATTTGTTCCAGAAATTGTTTTGTTTTAACTTTATGCTCTTGATAAAGGCTTATTTTAGCCGAAACTCGTTGAGCTGTATTTTAAATAAAACCTGAAGCTGCACCCGACACCTTTGTGACGATTTTAATAAAAGGCTTATTTTAACTGCAATCTCGCGAGTATAACCAGTTTGTGCGCCTACCACATTGTCTGAAATCTGCTACACTATTGTGAGCTCTTTTATTGTGGAGGTGAAAGCAACAAGGTTGACTCAGAGGATGTGAACAGCTTGGTTCCCTGGAGGTGAGACAATTTTATAGTATAGTGTCTCTTTAAGGAACCACGTAAGCATACTCATTCACAAACACATGCTAAATAATCTAAACCCTGGTTTCTCAACAGCCGGGCCGTGGCCCAGTACCGGGCCGTGATAGCCCTGCTGGTGGGCCCCGGCTTGTCATGCCCCCACTGCACACTCTTACCCCACTGCACACCAAGGGCAGACTGATACCAATCAAGGTCCCAGAACAACTGTCTCACACTGACCAAAATGTATTAAATTTTATGCAAATGAACATGGTAGCCTCCCTGCCCTGCCCCCAACAGGCCCCTCAACCTCCAGAGCCAGGACCCCCAACATTAAGGTCCAGAGAAAGGGTACCCAACCTCCAGGGCCAGACCCCACACTCCATGGCCCTCACAGCGACAGACCCCCGCCAGGGCCCCTCTAAACTCACACTTTTTTTGCTTAGTTACTGATAGGGCAACTGAAAACTCCAGCTTCAGGAATGCACCATGATCCGTGGAGATGCCATTTGTGGGCTCCCCTACTTGCTGGTCCCTCGGCCCAGGTCCTATTTGCCTGGCTGATCAGCCCGCCCCTGATATATATATATATATATATATATATATATATATATATATATATATATATATATATATATATATATATATATATATATATATATATATATATATATATATATATATATATATATATATATATATATATATATATATATATATATATATATATATATATCTACCGGGCCCTGGACATGTCTAGCTAAAATTTACCGGGCCTTGAGGTCACTTTGGTTGAGAACCACTGATCTAAACAGTTACAAGCCAGAAGTAAAATGCTATAAATTGTGGCTTCATGAATTTGTTAAAGCCTTGCATAAACAATATTATATAAAGTAATTACTAATGATTTAAAAAAAAAAAGTTTCAAACTAATTAAAATTTTTCTATTAGCTCTTATGCAAAGAAAGTATGTCCTCAAATAATGAAGCTGATGTAACCTCATGCAAAGCCTTATTTAAGGGTTGTAAGCGTAATCTACATTCTCAAGCATCATTAGTGTTCTCCACCTGACCTATTTAAAGTGAATGTCAATTTTCAGCAATGAGTGCCCGTTTTTAAAAATATTTTTAAAAACAGGGGCACTTTCATTGATGAAAATTTACATTGCACCGGATTTGTAGAAATACTTAACTTTTACTTCTGCAAAGCCGGATCAATGATCCCAGCCTCAGTTCCTCTGTACTAACGTCAGAAATTACAAAACCGGCTTCCTCCAATCATGGCTTGCAACCCAGAGGGTCCATCTTGTGATGCCCGGCTGTGATTGGAGGAAGCAAGTTTCGTCATTGCTGTGGTTGTACAGCAGGAAGAAGAAGGCGCGGGGGGGGGGATCATTGATCCGGCTTTGCAGAAGTAAAAGGTAAGTATTTCTACAAATCCGGTGCAATGTAAACTTTCATCAATGAAAGTGCCCCTGTTTTTAAAAGTATTTTTAAAAACCGGGCACTCATTGCTGAAAATTGAAATTCACTTTAATGGTCACAACACTGTTTATTTTACCGATTAACCAGCTAAAATGTAAAACAATATCAAGATAAAATGTGCTAATATGATTTTCAAGGTTTGTAGCACAACTTATCATTTATGTTAAATTGAGCTTTGGATTGCTTAAAGGGCTATTACAGTGTTAGAATGACATGCATTTTAATACTAGCAATGCTTTGTGTTTAACCCCTGCAAAGGGTTTAAACATATGCTTAAAAAGGGACACTGTACACTAGATTTTTTTTTTTGCATAAATATTTTGTAGATGATCCATTTATATAGCCCATCTGGTAGTGTTTTGCTTATTTTTTTTAATAACATTGTGCTGATTTTCAGACTCCTAAGCAAGCCCCACAGTGTCAGCTGTATACAGGTTTACAGACTCCTGCTGTGTTCTGTTTATGTTATCTGTCTTTTCATATGCAGGGAAGGAAAGGAAGGGTGAAAATGTCTGCTCTAATTGTCTCCCCAGTCACTTTCACTGGGTGTCCCAGCCAAACCTTGGAAAAAGTGCTGCCTCAAGTGTTCTTGTAAATGGATAACATTCTTCAAAAATTTCAAATACATAGCAATACAGTGTCACAATTACATGATCAGATGGATTACAGCATGCTATTTTAACATTTTATTAACACTTTAAAGGCCCACTTAAAGGGCCACTAAACCCAAAATCTTTCTTTCATGATTCAGATAGAGAATAGAAATTTAAACAACATTACAATTTACTTCCATTATTTATTATGCTTCATTTTTTAAATATCCTTAGTTGAAGAAAAAGCGATGCACATGGTGAGCCAATCACACAATGCTTCTATGTGCAGCAACCAATCAGCAGCTAGTGAGCATATCTAGATATGCTTTCCATCAAAGAATATCAAGAGAATAAAACAAATTAGATAATGTAAGTAAATTAGAAAGATGTTTAAAATTGCATTCTCTTTCTAAATCATAAAAGAAAAAATGTGGGTGGCATGTCCCTTTAATACAGTAAAGTTGCATTACATGTTCGATGGAGAACACTGAACATGATCTAATCTTCTTCGCTTTGAAGAGAATCTAAAATTCATAAATGTTATCTCTGGAAGAATAACAATTCCAAAAAAAAAAAAAGATTAGAGGATAACAAGAAAAGTGAGACAGGCACTCCAAAATAACTTATTCAGAAGATATTACTTGATCATATCCCAAATCACCACTAGGACAAAAGCAATGTGATATTATTATGATGATCTTAAGTGTTAGATTGACAGGTCATTTTACTGTCCCTATGTCCTGTCAGGAGGCTGAATAACTTTTGGGTGGGTTTAACCCATCAGATTGGCAAAGCTGATTAGCTTCATAAGGAAGAGGAGTATCTGACAGTACCAGCATCCATTGTCATAGACTAGTGATTTTCAACCAGAGCACTTGTTGAGTCTTTCAAAATAATATTTCATGCTCTAACTAAAATAATTTATTGTAGCTCTGAAAAGAAACTTATTGTGCAATATCCTGGTGATACGTATAGTAAAACAGTCTTTTAACCCCCATTTGGGGACTCTCATCAATTGCAGAAGTACACAAATGCGCTCCAAATACAGACAGAACACACATGCATGCGCGCTGCCGTGAGATAATCAGGACAGGAATACACAGATATCCCGAGGCAGGCGGCAAATACTACACAGCTGACCCAGCAGCCACAGGTAAACAAACCCCTGAGGCGGCGTGTGGCACACGGGGAGAACTGTCATGGCACAGCAGGAAGTAACATAACAAGATGAGCACTGCCGCCTTCACATGTTACAGCCGAGAAACTCACCTGTTCTGAGCTCGTGCTTCACAGTTAGCAGGTCACCTTCCCGTGAGGGGCCCGCCATATCCCGGTAAGCAGCAGCACCTTGTGTCCGTGCACTGTGTACAAATAGATCGGTATTGATTTATGTTGCAATAGAGAGCTGTACCCGGTTGTTTTCCTGACAGGATTCTCCTACCCCTTCCAAAGCTCAGTACCTCAACAGCAGTAGCCCAGATCCAGACCACTAGGGTGCAGTGCAACGCAACGCAGCTACCATCACAGGAATCGCTACCTATCCTGAGCCTGGCACTGAATGGTGATTGGCCAGAACATAACTTGAGGGGGCGTGGCAGACGCTCCCTCGCCCCGGAGATTCCCTTCCTTGCAACCTCCAAGGTTGAGGGAAAGAAACGGGGTAGAATCATGGGAACGTCAACAGAGATCTTCCATGTCTCATTGGGTGCGATTATGTAAAGCCCCGCCCTCCACACGCAAGTTGATTGGCAACTTGAGAAACGTTTAGACAAAGATGATTGGTTCTGGTGTGTTGTCATTTTTGTAATGAGAGCTCCCGCCTTTTTCTGTCAAGTTCTGTCTAGTGCACTGCCTACTTGTCAAGTTCTCGCTCTCATGCTGACATAATTTACCAACACGCTGTAACATTGCAACAAATTATCTAAATAATCGTAAGTGAAAATGACACCAATTTGTAGTTAGTTATCCGTGTAAAAATGATTTAATTTGACCGAATTCGAGTTGGGATTTTTACTACTTGTTTTCTAGCCAGCGGAATACCTGTGTAGTATTTTTGGTAAAATCTTAGTTTAGCGTTCTAAATTATTTTCTCAGCCATATCTCATTATTTTCCTACAAAAATTGGTGTGGCGGTTTAGATGAGGGCTACCAACAATGCTACAATGCTTGTGTCTCCAGGAACAAAAAGGGGAGCCATATTTTGGTGTGTAAAGTCCCTGTTTTTCCCCATAGACTTTCCACAGCCAGCTCTGCTCACCTACATGAAACATTGTATCAAACCCTCAGCCTACAGCTTTTTATACATTTGTAACTATTTACTGTACACAGACATTTAAAGCAGCTCAGTAACAACTGTAAAAACTGCTGAGAAAATAATGTGCACACAGCCTTAAAGGGCAGGATAGCACCTGGTCACACAGTCTTAAAGGGATACTAAGCCCAGTTTTTTTCTTTCATGATTCAGATAGAGCATGAGATTTTAAGCAACTTTCTAATTTACTCCTATTATAAATTTGTCTTTGTTCTCATGCTATCTTGATTTGAAAAAGCAGTACTGTAAGCTTTAGAGCCAGACCATTTTTGGTTCAGCACATGGGTAGCACTTGCTGATTTGTGGCTAAATGTAGCAAACCAATCAGCAGCTCTACCAAGGTGCTGAACTTAAAAAATGGTCCGGCTCCTAACCTTTTATTACTGCTTTTTCAAATCAAGATAACATGAGAACAAAGAAAAATTTATAATATGAGTTAATTAGAAAGTTGCTTAAAATTGCAGGCTCTATCTGAATCATGAAAGAAAAAACGTGGGGTTAGTATCCCTTTAAAGGATTACTGTTTTTTTCTTTTTTCATTACACACTAGTCACATATTTTATATAATGATCATCTATTAAAAGGTAGTAACCTATATTTTCTAAAAAACAAAGCTTACAAACCTTATATTTTTAATAATTATTACCCGACCATGACGTCGCCTTTTCCAGCCCACCGTTTTCGGCATTGTGTGTATAAAATCACTGACCAATTACATTTCGATCCTATGCATATCATTATCACCATAATGCTTCCTAATAAGCCTCCGCATCAATTCGGCTAAATCGCGCATGCGCATTTCTAATACCAGAAGCCGAAGTTACCCACATCTATGTACATTTTACGCTTGCGCATATTTGGAGGCGACAATCTATTCAATCTGTTTTCCAGACTTTTTGCGTATTATAGAAACGTGACACGTCTTATCTCTTGCAAAATAAGTATCCAAAATAAGTATCGTTTGCTCGTTTACTCTAGGGCGATTCTGGAAGCGATCTTAAGCTATGTACTTTACGTTATGTGCGCAGCTCACTCGACTGCTGCTGATAGATTCGACTTGCCTTATTCTACTTCATATGGTGACGTTTCCTGTGACGCTGCGCTAACTCGCGCATGCGCAGTACTTCCGAAAAATGCCATCTTACAACTGCAGTTGTCAGCACGGATTGGGAATCCGTAACGACTGACATACAAGAAGGTTTGGAAAAAATAATACTTTAAAGTTAATTATTTTCAAAAGGGTACATATTTAATAAATAATATACATTAGAAAATAGAAGATTTATAACTATACTACAATGTTATTTGAATTTAATTTCTGACTACAGTGTCCCTTTAAATGGACAGACAAAAAAACCACGCAGCCTTGAAAGGGTCAACTAGCACCACACACACACAGTCTTAAAGGGACAGATCGCAGTAATGTTCATGCAGCGCAACCTTAAAGGGCAGCTCGACACCTGCGCACACAGCCTTAAAGGGACAGATCACTGTAATGTGCACACAGCGCAACCTTAAAGGGCAGCTCGACACCTGCACACAGAGCCTTAAAGGGACAGATCACCGTAATGTGGACGCAGCGCAACCTTAAAGGGCAGCTCAACACCTGCGCACAGAGCCTTAAAGGGACAGATCACCGTAATGTGCACGCAGCGCAACCTTAAAGGGCAGCTCGACACCTGCGCACAGAGCCTTAAAGGGACAGATCACCGTAATGTGGACGCAGCGCAACCTTAAAGGGCAGCTCAACACCTGCGCAATTGAAGAACAACAAATGTAGCTTGACCACTATCCAGTTGCAACTCAAGGAAGCTCTAGCAGTGATGGTGTTCTTGAGCTGCAGGCATCTGTCTTCATATGGTAACGGAGCACGATCGGCACCCCGTTACCATAAGAAGGTAGATGTCAGATCATTACAGACAGTAATGCTTTGTGTGTCACTGTCTGTAACGATCATCTGCTGGTGACGGCAGGGATGATTAGAATGGAAAGCGCGAGGCGGGTGGACTGCCCAGCAGAGAAGGATGGATAGTTGGAGGGGCCCTATGCTACAGAAAAAAAAATTAACAGAGGAGGAATGGGGCATTGCACTACAGAAAAGGGGTGGAATGGGGGGAGTGAGGGTGCCATATTTAACAATCTACCCGGGAGCGGGGAAGTGGGGGGGATCACTACACTACAGAAAATAATATATATATATATATATATATATATATATATATATACACACACACCATTCAACCTCAGCACTCCCTGTATGGTAACCTGGCCGGTGCAGAGCCTCCAAACACACTCCACCGAAGAATACCTCCTTTTCAATAAGGATGATACCACTTTATTCACACAATGTGGTGTAACTAACATCCAATACATCCAACGTTTCGGTCCTCCACCTGGGACCTTTATCAAGGATACATAACATACATAGACACCCACCTTAAATAATATTCCAAATGAGCATTCACAAACATTGCTGTTCCAGTTTAGGGTTTGATAGATTTGACATTTTGGGGAAAGTTACATCTCCTTCATCAGAACAACATTGTTAATGAAAACCAACACATTTATAGTGTATACAATCCAATCAGTGTACATAACCCCAATCTCTCTGTGGTGCCAAACAAAGTAAATTTGGAATGCAAACATGTGTTCCATTGTTGCGTGAAGCTGGAAGTGGCAAACACGTCACTTCCAGTAATCATTCATTCATACATCGAATCCGTATAATATATTTTAACATCAAATAATGAGTAGTCAATAAATTACATATTTACATTGCATCATTTGCTGCACACAACCTTACACATCTGTGTCATCAAATTAAATAAAGCAATTATAGTGTTAATCGTTACTAGGTGTGTGTATATAATGTTGCCATAGAAACCGGCAAACACATATCTGTCAAAACTGTGACAAGTGTGTGTCTAAGTATTTGTGCGTCACATCTTGCGTATTCATATAGCACAAATTGTACACACATATTCTAAGCATATTATGTGTGTATATTAATATCTATAAGATATAATTATGTTCAATACACAAAACAGTATATTACCATGTGCTTTACCATGCACTTGCTGGAACAGTTACCGAGAATAATAACTCATGGTCATACATTAACCACATTTGAAATGTGTAAACTTCTATTGATATTAATAGGTATGTCTGCAAAAAATGGTGACATCTATTAAATCACAGGTAGTCTATGGTGGTACAAAAGAAGGACTTATGTTCCCCAAATATATACCACCTAGATGTTGGTTAGGGGGGAACGAGTATCGTCACCGGATGTCACCCACCTCCCTACCCCCTCTGGGAACCTCACTGATATAGCTTGCACCCCAGGTATGTTGCAGATATCCCAGTTAAATCAGAAATTTAAAGTCAGGTACAGAGTTGAGTCCACCTGGATATATTGTACCTAATCTGTACATCCACTGTGCTTCGTCGATAATTAAGAGTTTTTCTCTATCTCCACACCTACCAATTTCCGGACATGATCGATAAGGATATAGCTAATTGAAGCAACCGAGTGCGACATCTCTGCACAATGGCATGCGACCGGTTGATCAGAATGTTCCTTGTCCAGTGCTTCTTTTATCACCAATCTGTGACTAGCTATCCGTTCTCTAAGGGTACTCTTTGTTTTGCCCTCGTAATGTTTTGCACATGGGCAAATTAAAAGATAAATTACGTATGTGGTGTTGCACGAAAGGGAAAAATGTCTCTTGTACACACTATTATTGTGAGGATGGTGGAATGTTTTAGTAGCGATCAGGCCATTGCAAGTTGTATAGCCCAGATATTTATAACAGCCTCTTATATTGCTTTTGAATTTCTGTTGGTAACACTGTTTAGGGTCATTCTTAACACATAGATCCTGTAGGTTAGTACCTCTCTTGTATCCCACCCACTGGTATAAAGTTTTGAGAGAAAGTCAATTTAGGGTCATAAATTATAATCAGCCAACGCTTGCTCAAAATTTTACCCGTATTGGTGGTATTGGATGCGAATGTGGTGACCATAATGAGTCTATTTTCATCCGTTGTTATATGTTTCTCATTGGTAATCAAATCTTCTTCCGTAAGTCCTTGTACCATTTCCAATGTGGAATTCACTATTTGTGCTTTATAACCACTCTATATGAATTTTTATTTCACTTCATGCAACTGAGAGACCCCTACTTCAGTTTGTAAATTGTTTCTTATTGTTATTATTATTATTATTATTTATTTATAAAGTGCCAACAGATTCCGCAGTGCTGCCCATGGGTACAAGGATAAAAGTACAACGGAGAAACAATACAATAAAAGACAAAATTTTACAGACAAATACAGGGGGAATTAAGGGCCTTATTCCTGTGGGAACTTACAATCTAGATGGGTAGGAGGATGGGAAACAGGAGGTGGGTACTGCAAAAGGTGAGAATGATATTAGTGAGGAGATAGATGAGGGCAACTGTTAGGTAAGTGAAGTTCATTTGTTAATGAATCGGGTGATAAGCTTCCCTCAACAAAAAGGTCTTTAGGGAACGTTTAAAGGAGGAGAGGTTAGTGGAAAGGAGGACAGCTCGAGGAAGTGCATTACAGAGGGTTGGTGCCACACAAGAGAAGTCCTGTAGTCTAGCATGAGAGGAGGTCATGGTAGAGGAGACAAGGAGCAAGTCATTGTTGGATCTAAGGGGGAGGGCTGGAGTATATTTGTTGATGAGTGAGGACAGGTAGGGTGGGGCATCTGTGATTTAATTATGCTTCTCAATAAGGAAGGAGGATAACAACTATCTGCCCTTAATATTTAATTTCTGTCAGTGGGCTTGCTATATAAAGTTGTACCAAGTGTTTTGTTTGCAACTGTAGTGCCAGTACTGTTAGATACATTGAACCATGTTCATTTCTCATGACCTCCTCTCCAAATTAGGAAGATATTGTCTGTATCTTCGGTAGAAGACAATAGACTCATTATTGACTCCCCAAAGATAATTATCCTCAAAATTAAACATAAATATGTTAGCGTACGACGGGGCCATGTTAGACCCCATAGCCGTCCCCGCTGTCTGGAGGTAAAATTGATCCTCAAATCTGAAATAATTCTTATTAAGGCAAAGCTCAATCAGTGAAAGAAAATATTCAACAGGTGGACCTACATAATTTGGGGTTCTAAGGAGATGCTCTTTTACAGCCATCAATCCTGCGCAATGAGGAATGATCATATACTGGCTATTGACATCCAAGGTAACTAAAAGATCCCCTTCTTGGATCTGTAGTCCATTCAATAGTCTGATGAGATCATTGGTATCGAGCAGGAATTAACGTATTTCCCTTACAATGGGTTGCAGAACTACGTCTATATATTGGGCTACCGATTGTAGGAGAGAATGCATGGCAGAAACAATAGGGCGTCCTGGTGGGTTTACAATTGTTTTGTGAATTTTAGGGATGATATACAAAATAGGGAACCTAGTATACTGTGTAATACAGAAATCTTTAATCTGTTCAGTTATGAATCCCTGTTCAAATACAAATTGTATTAGATCATCCGATTTCTTTTTTAAAAGAGTAAGTTGTTTCAAAGGTCAATTTCCTGTATGTAACAGGGTCAGATAATTGGTGTAGAATCTCATTTCTAAAGTGATCATAGTCCAAAAGGACTATAGCACCACCTTGTCCGCTGATTTGATGACTATAGAACGGTCACACTGCAAGGTTTTAATGGCTTCTTGTTCTGTTTACTTAAAGGGACATGATATCATGTAGACTGTGAGCTCTCCGGAGCAGGGCCCTCTTCCTCCTGTACTAGATTTGTTTTGTATTTTATCACAAATCTTTGTCATTGTATACCCCTATCATTGTACCCAGCGCCACTGAATTTCGCGGTGCTATACAAATAAATGATAATAATAATAATACCCAAATATTGAAACACTTGAAAGTGATGCAGCATAGCTGTAAAAATCTGACTAGAAAGTATCATCTGAACATCTCTATGTAAAAAAAGAAAGATATTTTACCTCAAAATGTCCTAAGTATTCACACCCCACTGTAAAGGGCTTTAAGCAGCAAATCAGTATGCCTGTCCCGGGACAGGCAAGGGAGTGAGCTTCATGCACACTCATGTTATTACCCTATTTAATTTAAGGAAGTTTACTATGAAGTGTCATGAAAATGAAGTGAAATCTAATGAGATCACAGTAAAAGAGTTCATGACATGACAGTTCATTTCTTCCTTTTTTTTTTTTTTACCTGCAGCTGGATAGCAACTGAAGTATAACTTTCTTTTTTTTATTGAAATTTTTTTTTTATTGACTTTTCAACATTTTACAAGTATAAAGTCAGACCAACTGTGTTACAATTCAAATTGATTTACAAATATCTTTGCCACTAAACATTGTGATTAAAGGTATGCAACAAAAAGACCACCAAACAACAGACAATAAGTTAGTTGACGGCCCTATTTCTGACACGCTATATAACTCCATTTAGAGCCCCTATAGAGGAGGACCCGGCTCAGAAAAAAAAAAAAGAAAAACAAAAAAAAACATCTTCTCCAGCATTCTAGTCCCTGCCACGGGGATATTGGATTCAACTCTGAGAGAGGGGAGAGGGAAATGTGTTGTGACCCACCCAGACTAGCTGGGCAGGAGCGTAGATGGCAGGGACTGTGTCCATAACCCCTATCGTAATCTCTCCTATCTCCCCTATCTATTTCTGGCCTCAATGTACATTATCCAGGGCTCCCACAATCGAAGAAACTGTTCTTTATTATCTAAAATATCTGCGGAGGCGCTGCTCATTTGGTAATAATAGTCAATTTTATTCTTGATTATCAAAAAAGAGGGTATTGTGGTCTTCCAGTACCTTGCAATAGTTAACTTAGTTACAGTGCAGATCAGTGCTACCAATTTATTTGCTTTTAGGGATAGATCTGGAAGAGGCTCATGTAACAGTGCCTGAGATGGAGTTAAGTTAATTTGCCTATCCATAATTTCACTGAGGAGCTCTGATGTTTGGGACAATATGCGTGATACATGACAACAGTTCCACCACATATGTGCGTATGTGCCGCTTTCATTGCAACCACGTAAACAACTTGTGTTCGCGTGTGCTGTATGTATTCTTGAAGGATGAAAGTACCATCTATAAGCTACTTTGATAAAGTTTTCCTTTAAATGTGCACAAATAGAAAAGTAAGTGACAGACTTTAAAATATCGCACCACTTTTCAGCGGTCCAGGTAAAATTAAATTCCGTTTCCCATTTTATCATAAATGGTAATTTATTAAGCTTGGGTGGGGTATTAAACAGAATGTATAAGTTGGAAATCGCCCCTCTTATCCGTTCAGTAGCTAGACAGAGTCTCTCTAGATAGAAGCTAACGGTTAGCTGATTTTGTCCTAGGACTTCGTCTACTCTCGCTCTTAATTGTAGGTAATGAAACCAACTTACTCTCTCTTGTTTATTTAATTTGGCATATTGATGGAAAGTTATTAGCTTGGTGCCTACCAGAGCATCTACAATGCAATACAAGCCTTTGTTTGCCCACTTCTCCTGTGTAGTCTGGTCATAATGGGTAGATAATGTCACCAAAGGGGTCGCCTTCGACCCCTTTGGTATCAGAGAATACTTAGCTGTTAATGTTTCCCACAATGCTAACGTATGTGCTATAGTAATAAAGCTTCTCCATTTAGGGGACCTATCTTTTTTAGCGGTCCACAGCAATTTATAGATGGGGTGCACCCTCAACATATCAGATTCTATTTGAACCCATTGAATTCTGTCCAATTGGTTATGCCAAAGAGAAGATTGTGCCATCCTGGCCGCGTAGTAGTACGCCATCAGGTCTGGCATTCCCATCCCCCCACCTGTTTTATGTCTAAGAAGTGTTTGTTTATTAACTCTGGATCTTCGATATTTCCAAATAAATGCCTCCAGGTCTTTCTGTGTTTTCCGTAACATAGTAATAGGAACGTTTATGGGTAATGAACGGAAGAGATACAGAATTTTAGGTAGTACCATCATCTTAATTGACGTCAGCCTTCCATACAGAGAAATATTGAGTTTATTCCACCTTGATAGTAAATTTTTGATATGAGTGAACATAGGTGTATAATTTAGTTTATAGAGATGGTCCAGATTATTCGGGATTGTGACACCCAAATACTTTATGCCCTTATCAGCCCAATTAAAATCAAAATTCAAGATCAATAGTTTTTTGGTAAGTTCTGGGAGATGTGTGCTGATTGCCTCACATTTATCATTATTAATTTTGTATCCCGAAATGTTGGCAAATCTGTTAATAGTTGAGTATATGAGAGGGAGGGAAATCATGGGTTTAGTAATTGACAGAATAACATCATCTGCAAATAGGCTGATCTTATGTTCCCTGTCACCTATCTTAATGCCACTAATATCTACATTTTGCCTGATGCTTGTTGCCAGCGGTTTAATGCACAAGGCAAACAGCAGTGGTGATAATGGGCACCCCTGTCTGGTTCCATTAAGGATTTTTATAGATGAGGATTTATAGCCCGCTATTCTGATGAAGGCAGAAGGGTGAGAGTAGATTGCCGAGATTGCTGCACAAAAATTTCCCTTAAAGCCCATATTTTTTAGCACCGCAGTGAGGTATTCCCAGTTTACGCGATCAAATGCCTTCTCTGCATCTAGTGAAAGAAACAGAGAAGGCACATTTTGTTTTGAGGTAAAGTCTACAAGATCTATAATTTTCCGGATGTTATCTGGGGCTTCCCTACTACGAATAAATCCCTCCTGGTGAATAAGTTTTGGAAGAATATCATTCAATCTAGTTGCCAAAATTTTTGTAAATAATTTAATATCTAAATTAATCAGGGAGATGGGCCTATAGTTTTTACAATGTTGTTTACATTTCCCAGGCTTAGGTATTACTGATATACGAGCCTCTAAAAGTTCCTTGGGAATGACTCCCCCCTCTAGTATGTGGTTAAAACTTTCAACCAAAATGGGGCCAAGATCCTGAGCAAACGTTTTATAAAAAATACCTGAGTACCTGTCAGGGACCGGCGCCTTACCAATCTTCAAATTTCGTATTGCTATATTCACTTCATGGATGGTTATTGGCGAATTTAGCTTCTCTAGATCCACTGTTGCTATTTTGGGTAAGTTACAACCCTGTAAGAATTCATTTGTATCCCTTTCTAGTGTGGTAGGATTTTTGGGTGAGGGCAGGGCATAAAGTTTCTGGTAATACGGGGCAAAAGTATTAGCAATGATCTGTGGATGGTTAGAGATCTGTCCATTTGTCATTTGAATTTGTGGCACCGAGGATGTCCTAGTTATTTCTTTTAATTTAAATGCTAATAATTTATCAGGTTTGTTGGCTTGTATAAAATATTGGGTATTAATCAATTTTAGGGACCTGGTAGCTTCTTTTGTCAACAACTGATCCAGAGCATATTCTTTGTCCCTCAGTAGCTTTAACGTTTTGTCATCAAGTGATGTCTGGTGTTGTAATTGTAAGTGTTTAATCTCGCTTCTAGTGCATTCGAGTTGAGCCAAATATGCTTTATTCTGTTTACTAGATTCTTTTATCAAGATGCCTCTGACGAAGGCTTTTAAAGCCCCCCACATATGCAAAGGGTTAGATACTGAGTTTTGGTTAAGTGTTAAAAAATGAGAAATTTCTGTCTGTAAATTTTGCGTGAATAGTTTGTCTCTAAACAAAGTTGGATTTATGGTCCAGCTTCTGCCCCTATAAGGGTCAATTAAGCCCGTTAGTTTTGTCAGCACTGCATTATGATCCGACCAAGTGGTTGGTATGATGTCTGAAGCTAGTATCAGGGGGGACATAGTCTGGCTAACTAAAATATAATCTATTCTTGAGTATATATTGTGTGATGTGGAGTAGAATGAGTAATCTCTTGTTTTTGGATTTATATATCTCCAGCTATCCACCAAGTTATGGTCAAGAATAAAATCAAACAAAAGCTTTTTGGAACTTTGAGAGGGAGTTGTGCGTGGGATTGCAGACTTATCTAATTCAGCATTAGCTACTAAATTAAAATCTCCCCCTATAATTAGGTGGGTTTTTCTCCAAGTGGATAACATTTTTCCTAACTGAGACAAAAATGAAGCCTGAGAATCATTAGGGGCATATATATTTCCCAGTATAACATGTGTGTCATGTATTCTGCCCTTAACAATAATATATCTTCCTGCCTTGTCAATAATTACCTCATCTTCCTTAAAATTTAGCTCTGAATGGACCAGAATGGAAACCCTGCATTTCTTGGATTGGCAGGTAGCATGAAATTGTGTGGGGTCATTTCTATCCCAGTATTTTGGGGTTTCCTGCAATAGTATAATATGAGCTTTCATGGATTTATATGTATCTAAGGCTTTACGTCTCTTGATATTGGAGTGTAGCCCTCTAACATTATGTGAGACTATATTGATAGATATTCCTTACCTACAGATATAATAAGAGAGCGAGAGAAAAAAAAAAAAAAAGACTCCTGAACAGGGATAGGCAAGGTGTCCGTACATGGACACTGGTGTCCGTGACTAGCCTTTGCAGTGTCCGCCACAACCTTAGTATAACTTTTCTTTCTGATTTAATAATAGGAAGAAAAAAATATGTAATGTGAATAAAGTTAGTGGCTTGTCAAGAGACTGCTAGCGATATTGGGTGATAAGTTATGGAATAAATAAAGCCTGAGTGAAATACTGGATGTGTATCGGCATCATTATAATAACACCCAGCTCTATACAAAGGCACAGTAGGGACATTGGCACATGCATATTGCCAGACAAGGGCTGATCATAGGGTTAGTGGTATCTGCATCAGTATAATAACACCCAGCACTATATAATGACACAGTAGTGACACTGACACATGGGTATAGCCAGAGGAGGGCTGGTTATAGGATCAGTGGTATCTGCATCAGTATAATAACACCCAGCACTATATAATGACACAGTAGTGACACTGGCTCATGGGTATAGTCAGAGGAGGGATGGTTATAGGATCAGTGGTATCTGTATCAGTATAATAACACCCAGCACTATATAATGACACAGTAGTAACACTGGCTCATGGGTATAGTCAGAGGAGGGATGATTATAGGATCAGTGGTATCTCAGATACCGTATCTGCATCAGTATAATAACACCCAGCACTATATAATGACACAGTAGTGACACTGGCTCATGGGTATAGTCAGAGGAGGGATGGTTATAGGACCAGTGGTATCTGCATCAGTATAATAACACCAAGCACTATAAAATAATGTTTTTAATTTCAAATGTACCTTGGTGTCCTTCACTAAGGTCTGTACTTTGGAAAATGTCCTCCACAGCCTTTGTCTGTGCCTACCCCTGCTCCTGAAACACAGGCTGTGAAGCTTACCAATCGTTGTCTGGCTGGGTCCCCCTCCCTGTATGGAAGCAGAGCTGTCAAGTCTGCCCCTTGGAACACATAGTTGCTGAAACATACCTCTATACATTATATGACATGCTGAGATAAAAGAATATTTAACAGTTAGTCTGAGCAATAAAAAATCAAATAACAACTGACCTTGTTCGGTCTGAACTTGGATCTTTGATCCCAAAATGCAGTGTGACATAGCAATAACAAATAAAACAAAGAAATTAGCAAACATAAATAACTAATATAACAAAAGAAACGTTGGGCATACAATATTGGCATGTTGAGTACCTGTTACCTTGGTAATATAACTATAGTTCTGGTTAAAGGTGGACCCCCTTCATCTGCACCCAGAACAATAACCTAACTATTTGAAAACATTCAAAAATGAAGTCCAGATCAAGAGTCATATCATTTCTTCCGGGCTTGCTCACAAAGTTTAAGCCCCCCTTGAAGGATATACTTCCCTTTAGGGAACGTGCAAAATTGCAATCATAGCCTGGGCTTTATTTCTGCAAGTCAAGTTGGGCTCTCCGGTTCTTGTTTTCTCTTCTTAGTCTTCCCATTCTTGAGCACCGGTGTCCAGGTGTGGGTCAAAGCTTTTCGCTGTGGCTTGGGAGACTGAGATGGCGAATGTGATGATTTATCAAGGTGAAGCCTGTTTAAAATCGACTGTCCTTCTTCAACTGTGACACAGGAGTATGACGTTTTGTCTACTGTGAAAGACAACTTAAAGGGGAATCCCCATCTGTATTTGATCTGGGCATTGGCTAGGGCTGCTACTATTGGCTTGAATTCTCTTCTCTTCTTCAGAGTGATAGGGGAAAGATCCGCGAATATTTGGATTTTATGGCCCTCAAAAGTGATCTCTGGGACTCCCCGTACCACTTGCATAATTCTGTCTTTAATATGGTAATAGTGGAGTTTTGTTATCACATCCCTGTGAGCACCTGGTGTTGGAGGCTTGACTAAGGCTCGATGGACTCTATCCATAAGAAGGAATGATGCATCTTCCTCTGGGAGTATTTGTTTAAATATCTGTGTGACGTCTTGGAGGTTATTATATTTTTCAGGTAAGTTGCGTATGCGAATGTTCGATCTGCGAGATCGATTTTCTAGATCTTCCAGATGATCCTCTAATTTTTGTATTTGTGCTTGTTGTGCACTCACTGTTGCTTGTAGTTCCGGGATCTCCTCCACTAAGTCATCGACTTTATCTTCAATTGCTGAAGTTCTCTCGCCTATATCAGCGATCTCTTGTGTTAATTCTGAAAGAGCTGCTCTCATTTCTTCATGGAACATTTGTTTTATCTGCTTTAGGAGAGCCTCATTTGAGGAGGTTGACTTTTGGGAGGCAATGGGGAGATCCCCTGTGTCTTCTTCTTGTTCCATCCGTTGAGATAAGTCCAGCATAGCCTGTTTCTTTTTCTGTTGTGATTTGGATAGACACTCTTTAACTGATTGTGTACGGCTTTTCATCTTCTAGATGCGGATGAGGGTGATATATGAGAAAAGTTCTTATCACCTTAATAGCTACGTAGCAGCCCGGGAGACCTTAATCTTTCAGAGAGCCACCCTTCCTCTTTACTTTACACAGACATGCCCAAAGTATTCCTCATCTAGATCATTTAAGCTTCTGTTATATCCATTTGTGCTTGAGAATGGAAGGAATTTGGCATGTGTGAGACAATCCTATCCTGATAGGGTGGGATGAGTTAAGGCCTGCAGTAGTTACCTCTCCTGTTTTCCCTGTTGCCCAAACTACTTTGGGCTAGAGGGTGAGAGGGCAGCGGGTGGAATCAGCCCTTATATGTATTGTGTCACCCTATCTAGAGTCCATCTATCGGATGCAGATCATCTGGGATAAAGTGTAGAAAGTCTCTATTTTCTGGGTTCTGTTATTTTTCCAATTAGCACTCAACTCCTCAGGGAAGTTTGTCCTCACAGGACCATCACGGGCAAGGAGCTTTGGATATGACCCACCAGCAGGGTAGCTGGCAGGAAAGGGGTGAGGAGAGAGTGCTAGTCTTTTCCACAAGTAATTAACAATATACTTCTGCTGGCAAAGGCTGGTATAAACAATTTCAGACTGCTCCAGTTTTTCAGGCTAGCCTCCAATGTCTTTTTTTCTCTAGGAGAGATTGCAAATTAAAGCTAGGGCCCAGCTTATATATCCAGCTCTGAGATTAGTTCAGCATGTAAATAAGTATTTGTGGTTTTAATATGTGGCAAACTTGTGAAGCGTTTTAAGGTCTCCCTCTTTGCTTATTTCAAAAATGTATATAGTGTCTTTCAGACCCCCAGTTTATATTTTATAATGTCCCAGTTATTCACATAACATCTGATTTGTGGGGTGTCAGAAAAAGAATAAAGGAGTACCTGTAAAATGGCGGTTCTCGCCAAATTCCGTTTTTTTTTCACTGTCCCTCTGCCTTAGTTACAGCAGGTCTTGGTGGTCATTTGAGGGTGATCGCCTGCTATATTACTTAGTCGTGACCGGTATTATGGCCTCAAGGGTGTTTAAAGGCCTTCAGAGTAACCTTCCGGCCCGGAGTAGGCCGCAGCCTCGGACTTTCCCAGTTTTCCTCTGGTACTCAGGCCCGGATCGGATTCCGCCTTCCGAAAGAATGAAAATTGCAGGCTAAATTCGGGTGTCCAGGCTGAGGATACTACCCTGTACTTAAGGATGGCCTTGCTAGTCTATCAAAATAGCTTTTTTGCCAGTTTTTAATCTTTTTTTTCAGGAGCTCCTCACAAACACTGCTGCATCGATGGCTGGCTAGCTCCGCCTCCTGTGAAGTATAACTTTTTATACAGCACTTGAGTTTTGAGGTAAAATATCTTTCTTTTTTACATAGAGATGTTCAGGTGATATTTTCCTGTCAGCTTTTTACAGTTATGCTGCACCACTTCCAAGTGATTTAGAATATGAGTATTATGTCCCTCTAAATTGTGTCTCCATATCTTGTTTTTATGTTCATTCTCCATATCTTGTGTGATCAATCTTATAAATGTCTTAGTACTGGGAATACAATTACCAGGTTTGAATCCACTCTTTTTTTACATCTAGTATCACCTGATATCTCTGATACTTTGTGTTGAAAGAACTCTTTAATCTTCTGTGCTTTTTTAAATATATATATATGTAATTTAAAATCCAGTTCAGGGACATTGGTACATGGAACAAAATACTTTCCCTTATTCAGTACCTGCACTTCAGATCTGGTCAACTGATGGGAACTTAAATTATTTACTATATTATTTATCTGTCCCGGCGAGGAGGTCTGTGTCTGATGTTTCGCCCTCCTGATGTGTGATCTATAGTTCCTCCCCCTCTTGACCTCATGGTTACCGCTAAAAAATAGTTTGGAGTTGATTGGCCTCTGTGTGAATGTGAGTACAACACACAGGAAAAGTCCAGCACTCGCTCACAAGCTCTCAGCTAAGATTAAGGGGTCATGTTTAGGGGTCATGGGGTGTGTACCCGTTCCGGTCTGAGAGTGCTGTCCCCTTTTCCTTGTTTTGTATATATATATATATATATATATATATATATATACACAAAAGATGGCCACCATTAGTGGGAGCGGGGAGGGTTAGAGAACGGTTTGTGAGAGATCAGGAAGGGGGGAGGGTTAAGGAGGCATCACTACAATGCAGAAAAAAAGCATAATAAAATAATAATAATAATAATAATAAAAAGCCCTAAATTCACACTGGCAGACTGTCTGGTAAGGATAAGTGGGGGAGGAGGGTGAAAAAGTTGTTTGGGAGGGATCAGCAGGCAACCTTCATTCAGCAGTTTAAAAAATTTTATTTCGCCACAGCTTCAGCGCTAACCTAAGCGCCTCTGTCCACCCATAGAATTAAGAATTAAGCAAAATTGATAACAGAAGTTAATTGGAAAGTTGATTAAAAAAGTATAATCTATCTGAATCATGAAAGAAAAAATGTGGGTTTCAAGTCCCTATAAACAAATAGTGACCTTTATTGAATATATATTATGAACTTTAGTGACGTTTGTGGGCCAGCAAGCGCCTTCCTCAAACCAACCAGGAGTGACTAAAAAGCAAGTATATAAAGTGTAAGAATCCCCAATTTAAACCTGCAATATATACAAGTGAAAACTAGTGACTGATAGGCCCCCTGATATTTCAAATATGTAAATTGGTGATTAAACAGTATAATTAGGACGCCAAATAGATTTATACAAAACCATTAATAAAGAAGTGTGACATATTTTCTAGTGCAGGTGTGCTAAGTATAAAGCTATCCCCTTAAATACAGGTGTGCTAAACACTCACATTCAAAATATAATATGTTTTTTTTTTTAGTTAAAGTGCTTTTTTTTTGGTGCAGTACAATAGCGCAGGTATCATGTAAGTAAGGCATGTTCATTAAGGAAGGATGATATAGCCTGTGAGTGTGTATTCCATCTATACTATAATTGCGTTTGTAATGTCCGTCGGCAGTTGCACACGCATCCTCAATGGAATGTTGGCAGTGTGAGGACAAAATAATTCACCTGGATGCTGTTCACCAACCAATAAGATTTCACTTGCTTTCATCCTATTGGCTGATGTGAAAATGTCAGCCAATAGGAATGCAAGGTACCCCAATAAATATGGGGTACCTTGCATTTAATCTTCAGCGTGCGGCGGACGATCGTATGAAGTGGAACCTCCACGTGGCCGTGGAGCTCCGCCTCCACGAACCACCACCAAGGACCATCGCCGCCTCCGAGGATTGCCACATCTGGATACACCGATCCGTGCTGACTTCGCTGTGGATGAAGAAGATGGACCTGCCTGGAAGAAGATCTTCTCCACTGGACCTCAGGACATGTGAGTATCTATTTGGGGCTTTAGTGTTAGTTTTTTTTTTTACTTTTTATATTTTTTTTTTTTTTTTGGGCAGTTGTAAAAGAGCTAAATGCCCTTTTAAGGGAAATGCCCATCCAAATGCCCTTTTCAGGGCAATGAGTAGTTTAGTTTTTTTTAGTGTTAGGTTTTTTATTTTGGGGGTTTTGGTGGTTGGGGGGATTTTACTGTTAGAGGGGACTTGGTGTATTTTGGATGTAAAAGCGCTAATTATCTTGGGGCAATGCCCTGCAAAAAACTCTTTTAAGGGCTACTGGTAGTTTATTCTTAGATAAGGGGATGCTTTTATTTTGGTGGGCTTTTTATTTTCATAGGGATTAGGTTTAATTTTTTTAAATTTGGTAATTTGATTTTTTATTTTCTGTAATGTTAGTCTTTTTTATTTTTTTGAAAACTTAGCTTTTTTTTTGCTATTTCTATTTTTTGTGGCTATATCTGTAGTTTATTATATAGAACATATTTTTTATATATTTAAGACAGTAGTCCATTAAAATAATAGTATTGCTACACCTGTAGTTTAAAAATTTAGATAAAATAAGAGTTACAAAATAGGTTGTTTCTATATCTGTAGCTTAAAAAATAATTAGACTGCTCTTTGACTAGTATACTATAATTACATTTATACTGAATCCTGGCAGCCGCCTAATACAGGATTTGTGAGGTACATTTACATTATTTGATCAATTCTGTTTCTTTTCATAAACAAAATTAATCTATGGTCTATAAAAAAAATGTTCTTGTAAAATTGCATGTGGGGTAACTGTACCAAAATAAAGTAAAGAAAGCATAAACCCTTTTATCAGGCAGTCAGCTTGCTAGTAAACCATTAAAAGGTTTCATCTGTTCATCACTGTTGTAATTTTTTTTGCAAAAGGATTTATGCTTTTACCTATAAAGTGCCTAACACAGTACTACCCCTGTTCTGCAAAATACATTGACATATTCTCAGTTAGCAATACACATATAGCATTTAAAACAAACAGAGTATTGTCGGTGCCTCAAGAGGTTCGAGTTAAACCAGGGACACTCTAGATGCGGAATTACAGTAACAAACTTTTATTTATTAAAACACCACTTTTCTTTCAAGTGGTTACATTTTGTGATTTTTTTTTTTATAGGTAAGAAAAACAGAGGTTACAGCAATCTTTATTTAGCTCAGGGGAAAAAAATGCATAAATAAAGACCTTGTGGGTGGATTGTGGTTTTACAGTTAGACAAGTTAATGAGATGGATGTGAGTATCTCTCCCTGCATTTCAAATTCATATAAATGAGCAAGCAAATACACATGTACATGCACAAGCGCAAACACTCACAACCATATACACATGTACATGCACAAGCACAAACATGCACAAGCATGCACAAACATATACACATGTACATGCACAAGCACACTCACAAAACTATACACATGTACATGCACAAGTGCACACACTCACAAACATGCACAAACATATACACATGTACATGCACAAGCACAGACACTCACAAACATATACACATGTACATGCACAAGCACAAATATGCACAAGCACAAACATTCACTAGCATGCACAAACATATACACATGTACATGCACAAGCACACTCACAAACATATACACATGTACATGCACAAGTGCACACACTCACAAACATGCACAAACACATACACATGTACATGCACAAGCGCACACACTCACAAACATGCACAAACATATACACATGTACATGCACAAGCGCACACACTCACAAACATGCACAAACATATACACATGTACATGCACAAGCGCACACACTCACAAACATGCACAAACATATACACATGTACATGCACAAGCGCAAACACTCACAAACATGCACAAACATATACACGTACATGCACAAGCGCAAACACTCACAAACATGCACAAACATAATTAATTAAATGCCCTATCCTCCTGGCTTGCTGGAAAACTTTAATAACGAGAGCCATAAAACTGACTCAACCAAAAACTATGTACAACTGTAACACACTTAAATAACTTTACATATAACTGGAATAACTGGAATAAATACACAGACACAGGTGTATGGGAAAAGACCCGTGGGTCACATTTATTGCAGAACCTGAGAACCCGCTGGACTCAACGGGGCCAGCTAAAACATGTGGCGGCAATCTAGTTAGGAGTAAGGAACCCCCTGCTAGGAAGAAGGACCGCGCCCGTGTATACCCACACAAGCGGAGCTCAGCTGCCGCAGAAGCTTAGGGAGTTCTCGGCATCTTAGAATGGGAGGGACCCCAGGCGCGCGCCTGCAGAGATCACCCTCCCCTGGGCAGCCGTCACTCTACCTCTGATGGCAAACCGGGGCGCGGACCAACCGCCTAACCAGGGTGTAAATTAAAGATCTCCAGACCAGTAGGACCAGGTGTGACTAGACACGTATCCATGCCACTACCTGGGGAGTAAAAAACTACCATCCTTGGACTTATGGAAACAAGCCGCGTAGCCCTCATCCAGCCTCGGACACCTAGCTGAAATACCCTGGTGATGTAGCAGCCTAAAGATTGCTGTATGAACCAAATGCAGGGAGGGAGGGAGGGATGCTGTGAAGACGAGCTGGAAAAGAGAGTTTGGGGCCTGGGAGCTGACTACTTAAAGCAGGGGTGTCAAACTTGCGGCCCGCGGGCCTCATGCGGCCCTCAACCTAATTTTGTGCGGCCCACGCCACCTCCATGAAAAATATTTATTATAATATGCTTGTTACTTAAAGAGCGAGTGCGCTTACTGTTAGGGATGCACATACATTAAAACATACGTTATTAAAAAGAAAAAGACAGATAAGTGAATAATGATTTCTTCAACACATGCAGTTCATTACTATGGTAGCACTGATTTCCCACATCATTTCTGTCCATTCCTTTCCATCATTTTCTCTTTAACTAAAATCACATACTTTATATATATTTCTATGTATTTATTTTATATTATGTACAACAGGTATGTCTATCACTATTATAAACAGTGGGTCGCACATGGAGCACGTGTCTCACCTTCTTAAAAGCATTAGAGCACATTTCCTCAAGCCAGAGTAAGTTAATTAGGAGTTACAGAACACAATCTTTTGAAATGTATACAGTTATAGCAAATGCCACTGCACTGTTTAGCAATGACAAGATATGTAGGTAGTGTGCGGCCCACGTGAGTTGTACTTGTATGGAAAATGGCCCGCGACTAAAATGAGTTTGACACCCCTGACTTAAAGGGTAAGCTAAACCCCACCCTCACTACTGCAACATTGTTGCCACTTCACAGCAGCACACTCCTAAGGGCCTTAATTATTATGGTCGTTCTGGGCTATGCTGCCCTCCACTGTCTTATACACACGTACATGCACAAACACTCACAAACATATACACGTACGTGCACAAGCGCAAACACTCACAAACATATACACATGTACATGCACAAGCGCACACACTCACTAACATATACACATGTACATGCACAAGCACACACACTCACAAACATATACACATGTACATGCACAAGCGCACACACTCACAAACATATACACATGTACATGCACAAGCGCACACACTCACAAACATATACACATGTACATGCACAAGCGCAAACACTCACATATACACATGTACATGCACAAGCGCAAACACTCACAAACATGCAAAAACATATACACATGTACATGCACAAGCACTCACAAACGTGCACAAACATATACACATGTACATGCAAAAGCGCAAACACTCACAAACATGCACAAACATATACACGTACATGCACAAGCACAAACACACACAAACATGCACAAACATATACACAAGTACATGCATAAGCGCACACACTCACACACATATACACATGTACATGCACAAGCGCACATACTCACAAACATATACACATGTACATGCACAAGCGCACACACTCACAAACATATACACATGTACATGCACAAGCGCACACACTCACAAACATATACACATGTACATGCACAAGCGCACACACTCACAAACATATACACATGTACATGCACAAGCGCACACACTCACAAACATATACACATGTACATGCACAAGCGCAAACACTCACAAACATATACACATGTACATGCACAAGCGCACACACTCACAAACATGCACAAACATATACACGTACATGCACAAGCACAAACACTCACAAACATGCACAAACATATACACATGTACATGCACAAGCACTCACAAACGTGCACAAACATATACACATGTACATGCAAAAGCGCAAACACTCACAAACATGCACAAACATATACACGTACATGCACAAGCACAAACATGCACAAACATATACACATGTACATGCATAAGCACAAACACTCACAAACATGCACAAACATATACACATGTACATGCACAAGCGCAAACACTCACAAACATGCACAAACATATACACATGTACATGCACAAGCGCAAACACTCACAAACATGCACAAACATATACACATGTACATGCACAAGCGCAAACACTCACTCACATGCACAAACATATACACATGTACATGCACAAGCGCAAACACTCACAAACATGCACAAACATATACACGTACATGCACAAGCACAAACATGCACAAACATATACACGTACATGCACAAGCACAAACACTCACAAACATGCACAAACATATACACGTACATGCACAAGCACAAACATGCACAAACATGCACAAACATATACACGTACATGCACAGGCACAAACACTCACAAACATACACAACCATATACACGTACATGCACAAGCACAAACAGGCACAAACATATACACGTACATGCACAAGCACAAACATGCACAAACATATACACGTACATGCACAAGCACAAACATGCACAAACATATACACGTACATGCACAAGCACAAACACTCACAAACATGCACAAACATATACACGTACATGCACAAACGCAAACACTCACAAACATGCACAAATATATACACGTACATGCACAAACACTCACAAACATGCACAAACATATACACGTACATGCACAAGTACAAACACTCACAAACATGCACAAACATACACGTACATGCACAAGCACAAACATGCACAAACATATACACGTACATGCACAAGTACAAACACTTACAAGCATGCACAAACATATACACGTACATGCACAAACACTCACAAACATGCACAAACATATACACGTACATGCACAAGCACAAACACTCACAAACATGCACAAACATATACACGTACATGCACAAGCACAAACACTCACAAACATGCACAAACATATACACGTACATGCACAAGCACAAACACTCACAAACATATACACGTACATGCACAAACACTCACAAACATGCACAAACATATACACGTACATGCACAAGCACAAACACTCACAAACATGCACAAACATATACACGTACATGCACAAGCACAAACATGCACAAACATATACACGTACATGCACAAGTACAAACACTCACAAGCATGCACAAACATATACACGTACATGCACAAGCACAAACACTCACAAACATGCACAAACATATACACGTACATGCACAAACACTCACAAACATGCACAAACATATACACGTACATGCACAAGCACAAACACTCACAAACATGCACAAACATATACACGTAGATGCACAAGCACAAACACTCACAAACATGCACAAACATATACACGTACATGCACAAGCACAAACATATACACGCACAAACATATACACGTACATGCACAAACATATACACGTACATGCACAAACATATACACGTACATGCACAAACATATACACGTACATGCACAAGCACAAACATATACACGTACATGCACAAACATATACACATACATGCACAAGCACAAACACTCACAAACATGCACAAACATATACACGTACATGCACAAACATGCACAAACAGATACACGTACATGCACAAACAGATACACGTACATGCACAAACATGCACAAACAGATACACGTACATGCACGAGCACAAACATGCACAAACATATACACGTACATGCACAAGCACAAACACTCACAAACATGCACAAACATATACACGTACATGCACAAGCACAAACATGCACAAACATATACACGTACATGCACAAACACTCACAAACATGACAAACATATACACGTACATGCACAAACACGCACAAACATATACACGTACATGCACAAACATGCACAAACATATACACGTACATGCACAAGCACAAACATGCACAAACATATACACGTACATGCACAAGCACAAACACTCACAAACATGCACAAACACTCACAAACATGCACAAACATATACACGTACATGCACAAGCACAAACATATACACGTACATGCACAAGCACAAACATGCACAAACCTATACACGTACATGCACACGCACAAACAAGCACAAACATGCACAAACATATACACGTACATGCACAAGCACAAACATGCACAAACATATACACGTACATGCACAAGCACAAACATGCACAAACATATACACGTACATGCACAAGCACAAACATGCACAAACATATACACGTACATGCACAAGCACAAACACTCACAAACATGCACAAACATATACACGTACATGCACAATCACAAACACTCACAAACATGCACAAACATATACACGTACATGCACAAGCACAAACACTCACAAACATGCACAAACATATACACGTACATGCAAAAGCACAAACACTCACAAACATGCACAAACATATACACGTACATGCACAAGCACAAACACTCACAAACATGCACAAACATATACACGTACATGCACAAGCACAAACACTCACAAACATGCACAAACATATGCACGTACATGCACAAGCACAAACACTCACAAACATGCACAAACATATACACGTACATGCACAAGCACAAACACTCACAAACATGCACAAACATATACACGTACATGCACAAGCACAAACACTCACAAACATGCACAAACATATACACGTACATGCACAAGCACAAACACTCACAAACATGCACAAACATATACACGTACATGCACAAGCACAAACACTCACAAACATGCACAAACATATACACGTACATGCACAAACGCAAACATGCACAAACATATACACGTACATGCACAAGCACAAACATGCACAAACATATACACGTACATGCACAAGTACAAACACTCACAAACATGCACAAACATATACACGTACATGCACAAGCACAAACACTCACAAACATGCACAAACATATACACGTACATGCACAAGCACAAACATATACACGTACATGCACAAGCACAAACATGCACAAACATGCACAAACATATACACGTACATGCACAAGCACAAACATGCACAAACATGCACAAACATATACACGTACATGCACAAGCACAAACATGCACAAACATGCACAAACATATACACGTACATGCACAAGCACAAACATGCACAAACATGCACAAACATATACACGTACATGCACAAGCACAAACATGCACAAACATATACACGTACATGCACAAGCACAAACATGCACAAACATATACACGTACATGCACAAGCACAAACATGCACAAACATATACACGTACATGCACAAGCACAAACATGCACAAACATATACACGTACATGCACAAGCACAAACATGCACAAACATATACACGTACATGCACAAGCACAAACATGCACAAACATATACACGTACATGCACAAACATATACACGTACATGCACAAACATATACACGTACATGCACAAACATATACACGTACATGCACAAGCACAAACACTCACAAACATGCACAAGCACAAACACTCACAAACATGCACAAACATATACACGTACATGCACAAACATATACACATACATGCACAAGCACAAACACTCACAAACATGCACAAACATATACACGTACATGCACAAACATGCACAAACAGATACACGTACATGCACAAACAGATACACGTACATGCACAAACATGCACAAACAGATACACGTACATGCACGAGCACAAACATGCACAAACATATACACGTACATGCACAAGCACAAACACTCACAAACATGCACAAACATATACACGTACATGCACAAGCACAAACATGCACAAACATATACACGTACATGCACAAACATATACACTTACATGCACAAACACTCACAAACATGACAAACATATACACGTACATGCACAAACACGCACAAACATATACACGTACATGCACAAGCACAAACATGCACAAACATATACACGTACATGCACAAGCACAAACATGCACAAACATATACACGTACATGCACAAGCACAAACACTCACAAACATGCACAAACATATACACGTACATGCACAAACACTCACAAACATGCACAAACATATACACGTACATGCACAAGCACAAACATATACACGTACATGCACAAGCACAAACATGCACAAACCTATACACGTACATGCACACGCACAAACAAGCACAAACATGCACAAACATATACACGTACATGCACAAGCACAAACATGCACAAACATATACACGTACATGCACAAGCACAAACATGCACAAACATATACACGTACATGCACAAGCACAAACATGCACAAACATATACACGTACATGCACAAGCACAAACACTCACAAACATGCACAAACATATACACGTACATGCACAATCACAAACACTCACAAACATGCACAAACATATACACGTACATGCACAAGCACAAACACTCACAAACATGCACAAACATATACACGTACATGCAAAAGCACAAACACTCACAAACATGCACAAACATATACACGTACATGCACAAGCACAAACACTCACAAACATGCACAAACATATACACGTACATGCACAAGCACAAACACTCACAAACATGCACAAACATATGCACGTACATGCACAAGCACAAACACTCACAAACATGCACAAACATATACACGTACATGCACAAGCACAAACACTCACAAACATGCACAAACATATACACGTACATGCACAAGCACAAACACTCACAAACATGCACAAACATATACACGTACATGCACAAGCACAAACACTCACAAACATGCACAAACATATACACGTACATGCACAAGCACAAACACTCACAAACATGCACAAACATATACACGTACATGCACAAACGCAAACAAGCACAAACATATACACGTACATGCACAAGCACAAACATGCACAAACATATACACGTACATGCACAAGTACAAACACTCACAAACATGCACAAACATATACACGTACATGCACAAGCACAAACACTCACAAACATGCACAAACATATACACGTACATGCACAAGCACAAACATGCACAAACATGCACAAACATATACACGTACATGCACAAGCACAAACATGCACAAACATATACACGTACATGCACAAGCACAAACATGCACAAACATATACACGTACATGCACAAGCACAAACATGCACAAACATATACACGTACATGCACAAGCACAAACATGCACAAACATATACACGTACATGCACAAGCACAAACATGCACAAACATATACACGTACATGCACAAACATATACACGTACATGCACAAACATATACACGTACATGCACAAGCACAAACACTCACAAACATGCACAAACATATACACGTACATGCACAAGCACAAACATGCACAAACATATACACGTACATGCACAAACATATACACGTACATGCACAAACACTCACAAACATGACAAACATATACACGTACATGCACAAACACGCACAAACATATACACGTACATGCACAAGCACAAACATGCACAAACATATACACGTACATGCACAAGCACAAACATGCACAAACATATACACGTACATGCACAAGCACAAACACTCACAAACATGCACAAACATATACACGTACATGCACAAACACTCACAAACATGCACAAACATATACACGTACATGCACAAGCACAAACATATACACGTACATGCACAAGCACAAACATGCACAAACCTATACACGTACATGCACACGCACAAACAAGCACAAACATGCACAAACATATACACGTACATGCACAAGCACAAACATGCACAAACATATACACGTACATGCACAAGCACAAACATGCACAAACATATACACGTACATGCACAAGCACAAACATGCACAAACATATACACGTACATGCACAAGCACAAACACTCACAAACATGCACAAACATATACACGTACATGCACAATCACAAACACTCACAAACATGCACAAACATATACACGTACATGCACAAGCACAAACACTCACAAACATGCACAAACATATACACGTACATGCAAAAGCACAAACACTCACAAACATGCACAAACATATACACGTACATGCACAAGCACAAACACTCACAAACATATACACGTACATGCACAAGCACAAACACTCACAAACATGCACAAACATATGCACGTACATGCACAAGCACAAACACTCACAAACATGCACAAACATATACACGTACATGCACAAGCACAAACACTCACAAACATGCACAAACATATACACGTACATGCACAAGCACAAACACTCACAAACATGCACAAACATATACACGTACATGCACAAGCACAAACACTCACAAACATGCACAAACATATACACGTACATGCACAAGCACAAACACTCACAAACATGCACAAACATATACACGTACATGCACAAACGCAAACAAGCACAAACATATACACGTACATGCACAAGCACAAACATGCACAAACATATACACGTACATGCACAAGTACAAACACTCACAAACATGCACAAACATATACACGTACATGCACAAGCACAAACACTCACAAACATGCACAAACATATACACGTACATGCACAAGCACAAACATGCACAAACATGCACAAACATATACACGTACATGCACAAGCACAAACATGCACAAACATATACACGTACATGCACAAGCACAAACATGCACAAACATGCACAAACATATACACGTACATGCACAAGCACAAACATGCACAAACATATACACGTACATGCACAAGCACAAACATGCACAAACATATACACGTACATGCACAAGCACAAACATGCACAAACATATACACGTACATGCACAAGCACAAACATGCACAAACATATACACGTACATGCACAAGCACAAACATGCACAAACATATACACGTACATGCACAAACATATACACGTACATGCACAAACATATACACGTACATGCACAAGCACAAACACGCACAAACACTCACAAACATGCACAAACATATACACGTACATGCACAAGCACAAACACTCACAAACATGCACAAACATATACACGTCCATGCACAAGCACAAACACTCACAAACATGCACAAACATATACACCTACATGCAGAAGCACAAACACTCACAAACATGCACAAACATATACACCTACATGCACAAGCACAAACACTCACAAACATGCACAAACATATACACCTACATGCACAAACATCCACAAACATATACACGTACATGCACAAGCACAAACATGCACAAACATATACAGGTACATGCACAAGCACAAACATGCACAAACATATACACGTACATGCACAAGCACAAACATGCACAAAAATATACACGTACATGCACAAGCACAAACATGCACAAACATATACATGTACATGCACAAGCACAAACATGCACAAACATATACACGTACATGTACAAGCACAAACATGCACAAACATATACATGTACATGCAAAATCACAAACATGCACAAACATATACACGTACATGCACAAGCACAAACATGCACAAACATATACACGTACATGCACAAGCACAAACACTCACAAACATGCACAAACATATACACGCACAAGCACAAACACTCACAAACATGCACAAACATATACACGCACATGCACAAGCACAAACACTCACAAACATGCACAAATATATACACGTACATGCACAATCACAAACACTCACAAACATATACATGTACATGCACAAGCACAAACACTCACAAACCTGCACAAACATATACACGTACATGCACAAGCACAAACACTCACAAACATGCACAAGCATATACACGTACATGCACAAGCACAAACATGCACAAACATATACACGTACATGCACAAACACTCACAAACATGCACAAACATATACACGTACATGCACAAGCACAAACACAAACATGCACAAACATATACACGTACATGCACAAGCACAAACACTCACAAACATGCACAAACATATACACGTACATGCACAAGCACAAACAATCACAAACATGCACAAACATATACACGTACATGCACAAGCACAAACATGCACAAACATATACACGTACATGCACAAGCACAAACATCCACAAACATATACACGTACATGCACAAACATGCACAAACATATACACGTACATGCACAAGCACAAACATATACACGTACATGCACAAGCACAAACACTCACAAACATGCACAAACATATACACGTACATGCACAAGCACAAACACTCACAAACATGCACAAACATATACACGTACATGCACAAGCACAAACACTCACAAACATGCACAAACATATACACGTACATGCACAAGCACAAACACTCACAAACATGCACAAACATATACACGTCCATGCAAAAGCACAAACACTCACAAACATGCACAAACATATACACCTACATGCACAAGCACAAACACTCACAAACATGCACAAACATATACACCTACATGCACAAGCACAAACACTCACAAACATCCACAAACATATACACGTACATGCACAAACACAAACATGCACAAACATATACAGGTACATGCACATGCACAAACATATACACGTACATGCACAAGCACAAACATGCACAAAAATATACACGTACATGCACAAGCACAAACATGCACAAACATATACACGTACATGCACAAGCAGAAACATGCACAAACATATACACGTACATGCACAAGCACACACATGCACAAACATATACACGTACATGCACAAGCACAAACACTCACAAACATGCACAAACATATACACGTACATGCACAAGCACAAACACTCACAAACATGCACAAACATATACACGTACATGCACAAGCACAAACACTCACAAACATGCACAAACATATACATGTACATGCACAAGCACAAACACTCACAAACATGCACAAACATATACACGTACCTGCACAAGCACAAACACTCACAAACATGCACAAGCATATACACGTACATGCACAAGCACAAACATGCACAAACATATACACGTACATGCACAAGCACAAACAATCACAAACATGCACAAACATATACACGTACATGCACAAGCACAAACATGCACAAACACATACACGTACATGCACAAGCACAAACATATACAAGCACAAACACTTACAAACATGCACAAACATATACACGTACATGCACAAACACTCACAAACATGCACAAACATATACACGTACATGCACAAGCACAAACATGCACAAACATATACACATATGCACAGATGGTGCTATAAAGAATATATTTTGTAAGCTGTAAGTTTCTGGTAACAAATAGTTCCAATATTCGGACCTCAAGCTCTCCTAGAAGTCTTCATTTAAAGAGACATGGAACCCAAAATGTTTCTTTCATGATTTAGGTAGAACATACAAATTTATACAACTTTCCAGTTTACTTCTATTATCAAATTTGTTTCATTCTCTTGGTATCATTTGTTTAAGGAGCCAGGTAAGTCCGGTTTTATGATGGCTTAATAAAATCTTTTTATATTAATTGGTGGTGCTGCTATACTAAAAATTTTTATTTGTTTAAAGAGCAGCCCTGCACTACTGGTTTCTAACTGAACACCTGGGTGAGCCAATGACAGTCGGTATATATATATTTATGCAGCCACCAATCAGCAGCTAGAACCTAGGTTCTTTGTGGCTCCTCAGCTTACCTAGATGAACCTTTCAGCAATGGATAACATGATAAAGGAAGCAAATTAAATAATATAAATACGTTGGAAAGTTGTTTAAAATTGTATGCTCTGTCTAAATCATGAATGTCTAATTATGACTTTACTGTCCCTTTAAGGATTATCCTTACTTTGGATGAAGCTATAAACTTAAAGGGACATTGTGAGGTACGCCTCTCCTGATCAGACTGTGGAGGCAAGGCTATGACTGAGATCCAGGGATGAAAGTGTTAACAAAACACTTTCTAAACTATTCTAGCTCCAGAATGTACAAAAATACCTTCTATCATCACCCCCTATCTGCATCTATAACTCCAAATGCTGCCACCATAAAGGATAGTTAAATTTGTCCTTTGTCCCCTACTACACAGATTAAAATTTAAAAACCCAATTTGGTACAAAATCTATCTGAAATACAGTATTAATATTATGAGTCTCTTCCAGTAATGTGGTTCAAATATTAGATAAAGGCAACACTTAAAGGGACAGTTTACTCAAAAATGTTCTCCCCTTTTATTTGTTCCCAATGATCCACTTTACCTGCTGGAGTGTATTAAATTGTTTCCAAGTATTTTATATGAAAGTTTTTTTTTATTGACTTTTGAATGTTATTACATACAGCATCTTAAATAACAGTTAGAAACATAAAAAAAAATACAAATACAATAACATTGCTGCCTTCAAGTGATTGAATATGTGAGTTTTACACACAAGACAAGAGTAATTTTGGTTTATCGACCTTTCAGTAACATTCCAAAATATAATGGTGTGTTAATTCCGCTTTCCATCTAGCCTGACTCAATCTCAATCATGATCAAATCCCTATTTTCTTCCCCCCTCATCTCTACCCGTTCATCTTGCTCCTGAAGACTCAATTATCTCACTCATTGAGGCACTCTAACCGGTTTGTTTCCTACTGATCTTGTTGGTTTGCTAGGATTCTAGCTCTATTTTCTTTTTCAGTATACATAATATATGGTTCCCACTGTTGTATAAACTTATCCCTGGTATTAAGAAGCTCTGCCGAGGCGCTACTCATTGTAAAGTGATAATCTATTCTACTTTTAATATATTCAAATGAGGGTGGATCCACCTTCCAAAATCTAGCTATGCTTACTCTCACAACCGTGCAGATCAAGGCTATTAGCTTGTGATGTCTTTTCACTTTATTATCTGGAGGAAAATGAAGCAAAGCCTGTTCAGGGGTAAGTGTGATATTAGTTTCTAGAATTAGGCTTAGATCCCTTGAAGTCTGATTCCAAATCTCTGTAACCTTTCCACAATGCCACCACATGTGTAAGTATGTCCCTTACTCCCCACAACCCCTGTGTTTCCAAGTATTTTCATTACCCTTATATTGGCATTTGAAATTAGTTTACTTAGCCTGTGGTATCCCCACCCATCCTGAAAGTTTTTGACCTCGAGGCCAAGCTGTGTTAACACAGCCGGTAGAAGAAATTGCACTCCCAGTGGGTTATAGAATAGATAAGGTAATAAAATGGTAATTTTCCATTGTTCTCTCCAAGTATTGGTGATTGGTTTATGGACAGCTATAAGATAAAGAAGCAGGTATATGTACACAATGTGATAAAGTAATGAGGTCTGATTATACCTACAAGCTCAACCCATTTTGGTAGGTTGTGGCTTCAAAACACAAAATCAGCTAATTCATATACACAAATAAGCCTTAAAAAAATATAATTTATGCTTACCTGATAAATTCATTTCTCCTGTAGTGTAGTCAGTCCACGGGTCATCCATTACTTATGGGATTATATCTCCTCCCTAACAGGAAGTGCAAGAGGATCACCCAAGCAGAGCTGCTATATAGCTCCTCCCCTCTACGTCATACCCAGTCATTCGACCGAAACCAAACGAGAAAGGAGAAAACTATAGGGTGCAGTGGAGTGGTGACTGGAGTTTAATTTAAAATTTAGACCTGCCGTAAAAAACAGGGCGGGCCGTGGACTGACTACACTACAGGAGAAATGAATTTATCAGGTAAGCATAAATTATATTTTCTCCTGTTAAGTGTAGTCAGTCCACGGGTCATCCATTACTTATGGGATACCAATACCAAAGCTAAAAGTACACGGATGACGGGAGGGACAGGCAGGATCTTTACACGGAAGGAACCACTGCCTGTAGAACCTTTCTCCCAAAAACAGCCTCCGAAGAAGCAAAAGTGTCAAATTTGTAAAATTTTGAAAAAGTGTGAAGTGAAGACCAAGTTGCAGCCTTGCAAATCTGTTCAACAGAGGCCTCATTCTTAAAGGCCCAAGTGGAAGCCACAGCTCTAGTAGAATGATCCGTAATCCTTTCAGGAGGCTGCTGTCCAGCAGTCTCATAGGCTAAACGTATTATGCTACGAAGCCAAAAAGAGAGAGAGGTAGCCGAAGCTTTTTGACCTCTCCTCTGTCCAGAATAAACGACAAACAGGGAAGAAGTTTGACGAAAATCTTTAGTTGCCTGCAAATAAAATTTCAGGGCACGGACGACGTCCAGATTGTGCAGAAGTCGTTCCTTCTTTGAAGAAGGGTTAGGGCACAATGATGGAACAACAATCTCTTGATTGATATTCTTGTTAGTGACTACCTTAGGCAAGAACCCAGGTTTAGTACGCAGAACTACCTTGTCTGAATGAAAAATCAGATAAGGAGAATCACAATGTAAGGCCGATAACTCAGAGACTCTTCGAGCCGAGGAAATAGCCATTAAAAACAGAACTTTCCAAGATAACAGCTTGATATCGATGGAATGAAGGGGTTCAAACGGAACACCTTGCAGAACGTTAAGAACTAAGTTTAAGCTCCACAGCGGAGCAACAGTCTTAAACACAGGCTTAATCCTAGCCAAAGCCTGACAAAAAGCCTGAACGTCTGGAACTTCTGCCAGACGTTTGTGTAAAAGGATAGACAGAGCTGAAATCTGTCCCTTTAACGAACTAGCAGATAAACCCTTTTCTAAACCTTCTTGTAGAAAAGACAATATCCTAGGAATCCTAACCTTACTCCATGAGTAACTCTTGGATTCGCACCAATATAAGTATTTACGCCATATTTTATGGTAAATTTTCCTGGTAACAGGTTTCCTAGCCTGTATTAAGGTATCAATCACTGACTCCGAGAATCCCCGCTTTGATAGAATCAAGCGTTCAATCTCCATGCAGTCAGCCTCAGAGAAATTAGATTTGGATGTTTGAAAGGACCCTGAATTAGAAGGTCCTGTCTCAGAGGCAGAGACCATGGTGGACAGGACGACATGTCCACTAGATCTGCATACCAGGTCCTGCGTGGCCACGCAGGCGCTATTAGAATCATCGATGCTCTCTCCTGTTTGATCCTGGCAATTAATCGAGGAAGCATCGGGAAGGGTGGAAACACATAAGCCATGTTGAAGACCCAAGGTGCTGTCAGAGCATCTATCAGAACCGCTCCCGGGTCCCTGGACCTGGATCCGTAACAAGGAAGCTTGGCGTTCTGGCGAGACGCCATGAGATCCAGATCTGGTTTGCCCCAATGATGAAGCAGTTGGGCAAACACCTCCGGATGAAGTTTCCACTCCCCCGGATGAAAGGTCTGGCGACTTAGAAAATCCGCCTCCCAATTCTCCACGCCTGGGATGTAGATCGCTGACAGGTGGCAAGAGTGAGACTCTGCCCAGCGAATTATCTTTGAGACTTCCATCATCGCTAGGGAACTCCTTGTTCCTCCTTGATGGTTGATGTAAGCCACAGTCGTGATGTTGTCCGACTGAAACCTGATGAACCTCAGAGTTGCTAACTGAGGCCAAGCCAGAAGAGCATTGAAAATTGCTCTTAATTCCAGAATGTTTATTGGAAGGAGTCTCTCCTCCAGAGTCCATGATCCCTGAGCCTTCAGGGAATTCCAGACTGCGCCCCAACCTAGAAGGCTGGCGTCTGTTGTTACAATCGTCCAATCTGGCCTGCGGAAGGGCATCCCCTTGGACAGATGTGGCCGAGAAAGCCACCATAGAAGAGAATCTCTGGTCTCTTGATCCAGATTTAGCAGAGGGGACAAATCTGAGTAATCCCCATTCCACTGACTTAGCATGCACAATTGCAGCGGTCTGAGATGCAGGCGCGCAAAAGGTACTATGTCCATTGCCGCTACCATTAAGCCGATTACCTCCATGCACTGAGCCACTGACGGGTGTTGAATGGAATGAAGGACACGGCAAGCATTTAGAAGTTTTGATAACCTGTCCTCCGTCAGGTAAATTTTCATTTCTACAGAATCTATAAGAGTCCCTAAGAAGGGAACTCTTGTGAGTGGTAATAGAGAACTCTTTTCTACGTTCACCTTCCACCCATGCGACCTTAGAAATGCCAGAACTAACTCTGTATGAGACTTGGCAGTTTGGAAACTTGACGCTTGTATCAGAATGTCGTCTAGGTACGGAGCTACCGCTATGCCTCGCGGTCTTAGTACCGCCAGAAGAGAGCCCAGAACCTTTGTAAAGATTCTTGGAGCCGTAGCTAACCCGAAGGGAAGAGCTACAAACTGGTAATGCCTGTTTAGGAAGGCAAACCTTAGATACCGGTAATGATCCTTGTGAATCGGTATGTGAAGGTAGGCATCCTTTAGATCCACTGTGGTCATGTACTGACCCTCTTGGATCATGGGTAAGATGGTTCGAATAGTTTCCATTTTGAACGATGGAACTCTTAGGACTTTGTTTAGGATCTTTAAGTCCAAGATTGGTCTGAAGGTTCCCTCTTTTTTGGGAACCACAAACAGATTTGAATAGAACCCTTGTCCGTGTTCCGACCGCGGAACTGGGTGGATCACTCCCATTAGTAAGAGGTCTTGTACACAGCGTAGAAAAGCCTCTTTCTTTATCTGGTTTGCTGATAACCTTGAAAGATGAAATCTCCCTTGTGGAGGAGAAGCTTTGAAGTCCAGAAGATATCCCTGAGATATGATCTCCAACGCCCAGGGATCCTGGACATCTCTTGCCCAAGCCTGGGCGAAGAGAGAAAGTCTGCCCCCCACTAGATCAGTTTCCGGATCGGGGGCCCTCACTTCATGCTGTCTTAGGGGCAGCAGCAGGTTTTCTGGCCTGCTTGCCCTTGTTCCAGGACTGGTTAGGTTTCCAGCCCTGTCTGTAGCGAGCAACAGTTCCTTCCTGTCTTGGAGCGGAGGAAGTTGATGCTGCTCCTGCCTTGAAGTTACGAAAGGCACGAAAATTAGACTGTTTAGCCCTTGGTTTGGCCCTGTCTTGAGGCAGGGCATGGCCCTTACCTCCAGTAATGTCAGCGATAATTTCTTTCAAACCGGGCCCGAATAATGTCTGCCCTTTGAAAGGAATATTAAGCAATTTAGATTTAGAAGTCACATCAGCTGACCAGGATTTAAGCCACAGCGCTCTACGCGCTTGAATGGCGAATCCGGAGTTCTTAGCCGTAAGCTTGGTTAAGTGTACTACGGCATCAGAAATAAATGAATTAGCTAGCTTATGGGCTTTAAGCTTGTTTATAATCTCATCCAATGGAGCTGTGTCAAGGGTCTCTTCCAGAGACTCAAACCAGAATGCCGCCGCAGCAGTGACAGGCGCAATGCATGCAAGGGGTTGTAATATAAAACCTTGTTGAACAAACATTTTCTTAAGGTAACCCTCTAACTTTTTATCCATTGGATCTGAAAAAGCACAGCTATCCTCCACCGGGATAGTGGTGCGCTTAGCCAGAGTAGAAACTGCTCCCTCCACCTTAGGAACCGTCTGCCATAAGTCCCGTGTGGTGGCGTCTATTGGAAACATTTTTCTAAATATAGGAGGGGGTGAAAAAGGCACACCCGGTCTATCCCACTCCTTGTTAACAATTTCTGTAAGCCTTTTAGGTATAGGAAAAACGTCAGTACACGCCGGTACCGCAAAATATTTATCCAGCCTACATACTTTCTCTGGAATTGCAACCGTGTTACAATCATTCAGAGCCGCTAAATCCTCCCCTAGTAATACACGGAGGTTCTCAAGCTTAAATTTAAAATTTGAACAAACAGCTTCATCTGTGTCAGACATGTTTAAACAGACTAGCAATAACACTAGCAAGCTTGGAAAAAAAACTTTTAAATAAATTTACAAGCTATATAAACAACGCTACTGCGCCTTTAAGAAACATAAAAATGTGACACAGTTGAATTAACGATGAACCAAATATGTTAAAACAACCAAATTTTAACAGAAAATGTACAAAGTTAGCAGAGAATTGCACCCACAAGCAAAAGGATGATTAACCCCTTAATACCCAAAACGGATAACAGTTGAAATAATAAACTTTTTTTATCACAGTCAACACACTGTCACAGATCTGCTGTGACTGATTACCTCCCTCAAAACTAGTTTTGGAGACCCCTGGGCTCTGTAGAGACGTCCTGGATCATGGAGGAAGAAACAGGAAGACTGTGACTAAATTTTTACTGCGCAATAAAGCGCTAAAATAGGCCCCTCCCACTCATATTACAACAGTGGGGAAGCTCAGTAAACTGTTTTTATTCAGAAACAAACGACAGCCATGTGGAAAAATCATGCCCATAAAGTTTTATCACCAAGTACCTCAGAAAAAAAACGATTAACATGCCAGTAAAACGTTTTTAAAAATGAAAATTATGAAGTGTTATTAATAAGCCTGCTGCTAGTTGCTTTCACTGCAGTGCAGGCTCAAATATTATTTTAATATAGACAGTATTTTCTTAGTGAAATTCCATTCCCCAGAAATACCTCAGAGTATACATACATACATATCAGCCTGATACCAGTCGCTACTACTGCATTTAAGGCTGCACATTACATCGGTATTAGCAGTATTTTCTCAGTCAATTCCATTCCTTAGAAAATAATATACTGCACATACCTCCTTGCAGGTGGGCCCTGCTTGCTATCCCCTGTTCTGAAGTTACCTCACTCCTCAGAATCGCCGAGAACAGCAAGTGGATCTTAGTTACGACCGCTAAGATCATAGACAAACTCAGGTAGATTCTTCTTCTAATGCTGCCTGAGAAGAAACAACACACTCCGGTGCCGTTTAAAATAACAAACTTTTGATTGAAGAAATAAAAAACTAAGTTTAACACACCACAGTCCTCTCACACATCCTATCTATTAGTTAGGTGCAAGAGAATGACTGGGTATGACGTAGAGGGGAGGAGCTATATAGCAGCTCTGCTTGGGTGATCCTCTTGCACTTCCTGTTAGGGAGGAGATATAATCCCATAAGTAATGGATGACCCGTGGACTGACTACACTTAACAGGAGAAAAGCAAATCTCATACATTTTATACTCTGTAGCTAGTAAAAAAAGTTATTTGAAACACATTAAGGGAAAAACAATTTTATAGTATACTGTCCCTTTAATAAAGGAAAATGTATCATGAGTAAAAAGTCACAATGCATATGTATAAGGAAAAAAGGTGTTTAACAAATAGAATTACACAAGGCAAAACAGTCTTAAAAATAAAATGGAAAAAAACAGATCCTAACACTGAAGTAGCTTAGGTATCTGCGCCAAAGGAGCTTGGCAAGAAAAAATGGTCACTCACGCTGCTATTATGTAGAATGAAGAATGACAAACCTATATTGTTGGAATCAGTTATATACCCTTTTCTCTGATATCAGATTTCTGGACTGGGCCCAGAAAGTTACCACCCCTCTCCGTTATGTCCTGTCATAAAACTCTGAATCCCTGGCTGAAATAATAGAACACCTTATAACTTCTGTTATGTATATTTAATTCATATACATAGATAGGTAAATCCCCCTGTGACGTCATGAGGATTATATTGATACCAAATATGAAACGTTTAACATTTTTGATCACCTAATCACAATTATTCCAAGAAAATTGTTTGTGACCAGAGGTCACAATTTAAGGTTGGAGGAAAGGAGATTTAATCTCCTGCAACGGAAACGTTTTTTTTCACTGTAAGAGCAATAAAATTGTGGAACTCATTACCAAAGGAGGTAGTGAATGCCAATACCCTAGATACATTTAAAAATTATTTGGATACATTTCTGTCTTTAAACAAAATTCATGGATATGATTGCTAGTATTAAATGGGTCACCTTTTAGTGGGATTATTTCATCTTAACTGGAGCTTTTTGTGTATATTTTAAATTTGTATAGGTTGAACTCGATGGACTTCAGTCTTTTTTCAACCTCATCTACTATGTTACATAAGTGTGATAAAAATATGTGATAAGATATTCCAGGTTTTCACCTCTGATCGACCACATCTTTCTGGGTCGAGGGCACTAGTGTTAATCATGTCTGCTGACATCTCTGCATCATAAAAATCACTCTCTGTGTTAAAGGGACAGTCAACACCAGAATTTTTGTTGTTTAAAAAGAAAGATAATCCCTTTATTACCCATTCCCCAGTTTTGCATAACCAACACAGTTTTAATAATACACATTTTACCTCTGTGATTACCTTGTATCTAAGCCTCTGCTAACTGCCCCCTTGTTTCAGTTGTTTTGACAAACTTGCATTTTAACCAATCAGTGCTTACCCCTAGGTAACTTTATGTGCATGAGCTCAATGTTATCTATATGAAACACAAACTAATGCCCTCTAGTGGTCAAAATGCATTCAGATTAGAGGAAGTTTTCAAGGTCTAAGAAATTAGCATATGAACTTCCTAGGTTTAGTTTTCAACTAAGAATACCAAGAGAACAAAGCAAAATTGGTGATAAAAGTAAATTGGAAAGTTGTTTAAAATTACATTCCCTATTTAAATCATGAAAGTTGTTTTTTTACTTGACTGTCCCTTTAAGTTGGGGCTGTAAAACTGACCTTAGGCAATAAAGTTTTCTCCAGCAAAGCTTACAGCTTTTTATGTCAGAGCTCTGGTTTTCTAAGGAAAAAAAAACCATAGTGACACATATCCATTGGAAAAACAAAAACATTCAGGACACAGATAAAAAGTTAACCCCTTGCACCTAAAATCATGTGACCTCTATGACAGAAATTAAACCCCAAATTTTTCTTTCATGATTCAGATAAAGCATTTAATTTAAAACAACTTTCCAGTTTATTTCTATTATCTAATTTGCTTCATCCTCTTGGTATCCTTTGTTGAAAATCATACATAGGTAGCCTTAGGAGCTGGGAGCTAGCTGCTGATTGGTTGCTGCACATTTATACCTCTCATCTTTGGCTGTGTTTCATATCCCTTTTAGAGCTGTTTAATGACCAGTAAGGTTACTGGTTTAACTTTAGCACACTTAGCTTATATGTTTAAATGGACAGTAAACACTTTCTAATTACAAGACATTTTTTGTGTCTAAAGAATAACATAGCATCTTGCTTGCCTAAATTATTTTTCAATAGCCAATCTCCACCATGTTTGACTGTTCTGCAGTTATCTGCTAAAGCCACCAACCAGGGACAGATATATAGAAGAGTTAACCTTGAGATGTCTGCAGTGTAGCTTTCCAGATCTGAGTAATATATATACAGTGTATATGACGGCAGAAAAACAAATAAAGTATAATAATGTTGGCTTTTATATAAATATATATGTGTGTATACGCTATATATAATATTATATATACACACACTCACATATATAACATTTTAAGAAAATCAACTATTTGTGCTTGTGAAAGGAACTGAATGCTTGTTATTTTTTAAAAGACCAACCAAAAAAGGGAAGTTGCAAAATATTTCGCTATCAAATGCCACAAAGGAAATCATATTAATCTGCTATGTAAAACGATTTTATGTTGAGATGACCTTGCCTTTTACCCTCTGGCTACCAAATAAAGGTGCTAAGCTTTGCTATGTGATGTCTTATAACCTTCTATGGCCATTAAGGGGTTAACATCACTTATGCCTGGAAGCAATGTTGAACAGGAAAGACACTGAGCCTGAAAAATACCTTAATCTATAGTAGATACATTTAGCAAGTCTGCTGTCTCATTTTATTTATTTATTAATTTTTAAATTGAATTGAAAGTAATTACAATCAATAAAAACAACGGTTTGAATAAGAAAATGATAAAACGGCTAAAACAGCTAAATCTAGTTAAATACATAAATAGTACCAGGACACAACTTATCAAAAGGATAAGATGAGTCTGTTCCAGATTAAATTGCCAATATCAGTGAAGAATGCATTTGGGGGACTCCACTGAGCAATTTGTTGAAGGTAGAAGCTGCAGAACCTATTGTATTTACGCTCACTGCATTTACTGGATACTGGTGGGACAGGATATGTTTTTTTTCTGTAAATTTTCTTCTCTTGGATGGACAATGCTAGATGGAGAGTTGTTAATTCAGTTCATACGTGAGAGCTGACCCTACAAGTCACAGGCTTACCTGTCTATAGTCCTATAGCTCTCCCAGATTACTTCATTACCAGCCCTTAAGGAATATGAAACCCAAATTATTATTTTTTTACTTATCATGATAATAAACTGTCCATGTTTTAAAATCAGGTCCGGAATATAAGCAAGATTTTAGATTTAATTGTTCACTTTAATGAAGTTACTTCTTAATCTAGCTGTGCCATTTTAATACCCGATGCTCCGGCGCTCTAGTTACAAAAAAAATGTGTGTGAGTGCCGTACGACTAGAGCACTGATTGGAGAACAATTAAAGTACATCTAAAGTAAGGCTTAGATTCCGGACCTGATTTTAAAACATGGAAAGTTTACTATCACGGTAAGTAAAAATCATGAAACAGAAACACCTTATAATTAAACCCAGACTGTTAACGTAACATATGTATAGTATGCAACACAGTAATAATAAGCAAAAAGATACATCAAATTAATTAATTTGAAAGAGAGGGCTCTCCTGTTTTAAAAGAAGGGTCACTTGCCAGATTCTAAAACATATTTGGGGTACTAGGGTCCCTTTTAGAGCACAAAAGATCCTAAAAGTCACCTACGTTTACTTACGTCAATCACTGCCACTTAGAAGGTAAAAGAATAGAAAGTAACATCCTCGGTCATATGAGGGGTATTGTGAGTGTGTGGTGTGTGCTATTCTTTAGTAGATAGTGGCAGGTGATTACCATCAACACAGCAATCACCTACAAATTAGAGGGGCAAGTGACCTAACTGGGGATTCGCATTTTTTAAAATTACATGTCTTACCCTCCTATAAGTAAATCAGAGGGGGAGAAAATGTCTGCATAATATAATCATTTCTAAAAAATCTATTTTAGCTTGAATGCTTCTTGGAGATGATACTACATAAAACTATTATATATCTACAATGTACTGTTTAGTAGTTGTAATGCTTAAAGGGACATTGAACTGTTGGGCAGAAAACTACTCTAAAATGGCTATTACTATTGCTTTTCCTCCTGTCGCTGCAGCTCTCTTTTGTTCCTATTTTAACCCAAAAAACGTATTCAATGGGGAAGCTCCGCCTCTTTGTATTGGGATTGCCACCTGAGAGCATAGGTTGCCTGAGCAATGCCGCCTCCTGTTTGCTGGCGGCCAATTGGCTGCTAGCGGGGGCTGTCAATCATCCCGATCAGATCGTATTAGGATGACAGACCGCTGATTCTTAACTAACGACGGGCCTCCAAAGTAATCGCTGCTTGGCAAATGGGGCCCTATGACAGAAGCAGCGTGCATTATTAATGATTTTTGATTACTAAATAATGTGCTTCAGGTTACGGTGCATGATACAGAGAAGGAGCTTTACATTTTTGCTGTGGCTGCATTGCTCTATATTATTGTTGAGAACCTTTTAAAATATATTTTGTGTAACTGTAAAAATGTGTAAAAAATGTAAAGCTCACATGATGTATAATGTACACTAACTCCAAGCAAAAGATACAGCAGTAAAAAACATTGATCTGTTAGTGTGCACTGGTTCTGTCAAAGGCTGAGTGAATACTTGAGCTCCAAGATAGCGGTGCCCAGCAGGAAGAGGCGGAGCTTCAGTATCTGGCACCTTTAAAGGGACACTGAACCCAAATTTCTCCTGTTAAGTGTAGTCAGTCCACGGGTCATCCATTACTTATGGGATTATATCTCCTCCCTAACAGGAAGTGCAAGAGGATCACCCAAGCAGAGCTGCTATATAGCTCCTCCCCTCTACGTCATACCTAGTCATTCTCTTGCACCTAACTAATAGATAGGACGTGTGAGAGGACTGTGGTGTGTTAAACTTAGTTTTTATTTCTTCAATCAAAAGTTTGTTATTTTAAACGGCACCGGAGTGTGTTGTTTTTTCTCAGGCAGCATTAGAAGAAGAATCTACCTGAGTTTGTCTATGATCTTAGCGGTCGTAACTAAGATCCACTTGCTGTTCTCGGCCATTCTGAGGAGTGAGGTAACTTCAGAACAGGGGATAGCAGGCAGGGCCCACCTGCAAGGAGGTATGTGCAGTAAATTATTTTCTAAGAAATGGAATTGACTGAGAAAATACTGCTAATACCGATGTAATGTAAGTGCAGCCTTAAATGCAGTAGTAGCGACTGGTATCAGGCTGATATGTATGTATGTATACTCTGAGGTATTTCTGGGGAATGGAATTTCACTAAGAAAATACTGTCTATATTAAAGTAATATTTGAGCCTGCACTGCAGTGAAAGCGACTAGCAGCAGGCTTATTAATAACACTTCATAACTTTCATTTTTAAAACGTTTACTGGCATGTTAATCGTTTTTTCTGAGGTACTTGGTGATAAAACTTTATGGGCATGATTTTTACCACATGGCTGTCGTTTGTTTCTGAATAAAAACAGTTTACTGAGCTTCCCCACTGTTGTAATATGAGTGGGAGGGGCCTATTTTAGCGCTTTATTGCGCAGTAAAAATTTAGTCACAGTCTTCCTATTTCTTCCTCCATGATCCAGGACGTCTCTACAGAGCCCAGGGGTCTCCAAAACTAGTTTTGAGGGAGGTAATCACTCACAGCAGACCTGTGACAGTGTGTTTTGACTGTGATAAAAACGTTAATTATTAAGTTGTTATCCGTTTTTGGGTATTAAGGGGTTAATCATCCATTTGCTGGTGGGTGCAATCCTTTGCTAACTTAATACATTTACTGTGAAAAATTGGTTGCTATAACTATTTTGGTTCATTGTTATTTCAACTGTGACAGCTTTTTGTGCTTCTTAAAGGCACAGTAGCGTGTTTTATATTGCTTGTAAATTTATTTAGAAAAGTATTTCCAAGCTTGCTAGTCTCATTGCTAGTCTGTTTAAACATGTCTGACACAGATGAATCTCTTTGTTCACTATGTTTAAAGGCCAATGTGGAGCCCAATAGAAATTTGTGTACTAATTGCATTGATGTTACTTTAAATAAAAGTCAATCTTTACATGTAAAGAAATTATCACCAGACAACGAGGGGGAAGTTATGCCGACTAACTCTCCTCACGTGTCAGTACCTTCGCCTCCCGCTCAGGAGGTGCGTGATATTGTGGCGCCAAGTACATCAGGGCGGCCCATACAAATCACTTTGCAAGACATGGCTAATGTTATGACTGAAGTACTATCTAAATTGCCAGAATTTAGGGGTAAACGCGATCACTCTGGGGTAAGAACAGAGTGCGCTGATAATAATAGAGCCATGTCTGATACTGCGTCACAATTTGCAGAACATGAGGACGGAGAGCTTCATTCTGTGGGTGACGGATCTGATCCAAGTAAACTGGACTCAGACATTTCAAATTTTAAATTTAAGCTTGAGAACCTCCGTGTATTACTAAGGGAGGTATTGGCGGCTCTGAATGATTGTAACACGGTTGCAATTCCAGAGAAAGTATGTAGGCTGGATAAATATTTTGCGGTACCGGCGTGTACTGACGTTTTTCCTATACCTAAAAGGCTTACAGAAATTGTTAACAAGGAGTGGGATAGACCCGGTGTGCCTTTTTCACCCCCTCCTATATTTAGAAAAATGTTTCCAATAGACGCCACCACACGGGACTTATGGCAGACGGTCCCTAAGGTGGAGGGAGCAGTTTCTACTCTGGCTAAGCGCACCACTATCCCAGTGGAGGATAGCTGTGCTTTTTCAGATCCAATGGATAAAAAGTTAGAGGTTTACCTTAAGAAAATGTTTTTTCAGCAAGGTTTTATATTACAACCCCTTGCATGCATTGCGCCTGTCACGGCTGCGGCGGCATTCTAGTTTGAGTCTCTGGAAGAGACCCTTAGCACAGCTCCATTGGATGAGATTATAAACAAGCTTAAAGTCCTTAAGCTAGCTAATTCATTTATTTCTGATGCCGTAGTACACTTAACCAAACTTACGGCTAAAAACTCCGGATTCGCCATTCAAGCGCGTAGAGCGCTGTGGCTTAAATCCTGGTCAGCTGATGTGACTTCTAAATCTAAATTGCTTAATATTCCTTTCAAAGGGCAGACATTATTCGGGCCCGGTTTGAAAGAAATTATCGCTGGCATTACTGGAGGTAAGGGCCATGCCCTGCCTCAAGACAGGGCCAAACCAAGGGCTAAACAGTCTAATTTTCGTGCCTTTCGTAACTTCAAGGCAGGAGCAGCATCAACTTCCTCCGCTCCAAGACAAGAAGGAACTGTTGCTCGCTACAGACAGGGCTGGAAACCTAACCAGTCCTGGAACAAGGGCAAGCAGGCCAGAAAACCTGCTGCTGCCCCTAAGACAGCATGAAGTGAGGGCCCCCGATCCGGAAACGGATCTAGTGGGGGGCAGACTTTCTCTCTTCGCCCAGGCTTGGGCAAGAGATGTCCAGGATCCCTGGGCGTTGGAGATCATATCTCAGGGATATCTTCTGGATTTCAAAGCTTCTCCTCCACAAGGGAGATTTCATCTTTCAAGGTTATCAGCAAACCAGATAAAGAAAGAGGCGTTTCTACGCTGTGTACAAGACCTCTTACTAATGGGAGTGATCCACCCAGTTCCGCGGTCGGAACACGGACAAGGGTTTTATTCAAATCTGTTTGTGGTTCCCAAAAAAGAGGGAACCTTCAGACCAATTTTGGACTTAAAGATCCTAAACAAATTCCTAAGAGTTCCATCGTTCAAAATGGAAACTATTCGAACTATCCTACCCATGATCCAAGAGGGTCAGTACATGACCACAGTGGATTTAAAGGATGCCTACCTTCACATACCGATTCACAAGGATCATTACCGGTACCTAAGGTTTGCCTTCCTAAACAGGCATTACCAGTTTGTAGCTCTTCCCTTCGGGTTAGCTACGGCTCCAAGAATCTTTACAAAGGTTCTGGGCTCTCTTCTGGCGGTACTAAGACCGCGAGGCATAGCGGTAGCTCCGTACCTAGACGACATTCTGATACAAGCGTCAAGTTTCCAAACTGCCAAGTCTCATACAGAGTTAGTTCTGGCATTTCTAAGGTCGCATGGGTGGAAGGTGAACGTAGAAAAGAGTTCTCTATTGCCACTCACAAGAGTTCCCTTCTTAGGGACTCTTATAGATTCTGTAGAAATGAAAATTTACCTGACGGAGGACAGGTTATCAAAACTTCTAAATGCTTGCCGTGTCCTTCATTCCATTCAACACCCGTCAGTGGCTCAGTGCATGGAGGTAATCGGATTAATGGTAGCGGCAATGGACATAGTACCTTTTGCGCGCCTGCATCTCAGACCGCTGCAATTGTGCATGCTAAGTCAGTGGAATGGGGATTACTCAGATTTGTCCCCTCTGCTAAATCTGGATCAACAGACCAGAGATTCTCTTCTATGGTGGCTTTCTCGGCCACATCTGTCCAAGGGGATGCCCTTCCGCAGGCCAGATTGGACGATTGTAACAACAGACGCCAGCCTTCTAGGTTGGGGCGCAGTCTGGAATTCCCTGAAGGCTCAGGGATCATGGACCCAGGAGGAGAGACTCCTTCCAATAAACATTCTGGAATTAAGAGCAGTTCTCAATGCTCTTCTGGCTTGGCCTCAGATAGCAACTCTGAGGTTCATCAGGTTTCAGTCGGACAACATCACGACTGTGGCTTACATCAACCATCGGGGAGGAACAAGGAGTTCCCTAGCGATGATGGAAGTCTCAAAGATAATTCGCTGGGCAGAGTCTCACTCTTGCCACCTGTCAGCGATCCACATCCCAGGCGTGGAGAACTGGGAGGCGGATTTTCTAAGTCGCCAGACTTTTCATCCGGGGGAGTGGGAACGTCATCCGGAGGTGTTTGCCCAACTGCTTCATCATTGGGGCAAACAAGATCTGGATCTCATGGCGTCTCGCCAGAACGCCAAGCTTCCTTGTTACGGATCCAGGTCCAGGGACCCGGGAGCGGTACTGATAGATGCTCTGACAGCACCTTGGGTCTTCAATATGGCTTATGTGTTTCCACCCTTCCCGATGCTTCCTCGATTGATTGCCAGGATCAAACAGGAGAGAGCATCGTTGATTCTAATAGCGCCTGCGTGGCCACGCAGGACCTGGTATGCAGATCTAGTGGACATGTCGTCCTGTCCACCATGGTCTCTGCCTCTGAGACAGGACCTTCTGATTCAGGGTCCTTTCAAACATCCACATCTAATTTCTCTGAGGCTGACTGCATGGAGATTGAACGCTTGATTCTATCAAAGCGGGGATTCTCGGAGTCAGTGATTGATACCTTAATACAGGCTAGGAAACCTGTTACCAGGAAAATTTACCATAAAATATGGCGTAAATACTTATATTGGTGCGAATCCAAGAGTTACTCATGGAGTAAGGTTAGGATTCCTAGGATATTGTCTTTTCTACAAGAAGGTTTAGAAAAGGATTTATCTGCTAGTTCGTTAAAGGGACAGATCTCAGCTCTGTCTATCCTTTTACACAAACGTCGGGCAGACGTTCCAGACGTTCAGGCTTTTTGTCAGGCTTTGGCTAGGATTAAGCCTGTGTTTAAGACTGTTGCTCCGCCGTGGAGCTTAAACTTAGTTCTTAACGTTCTGCAAGGTGTTCCTTTTGAACCCCTTCATTCCATTGATATCAAGCTGTTATCTTGGAAAGTTCTGTTTTTAATGGCTATTTCCTCGGCTCGAAGAGTCTCTGAGTTATCGGCCTTACATTGTGATTCTCCTTATCTGATTTTTCATTCAGATAAGGTAGTTCTGCGCACTAAACCTGGGTTCTTACCTAAGGTAGTCACTAACAAGAATATCAATCAAGAGATTGTTGTTCCATCATTGTGCCCTAACCCTTCTTCAAAGAAGGAACGACTTCTGCACAATCTGGACGTCGTCCGTGCCCTGAAATTTTATTTGCAGGCAACTAAAGAATTTCGTCAAACTTCTTCCCTGTTTGTAGTTTATTCTGGACAGAGGAGAGGTCAAAAAGCTTCGGCTACCTCTCTCTCTTTTTGGCTTCGTAGCATAATACGTTTAGCCTATGAGACTGCTGGACAGCAGCCTCCTGAAAGGATTACGGCTCATTCTACTAGAGCTGTGGCTTCCACTTGGGCCTTTAAGAATGAGGCTTCTGTTGAACAGATTTGCAAGGCTGCAACTTGGTCTTCACTTCACACTTTTTCAAAATTTTACAAATTTGACACTTTTGCTTCTTCGGAGGCTGTTTTTGGGAGAAAGGTTCTACAGGCAGTGGTTCCTTCCGTGTAAAGATCCTGCCTGTCCCTCCCGTCATCCGTGTACTTTTAGCTTTGGTAATGGATGACCCGTGGACTGACTACACTTAACAGGAGAAAATATAATTTATGCTTACCTGATAAATTAATTTCTCCTGTAGTGTAGTCAGTCCACGGTCCGCCCTGTTTTTACGGCAGGTCTAAATTTTAAATTAAACTCCAGTCACCACTGCACCCTATAGTTTTCTCCTTTCTCATTTGGTTTCGGTCGAATGACTGGGTATGACGTAGAGGGGAGGAGCTATATAGCAGCTCTGCTTGGGTGATCCTCTTGCACTTCCTGTTAGGGAGGAGATATAATCCTATAAGTAATGGATGACCCGTGGACTGACTACACTACAGGAGAAATGAATTTATCAGGTAAGCATAAATTATATTTTTTTTCTTTCATGATTCAGATAGAGCATGCAATTTTAAGCAACTTTCTAATTTACTCCTATTATTAATTTTTCTTCATTCTCGTGCTATCTTTATTTGAAAAAAAGGCATCTAAGCTAAGGAGCCAGACAATTTTTGGTTCAGTAACACTGGACAGCACTTGTTTATTGGTGGGTGAATTTATCCACCAATCAGCAAGAACAACCCAGGTTGTTCGCCAACAATGGGCCGGCATCTAAACTTACATTCTTGCTTTACAAATAAAGATACCAAGAGAATGAAGAAAATTTGATAATAGGAGTAAATTAGAAAGTTGCTTAAAATTGCTGTTCTATCTGAATCACAAAAGAAAAAATTTGGGTTCAGTGTCCCTTTAAGTTAGTAAATCAGAAGAATTGATTTAAAAAGAGCAGCAGGAACAATAGGAAATGCAATAACAAAGAGAGTAGTTACTATTTTTTTGCAGTTGTGCCCAGCAGTTTAACGTCCCTTTAAAATGTATATTACTACTGGTATCAACATGTGCTGTTTGGCTATATATGGATTTCCCTATAGTGTGTGCATAAATAGCCTAATTTTCTTTATATATGCATATATTTTGTAATTTTAGCCATTTGCTCTGATATTATGCTTTATTGCAGCTTGTCTAGTAGTAATTTCCTAGGAGGGAATCTTTAAATATTGAAGCCTGTAAAGTTTATTTTCACTCTGCTGCAGGATAGGTCTGTGAACATGCCTATCATTTCTCAGTAATTTTATGACTTGAAGACAGTGTGTATATTTAAAGGCACAGTAAAGTTAAACTAAAACTTCGATGATTCAGATAGAGCATGCAATTTTAAACAACTTTCTAATTTACTGCAATTATCTCTAGGTATTCTTTGTTGAAGACAAAGAGGCCTTCTTATCAAGCCGTCAACTTACTTGCATTCGCCGGCACCAATACGCTTGCCTGACATCACCTAACATCGCTGCCGCTGACCTGAATACGCTCTCCATATTTATATAAAAAACTGTAAAAAAGCTGCGCACCAAGTACGGGGCGATGAGCAGCGGACTGTTGTTAACTAAACAGTCATCGATCTCGCTGCTATTCGGCTTTTTCACAGCTTTATTTATATACTGTCACTAAACACTGCCACTATACTAAACTGTTTAACCCCTAACCCGCCACTCCCGGACCCCGCCACAACTAAATAAAGTTATTAACCCCTATCAGGCTGCTCCCCAACACCGCCGCAACTCCAATAAACTTATTAACCCCTATTCCACCGCTCCCCGACACCGCCGCAACTAACTAAATGTATTAACCCCTAAACCTCTGGCCTCCCACATCACTACCACTTACTAAACCTTTTAACCCCCCACATCGCCATAAACTAAATTAACCTATTAACTCCTAAACCTAACAACCCGCTAACTTTATATTAAATATTAACTCATCCCTATCTTATAATAAATTTAAACTGAACTTTAGATTGAAATTAAACTATATTAAACTATATTAAACTAATAATTAATCTACCCTAACTGTTATACTAAAATTATATTAAACTAATAATTAATCTACCCTAACTTTTATACTAAAATTACATTAAACTACAAATTAAATTAAACATATTATATATTTAAAAACCTAACCCTACTCAAATAATTTAAATCTACTATTACAAATTACAAACACCTAGATTACGAGTTTTGCATTAGGGTAAAAAAGCAACGTTAACAGGTGCTAACGCTGCTTTTTTATACCTGCTGGTATTACGAGTCTTACAGGTTTAGGGTCACCGCACACTTTTTTGGCCTTACCGCAAAACGACTTACGTAAACTTTGTAAAGTCTTTTTTCTATGGGACTTCCATAGCGCCGGTATTACGAGTCTGTCCTGGGAGGCCAAAAAGTGAGCGGTACACCCTCTCCTGTCAAGAGTCCTACCGCATTTGAAAGTCAGTAGTTAAGAGTTTTATGGTACAACCCCGTAACATAAAACTCATAACTAAAGTGCTAAAAAGTACACTAACACCCATAAACTACATATTAACCCCTAAACCGAGGCCCTTCCGCATCGCAAACACTATAATAAAATTTTTAACCCCTAATCTGCCGCTCCGGACACCACTGCCACCTACATTATATTTATGAACCCATAATCTGCTGCCCCCAACATCGCTGACACCTACATTATATTTATTAACCCCTAATCTGCTGCCCCCTATGTCGCTGCAACCTACCTACACTTATTAACTCCTAATCTGCCGCCGCAACCTACCAACACTTATTAACCCCTAATCTGCCGCCCCCAACATATTCAATTTATTAACCCCTAAACCTAAGTCTAACCCTTACACTCCCTAACTTAAATATAGTTTAAATAAATCTAAATAAATATTCCTATCATTAACTAAATAATTCATATTTAAAACTAAATACTTATCAGTAAAATAAACCCTAAGCTAGCTACATATAACTAATAGTTACATTGTAGCTAGCTTAGGGTTTATTTTTATTTCACAGGCAAGTTTGTATTTATTTTAACTAGGTAGAATAGTTATTAAATAGTTATTAACTATTTAATAACTACCTAGCTAAAATAAATAGACATTTACCTGTAAAATAAAACCTAACCTAAGTTACACTAACACCTAACACTACACTACAGTACAATTAGATAAATTAAATAAATTAATTAGATTAATTGATTAGATCCAATCAGCCAATAGGATTCAGCTTGCATTCTATTGGCTGATTGGAACAGCCAATAGAATGCAAGCTCAATCCTATTGGCTGATTGCATCAGCCAATAGGATTTTTTCTACCTTAATTCCGATTGGCTGATAGAATTCTATCAGCCAATTGGAATCTAAGGGATGCCATCTTGGATGACGTCACTTAAAGGTACCTTCATTCAGCTTTAGTCATTGGATGAAGAGGATGCTCTGCGTCGGATGTCTTGAAGATGGACCTGCTCCGCGCCGGATGGATGAAGATAGAAGATGCCATCTGGATGAAGACTTCTGCCCGTCTGGAGGACCACTTCACCCAGCTTGGATGAAGACTTCTCCCGGCTTCGTTGAGGACCTTGGCCCAGCTTGGATGAAGAAGTCTCTCGGTAAGTCGATCTTCAGGGGGTTAGTGTTAGGTTTTTTTTAAGGGTGTATTGGGTGGGGGGGGTTTAGGTTAGGGTTTGGGCGGCAAAAGAGCTAACTGATTGCAACAGCCAATAGGATTTTTTCAACCTTAATTTCCGATTGTAAAGAAGACGTCAAACAAAGAGGATGCCTTGAAGGAGCCGCTCCGTGCCGGATGGATGAAGATAGAAGATGCCGTCTGTATAAAAACTTCGGCCTGCTTGGATGAAGACTTCGGCCCGCTTGGATGAAGACTTCTGGCGGATTCGATTTCTGCTGCTTCGTTGAGGATGGATGTCGGCTCTTCAGAAACTGTAAGTGGATCTTCGGGGGTTAGTGTTAGGCTTTTTTAAGGGTTTATTGGGTGGGTTTTAATTTTAGATTAGGGTTAAGGCTTTTGAAAAAGAGCTAAATGCCCTTTTAAGGGCAATGCCCATAGAAATGCCCTTTTCAACGCAATGGGGAGCTTAGGTTTTTTAGATTAGGTTTTTATTTGGAGGGTTGGTTGTGTGGGTGGTGGGTTTTACTGTTGGGGGGTTGTTTGTATTTTTTATTTACAGGTAAAAGAGCTGATTTCTAAGGCCCTTTTAAGGGCTATTGGTAGTTTATTGTAGGCTAGTGAGTTTTTTTTAATTTTGGGGGGGGCTTTTTATTTTCATAGGGCTCTTAGATTAGGTGTAATTAGTTTAAATCTTTGAGAATTTATTTTTTATTTTGTGCAACTTAGTGTTTATTTTTTTTGTAACTTAGTGTTTGTTATTTTTTGTAACTTTGTTGTTAGTTTTTGGTAACTTTGTAATTTGTAATAGTAGATTTTAATTATTTGAGTAGGGTTAGGTTTTTAAATATATAATATATTTAATTTAATTTGTAGTGTAATGTAATTTTAGTATAACAGGGTAGATTAATTAATAGTTTAATATAGTTTAATGTAATTGTAGGATAATAGTTAGGGTAGGTTAATTATTAGTTTAATATAGTTTAATTTAAATCTAAAGGTAAGTTTCAATTTATTATAAGATAGAGATGATTTGATATTTAATATAAAGTTAGCGCATTGTTAGGTTTAGGGGTTAATAGGTTTAGTAAGTGGTACTAATGTGGGAGGCCAGGGGTTTAGGGGTTAACTTTATTTAGTTGTGGTGGGTTCCGGGAGTGACGGGATAGGGGTTAATACTTTTATGTAGGTGGCGTGGTGGCAGATTAGGGGTTAATAACATAATGTAGGGGGCGGCGGTGGAGGGCGGCAGATTAGGGGTTAATAACATAATGTAGGTGGCGGTGCGGCAGATTAGGGTTTAATAACATAATGTAGGGGGCAGCATATTAGGGGTTAATAAGTATAATATAGGTGACGGCGGTGTCGAGGCAGCAAATTAGGGGTTAATAAGTTTAATGTTGGTGGTGGCAGTGTCGGGGCGGCAGATTAGGGCTTAATAAGTATAATGTAGGGGGCGGCAGATTAGGGGTGTTTAGACTCGGGGTACATGTTAGGGTGTTAGGTGTAAACGTTACTTTTATTCTCCCATAGGAATCAATGGGATATCAGGCAGCAGCGAACATAAGCTTTTGCTGCTTTCAGACTCCCATTGATTCCTATGGCATTGAAAAGCAGGTACGCTGGGCCGGAATAGTGGCGAGCGTACCTGGTAGAAGTTTGTTAACTAGCAAAAGTAGTCAGATAGTGCCGAATTTGCATTCGGAGCATCTGTAGTGACGTAAGCATAGATCTGTGTCGGACTGAGACCGGCGGATTGTATGTTACTCACAGATTTCAACTTTTGCCCGGTCTGTAGGCTTTAATAAATAAGGGGAATCAGGCTCTCCACAATTACGCTGTGGAATTCCAGCGTATTTGCGGTTGACAGCTTGATAAATATCACTCAAAGTCTAAGTAGGCTGATCGGAGCTTAGGTGCATGCATGTGTCTATAGCAACCTATGGCAACAGTGTTTGTAAATATGTATAACATTATTGTAAACAATGTTGCAAACACTGCTACCAGATGGCTTTTGACATATGCACATTCTTTTGCTTACCTAGTGTAGAATCTGCTAACTTTTTAGTTACTGTTTCCTCACTAATATTACCTTTATCTTAGGAAATCAGGACACTGCTTGATGAAATTATTTCTTTTATTAGACAGAAAATAAATATGTACATAGAAACAAGTTACTGGCTAATGTAAGGGAAGGAAAGGGAAGGTGGAAAGGGGGAGAGATATGGAAGGGAAGAGGTGAATGATGAGAGGACTTAGCCTAGCCAACATACAATAGCAACTAACTTATATAGTCATTCATTCTCTCACACAGCCCAGCCCACGCTCAGCTGTAAATTCCTCAGTCAGAGACAAGATGACATCATTAGATCAAATAGGGGTAGAACGTCACTTCCTTAGGCTATTGGTGGTAGCAACAGAGACAAAATCAGGACCTTGTACACCATCTGTGCTGAAATGCTAAATATTTGTAAGGGTTGTAAAATTTCTTAGTGAATCCTATGGTATCCTTTTGATCTATTGTTTACATACAGTGGTTGATCAGATTTCCAACTGGTTTTCACCAAACTTTGTCTTGTCACATCTGAACTGGAAAAGCTGGTACCTGTAGGTCAGTCTGCATTTAACCCTTTATGTCCTTGATGTTGTAGACAAATGTCCCTTAGCATTTCAATATCCAATAATGTCCATGGAAATAAGAGTCTGATATTAAAGTTAGGAGTGTTCATAAAATACAACACTTAGGATAATTATTTAATAAAAGATACCAAGAAAACCAAGCAAAATTGATCATAGAGCTAAATTGGAAAGTTGTTTAAAAGTTCATGCTCTATCTAATCAATTTAAAGTTAAAGTCAATCTTAGCGTTTGTGAAATGCTAGGATTGACCATTGAAACAAATAAAAGGGACTTTAATTGATGAAGCCCAGAGGCAAAACTTTTTTTCACTTTCAACGATGAGATTTGTTTAGTGAAAATTTTTCTGCAGGTTAAAGGGACATTCCAGTCAAAATTTAAATGCAGATAGATGAATTACATCTTTGCATAGAAACATATTTGCAATATACATGTATTGTCAAAAATGCTTCTAGTAAAACATAATTTATGTAAGAATTTACCTGATAAATTCATTTCTTTCATATTGGCAAGAGTCCATGAGCTAGTGACGTATGGGATATACAATCCTACCAGGAGGGGCAAAGTTTCCCAAACCTCAAAATGCCTATTAATACACCCCCCACCACACCCACAATTCAGTTTAATGAATAGCCAAGAAGTGGGGTGATAAGAAAGGAGCAAGGAATTGGAATAATTGTGCTTTATACAAAAAAAAATCATAACCACCATAAAAAGGGTGGGTCTCATGGACTCTTGCCAATATGAAAGAATTTAATTTATCAGGTAAATTCTTACATAAATTATGTTTTCTTTCATGTAATTGGCAAGAGTCCATGAGCTAGTGACGTATGGGATAACAAATACCCAAGATGTGGGACTCCACGCAAGAGTCACTAGAGAGGGAGGGATAAAAATAAAGACAGCCAATTCCGCTGAAAAATTAATCCACAACCCAAATAAAAAGTTTTAATCTTTATAATGAAAAAACTGAAATTATAAGCAGAAGAATCAAACTGAAACAGCTGCCTGAAGTACTTTTCTACCAAAAACTGCTTCTGAAGAAGAGAAAACATCAAAATGGTAGAATTTAGTAAAAGTATGCAAAGAAGACCAAGTTGCTGCTTTGCAAATCTGATCAACAGAAGCTTCATTCTTAAAAGCCCAGGAAGTGGAGACTGACCTAGTAGAATGAGCCGTAATCCTCTGAGGCGGGGATTTACCCGACTCCAAATAAGCATGATGAATCAAAAGCTTTAACCAAGATGCCAAAGAAATGGCAGAAGCCTTCTGACCTTTCCTAAAACCAGAAAAGATAACAAATAGTCTAGAAGTCTTTCTGAAATCTTTAGTAGCTTCAACATAATATTTCAAAGCTCTTACCACATCCAAAGAATGTAAAGATCTCTCCAGAGAATTCTTAGGATTAGGACACAATGAAGGGACAACAATTTCTCTACTAATGTTGTTGGAATTCACAACTTTAGGTAAAAATTTAAATGAAGTCCGCAAAACCGCCTTATCCTGATGTAAAATCAGAAAAGGAGACTCACAAGAAACAGGACATAATTCAGAAACTCTTCTAGCAGAAGAGATGGCCAAAAAGAACAATACTTTCCAAGAAAGTAATTTAATGTCCAGAGAATGCATAGGCTCAAACGGAGGAGCCTGTAAAGCCTTCAAAACTAAATTAAGACTCCAAGGAGGAGAGATTGATTTAATGACAGGCTTGATACAAACCAAAGCCTGTACAAAACAATGAATATAAGGAAGATTAGCAATTTTTCTGTGGAACAGAACAGAAAGAGCAGAGATTTGTCCTTTCAAGGAACTTGCAGACAAACCCTGCAGACAAACCAGACACTTGGATAGGAATTTCAGCTTATTTGCTTATTTGAAGGGCTCATAAGTTACTGGTGACACTGTTAGCAAAAAACGTTTTCTCCTACATTGGTGTGTCCGGTCCACGGCTTCATCCTTACTTGTGGGATATTCTCTTCCCCAACAGGAAATGGCAAAGAGAGCACAGCAAAAGCTGCCCATATAGCCCCCCCCCTCTGGCTCCGCCCCCCAGTCATTCTCTTTGCCGCTCTGAACAAGTAGCATCTCCACGGGGATGGTAAAGAGTATGTGGTGTTAGTTGTAGTTTTTTATTCTTCTATCAAGAGTTTGTTATTTTAAAATAGTGCCAGTTTGTACTATATACTCTAAAACAGAAAAGGATGAAGAGTTCTGTTTAAAAGAGGAGTATGATTTTAGCAGCAGTAACTAAAATCAATTGCTGTTCCCACGCAGGACTGTTGAGCCCAGAGAACTTCAGTTGGGGGGAACAGTTTGCAGACTTTTCTGCTCAAGGTATGACTAGTCCATTTTCTAACAAGACTTAGTAATGCTAGAAGACTGTCATTTTCCCTCTTTGGGATCGGTAAGCCATTTTCTTAGACTCATAACAGAATGAAGGCTTATTAATTGGCTATATACTGGTTGACACTATTGTGGGCAAAATCGATTGATTTATTCGATATTTATATGTTGTTTGAAGTGTTTTAAAACTTGAAAATACTTTGGTAACGTTTTTTTTTTTTTTTTTTTTTTTTCAGTGAGGTATAGTTTATTTAACAACAAATCTGGCACTTGGTTATTCCTTTGAGGATTTACAGAAGTTGTTAGTTTTGTAACACGCAGTGGCCTTTGTAGACACTAAATTATTCCAGGGTTGTGCAGTAAAATAACATTAAATACATTAAGTCATCCCAGCATATCTGCAGAAATCAGGTGCAAATTACAGCTCATGGTAAAGAAGAATGAAGGTAAATGCTTGTATCAGCAATAGCTATTTATACAGTACTATGCATCAACGCATTTCGCGTGTCACTACTGACTGCAATTCTGTTACACATATTTGGTATTTAACAGTATCAACAGACATGAGAAGTTGATTACAGACAGTGAATTCAGTAAACGCGTGGTATACTGTACTGATAGTAAGTTCATTAATGTATGTTGCGTTTGTTCAGCAAAACATTTTACACACACATATATATATATAAAAACATATATACACATACACACACACAGCTGTATGCAATTACAAGGTATGTGGAGTATGTAATTTCTTTTTCTAATTCCACAAATTAGCAAGGCACCGGATACGTCATTAAACATTTCCATACAAAGTGCTAGGTCCTATGCGAGTTGGTAATGGAGCTGCTATAAATAAATTATATATATATAGAGCACACTGGACCCAGCACTCACTGTGTACTTATTAGGTGTTTTTCCTAAGCACCCTTGAGTTGTTGATTGGAGTGAGAGTGCATTTCATACATATATATATATATATATACATATATATATATATATATATATATATACATTAGCAGCACCCAATTGTTATTATTGCCAGCTGCCAGTGTGCTACTAGCCTCATCTGCTATAATATGGGTATCTACACCATCTAGGAACCTGTGTTAAAGTCATTGCAACCCCCCCACATCAAATTAACCTCATCCACCAGTGACCAATCAAGAGCAATTAACCCTAAACCCTCTTTTTCTTGCCCTCCAAATCTTTGGTAACGTTTTTAAGCGCCAGGCAGTCGTTTAGACACCTTTTCCAGTCAGGAAGGGCCTTTCACTCTAGTAGGCAGAGCCTCAGTTTCGCGCCTTAATTGCGCAGTTTCTTTTGGATGCAGTGCATGCAGCTTCATGTGAGAGGGTCTGGTGGCCATTTAAAACGTTTCTGGAAGGCTTATTTCTGTGGCGAATAACCCCCAAGGACAGGTGAAGTCGCAGCAAACGCTGTGGCTGGGACTGTAGTGGGTTTAAAATTGTTAATTTGATAAAATAGCTCCGGTTTCCTCATTTAAGGGGCTACAAACTTATTGGTGTGCAATACTTTCAAAGCATTAAGACACTACGGTGCAACTTTGGTAAGGATCGGATATTTCCTTCATAGTTTTTCACACATTCAGAAATAAAGTGTGCTCTGTTTAACATTTAAAGAGACAGTAACGGTTTTGTTTGAAAACGGTTTTATTGCATTAATAGCCTGTATAAGCCTGTCTAACATGTCTGTACCTTCAGATAGAACATGTTCTGTATGTATGGAGGCCAAGGTGGTCCCTCCTTTAAATGTATGTGAAAATTGTGCCATGGCGTCCAAACAGAGTAAGGACAGTACTGTCACATTTAATAAGGTTGCCCAAGATGATTCCTCAAATGAAGGTAGTGGGGGTAGTTCACTATCCTCTCCTTCTGTGTCAATACCAGTTATGCCAGCGCAGGCGACACCTAGTACATCTAGCGCGCCAATGCTTGTTACTATGCAACAATTAACGGCAGTAATGGATAATTCTATAGCTAATATTTTATCCAAAATGCCAGCATTTCAAAGAAAGAGTGATTGCTCAGTTTTAAATACAGTGGAAGAGCAAGAGTGCTGTGACGATAATTTATCGGTCATACCCTCACACCAGTCAGAATTGGCAGTGAGGGAGGGTCTGTCGGAGGGAGAAATTTCTGATTCAGGAAGAGTTTCTCAACAGGCAGAACCTGATGTTGTGATGTTTAAATTTAAGTTAGAACATCTCCGCGCCTTACTTAAGGAGGTACTAACTACTCTGGATGATTGTGACTCTTTGGTCATTCCAGAAAAATTGTGCAAAATGGACAAATTCCTAGAGGTCCCTGTGCACCCTGATGCCTTTCCGATACCTAAAAGGGTGGCGGACATAGTGACTAAGGAGTGGGAGAAACCAGGCATACCTTTTGTCCCATCTCCTATATTTAAGAAAATGTTCCCCATGGTCGACCCAAGGAAGGACGCATGGCAAACAGTCCCTAAGGTTGAGGGGGCAGTTTCTACGCTAGCCAAACGCATGACTATTCCCATTGAGGACAATTGTGCTTTCAAAGATCCTATGGATAAAAAATTGGAGGGTTTGCTTAAAAAGATTTTTGTTCAGCAAGGTTTCCTCCTCCAACCAATTTCGTGCATTATTCCTGTCACTACGGCGGCGTGTTTTTGTTCGATGAACTAGAAAAGTCGCTCAATAAGGAGACTCCATATGAGGAAGTCATGGACAGAATTCACGCACTTAAGTTAGCTAATTCCTTTATTTTAGATGCCGCTTTGCAACTGGCGAGGTTAGTGGCGAAAAATTCAGGTTTTGCAATTGTGGCGCGCAGAGCGCTCTGGCTAAAGTCTTGGTCGGCAGATGTGTCTTCCAAGACAAAATTGCTTAATATTCCTTTCAAAGGTAAGACCCTTTTTGGGCCAGAATTGAAGGAGATTATTTCAGACATCACTGGGGGAAAGGGCCATGCCCTCCCACAGGATAGGCCTTTTAAGGCTAAGAATAAGTCCAATTTTCGTTCCTTTCCTAACTTCAGGAACGGACCGTCTCCTAACTCTGCAGCCTCTAGACAAGAGGGTAACGCTTCCCAGGCTAAGCCAGCTTGGAAACCAATGCAAGGCTGGAACAAGGGCAAACAGGCCAAGAAGCCTGCTGCTGCTACCAAGACAGCATGAAGGGGTAGCCCCCGATCCGGGACCGGATCTAGTAGGGGGCAGACTTTCTCTCTTTGCTCAGGCTTGGGCAAGAGATGTTCCGGATCCCTGGGCACTAGAAATAGTCTCTCAGGGTTATCTTCTAGAATTCAAGGAACTTCCTCCAAGGGGAAGGTTCCACATGTCTCGCTTATCTTCAGACCAGATAAAGAGACAGGCATTCTTACATTGCGTAGGAGACCTTTTAAAGATGGGAGTGATACACCCACTTCCAACAGTGGAACAAGGTCAGGGGTTTTACTCAAACCTGTTTGTAGTTCCCAAAAAAGAGGGAAATTTCAGACCAATTCTGGATTTAAAAATTCTAAACAAATTCCTCAGAGTTCCATCGTTCAAAATGGAAACCATTCGAACAATTTTACCTACAATCCAGGAGGGTCAATATATGACTACCGTGGATTTAAAGGATGCGTACCTACATATTCCTATCCACAAAGATCATCATCAGTTCCTAAGGTTCGCCTTTCTGGACAAGCATTACCAGTTCGTGGCTCTTCCGTTCGGTTTAGCCACTGCTCCCAGAATCTTCACAAAGGTGCTAGGGTCCCTTCTAGCGGTTCTAAGACCGAGGGGCATTGCAGTGGCACCTTACCTAGACGACATTCTAATCCAAGCGTCGTCCCTTTCCAGATCAAAGGCTCATACAGACATTGTATTAGCTTTTCTCAGGTCTCACGGGTGGAAGGTGAACGTGGAAAAAAGTTCCCTGTCCCTGTCTACAAGAGTTCCCTTTCTGGGAACAATAATAGATTCTGTAGAAATGAAAATCTTTCTGACAGAGGTCAGAAAATTAAAGCTTCTAAAGGCTTGTCAAGTTCTTCAATCTATTCCTCAGCCTTCCATAGCTCAGTGCATGGAAGTAATAGGTCTAATGGTTGCAGCAATGGACGTGGTTCCTTTTGCTCGAATTCATCTAAGACCATTGCAACTGTGCATGCTCAGACAGTGGAATGGGGATTATGCAGACTTGTCTCCCCAGATTCAAGTAGACCAGTTAACCAGAGACTCACTCCGTTGGTGGTTGACTCAGGATCACCTGTCTCAGGGAATGAGTTTCCGCAGGCCAGAGTGGGTCATTGTCACGACCGACGCCAGTCTATTAGGCTGGGGCGCGGTCTGGGACTCCCTGAAAGCTCAGGGTCTATGGTCTCGGGAAGAGTCTCTTCTCCCGATAAACATCCTGGAACTGAGAGCGATATTCAATGCGCTCCGGGCTTGGCCTCAACTAGCGAAGGCCGGATTCATAAGATTCCAGTCGGACAACATGACGACTGTAGCTTACATCAACCATCAGGGAGGAACAAAGAGTTCCTTGGCGATGAGAGAGGTATCCAAGATCATCAAATGGGCGGAGGATCACTCCTGCCATCTATCTGCTATTCACATCCCAGGAGTAGACAACTGGGAGGCGGATTATTTGAGTCGTCAGACTTTCCATCCGGGGGAGTGGGAACTTCACCCAGAGGTCTTTGCCCAGTTAACTCAATTAAGGGGCATTCCAGACATGGATCTGATGGCGTCTCGTCAGAACTTCAAGGTTCCTTGCTACGGGTCCAGATCCAGGGATCCCAAGGTGACTCTAGTGGATGCATTAGTGGCGCCTTGGTCGTTCAACCTAGCTTATGTGTTTCCACCGTTTCCTCTCCTTCCCAGGCTCGTAGCCAGGATCAAACAGGAGAAGGCCTTGGTGATTCTGATAGCTCCTGCGTGGCCACGCAGGACTTGGTATGCAGACCTGGTGAATATGTCATCGGCTCCACCATGGAAGCTACCTTTGAGACAGGATCTTCTAGTACAAGGTCCGTTCGAACATCCAAATCTAGTTTCTCTGCAGCTGACTGCTTGGAAATTGAACGCTTGATTTTATCCAAGCGTGGGTTTTCAAATTCAGTGATAGATACTCTGGTCCAAGCCAGAAAACCTGTGACTAGAAAGATTTACCATAAAATATGGAAAAAATATATCTGTTGGTGTGAATCCAAGGGATTCTCCTGGAGTAAAATTAAAATTCCTAAGATTCTTTCCTTTCTCCAAGAGGGTTTGGATAAAGGGTTGTCAGCGAGTTCTCTTAAAGGACAGATTTCTGCTTTATCTGTTTTGTTGCACAAACGCCTGGCAGCTGTGCCAGATGTACAAGCTTTTGTACAGGCTTTGGTCAGAATCAAGCCTGTTTACAGACCCATGACTCCTCCATGGAGTCTAAATTTAGTTCTTTCAGTTCTTTAAGGGGTTCCGTTTGAACCTTTACATTCCATAGATATTAAGTTACTATCTTGGAAAGTTCTGTTTTTGGTTGCTATTTCTTCTGCTAGAAGAGTTTCTGAATTATCTGCTTTGCAGTGTGATCCACCCTATCTGGTGTTCCATTCAGATAAGGTCGTTTTGCGTACCAAGCCTGGTTTTCTTCTAAAAGTAGTTTCCAACAAGAATATTAACCAGGAAATAGTTGTTCCTTCTCTGTGTCCGAATCCAGTTTCAAAGAAGGAACGTTTGTTACACAATTTAGATGTGGTCCGTGCTTTAAAGTTCTATTTAGACGCAACAAAGGATTTCAGACAAACTTCATCTTTGTTTGTTGTTTACTCTGGTAAGAGGAGAGGACAAAAAGCTACTGCTACCTCTCTTTCTTTCTGGCTGAAAAGCATCATCCGATTGGCTTATGAGACTGCCGGATGGCAGCCTCCTGAACGAATCACAGCTCACTCTACTAGGGCTGTGGCTTCCACATGGGCCTTCAAGAACGAGGCTTCTGTTGATCAGATATGTAAGGCAGCGACTTGGTCTTCTCTGCACACTTTTGCCAAATTTTATAAATTCGATACTTATGCTTCTTCGGAGGCTATTTTTGGTAGAAAGGTTTTGCAAGCCGTGGTGCCTTCCGTTTAGGTAACTTGATTTGCTCCCTCCCTTCATCCGTGTCCTAAAGCTTTGGTATTGGTTCCCACAAGTAAGGATGACGCCGTGGACCGGACACACCAATGTTGGAGAAAACAGAATTTATGCTTACCTGATAAATTTCTTTCTCCAACGGTGTGTCCGGTCCACGGCCCGCCCTGGTTTTTTAATCAGGTTTGAAAAATGTCTTTCTCTATACACTACAGTCACCACGGTACCCTATAGTTTCTCCTTTTTTCTCCTAACCGTCGGTCGAATGACTGGGGGGCGGAGCCAGAGGGGGGGGCTATATGGGCAGCTTTTGCTGTGCTCTTTGCCATTTCCTGTTGGGGAAGAGAATATTCCCTCAAGTAAGGATGACGCCGTGGACCGGACACACCGTTGGAGAAAGAAATTTATCAGGTAAGCATAAATTCTGTTTTCTAGGCACAGATTTACGAGCCTGCAACATAGTATTAATCACTGAGTCAGAGAAACCTGTATGACTAAGCACTAAGCGTTCAATCTCCATACCTTCAAATTTAATGATTTGAGATCCTGATGGAAAAACGGGCCTTGAGATAGAAGGTCTGGCCTTAACAGAAGTGGCCAAGGTTGGCAACTGGACATACGAACAAGATCCACATGCCAAAACCGGTGTGGCCATGCTGGAGCCACCAGCAGTAGAAACGAACGATCCATTATGATTTTGGAAATCACTCTTGGAAGAAGAACTAGAGGCGGAAAAATATAAGCAGGTTGATAACTCCAAGGAAGTGTCAATGCATCCACTGCTTCCGCCTGAGGATCCCTGGACCTGGACAGATACCTGGGAAGTTTCCTGTTTAGATGAGAAGCCATCAGATCTATTTCAGGAAGCCCCCACGTCTGAACAATCTGAAAAAACACATCTGGGTGAAGAGACCACTCTCCCGGATGTAAAGTCTGATGACTGAGATAATCCGCTTCCCAATTGTCTATACCTGGGATATGGACTGCAGAAATTAGACAGGAGCTGGATTCTGCCCAAGCAAGTATCCGAGATAAATAGAAAGTAGTGCCGCAACCTAGGCGTTCAGCTGAAATCACCGGAAGCCCAAACGGGCTTATGACATATTACCTTCCCCTGGAGTACCATAGCCTTAGACGGAGGATCAATCTGTAGGTATGCAAAGACAAGAAGTGGTTAGGCAGGTACTACTCCAAGTGGATAATATATAAAAAGCAAAATTTATTGAAACTTCTTAAAAGAATGAACAGACATGGCAGCAATAGAGCAGTAAGTCTGACATGTTTCGCACCTCACTGGTGCTTACTCATAGACTGAGGTCTGTATCTCAATCTCACATGTTTATAGGCTGAAGCGGTAATTAGATTAACCACTTCAGTCCCACAAACATAGGAAACAGGATAAAAACAATCTCTAAGTGACATCAAAAAGTTATATAATTACTAACAGATTTATTACTAAATTAGTAACATAGGCAATATTAGAGACTCTACCTAATTTCTCCTACATTGGTGTGTCCGGTCCACGGCTTCATCCTTACTTGTGGGATATTCTCTTCCCCAACAGGAAATGGCAAAGAGAGCACAGCAAAAGCTGCCCATATAGCCCCCCCTCTGGCTCTGCCCCCCAGTCATTCTCTTTGCCGCTCTGAACAAGTAGCATCTCCACGGGGATGGTAAAGAGTATGTGGTGTTAGTTGTAGTTTTTTATTCTTCTATCAAGAGTTTATTTTAAAATAGTGCCGGTTTGTACTATTTACTCTACAACAGAAAGTGATGAAGAGTTCTGTTTAAAGAGGAGTATGATTTTAGCAGCAGTAACTAAAATCCATTGCTGTTCCCACGCAGGACTGTTGAGCCCAGAGAACTTCAGTTGGGGGGAACAGTTTGCAGACTTTTCTGCTCAAGGTATGGCTAGTCCAATTTCTAACAAGACATAGTAATGCTAGAAGACTGTCATTTTCCCTTTTTGTGATCGGTAAGCCATTTTTCTTAGACTCATAACAGAATGAAGGCTTATTAATGGGCTATATACTGGTTGACACTATTGTGGGCTAAATCGATTGATTTATACAATATTTATATGACTTTTGGAGTGTTTTGGAACTTGAAAACACTTTGGAAACGTTTTTTTATTCGCCTGGCAGTCGTTTAGACACCTATTCTAGTCAGGAAGGGCCTTTCACTCTGGTATGCAGAGGGAGGAGGCCTCATTTTCGCGCCTTAGTTGCGCAGTTACTTCTGGAAGCAGTGCATGCAGCTTCATGTGAGAAGGTCCTGTGGCCATAAAAAACTATTCTGGAAGGCTTATTTCTGTGGCGAATAACCCCCAAGGAAAGGTAAAGCTGCAGCAAAGGCTGTGGCTGGGACTGTAGTGGGTTTAAACTGGTAAATTGAACAGATAGCTCCGGTTTGCTCATTTAAGGGGTTACAAACTTGGTGTGCAATACTTTCAAAGCATTAAGACACTAGGGTGCAAATTTGGTAAGGATCGGATATTTCCTTCATAATTTTTCACACATTCAGAAATAAAGTGTGCTCTGTTTAACATTTAAAAAGACAGTAACGGTTTTGTTTAAAAACGGTTTTATTGCATTAATAGCCTGTATAAGCCTGTCTAACATGTCTGTACCTTCAGATAGAACATGTTCTGTATGTATGGAGGCCAAGGTGGTCCCTCCTTTAAATGTATGTGAAAGTTGTGCCATGGCGTCCAAACAAAGTAAGGACAGTACTGTCACATTTAATAAGGTTGCCCAAGATGATTCTTCAAATGAAGGTAGTGGGGATAGTTCACCATCCTCTCCTTCTGTGTCAACACCAGTTATGCCCGATCAGGCGACACCTAGTACATCTAGCGCGCTAATGCTTGTTACTATACAACAATTAACGGCAGTAATGGATAATTCTATAGCTAATCTTTTATCCAAAATGCCAGCATTTCAAAGAAAGCGTGATTGCTCAGTTTTAAATACAGAGGATGAGCAAGGGTGCGCTGACGATAATTTATCTGTTATACCCTCACACCAGTCAGAATTGGCAGTGAGGGAGGGTCTGTCGGAGGGAGAAATTTCTGATTCAAGAAAAGTTTCTCAACAGGCAGAACCTGATATTGTGACGTTTAAATTTAAGTTAGAACATCTCCGCGCCCTGCTTAAGGAGGTGCTAACTACTCTGGACGATTGTGACTCTTTGGTCATTCCAGAAAAATTGTGCAAAATGGATAAATTCCTTGAGGTCCCTGTGCACGCTGATGCCTTTCCGATTCCCAAAAGGGTGGCGGACATAGTGACTAAGGAGTGGGAGAAGCCAGGTATACCTTTTGTCCCACCTCCTATATTTAAGAAAATGTTCCCCATTGTCGACCCCAGGAGGGACGCATGGCAAACAGTTCCTAAGGTTGAGGGGGCAGTTTCTACGTTGGCCAAACGCACGACTATTCCCATTGAGGATAGTTGTGCTTTCAAAGATCCTATGGATAAAAAATTGGAAGTATTGCTTAAAAAGATATTTGTTCAGCAAGGTTTCCTCCTCCAACCAATTTCGTGCATTATTCCTGTCACAACGGCGGCGTCTTTTTGGTTGGAAGAACTAGAAAATTCGCTCAATAAGGAGACTCCATATGAGAAAGTCATGGACAGAATTCACACACTAAAGTTGGCTAATTCCTTTATTTTAGATGGCGCTTTGCAATTGGCGAAATTAGCGGCGAAAAATTCAGGTTTTGCAATTGTGGCGCGCAGAGCGCTTTGGCTAAAATCTTGGTCGGCAGATGTGTCATCCAAGACAAAATTGCTTGATATTCCTTTCAAAGACCCTTTTTGGGCCAGAATTGAAGGAGATTATTTCAGACATCACTGGGGGAAAGGGCCATGCCCTCCCACAGGATAGGCCTTTCAAGGCTAAGAACAAATCTAATTTTCGTTCCTTTCGCAACTTCAGGAACGGACCGTCTCCTAACTCTGCAGCCTCTAGACAAGAGGGTAACGCTTCCCAGGCTAAGCCAGCATGGAAAACAATGCAAGGCTGGAACAAGGGTAAACAGGCCAAGAAGCCTGCTGCTGCTACCAAGACAGCATGAAGGGGTAGCCCCCGATCCGGGACCGGATCTAGTAGGGGGCAGACTTTCTCTCTTTGCTCAGGCTTGGGCAAGAGGTGTTCAGGATCCCTGGGCACTAGAAATAGTCTCTCAGGGTTATCTTCTAGAATTCAAGGAACTTTCTGCAAAGGGGAAGGTTCCACATGTCTCGCTTATCTTCAGACCAGATAAAGAGACAGGCATTCTTACATTGCGTAGGAGATCTATTAAAGATGGGAGTGATACACCCAGTTCCAACAGTGGAACAAGGTCAGGGGTTTTACTCAAACCTGTTTGTAGTTCCCAAAAAAGAGGGAACTTTCAGACCAATTCTGGATTTAAAAATTCTAAACAAATTCCTCAGAGTTCCATCGTTCAAAATGGAAACCATTCGAACGATTTTACCAACAATCCAGGAGGGTCAATTCATGACTACCATGGATTTAAAGGATGCGTACCTACATATTCCTATCCACAAAGATCATCATCAGTTCCTAAGGTTCACCTTTCTGGACAAACATTACCAGTTCGTGGCTCTTCCGTTCGGTTTAGCCACTGCTCCCAGAATTTTCGCAAAGGTGCTAGGGTCCCTTCTAGCGGTTCTAAGACCGAGGGGCATTGCAGTGGCACCTTACCTAGATGACATCCTAATCCAAGCGTCGTCCCTTTCCAGATCAAGGGCTCATACAGACATTGTATTAGCTTTTCTCAGGTCTCACGGGTGGAAGGTGAACGTGGAAAAGAGTTCCCTGTCCCCGTCTACAAGAGTTCCTTTTCTGGGAACATTAATAGATTCTGTAGAAATGAAGATTTTTCTGACAGAGGTCAGAAAATTAAAGCTTCTAAAGGCTTGTCAAGTTCTTCAATCTATTCCTCAGCCTTCCATAGCTCAGTGCATGGAAGTAATAGGTCTAATGGTGGCAGTAATGGACGTGGTTCCTTTTGCTCGAATTCATCTAAGACCATTGCAACTGTGCATGCTCAGACAGTGGAATGGGGATTATGCAGACTTGTCTCCCCAGATTCAAGTAGACCAGTTAACCAGAGACTCACTCCGTTGGTGGTTGACTCAGGATCACCTGTCTCAGGGAATGAGTTTCCGCAGACCAGAGTGGGTAATTGTCACGACCGACGCCAGTCTATTAGGCTGGGGCGCGGTCTGGGACTCCCTGAAAGCTTAGGGTCTATGGTCTCGGGAAGAGTCTCTTCTCCCGATAAACATCCTGGAACTGAGAGTGATATTCAATGCGCTCCGGGCTTGGCCTCAACTAGCGAAGGCCGGATTCATAAGATTTCAGTCAGACAACATGACGACTGTAGCTTACATCAATCATCAGGGAGGAACAAAGAGTTCCTTGGCAATGAGAGAGGTATCCAAGATCATCAAATGGGCGGTGGATCACTCCTGCCATCTATCTGCAATTCACATCCCAGGAGTAGACAACTGGGAGGTGGATTATTTGAGTCGTCAGACTTTCCATCCGGGGAGTGGGAACTCCACCCGGAGGTCTTTGCCCAGTTAACTCAATTATAGGGCATTCCAGACATGGATCTGATGGCGTCTCGTCAGATCTTCAAGGTTCCTCTCTACGGGTCCAGATCCAGGGATCCCAAGGCGACACTAGTGGATGCATTAGTGGTGCCTTGGTCGTTCAACCTAGCTTATGTGTTTCCACCGTTTCCTCTCCTTCCCAGGCTTGTAGCCAGGATCAAACAGGAGAAGGCCTTGGTGATTCTGATAGCTCCTGCGTGGCCACGCAGGACTTGGTATGCAGACCTGGTGAATATGTCATAGGCTCCACCATGGAAGCTACCTTTGAGACAGGATCTTCTAGTACAAGGTCCATTCGAACATCCAAATCTAGTCTCTCTGCAGCTGACTGCTTGGAAATTGAACGCTTGATTTTATCTAAGCGTGGGTTTTCAGATTCAGTTATATATACTCTGGTCCAAGCCAGAAAACCTGTGACTAGGAAAATTTACCATAAAATATGGAAAAAATATATCTGTTGGTGTGAATCCAAGGGATTTTCTTGGAGTAAAATTAAAATTCCTAAGATTCTTTCCTTTCTCCAAGAGGGTTTGGATAAAGGGTTGTCAGCGAGTTCTCTAAAAGGACAGATATCTGCTGTTTTGTTACACAAACGCCTGGCAGCAGTGCCAGATGTACAAGCTTTTGTACAGGCCTTAGTCAGAATCAAGCCTGTTTACAGACCCATGACTCCTCCATGGAGTCTAAATTTAGTTCTTTCAGTTCTTCAAGGAGTTCTGTTTGAACCTTTACATTCCATAGATATTAAGTTACTATCTTGGAAAGTTCTGTTTTTGGTTGCTATTTCTTCGGCTAGAAGAGTTTCTGAATTGTCTGCTTTGCAGTGTGATCCACCCTATCTGGTATTCCATGCAGATAAGGTTGTTTTGCGTATCAAACCTGGTTATCTTCCAAAAGTGGTTTCCAACAGGAATATTAACCAAGAAATATATGTTCCTTCTCTGTGTCCGAATCCAGTTTCGAAGAAGGAACGTTTGTTACACAATTTAGATGTGGTCCGTGCTTTAAAATTCTATTTAGATGCAACAAAGGATTTCAGACAGACTTCATCTTTGTCGTTTATTCTGGTAAGAGGAGAGGACAGAAAGCTACTGCTACCTCTCTTTCTTTTTGGCTGAAATGCATCATCCGATTTGCTTATGAGACTGCCGGACGGCAGCCTCCTGAACGAATTACAGCTCACTCTACTAGAGCTGTGGCTTCCACATGGGCCTTCAAGAACGAGGCTTCTGTTGATCAGATATGTAAGGCAGCGACTTGGTCTTCTCTGCAAACTTTTGCCAAATTTTACAAATTCGATACTTATGCTTCTTCGGAGGCTATTTTTGGGAGAAAGGTTTTGCAAGCCGTGGTGCCTTCCGTTTAGGTAACCTGACTTGTTCCCTCCCTTCATCTGTGTCCTAAAGCTTTGGTATTGGTTCCCACAAGTAAGGATGAAGCCGTGGACCGGACACACCAATGTAGGAGAAAACAGAATTTATGCTTACCTGATAAATTTCTTTCTCCTACGGTGTGTCCGGTCCACGGCTCGCCTTGGCTTTTTAGTCAGTTTTCAAATTTTTTCTCTCTATACACTACAGTCACCACGGCACCCTATGGTTTCTCCTTTTTCTCCTAACCGTCGGTCGAATGACTGGGGGGCGGAGCCAGAGGGGGGCTATATGGGCAGTTATTAGCAACAGAAATAAAGTTTCCAGCGCCTATAGAGATAATATACCTGCTACACTATAAAGAAGATCCCCTATCAGATCTTAAAGAAATTACAACAGTTTGGTATATATAGGAGCGCCACAGGGGGCTAAGGTATATCACAGGGCTAATCAAGATCAAATAGTTCCCAAGAAAATAAACTTAGGAATCTAAGTGCAACAAATATCCGTTAAAATTCCTTTTAATCAATATGGGTTATATACAATCAAACCCATCACATATATTCCATCACAATACAATATAAAATACAATAAAAATACAATAGAAATACAGTTAAGAATTTTTGGAATCTCAAGATTCTGTCTTTCATACAGTATAAAAAACTGAGCTTATAGCTACAAGTCCGGGTTTGGACTACTATCAGTCAACTATGTGATGCTGAAGGAGCATTGAACTAATGGTGAAAAATAAAACTGGAAATGTTAAGAACTTGAGTAAGATTTGGGGTAACAGATACCCAATAACAGATTACACTTGCGCAAGTGAAATTATGGTCACGAATATCCGGTGATTAATGTTACAATAAAGTAGAAGAAAGAAGTATACGATCTAATATGTGCAGAATATGTGATATAATCAAAAAAAAAAAAAAAACACAATATAATTCGTGAAAAAGATTCTAAAATAATACACAATCCAAACTCACAATCTTCAAAATTCAAAAAATGAAAAATAAAAATAAAATTGGAAATAGAAACAGTGAGCCAAAGATGAAGTAATTTTGTGAAAAAAATAATATAACAAATTGTGCAATCAAATGGTGTGAAATTAGTATAAATCAATTCAAACCTAACTAGAACAATACCGGTATGTTCTGAGAAAAAATAAAAACTAAAACAATCTTAACATTAGTGGGAGATTACAAACTTCTCCGTTAAGTAAAGATACAGAAAAATACAAATAATCCCTAACATAAAAAATATATGTGCGTGGATCCTTTACTCAAATAAATACTGGCAATCTCCTAATCAAATAATATCCTAGAGAATCAGATGTGCAGATACTATGTTCCAAAAACAGAAATACAAAACTCAATATGAAAAATAAAAAATAAAAATCTGGGTGGTAATATGAACAAAGTCCTGAACTCCAAATTTGATTTGATCAATTTTTGGGAGTGAATAAATATACATTCACATATTTACAAATTTACATATTTACATATTACACACTATTAGTATAGCTATAAGCTGAGGGGGTATTTGAGTGGTCCATGTATGATACTGATATATTTTTGCTGTTTATATCATACACACTTATATATATAGTGTTAGTGACCTGTAACCTGCTCCTTTTACCCCTTTTTGCTTATATCTTATTTTCATTTATTTATATACATTCATGTGTATTTTTGCTTTGACTTTTCTTGAACACCACATGTAACAGATAACTGATATATCAACTAGTGGTACTGTGTCTGTGGCATGGACCATTTTTGTTATATTAATATTAACTTCCTATTTATCGAAGCCATTGAAAGCTGTATATTCCAGCCTGCTATTAACTGAAATATAGGTCCTTTCTCTTATCCATATTCTACTAATATGCCATTTCCCTAGTTGTTATTGTGTTATTTTCCACTCCGTTTATATTCTTAAAGGTATACTTGCTGTCTTATATTTTGTATTTCATATAGGTAAGACATACATAGGGTTAACTTAATTGTACAATCAGGGTGTGTTAGATTGGGCATTTCTTTTAATTATACCTTTCAGTGTTTTAGCCAATTAGATTGTTCTTTACCTGTCTTAACTACCTTAGAGACATAGCACCTTAGGCTATGATTACGGCATTTAGACGAAACATGTAAGCCACTGGTGCTACGCTCTTTCTACTCCTCCTCCAAGGCTGTTGTTGGGACCGAGTGAGCTGCGTCTCACAAGAATTTCCCTTTTAAACGTTTTCAATAAAGGACTGTTTTTACTATATTCACCTGGGACTCTACTTCTTCATTTTGATGTCTTTTACCAGCATTTGAGCCCAGGTTTCTAACTCCTCTTCTACTGCCGGACCGGGTGAATACGCTGACCTTTCACACCCCCCCCTCTTCTCTTACGTCACGCGGTGACGCGTATCGAGCTGCAGACCGGGTTTTGCGAGAGGCGGAAGGAAGAGAAGTCGGCAGACACGCTGCCATCGGATGTTGTTCCGTTTTTGCAAGGACTTTCTCACTTCGGTGCTACAGGTACACCTCTCTACTTTGGCTCATAATACAACTGTTTGGGGGTGTTTGTGTCACATTAAGTCCCGGTGCCAGGCTTGGCTTACTTTACTACACACGGACTTTAGTGTCAACCATTTCTCTCCTTGCGTAGATTGTAAAAGTCAGTTAAAAATCCAATTCCTGGTGTCCCTCGATAGGGTCCAATGTAGCTGATAATCCTAACTTTATGAGGGTCCCAGTTCTGATCAATATAAACAATACCTAAAAGAAGAAAAAGAAAAGTGCACTAAACAAACAGCCTATGGGGTGTAGAGTATTGGTAAATAAACTCACCCCACTCAGCAATATCCTGGAAATATGGCAAGCCTCACAAATCGTATGTCGATTGTCCGTCTACGCGTTTCGGCCCTCTGATGGGCCTTTTTCAAGACATAGTGAGGCTAAGTGTATACTGACCTTATATAGTATTCTTAGAGGTATTTCTCTAGAGTGTTAGCGCCAAAATGACTCAGGATGGGACCGGATTGCCCACCAAAATTTTTCGGCCGATATCGCTAAACCGGAAGTTCAAGATGTACACACTTCCGGTAAGGTTATTTCCGGAGCCATTTTAGAAAAGGGCATTTGGATTGTAATAGGGCAAATGCAAAACTTGCGGGATGGGTTACTGGAGAATAATTATCTTATGCTCCCATGTATATTATTAGAGAGTGTTATCTTATCCACAATTTAGGACTTATTCAACTCTTAGATTATAAAGATAATTTTAAAGAATTATGTCTTTATTCTTTTTATCCGTTTAGGAATGAGTTATTATCTAGTAATCTCTGATTTTATCTAGAGTGGTTTTAATTATAGGATTTTTTCACCTAAGATAAGGATTAATTTAATGATTTTAGGCTTCCATATTCCAGGATTTACAAACATTAAAAACATTAAAAATGACATGCAACATAATGGTAACATGTGTATAAAATTAAATTTTCCATCAACATGTTTATTAATATGTGTTGATTAGCTTCAATATCACATTTTTACTATTGTTTGTAGAAATGCATCCTTCTATGCTAGGGAAGTTGTTCTAGTCTCCCAAACTATTTTTTTTACTATAAAAACAGTTTTTTTATCGGGAATAATATTCTAAATATTCTAAGTGCTCAAAAAATCAGAGGTTAAACAGTTTTAAAAACCAACATTTGATTAGAAACTTAAGGGCAATTCTGGTTAGAATAATTTCCTTAATTTCAAGGGGTCTCAGTTTATCCATTATCGGTCTTATGGATTATGGTTTTTGATGCCACCTCTTTTAGCCATTTGTTGTTTCAGTACATATTCGGTCTAGTGGTACTGAATTTCAAAGGATTGTTCTTTATCTCCTTATCAATAGTTGTTATTAAAGTTGTTTTCAGACTCAGTTATTTTTAGAATAGGTGAACTATCTCAAAGTTAGCATTATGTCCCTTAGGATAAATACAATCCAAATGGAAAATCCATTTGGACTCGGTTTTTAGCATTCTTGCTTCCATGTTACCCCCTCTCCAGTCTTTATTTAGTTTACAAATGCCCAAGTATCTTAGGCTTTCACTATTACTTCCATGTACCTCTTTAAAATGTTTATAAAGGGGCAGATCTATTTTCTTCCACTTTATTTGTAGGAGATGCTCCCGGATCCTGTCCCTCAACTTTCTCGTGGTCTGGCCCACGTATTGTAGGCCACACCCACATTCAATTAAATATACCACATGGTGGTCTGTGCATCTGATGGTTTGCTTGATGTTGTGAAGCTCATTTGTGATCTTAGATTTGAATGTGTCCGTCTTTATTCCATGTTTGCATGCCTTACAGAAGTGGCATGGGAAAAAACCTTTCAACTTCTTTCCTAGAACCCCCATTTGATTCTTAGTCGTTTTATTCCTCGGGATACTTGGGGCTAAGATAGATTTGAGGTTGTCTGCTTTCCTGAAGATGAAGCCTGGTTGTTCTGTTAGGTGTTCTCCTAATACATCATCCTATTTCAAAAGATACCAATGGCGTTTAATAATATCCTCAATTACTTTCTTTCTTTCACTATATTGAGTGATAAATGGTATCTTGAGGTTTTCGGAAGTCGTTCTGTTTTGTTTCTTCTTGTAAGTTAATAGATTTTCTCTTCTAATAAGACTTACTTCTTCGATTGTTTTATTTATGGAGGATTCGTTATACCCCCTCTCTAGGAATTTTTTTTTGAGCATTGCCGACTGTTTAGCCCACATGTCCTCACCCGAACAGTTTTTCCTGATTCTCATTAATTGTCCCTTCGGGATGTTAGAGATCCATTTCCTATGATGGCAGCTTGTATGATGGATAAAATTATTCTAATCTACTTCCTTGAAGTGGGTTGAAGTTTCTACTTTTCCATTTGTCACTCTTATGTCAAGATCCAGAAATATTACATTCGTTTTGCTGATGGTACTCGTAAACTTCAGATTTAGTTGGTTCTTATTCATCACTTCTAGCGTATACTGAAGATCTTCCAAACTTCCCTTCCAAATGAGGAAGATATCGTCTATGTACCTTTTGTATAGGACCAGGTCCGCGCCTGCTGGGCAAGCCTCCCAAAAGATGTTCTCCCACTTGCCCATGTAAAGGTTGGCGTAGCTAGGCGCGAACCTGGTCCCCATGGCTGTTCCACATACTTGACGATAAAAGGTGCCTTCCCAACAGAAAAAATTGTGTTTTAGAATGTAGTTGATACCATCCAATATGAATGTTTTTTGGACTTCCGGCATGTTTGTGTCTTTCTCTAGAAAATTACCAATTGATTCAAGACCATCTTCGTGTGGGATGGATGTATATAAATATGTTACATCACTTGTTACCATGATATAACTATCATCCCACTCCATGTTCCTGAGTAGATTGAGGATTTCTGTGGAGTCTCTTAGGTAGGAGGGTAAGGATCTCACAAATGGCTGAAGTTTCTTGTCAATATATTCGGACAAATTGCTAGAGAGAGATCCGATGCCCGAAATAATTGGGCGCCCCGGTGGATTAGTGAGGCTCTTATGGATCTTTTGCAGATGGTAGAACACCGGGATCCTTGGGTGTTTCACTGTTAGGTAACTGAATTCCTTTTCGTTTAAGATCCTGATTTCATTTTCTAAAATGGCTCCGGAAATACCGGAAATGACCTTACCGGAAGTGTGTACATCTTGAACTTCCGGTTTAGCGATATCGGCCGAAAAATTTTGGCGGGCAATCCGGTCCCATCCTGAGTCATTTTGGCGCTAACACTCTAGAGAAATACCTCTAAGAATACTATATAAGGTCAGTATACACTTAGCCTCACTATGTCTTGAAAAAGGCCCATCAGAGGGCCGAAACGCGTAGATGGACAATCGACATACGATTTGTGAGGCTTGCCATATTTCCAGGATATTGCTGAGTGGGGTGAGTTTATTTACCAATACTCTACACCCCATAGGCTGTTTGTTTAGTGCACTTTTCTTTTTCTTCTTTTAGGTATTGTTTATATTGATCAGAACTGGGACCCTCATAAAGTTAGGATTATCAGCTACATTGGACCCTATCGAGGGACACCAGGAATTGGATTTTTAACTGACTTTTACAATCTACAACAGGACTTTGTTCATATTACCACCCAGACTTTTATTTTTTATTTTTCATATTGAGTTTTGTATTTCTGTTTTTGGAACATAGTATCTGCACATCTGATTCTCTAGGATATTATTTGATTAGGAGATTGCCAGTATTTATTTGAGTAAAGGATCCACGCACATATATTTTTTATATTAGGGATTATTTGTATTTTTCTGTATCTTTACTTAACGGAGAAGTTTGTAATCTCCCACTAATGTTAAGATTGTTTTAGTTTTTATTTTTTCTCAGAACATACCGGTATTGTTCTAGTTAGGTTTGAATTGATTTATACTAATTTCACACCATTTGATTGCACAATTTGTTATATTATTTTTTTCACAAAATTACTTCATCTTTGGCTCACTGTTTCTATTTCCAATTTTATTTTTATTTTTCATTTTTTGAATTTTGAAGATTGTGAGTTTGGATTGTGTATTATTTTAGAATCTTTTTCACGAATTATATTGTGTTTTTTTTTTTTTTTATTATATCACATATTCTGCACATATTAGATCGTATACTTCTTTCTTCTACTTTATTGTAACATTAATCACCGGATATTCGTGACCATAATTTCACTTGCGCAAGTGTAATCTGTTATTGGGTATCTGTTACCCCAAATCTTACTCAAGTTCTTAACATTTCCAGTTTTATTTTTCACCATTAGTTCAATGCTCCTTCAGCATCACATAGTTGACTGATAGTAGTCCAAACCCGGACTTGTAGCTATAAGCTCAGTTTTTTATACTGTATGAAAGACAGAATCTTGAGATTCCAAAAATTCTTAACTGTATTTCTATTGTATTTTTATTGTATTTTATATTGTATTGTGATGGAATATATGTGATGGGTTTGATTGTATATAACCCATATTGATTAAAAGGAATTTTAACGGATATTTGTTGCACTTAGATTCCTAAGTTTATTTTCTTGGGAACTATTTGATCTTGATTAGCCCTGTGATATACCATAGCCCCCTGTGGCGCTCCTATATATACCAAACTGTGGGCTATATGGGCAGCTTTTGCTGTGCTCTCTTTGCCATTTCCTGTTGGGGAAGAGAATATCCCACAAGTAAGGATGAAGCCGTGGACCGGACACACCGTAGGAGAAAGAAATTTATCAGGTAAGCATCAATTCTGTTTTTTGACAACATGTTCAAAAACATATTCAAATATGATTTTCCAAACCACAATTTTTTAGAAAATTTTAAGATGAAAACGTGTATTTAGCTTTAGTATCCAATAGAGTTCTTTTTTTTCCAAACTTTTTGATGTCACTTAGAGATTGTTTTTATCCTGTTTCCTATGTTTGTGGGACTGAAGTGGTTAATCTAATTACCGCTTCAGCCTATAAACATGTGAGATTGAGATACAGACCTCAGTCTATGAGTAAGCACCAGTGAGGTGCGAAACATGTCAGACTTACTGCTCTATTGCTGCCATGTCTGTTCATTTTTTTTATGGAGTTTCAATAAATTTAATTTTTTATATATTATCCGCTTGGAGTAGTACCTGCCTAACCACTTCTTGTCTTTGCATACCTACGGATTGATCCTCCGTCTAAGGCTACGGTACTCCAGGGGAAGGTAATATGTCATAAGCCCGTTTGGGCTTCCGGTGATTTCAGCTGAACGCCTAGGTTGCGGCACTACTTTCTATTTGCTACACGCTTCCTGGATCCCTATGCCGCTTGATCGGGCGCTACTGCTGAGTCGGCCACGGAGTATCCACATCACGGCGGCAAAAGGATTTTCAACTAACGGATGCTAACAAGTAAGAGGTTGAACTTATATCTCTGAAAGCGTTTGTGTTACTCTAAGTATAAACATACCGTGATTGACTTAAGGGTTACCTCTAGATACAGAGCTGACTGGTTTATCTCTTAACCACATATATTTGACACCGGACATATTTAAATTACCATACCCCTGTATACAAGCGTTTAAGCATACAGACATGGCAGGTATTGACATTGAATCATGTAACATGTCAATCATTGATCTTCCAAATGAGGACATTATTACTAATGATAGTGAAACATATACATGGGATACTGAGTATCAACATGCAGCATTTGATGTTGCAACTAGACAAAGGTACTTTGACAAAATCTTTTCAGAGGACCCAGAGTCAGATTTAAAGGAACAGCAAGATTTTAAGAAAATATTTAAAAACTTGGAATATATATTATCAGTGGACCTGAGATTGATGTGGGACATTATTGCCTTTAAAAAGTATCTAGATTGCAAGCGCATTCCCAGAGGCCTCAGAATTAAAAAAATTCCCCTCTTTTGAATTTGAGGACCCTGCAGACTTAGATGAATGGAACATGGCACTTACTGAATGTTCTAGCAAAATAATTAATATACTCATCAGAGTCAAAGAAAAAAAGCGTATAAATTTAAAAGAACCCTTGATATCCGCTAAAAAACCATGAAAAAAATGCCAATTTTAACACTTATAAAAAAAGAATGGACGATGCACTTGACAAATTAGATGGTGAACAAGCGACTAGAAAGGGCAATAAATGTATACGTGATAAGGAAGATTATGAGCAAAATCAAGTTTATAACTGGGCAGCCCTACGCCAGCAAAATATGTACAGAAGGAAATCTAATTTCAAAAATAAAAGTAATAAAGGTGCTGACAAGAAAGGCCAAACAACCACAGATAAGGAACAACTAAAGTCAATTCTAAAGAATAAAAATAAGAATAAGAACCAAAGGAAAGTGGTGTTCAGCACAGATGAAGGGGATTCTACAAACTCTGATATATATATATATATATATAGTGCTAGAAGTATATGTGCTTCAGCATGCTCCTCTTCTATGTCTTCTTTGAGCTCTCTCTCCTCCTCTCCTTCTCCTTCTTGTTCTTCTTTTTTACAGGAATCGTCAACAGAAGAAGTGGAAGAGGCTCCTATAATAGACAAGCCGAAGACCAGAAGAAATCCTCAAAGAAACAAAGGCGAAGAAGAAGATGGAAAAATAAAAGGAGAAGGAAAGAACAAGAAAAAGAAGGGACAATAACTTCTGATACTACAACTGCAATGACAAGTTCATCTAGGAATCAAATTGATCATGGACTAAGTATAATAAATCTATCTAACCATGAACTAAATGCCCATGAAACAAATATGCTCTCAAAGGGATTGGGGTTTGCACCTACAAGTAATTTCTCTAGTTTTTCCACTTTCCTGGATGTTAATAAATGTGTCCGTAAATTAACACTCAAAAGGTACTTTGTAATGAATACATTTCAGGACAATACTGATTCCAGGAGAGTGGAAAACAAAAAGAGATATTACAAAAAAGCACATGTAAATTTTGAAGAAGCCTGTACTTTGACTATGTTAGTTGACATGTACAATGATGAAAATTTAAATTACCAAACAGTATCTTTTCCAAAACCAAAACATCACTCAGATTTTTACCCTACTAATTTTAGGGGACCATGTATTAATGCGTTTAAAAAAGCTGTACAAAAAGACATTCTGGCATTAGAAAATAACCTAGGACACAATGCTGCCCCCCTTAATCTGACCTTTAATGAGCGTAAAGCCATTAAATCTTTGCAAAATAATCAGGGCATAGTAATACGCAATTCGGATAAGGGGGGCAGCATTGTTGTTATGAATTAGGAAGCATACTTTGATGAGGCATACAGACAATTGTCTAATGATAACACATACAAAAAATTAACTAACAATCCAACTAATTTGTTTAGAAAGGAACTTGTAAAATTGGTAGATAATGGAATCGCTTTAGGGATTTTTGATGAAACTGACAAATCTTCTCTTGTTCCAGCTAACCCAATCTGCCCTATTTTTCATCATGTGCCTAAGGTGCATAAGGATGCGAGGTGCCCTCCGGGTAGGCCAATTGTGGCAGGCATTGGCTCTTTGTTTGAGCCTTTAGCCACATGGCTTGATTCCATCTTACAGCCTGTTGCTGTGTCACAGTTGAGCTACCTACAGGACACCTTGCATCTTTTGCTTACCTTGGGGAAAGTTAATTGGCATACAGATTACTCCTGGGGTGTAATAGACATCACCTCTTCTGTATACATCGATTCCACAGAATCGAGGCATCATGGCTGTGAAATATTTTATGCAAAGACAATCGTACTATGCTTAGTCTGAAATTGATTATATATGTGAGGTATTACAAGTTTTATTATCCCACAATTATTTTTTATTTAACAATGAATATTTTTTGCAAATATGTGGCACGGCGATGGGGGCAAAATTTCCCCCCTCGTTTGCCAACATCTTTGTAGCCTTTTGGGAACAAACATACCTTTATTCTTCAAAAAAGCAGTGTAACCAACACATTGCACATTATGTGCGTTTCATAGATGATTTGTTATTTATTTTTAAGATACCTATGGATGATGACACATTCTCAAACTTTTTAAAATATTGTGATGGAAATGATTTAAATTTAAAATTTACAGGGGTACATAGCCAGAAGACAGTCAATTACTTAGATCTTACTATACAAATTGTAGATAATACAATAGTGACCAGTACATATAGAAAGCAAACAGCAGGTAATACCATACTGCACGCACACTCTCAACATCCAAATCATCTAGTTCGGTCCATACCAAAATCACAGTTCCTAAGATTAAGACGTAATACAAAAATAGATAGTATATACGATAAGCAGTCCATAGAACTTAGGGATAGACTGAAAATTAGAGGATACAACTACCAACAGCTGGAAAATGTGAGAAAACTGGTTCAAATTAATAAAAGTACAAATCAGGAACAGGATTTGTCTCAAAAAACACTTATCAATGATTCTAATTTTAATGATGCAATTGTTTTCTCTACACCATATAGCCAACAATATGAACAAATAGTTAAAATTTTGAAAAAACATCTTAGCTTGTTGCAATCGGATGATGCCTTACAGCCACTAATACAACATTGCAAATTTGTGCCATATTTAAAAAATGATGCACAGATACTGTTTCCCCTTTTTCTTACTTGATGGACAGCTGTCAGTTGGTATCACTAACTTTTTTCCTTCCTTCCTCCCTCCCTCGACTTGTTAAGAATAATTGACAAAAAACACTGGAGAGGTCACGTGGAGACAAGGAGTGATCATGGCACGGTTATGGGCTGGAGGTTGGCTATTTAGCCATATCATTGTAAGACTGCCTGTGCGGCCCGTTAAGGGTATGTTGTAACTACTGCTGAAATTTACTAGTGGTCTTCAGTTAAAGCTTTTGTTCAGCAAGTAAAGTTAAAGTAGTTGTTAGACAGTATTCATACTATGTATTTGCGGTGAAATTTGGGGTCTGGCACGTAGGTGTGGCAGTGTGGGGTGGGGAGGATCCCGAGGAATATCTTGACCTGCAGTGGTGGTTTCTGGTGAAACTAGTATTGGGTCCCGCTATGCCAGTGATTCTCCCTGCACTTTGCCGACCTGCCACAGGGGGGTATTACCGCACCTGAGACGTGGGCCCACAAGTTCATGTTAATGCTGGTGCTTTTTTTTTTTTTTAAATGGTGAGAATTTATGTGAATTTGATTTTGTGAGGTTGGGTCGCTTTAATAATTATTCTGCCATAAAAAAGTTGGAATTTTTTTAGTTAATTAAAACTGTGACCTTTTCCAATTTTTTAGGCCAAGAACTGTGTCTTTGTTGGGGGGAGTTGGTTGTTGGGAAATAAGGAAATATTGAAAGGGGTTTGGTTTTAGAGTTGTTGGTTTTCTTTGGGTTTCCTGGATGTTACTTTAGGAACTCCAGACCTTAATTGGAAGTAGCTACGCAGCGACTGTTGATGCAGATTTGGGGTTTGAAGCCCCTTTATCCTTCCCTACAATGGCATGTCAGGGTATTGCTGAGTGACATTAGATAATATATATATATATGTATATATATATATATATATATATATATATATATACATATATATGATAAGATAAAATAATACATTTATATATTAAATATTAAACTTGGACATGCTCTGACCATAGCTAGATACATTCATTTGTATTGCAAGTCTGATGTCAGAAATTAGGTGACACCACCCCCATTTGCTGATTACACATCAGAGTTCAAAGCAGACAAACCTCTTTACACTCAATATACAGACTGCACTTTGATGTATTTCTAAATAACTCAAAATAATTGCCTTGATACTTACCTAAATCAGGATGCCCCCTGTAGACAACAGACATTTCAGTCTGAACTGATATTGAAATATACAAAAATTCTCAAGGATTGTAGCCCTTATCATCAGTATTAATTACCCTATGCTGAGTTCAAATACACGAAGCTCAGACTTACGTCTCTATGGAAAATAGCAGGAGAAGGCAAAGAAAGTATTTTAAAACCTGTGTATTTGGAAAGCATAAGAATTAAAATTTTAAGTTTAACTTATATCCATAATTGGCAGATATATGCAAAATATGCTCAGGATTGGGTGAATGTACCAATATATATATGAATCTAGAAAATTGTTTTAGGCCTAATATACTACATTGGATGAATGTCTGCTATATTAAAAAAGTAGCTGCATTGGTGAATTTAAAACGTTTTGCAAACTTTCAGAATAAAAGAGCATTTGCTTTTTTCCAGAATCTGATCCCAATGAGGTTTGGAAATGAATACATCTTCAATAAGTTGTCCAATGAATTATATCATATCTGTGTTTTCGTGCATTCAAAATAACATTATCAAGAGAAATATGGAGTATATTTACAGTAATAGGAAATGAGAATCCAATAAATATATCTGTATAATTAGTTACTACAGAGTTCACTTCCATTTACATATATGATATAAGATTGTGACTGGAAAATGCAATATATACCAGTATATTAAATGAACTGATATATTAATTAATATCATACAGAAATTATTACATTAAAATCCTTTTAAGTCCCCTCATAAAAATGAGACTTTTAAATGCATCTCTTAAAATATTATAAGTAGAATTGTACAGAAGCATACATCAGATAGGTATATTATAGAAATTAAATGTTATGCACAGGCCTAATATTTAGTGTGTATAAGAATACATACTCAATCAATATACCCATGTTTGGTATTTAAATACAAATGCTCAGTTGAGCCAGATAGTCACATGTATATTGACCAGATAGTTTATTAATACTAGGAAATAATAAGTATATTGAGTATACATTTATGAAAGTCTATATGTTCTGTACTTTAAAATATTTTGCTAATAAAACTGCATTCCTAGGTATTTGGCTGTTAAGAGTAGTATTACCAGTAAGCCAATGAAAGAAAAGGGTGTAACCAGATCCTATTGGAATGATTACCGAATGAAGGAGTGGCTTATGATTGATATAGGCTTTCACTCTATGCAAGATGGACGCACTTTGTAAACTGACTCCTGGCTGGAACAATCTCTTTGGACAAGAGAGATACTTTGTGACCTGTACCCTTGCAAAATAAGTGATACCTTCATGTATGACCATAAGAAAAATCTGGGATCTTGAGCTCTCTTATTGGTATCTGGTATAGTATCGCGGTCTTATACTTTTAAAAGTTTATAGCAAAGATATTATTTATAGCCATAGTTTATTTGAAGCTGTATTTAAAGGGGTAATTTATAAATTATAATTCATATTTCACAAACCGATGTAGTCTATAAATAAACATATCTAGCATTAAGCCATTTACTATTAAGAGGGAAGGATTTTTGTATTTTAAAGTTATAAGTTAATTTGAGTTACTGTGATATATTTTAGAAATTGTATTTACAATTGTGGCTAAGTTGGAACTATTTAATGCTATATTAAGTGGTATATGTTGAGTTGATAAATTTGTGTAAATATCTTTGGTTGATCTTTGAAAGTATTATAAGACTATTTTTGGATAATATAGTGAATTGTATTCCCTGAAATTTTTTACTGTGAGATTTGGATAGCTATACAGTATAGCTGTAAAAAGCTGACTAGAAAATATCACCTGAACATCTCTATGTAAAAAAGAAAGATATTTTACCTCAAAAGTTTCTCAGTAGCTACATCCCATTGTAAAGGACTTCTAAGCAAAAAATCAGTATGTCTGTCCTGGGACAGCCGAAGGATTGAGTCTCGTGCACTCTCATCTTATTTCCCTATTCAGTGTAAGGAAGTTTACAATGAAATCCCATGAGAGTTAAGTGAAATCTCATGAGATCACAGTAAAAGAGTTCATGACCTCAGCACTGCTGATGCTGATTGGCTGCTGTTCATTTCTTCATTTTTTTATTTTTATTTTACCTGCAGCTGGGCAGTAACTGAGTATACATTTTTACACAGAACTTACTCTGCTGAGCTGAGGAAATTGTGAGGTAAAATATCTTCCTTTTTTACATAGAGATGCTCAGGTGATATTTTCCTGTCAGCTTTTTACAGTTATACTGCATCAGTTTCAAGTGATTTAGCATATGAGTATTATGTGCCTTTAATATTTCTCACTAAATACAAACGGTTCTTGTAAAATTCATGTGGGATATTTGTTAAGTGATTTATTTTGACTTAAGGTTAATTTACAGAAATATTGTATCCATAAATGGGATAATAGACAATGTCTATTAAATAGTAATTATTCTAAATATCTCTATAGCCTGCTTTATATTTTAATATTGTATTGACAAATTGATATATATATATATGGTCATAGGTGGCATTCAGTTACTACTTAAATATATTGGATTCACGAACTCAGAACCCTCAATATTGATAATCCAAAAGGTCTAAATATAGATTTGGACCTGCAGGCTTTTATGTAAGAATAAGGGAACATCTAGGAACTGACTAGAGTGTATTTTTATTAGAATCATGTGTACCTAGACCCTAGAAAAGGGGATCAGACATGGCTCTATTATGTTCCATAGGAGCACATTCTGGAGTAAATTTATAGCACTACTTTGGGAAGTGTATTTGTATACTTATTGATGGGAAGGTGCTCTAATATTTATATTTATATTAATTATGGTTGAGGAAATATGTCTTTTATGAACTGATGTTTTAAATATATGTTAAGGGGTTTTTATTCATTTTTAATTATGCATTTGTATGTACTTTTATGTATTTTTATGAACTTCACTAACAATAATCACATTTAGGTACGTTTTGTGTCTTTACAATATTTATTATTAATGTTCCTTTTATGAAGAAAAATATTAAAATACTTCATGAATTGTTCTCATATATATTACATTATAATGGCGGTTAGCAGCAATCACATTGTTTTCTGACTCGCCTTTTACCTCTGTGTTGTTTTTTTAGAAATACTCGTAGCCCCTCACTATAAGGGCATATGATGGACTTCATTCATCCATTGATTGGGTGTATCCAGCGAATATCAACCTATCAGATCTTTTTATTTTGGAGGTGTGCCCCTCCCCGCCATGTTGAAATAGAAAGCCATAATCAGGGTAATGATATTCTCTTGAAAAAGTCGGGTCGCAACCCGACGAAACGCGTAGAGTTCTGTGCACTGAGGAGTATTGAGCTACACTGTAGTAGCTTACAACAACAAATAACATCTAACTGTCAGGAATCCGTGAGGCTACCCTTGCCGTGATCAGTTCCAGTTAAGTCTTGGACTTCCGGATTGGATAGCGGACATCTCTAACAGCTTAGCCGGTGGAAAGACCCTGTGTGCTGGAAAGAGACGGAGGATTGTCTGTGCTCAGCGGTGTTACTGCCGAGTGGTGACTTTTAATGCTTGCATTTTTTATGTGTTATGTACGTCTTTGCCCATATATGTCTGTTTACCAGTTGTAATTCACATTAAACAGTTTTACGTTCAGAGTGGGTTGCGCTCTGTGTTCTTTTTGTTTTTACAGTCTATTCCTTGGGAGCAGGAACACAGTTCATTGCACCCTTCCATCCACCTGTCTTCTCAGCGTTTTTCTCTCTGGGAAGTATTGTTTCACTTATTGAAATATAATTATATGTCATGTTTTAGATATTGTGTAAAACCTGCTTCATCAAAGTTTCATGTTCCTAAGGTTTATGCCTGTGAGATTCGAATTATATTACATAGGAGCTTTTAGTAGAGACTGAAAAATATATTTATTTTCAGCACATATTTCTTTGTAATTTTTTGTTGTGGGGTCAGAGAAGCGCAGTCTATATTTGTTTTTGTATACTTAAATATAATCAATGTGTTTATAGAGATTAACTGGTTAGAATTTAGGAATGAATTTAATTAATTTTTGATATTAAATATTAATGTTTATAATATTTTTATTGTCATAATTTCTAGATATCTCAATAGCATTTTGGAATACACTACCAAGATTATATAATGTTTTACTGGAGTGTATTGAAAAATTTCACTATACTAATTGGAGATATTGTTGACGATAATTTTATGATTGACTATTAATATTCATAATTCCATTAATCAAAAATATTGTTACTTAAATATATATTACAGATTGAAGGTTACTGCTGAGATATAAATAAATAATATTTCTAACCTAGTATATATAACAGGCAAGAATCACCAGCATTATTAAGTCATAAATTAATTAACATGGCTCAAGAAGCGCTATTTTTGGGACAGTGAGAGAGGAGGGGCAACAGGTTTGGGAGGAGGAGAAGTCGGTTCAGCAGGTTCTACTAGAACAAGTACCAGACCTATTGGAAATGGGCACCATAGCCCCAGAAGATTATAGATATATTAAAGGCTTGGTGCAAGTGGGACTACCGTGGAAGCTAAGGGGGCTGTTAAATATCATTGAGTTGACCATTGAATTGTTAGCACCGGCAAGCCCTGCAACTGAAAGCATGATTGCGACTGAAAGTGTCTCTTATACACATCATTAGCTCCTCAATCTCTGAAGTGGTATGAGGATCAGGAACTGAGCATCATAGAAAAGAATATCAGCTTTATTTCTGCTAAATCTATTATGAATGTTGTGCAAGATTTGCCATACACATGGCGCCTTTACAACAGCTGCAGAGGCTGGCAAAAGGGTATTTTAGTTTTACCCTTTTTTTGCATTGTGACTGTTTTGTACACCAATGGTACTTGTGCCCTGGGAGGGGAATAAGTTAGGTGGCGTCAATTCTGACTGAGCTCGTCATCTTTTACAAACTTATAGCAGTCATCACACTGGCTATATGTAATACACAGTTTTAGCTCTTATGCAGAGGACAGTTATAACTCTGCTTTACTGCATATGTATTTATCTTTAATTTTCTTTCAATTCATATTTTTCTTATCAGGCAGCTTTTATATCTTATGACTTAACGCAAGTGAGGCAACTCTGATATCTGCCGCTTGGCGGGGGAGGGGGGGCATGAAAGTGTTGGGGTAAGAGAAGCACTGACAATCTGTGCAGTGGGTGGGAACTAAAAGAAGTGGGAAATCTGGGCAGCAGAAATATAGTGCTGCAACTGCTTTTCTACTTAAAATTGTGCACAGCAATTTTTGTTTTGAGCGCAATGTCTGCATCATCAGCAGGAGGAGAGGTAATTATTTTATTGCCTCTCTCCGCTTTGCACTTATTGTCCTGTGTGAACAGTTTGGATTGTCCTGTGTGAACAGTTTGGGTTCCACTTATAAAGTTCCCCTAGCAAGGGCTGCTGGAGTTCCCAATGCAGGATAGCAGCAGTCCTTGCTCTATTTTGGCGGCTGATTGCCTGCCTGTGCTTTTTTTTTAACAAACGTCTGCAGGCAACAAACAGTAGCTGGGGCTTTAAGAGGGCAGAGCTGTCAACCTTTCATTTCCTCCCTCCACTATTCAGATCGGCAATGCATTACTGGGATGTTCTGCTCTTAGCTCTTAACTGCTGCTGAGATAGCTCGCATGTGAAGGTGCTAAGGAGGGGCAGCCTTGTTAAAGTATTTATTTTACAAACATTTAACCCCTTATGCTCAGAGTGTATTTGTTGTTTATAACATTTGTGTTAAAAAAAACATTCATAAACAATGTTATATAATTATACGGAACACAATATTTATTTATACTTTTGATTTTGGAGTGGCATGTTTTAAAGCCATCTCTCTCAATCTTATATTAAAAAAAGACATGTGCCTCTATTATGTAACTAATAGTATTTTATAATTAATTTAAGGACATGATTTACTATTTATTTACTATTTTAACTGATTGTGTAGGAACAAAACGTTTTTTAATCACAACATGTTTATTTTTTGTAAAAAAGAAAATGGCATGTGCTTACCTCTTTTTGTTAATAAAGTAAATAATGTTCCTTGCTAATAGGTTAATAAAGAAGGCAATAAATTAGCTAAAGGCCTAGGTTGCTCTGAAAGGTTGATAAACTAAAAAAAATATTCTATTAGGCATACAAATGTACATAATTTCTTCTGTTAAGTGTGATCAGTCCACGGGTCATCATTACTTGTGGGATATTAACTGCTCCCCTACAGGAAGTGCAAGAGGATTCACCCAGCAGAGTTGCTATATAGCTCCTCCCCTCTACGTCACCTCCAGTCATTCTCTTGCACCCAACGACTAGATAGGATGTGTGAGAGGACTATGGTGATATATTTAGTTTTTATATCTTCAATCAAAAGTTTGTTGTTTTATAATAGCACCGGAGTGTGTTATTCCTTCTCTGGTAGAATTTGAAGAAGAATCTACCTGAGTTTTTTTCTATGATTTTAGCCGGAGTAGTTAAGATCATATTGCTGTTTCTCGGCCATCTGAGGAGAGGCAAACTTCAGATCAGGGGACAGCAGGCAGATTAATCTGCAAAGAGGTATGTAGCAGTTTATTATTTTCTGACATGGAATTGATGAGAAAATCCTGCCATACCGTTATAATGTAAACCCAGCCTTGAATGCAGTAGATGTAGCTGATATCAGGCTGTCATGTATGTATATTTTATACTTCTCTGGTTTTTAGACTGTATACATAGACTTAACCTAATTTGCAGGGACTTGCAATAGGTTTTAAATGACAATTAATTATTGAGGTAAAACGTTTTTTTGCTGGCATGTAAAAACGTTTTTTTCTCTGAGGTACTGGGTGAAAAAATGTTTTGGGCACTATTTTTCCACTTGGCAATAGTTTTGATTTAAATTAGAGCAGTTCACTGATCCCTCTCACTGTTATGTGTGTGGGGGAGGGGCCATTTTGGTGCTTTCACTATGCATCAGAAAAAACTCAGTCAGAGATTCATTTTCTTCCTGCATGATCCGGTTCATCTCTACAGAGTTCAGGGATCTCCAAAGCCTTTTTTGAGGGAAGTAATCATTACAGCACAGCTGTGCTGATTGTATTGACTGTGATAAAAAAAAAACAAAAAAAAAACAAAAAACGTTTATTTGTGTATTTTTTTCTGCTGCCTGGGTTAGTTATCATTTGCTGAGGGGAACAATCCTTTGCTAAAACTGTATATTCTGACAAAGATTGATGCTATAACTTAATTATTTTAACTGTTATAATATTTTTCTGTGCTTCTTAAAGGCACAGTTCGTTTTCATATTATTTGTAAATTACTTTGTAAAGTATTTCCAAGTTGCTGTTTATTTGCTAGTGTGTTAAACATGTCTGATTCAGAGGAATATCTCTGTGCTATATGTGTTAATGCCAAAGTGGAGCCCAATAGAAATTTATGTACTAAATGTATTGATGCTACTTTAAAAAACAGTCAATCTGTACAAATTGAACATATTTCACCAAACAACGAGGGGAGAGTTATGCCGGCTAACTCGCCTCACGTGTCAGTACCTGCATCTCCCGCTCAGGAGGTGCGTGATATTGTAGCGCCGAGTACATCTGGGCGGCCATTACAAATCACATTACAAGATATGGCTACTGTTATGACTGAAGTTTTGGCTAAACTACCAGAACTAAGAGGTAAACGTGATCACTCTGGGGTGAGAACAGAGTGCGCTGATAATGCAAGGGCCATGTCTGATACTGCGTCACAGTTTGCAGAACGTGAAGACGGAGAGCTTCATTCTGTGGGTGACGGTTCTGATCCAAATAAACTGGACTCAGACATTTCAAATTTTAAATTTAAGCTTGAGAACCTCCGTGTGTTACTAGGGGAGGTATTAGCGGCTCTGAATGATTGTAACACAGTTGCAATCCCAGAAAAAATGTGTAGGTTGGATAAATATTTTGCGGTACCGACGAGTAATATTTTGCGGTACCGACGAGTACTGACGTTTTTCCTATACCTAAGAGACTTACTGACATTGTTACTAAGGAGTGGGATAGACCCGGTGTGCCTTTCTCACCCCCTCCTATATTTAGAAAAATGTTTCCAATAGACGCCGCCACACGGGATTTATGGCAAATGGTCCCTAAGGTGGAGGGAGCAGTTTCTACTTTAGCTAAGCGTACCACTATCCCAGTGGAGGATAGCTGTGCTTTTTCAGATCCAATGGATAAAAAATTAGAGGGTTACCTTAAGAAAATGTTTGTTCAACAAGGATTTATATTGCAACCTCTTGCATGTATTGCGCCTGTCACGGCTGCAGCAGCATTTTGGTTTGAGTCTCTGGAAGAGACACTTCAATCATCCACACTAGATGACATCACACACAAACTTAAATTCCTTAAGTTAGCTAATTCATTTATTTCAGATGCCGTAGTACATTTAACTAAACTTGCGGCTAAAAATTCAGGATTCGCCATTCAGACACGCAGAGCTCTGTGGCTGAAATCCTGGTCAGCTGATGTTACGTCTAAATCTAAATTGCTTAATATTCCTTTCAAAGGGCAGACCTTATTCGGGCCCGGCTTGAAAGAGATTATTGCTGACATTACAGGAGGTAAAGGTCATGCCCTGCCTCAGGACAAGGCCAAAGCCAAGGCTAGACAGTCCAATTTTCGTTCCTTTCGTAATTTCAAAGCAGGAGCAGCATCAACTTCCTCTGCACCAAAACAGGAAGGAGCTGTTGCTCGCTACAGACAAGGCTGGAAACCTAACCAGTCCTAGAACAGGGGCAAACAGGCCAGAAAACCTGCTGCTGCCCCTAAGACAGCATGAATTGAGGGCCCCCGATCCGGGACCGGATCTAGTGGGGGGCAGACTTTCCCTCTTCGCCCAGGCTTGGGCAAGAGATGTTCAGGATCCCTGGGCGTTAGAGATCATATCTCAGGGATACCTTCTGGACTTCAAATCCTCTCCCCCAAGAGGGAGATTTCATCTGTCAAGGTTGTCAACAAACCTAACAAAGAAGGAAGCGTTTCTACGCTGCGTACAAGATCTTTTATTAATGGGAGTGATCCATCCAGTTCCGCGGTTGGAACAAGGACAAGGGTTTTACTCAAATCTGTTTGTAGTTCCCAAAAAAGAGGGAACCTTCAGGCCAATCTTGGATTTAAAGATCCTAAACAAATTCCTAAGAGTTCCATCGTTCAAGATGGAAACTATTCGAACAATTTTTGCCCATGATCCAAGAGGGTCAGTACATGACCACAGTGGATTTAAAGGATGCTTACCTTCACATACCGATTCACAGAAGTCATTACCGGTATCTAAGGTTTGCCTTTTTAGACAGGCATTACCAGTTTGTAGCTCTTCCATTCGGACTGGCTACGGCTCCAAGAATCTTCACAAAGGTTCTGGGCACTCTTCTGGCGGTACTAAGACCGCGAGGAATTTCAGTAGCTCCGTACTTAGACGACATACTGATACAAGCTTCAAGCTTTCAAACTGCCAAATCTCATACAGAGATAGTACTGGCATTTCTAAGGTCGCATGGATGGAAAGTGAACGAAGAGAAAAGTTCTCTCTTTCCACTCACAAGAGTTCCCTTCCTGGGGACTCTGATAGATTCTGTAGAAATGAAAATTTACCTGACAGAGGACAGGTTAACAAAACTTCAAAATGCATGCCGTGTCCTTCATTCCATTCAACACTCTAAATCTGAATCAAGAGACCAGAAATTCTCTTCTATGGTGGCTTTATCGGCCACATCTGTCCAGGGGAATGCCATTCAGCAGGCCAGACTGGTCAATTGTAACAACAGACGCCAGCCTACTAGGTTGGGGCGCTGTCTGGAATTCTCTGAAGGCTCAGGGACTATGGAATCAGGAGGAGAGTTTTCTTCCAATAAACATTCTGGAATTGAGAGCAGTCCTCAATGCTCTTCTGGCTTGGCCCCAGTTAACAACTCGGGGGTTCATCAGGTTCCAGTCGGACAACATCACGACTGTAGCTTATATCAACCATCAGGGAGGGACAAGAAGCTCCCTAGCAATGATGGAAGTATCGAAGATAATTCGCTGGGCAGAGTCTCACTCTTGCCACCTGTCTGCAATCCACATCCCGGGAGTGGAGAACTGGGAGGCGGATTTCTTAAGTCGTCAGACTTTTCATCCGGGGGAGTGGGAACTTCATCCAGAGGTCTTTGCCCAAATACTTCGACGTTGGGGCAAACCAGAGATAGATCTCATGGCGTCTCGACAGAACGCCAAGCTTCCGCGCTACGGGTCCAGATCCAGGGATCCGGGAGCGGTCCTGATAGATGCCTTGACAGCACCATGGACCTTCAGGATGGCTTATGTGTTTCCACCTTTCCCGATGCTTCCTCGATTGATTGCCAGAATCAAACAGGAGAAAGCATCAGTGATTCTAATAGCGCCTGCATGGCCACGCAGGACTTGGTATGCAGATCTGGTGGACATGTCATTCTGTCCACCTTGGTCGTTACCTCTGAAACAGGACCTTCTGATTCAGGGTCCTTTCAAACATCAAAATCTAACTTCTCTGAAGCGGACTGCTTGGAAATTGAACGCTTGATCTTATCAAAGCGTGGTTTTTCTGAGTCAGTTATTGATACCTTAATACAGGCTAGGAAGCCTGTTACCAGAAAGATTTACCATAAAATATGGCGTAAATACCTATATTGGTGCGAATCCAAAGGTTACTCTTGGAGTAAGGTTAGGATTCCTAGGATATTGTCTTTTCTACAAGAAGGTTTAGAAAAGGGGTTATCCGCTAGTTCCTTAAAGGGACAGATCTCAGCTCTGTCCATTCTGTTACACAAGCGTCTGTCAGAAGTTCCAGACGTTCAGGCTTTTTGTCAGGCTTTGGCCAGGATTAAACCTGTGTTTAAAGCTGTGGCTCCACCATGGAGTTTAAACCTTGTTCTTAACGTTTTACAGGGTGTTCCGTTTGAACCCCTTCATTCCATTGATATAAAGTTGTTATCTTGGAAAGTTCTATTTTTAATGGCTATTTCCTCGGCTCGAAGAGTCTCTGAGTTATCAGCCTTACATTGTGATTCTCCTTATTTGATTTTTCACTCGGATAAGGTAGTTCTGCGTACTAAACCTGGGTTCTTACCTAAGGTAGTCACTAACAGGAATATCAATCAGGAGATTGTTGTTCCATCCTTGTGCCCAAATCCTTCTTCGAGGAAGGAACGTCTTTTGCACAATCTGGATGTAGTTCGTGCCCTTAAATTTTATTTACAGGCAACTAAAGATTTTCGACAAACGTCTTCCCTGTTTGTCATTTACTCTGGTCAGAGGAGAGGTCAAAAAGCTTCTGCTACCTCTCTCTCTTTTTGGCTTCGTAGCATAATTCGTTTAGCTTATGAGACTGCTGGACAGCAGCCTCCTGAAAGAATTACAGCTCATTCCACTAGAGCTGTGGCTTCCACTTGGGCCTTTAAGAATGAGGCCTCTGTTGAACAGATTTGCAAGGCTGCAACTTGGTCTTCGCTTCATACTTTTTCCAAATTTTACAAATTTGACACTTTTGCTTCCTCGGAGGCTATTTTTGGGAGAAAGGTTCTTCAGGCAGTGGTTCCTTCTGTATAAAGAGCCTGCCTATCCCTCCCGTCATCCGTGTACTTTTGCTTTGGTATTGGTATCCCACAAGTAATGATGACCCGTGGACTGATCACACTTAACAGAAGAAAACAAAATTTATGCTTACCTGATAAATTCCTTTCTTCTGTAGTGTGATCAGTCCACGGCCCGCCCTGTTTTTTTAAGGCAGGTAAATATTTTTTAAATTATACTCCAGTCACCACTACACCCTTAGCTTCTCCTTTCTCGTTGGTCCTTGGTCGAATGACTGGAGGTGACGTAGAGGGGAGGAGCTATATAGCAACTCTGCTGGGTGAATCCTCTTGCACTTCCTGTAGGGGAGCAGTTAATATCCCACAAGTAATGATGACCCGTGGACTGATCACACTACAGAAGAAAGGAATTTATCAGGTAAGCATAAATTTTGTTTTTCCTTTTCAGATTAAAAAATGTTAACATGTTTCAGCAAAATCATTTAAAATAATACAGGAAATAAAAAGGAAATGCAAGTTGTGCACAACTGATTTCTGAAGGTTATAGTTGACTGGAGTTAATAAAGATGGCTGCCACAGCTGTGATGGTGATCAGGGACATGACTCCACAGCATGAAAACACAAAGTAGTTTTATTCAAGAGAAGAGCATCCATTTAATACAACTCCAAGGATTGTTGCCAGAGAAAAAAGGCTCCCAGTTTATTCTAATAAAGTGATTATTTTACTCAAAAAGCGATTTCCACATGAAATAAATTCTTCTATTTTAAAATCCATTCGTATAACTGAAATCCAAATCACTTATAATGAAACATCACATTCCTTCGCCAGAATGAGACTTTCCACTGAAGTTTAAAAATAAATAAAAAAAACAACAGATTTGTATCCTCCCCAGAATCCCTAGGCAACTGTGTGTTGTGAACCATAAGGGGCAGTGTGTTGTCTATGTGCGCTGGCAAATATTGCTGCAATGTTGCTTAATGGTACAAATATGTTTTAAAGAAGCTTAGCAACAGCATTTCATACCCCCCAACTGTCCCGATTTTCGCAAGACAGTCCCGGGTTGCTAGCCATCTGTCCCGCATTGCCCCATGCATTAAAAAAAAAGAATAATTTAAATTCTATTGGGCCCATACTCAGAAGCAGCTGGCTTTTATCTCCCAGGGTTATATACCTGTTAGATTCCCTGTGGAAAAGGAAAGGTGTGTGGGTTTAGCAGGAGTAAGAAGGTTGTATACCCTCTGACCTCAGGTAATGGTGACCTCTAACCTCTGGTAGTGATGATGTCTAACCCCAGGTGATAATACTAGCATGACTTCAGTTTTATAGGATGAGTGCTAACACCAAGGTAACGGACAGTGGCAGCCTCAGACTGCCAGCTAATGTGCTTGCCAACCCCGGACCCCATACAATGAATTACAGATACCCATATATGATGTAGTGTGTGTGTCTATCTGTATTTATAAGTGTGTGTGTGTCTATCTGCATGTATAAGTGTAAGCTATGTAGTGTGTGTGTATCTGTATGAATAAGTGTGTGTATCTGCATTTATAAGTGTATGCTATGTAGTGTGTGTGTGTGTGTGTATGTGTGTCTGCGTGTATAAATGTAAGCTATGTAGTGTGTGTGTATCTGTATGTATAAGTGTGTATCTGCATGTATAAGTTTATGCTATGTAGTGTGTGCTTATGCATGTATAAGTGTATCCTATGTAGTGTGTGTGTATCTGCATGTGTAAGTGTATACTATGTAGTGTGTGTGTGTGTATCTGCATGTATAAGTGTAAGCTATGTAGTGTGTGTGTGTCTGCATGTGTAAGTGTATACTATGTAGTGTGTGTGTGTATCTGCATGTATAAGTGTAAGCTATGTAGTGTGTGTGTGTGTTATGTGCATGTATTAGTGTATGCTATGTAGTGTGTGTATCTGCATATGTAAGTGTATGCTATGTAGTGTGTGTGTATATCTGCATGTGTAAGTGTATACTATGTAGTGTGTGTATCTGCATGTATAAGTGTAAGCTATGCAGTGTGTGTGTATCTACATGTATAAGTGTAAGCTATGTAGTGTGTGTGTGTGTTATCTGCATGTATAAGTGTATGCCATGTAGTGTGTGTATCTGCATATGTAAGTGTATGCTATGTAGTGTGTGTGTGTGTGTGTATCTGCATGTATAAGTGTAAGCTATGTAGGGTGTGTGTGTGTTATCTGCATGTATAAGTGTATGCTATGTAGTGTGTGTATCTGCATATGTAAGTGTATGCTATGTAGTCAGGGCCGCCACTAGAAATTTTGGGGCCCCTGACTTAACCATTGATCAGCCCCCCCCCCCCCCTCCTTTGACATGTGCAATTTTTGACTGAGTGACTAAAATGTATATGCACTTTATTCTTGTCTATTTAAACTTTGAAATGTTGTAAAGGTAGTAACATACAAACACACAGAAACACTCATACACTGAAACACACACACACACACACACACACACACACTCACACATAAGGATTCACATATAGACACTCTAGCAGACATGCAAAGAAACACACTCAGACACAGACACTCAAACAGACACTCAGCACTTGTTTACATTGAGACCTGACAAGTAATGAGGTAAACTACAGTTTTGTAAAAAAAGGAGATTTAGAAAAAAAAATAATGATGACAACAGCATGCAGTGGCTGAAAGGAAGGGCCCTGAACTGCCTAAACAATAATTTAAAGGTTAAATGGTAGATTGGTGACTTCCGGAAAGGTCTAATTAGTCTTAAAGTCTGTAGAAAGATGTGAATAATCAGTAGTAAGGTCAAAATGTCCTAAAAAGGGACAATGGACACACACACAAACTCAAACTTGCACATACACCCAAGGAAACACCGACAGAGACAGCCTCAGAAAACACACAAAGACATACTCACACACAGAGACACCCACAGAAAACACACAAAGACATACACACACAGAGAGACAACCACATAAAACACATAAAGACATACATACACACACCCTCACTGAGACATCCACAGAAAACACACACCTTCACAGAGACATCTACAGAAAACACAGACATACACACCCACCCTCACAGAGGCATCCAGAGAAAATACACAAAGACAAAACTTACACACACCCTCACAGAGACACCCATAGAAAAAGCTCAAAGACATATGCATGCACACACCCTCACCGACATCCACAGAAAATGCACAAAGACATACACACCCACCCTCACAGAGAGACCCACAGAAAAAAAATACATACACACTCATAGAGACACAAACCAAAGCACAAAGACATAAACACAGACACCCACAGAAACACTCACAGCAGGAAACATTTATGCACATTGCATCCCCTAAATCAACAGTGTGTGACATGCATGATAAAAAAAATTGCAGAAATTAAGAGATCACTTTTTAAATAATCATATTTGTAAATGTGCAAACAAAAATAATTCTGTGAATTCAAAATTGTATATTAATGATCTGGGTAGATGGCTAGATGAAGAAAAGTACTTTTAAAAGGATGACATATGTTTGTTTGATTTTTCCCCATTTTCCCCAACCAAGAGCACCACTTCAAATATAGTGTACAAATGTTCCCATCTGTCAGCTGTACTTATGGATCTTGAAAATGCTGTACTCTATATGGTCTTGGTGGAACCATAAGCTGTGGTACGCACACACTGTGCAAACAAAGTGCCAAGTCTGTCTCACACTGTGCATAGTGGTTTAGTGCACACCCAGAAATCCTCTCAAAAGCTAATACTTTACTCCTTGTACTAACATCTCCCATGCTAAATTAGCACTCTGCTGTAGTACCCACTGGTGGCTGCCAAAATGTAAAAAAAAAAAAGTTTTAGTTCTTTCCTCATGGGGCCCCCCTGGCCCATTGGGCCCCTGACAGGAGTCACCCCTGTCACCCCCTGATGGCGGCCCTGTATGTAGTGTGTGTGTGTGTATATCTGCATGTGTAAGTGTATACTATGTAGTGTGTGTGTATCTGCATGTAAAAGTGTAAGCTATGTAGTGTGTGTGTATCTACATTTATAAGTGTATGCTATGTAGTGTGTGTGTGTGTGTGTAACTGCACGTGTAAATGTATGCTATGTAATGTGTGTTTATCTGTGTGTATAAGTGTATGCTATGTAGTGTGTGTATCCGCCTATATACGTGTATGATATGTAGTGTGTGTGTGTGTATCTGCTTGTGTAAGTGTATGCTATGTAGTGTGTGTGTATCTGCATGTATAAGTGTATGCTATGTAGTGTGTGTGTGGTGTATCTGCATGTGTAAGTGTATGCTATGTAGTGTGTGTGTGTAAGCGTATGTTATGTAGTGTGGTACTGGTGCATTTTTGCTGACTTTAAAGGCCAGAATCTAGAATATTAATGGGGAATGCACAGAACAGTTTTAAAGAATCTATTATTATGTCCAATTGGGATAAAAATATTTAGCACTGTCTCTGCAAAGGCTAATTAAATACAGAGCCCACAAAGCTATACCAGTGGTTTGAGCTTGTGTTTGATTTGCTGCCTAAGAGTATTAAAAGATGACTTTATTTAGAATTTTATTTATATAACTTTGGCCTTATGATTTTTTTTAAGCTCCGTCCCTGCTCCTGCCTACCACATTTCATTTTTTGCTGCGGGAGGGGGGTGCTGTCCCTCTTTTGAAGTTTGAAAAGAGATAAAATATTTCAAATGGATCCAGTACTCCCAACAGACTATAAAATCAGTTTAGATAAATTATAAAGTATAGTGAAGGAATTATAGAACAAAAAAATTAAACAATAACAAACTTTTTTTTTTTTGTTAGAAATCTAACAAGTGCATATTATTGTGCATCTATATACACAGTATAGCTATTTTTTATTTTTGTTTATTAGTCTGTGTTTCTTTGTGCCTGTGTGTGTAAGCGTGTGTATCTGAGTCTTTGAGTGTGTGAGTGTTTTGTGTCTTTGAATGTGTGTGTCTTAGGTGTGTTTCTGTGTCTGTTATTGAGTAAATGTGTCTGTGATTACTGTGTGTCTGTGAGTGTGTTTGCCTTTGAATGTTTCTGTTTCTGTGTGCCTATGAGTGTGTGTGTGCCTTTGAATGTTTTTGTTTGTGTGTGCCTGAGTGTTTCTGTAGACTTTAAAGTATCCAAGAATTTAACCTCTATTGGGTTCATATGTGTGTTTATCTGGCTCTTATACTAGCCAGTGCCTCATCAGCCCCTGACCTCACTACATGTCACTGCTGCAGTGAAACCTAGGTTTCAAAAAGGTGGCAGCTATAATTTAAAGGGAGGTGCATAAAAATGTTTAATGTCCCTTTTAATATGTGCTTTGCGTCATTTTATAAATACACTGACTGATGTGCTCTGCTTTGTGTATCTTATTGTCTAGTAGTACATTGTGATTAGTAATAACTTTGCAATTGTCTATTTTATGTTTGTACCTGAGCTTCTTTAATAGAAAGAACTAATAAAAACATAATTTATGTAAGTACTTACCTGATAAATTCATTTTCTCCAACATTGGTGTGTCCGGTCCATGGCGTCATCCATTACTTGTGGGAAATGTTCTCCCCCACAGGGAAAGGCAAGGAGAGAACACAGCAAGAGCTGTCCATATAGCTCCCCCTCTGGCTCCGCCCCCCAGTCATTCTCCTTGCCGCTCTGAACAAGTAGCATCTACCACGGGGATGGCGAGGAGTTTGTGGTGTTAGTTGTAGTTTTTTATTCTTCTATCAAGAGTTTGTTATTTTAAAATAGTGCTGGCTTGTACTATTTACTCTATAACAGAAAAGTGATGAAGATTTCTGTTTAAGAGGGCTATGATTTTAGCACAAGTAACTAAAATCCATTACTGTTACCACGCAGGACTGTTGAAACAAGAGAACTTCAGTTGGGGGTAACAGTTTGCAGACTCATCTGCTTCAGGTATGACTAGTCTCCTTCTAACAACACAGGCTAAAGCTAGATGACAGTCATTTTTCCCCTCAGGGGAAACGGTAAGCCATTTTTCTTTCACCTCAGCAAAAAAGATAACAGGCTTCCCCTTTTTGTTTTTTATGCTGGTAGACACTGTTAGGGGCTAAATCGATTGGTTTTTATTACAATATTATACCATTTGAAATATTTTATAAGTTCACATACACTTGGGAACGTTTTTTATTGATCTGGCTTGTTTTAGACACCTAAATCTAGTCAGGAAGGCCCCTTCACTCTAGTGTGCTGAGGGAGGAAGCCTCATTTTGGCACTTCAGCTGCGCAGTTGAATTTCAAGGCAGTGCATGCAGATTCATGTGAGAGGGTCCTGTGGCTCAGAAAGTGACTCCAAAAGGCTTTTTTCTGTGAATGGTGACCCCTAAGGAAGGTAAAAAGCTGCAGCAAGGCTGTAGCTGGGATTGTGGTGTATAAAAACAGTTAAATCCAACAATTAGCTCCGGTTTGCTTGTTTTAAGAGCTAGAGTCTCCATATTTGCTGTGCAATACTTTCTAAGCATTAAGACACTGGGGTCCAAATTTCAGAAAAATCGGATATTGCCTTCATAGTTTTTTGAACATTCAGAAATAAATGTGTCATTTTATTATTTAAAGAGACAGTAACGTTTTTGTTTAAAATCGTTTTTATTGCATTGTTTGCCTGCCTAAATCTGTTTAACATGTCTGTTCTATCAGATAACCTATGTTCTGTGTGTATAGAGACAAATGAGGTTCCCCCTTCGAGTGTTTGTGATAATTGCGCCATAGCGTCCAAACAAAATCAGGACAGCTCTGTTATTTTTCATAATGTTGCCCAAGATGATTTGTCTAATGAAGGTAGTGGGGATAGCTCTACATCCTCTCCTTCTGTGTCTACACCAGCTTTGCCCGCGCAGGCGACACCTAGCGCACCAGTGCTTATTTCTATGCAACAATTATCAGCAGTAGTGGATAATTCTATAGCAAATCTTTTATCCAAACTGCCAGCTTTTCAGAGAAAGCGTGATTGTTCAGTTTTAAATACAGATAAAAAGGATGAACAATCAGACGCTGACGATGCCTTATCTATTTTACCCTCACATCAATCGGAATTGGCTGTGAGGGAAGGGCTGTCTGAGGGTGAAATTTCAGACTCAGGAAAAATTTCTCAACAGGCAGAACCTGATCTAATGGCATTTAAGTTTAAGCTAGAACATCTCCGCGCTTTGCTTAAGGAGGTATTAGCTACTCTGGATGACTGTGATTCCATGGTAGTACCAGAGAAGTTGTGCAAATTGGACAAATTTTTAGAGGTCCCAGTGCACGACGACACTTTTCCAATACCTAAGAGGGTAGCGAACATAGTGGAAAAGGAGTGGGAGAAGCCAGGTGTACCCTTTGCCCCACCTCCTATATTTAAGAAAATGTTTCCCATAGTAGACCCTAGAAGGGACGCATGGCAAACGGTCCCGAAGGTTGAGGGAGCTGTTTCAACACTAGCGAAGCGCACAACTATTCCTATAGAGGACAGCTGCGCTTTCAAAGATCATATGGATAAAAAATTGGAAGGATTGCTTAAAAAGATTTTTGTTCAGCAAGGGTTCATCCTTCAACCAGCTACGTGTGTTATTACTGTCACTTCAGCGGCGTCCTTTTGGTTCGAAGAACTAGAAAGGTTGCTCCAGAAAGAGACTTCCTATGAAGAAGTCATGGACAGAATTCACGCATTAAAGTTAGCTAATTCCTTTATATTGGATGCCGCCTTTCAAATAACGAAATTGGCGGCGAAAAACTCAGGTTTTGCTATAGTAGCGTGGAGGGTGTTTTGGCTAAAATCCTGGTCGGCAGATGTGTCGTCCAAGACTAAGTTACTGAATATTCCTTTCAAGGGTAAGACCCTTTTTGGGCCGGAATTGAAGGAAATTATTTCAGACATCACTGGGGGTAAGGGCCATGCCCTCCCAGGATAGGCCTTTTAAGGCTAAGAACAAGTCTAATTTTCGTTCCTTTCGCAATTTCAGGAACGGACCGGCTAATAACTCCACTGCCGCTAGACAAGAAGGTAACGCGGCCCAGCCCAAACCCGCTTGGAAGCCCATGCAAGGCTGGAACAAGGGTAAACAAACCAAGAAACCTGCTGCTGCTACCAAGACAGCATGAAGGGGTAGCCCCCGATCCGGGACCGGATCTGGTAGGGGGCAGACTATCTCTCTTCGCTCAGGCTTGGGCAAGAGATGTTCTGGATCCCTGGGCACTAGAGATAGTTTCCAAGGGATACCTGTTAGAATTCAAGGTACTTCCTCCAAAGGGAAGGTTCCACCTGTCTCGCTTATCTTCAGACCAGATAAAGAAACAGGCATTCTTACATTGTGTAAGTGACCTATCAAAGATGGGAGTGATAAACCCAGTCCCCTCCGGGGAACAAGGTCTAGGGTTTTACTCAAACCTGTTTGTGGTTCCCAAAAAAGAGGGAACTTTCAGGCCAATTCTGGATTTAAAGATATTAAACAAGTTCCTCAGAGTTCCATCCTTCAAGATGAAAACCATTCGGACAATTTTACCAACAATCCAGCAGGGCCAATTTTTGACTACCGTGGATCTAAAGGATGCGTATCTGCATATCCCAATCCACAAATCTCATCATCAGTTCCTGAGGTTCGCCTTTCTGGACAAACATTACCAGTTTGTGGCTCTTCCATTCGGTTTAGCCACCGCTCCCAGAATTTTCACAAAGGTGCTAGGGTCCCTTCTAGCGGTCCTAAGACCGAGGGGTATCGCTGTAGCACCCTATCTAGACGACATCCTAATCCAAGCGTCGTCTCTTTCCAAAGCGAGGGCTCATACAGACATTGTGTTGGCTTTTCTCAGATCTCACGGGTGGAAGGTGAACATAGAAAAAAGTTCACTGTCACCGTCCACAAGGGTTCCCTTTCTGGGAACAATAATAGATTCTGTGGAAATGAAGATCTTTCACACAGATGTCAGAAAGACAAAGCTTCTAAAAGCTTGTTGAGTTCTTCACTCTATTCCTCAACCCTCCATAGCTCAATGCATGGAAGTAATAGGACTAATGGTCGCAGCATTGGATGTGGTTCCTTTTGCTCAAATTCATCTAAGACCATTACAGCTGTGCATGCTCAATCAGTGGAATGGGGACTATACAGACTTGTCTCCCCAAATTCAAGTAGACCAGGTAACCAGGGACTCACTTCTCTGGTGGTTGACCCAGGATCACCTGTCTCAGGGAATGAGTTTCCGCAGACCGGAGTGGGTCATCGTCACGACCGACCCCAGCCTCTTGGGGTGGGGCACGGTCTGGGACTCTCTGAAAGCTCAGGGCCTATGGTCGCGGGAAGAGTCGCTTCTCCCGATAAACATTTTGGAACTAAGAGCTATATTCAATGCGCTCCTGGCTTGGCCTCAGCTAGCGGAAGCCAGGTTCATAAGATTTCAGTCGGAAAACATAACGACTGTTGCGTACATCAATCATCAGGGGGGAACAAAGAGTTCCCTAGCGATGAAGGAAGTAACCAAGATAATCCAATGGGCAGAGAATCTCTCCTGCCATCTATCTGCTATTCACATCCCAGGAGTAGACAACTAGGAGGCGGACTATTTGAGTCGTCAGACTTTCCATCCGGGGGAGTGGGAACTCCATCTGGAGGTCTTTGCTCATTTAACCCAATTATGGGGCATTCCAGACATGGATCTAATGGTGTCCCGTCAGAACTTCAAGATTCTTTGCTACGGGTCCAGATCCAGGGATCCTAAGGCAACTCTAGTGGATGCATTAGTGGCGCCTTGGTCGTTCAACCTAGCATATGTGTTTCCACTGTTTCCTCTCCTCTCCAGGCTCATAGCCAGGATCAAACAGGAGAAGGCCTCGGTGATTCTGATAGCTCCTGCGTGGCCACGCAGGACTTGGTATGCAGACCTGGTGAATATGTCATCGGCTCCACCATGGAAGCTACCTTTGAGACAGGACCTTCTAGTACAAGGTCCATTCGAACATCCCAATCTAGTTTCTCTGCAGCTGACTGCTTGGAAATTGAACGCTTGATTTTATCCAAGCGTGGGTTTTCAAATTCTGTGATTGATACTCTGGTCCAAGCCAGAAAACCTGTGACTAGAAAGATTTACCATAAAATATGGAAAAAATATATCTGTTGGTGTGAATCCAAAGGATTCTCCTGGAGTAAGATTAAAATTCCAAAGATTCACTCCTTTCTCCAAGAAGGTTTAGATAAAGGATTGTCAGCTAGTTCTCTAAAAGGACAGATTTCTGCATTATCCGTCTTGTTGCACAAACGACTGGCAGCTTTGCCAGATGTACAAGCTTTTGTTCAGGCTTTGGTTAGAATCAAGCCTGTTTACAGACCCATGACTCCTCCTTGGAGTCTAAATTTAGTTCTTTCAGTTCTTCAAGGGGTTCCGTTTGAACCTTTACATTCCATAGATATTAAGTTACTATCTTGGAAAGTTCTGTTTTTGGTTGCTATTTCTTCTGCTAGAAGAGTTTCTGAATTATCTACCTTGCAGTGTGATCCACCCTATCTGGTGTTCCATTCAGATAAGGTTATTTTGCCTACTAAGCCTGGTTTTCTTCCAAAAGTTGTTTCCAACAAGAACATCAACCAGGAAATAGTTGTTCCTTCTTTGTGTCCGAATCCAGTTTCAAAGAAGGAACGTTTATTACACAATTTAGATGTTGTTCGTGCTTTAAAGTTCTATTTAGAAGCAACAAAAGATTTTAGACAAACCTCATCCTTGTTTGTCGTTTACTCTGGTAAGAGGAGAGGTCAAAAAGCTACTGCTACCTCTCTTTCTGGCTGAGAAGCATTATCCGCTTGGCTTATGAGACTAACGGACGGCAGCCTCCTGACCGTATCACAGCTCACTCTACTAGGGCTGTGGCTTCCACATGGGCCTACAAGAACGAGGCTTCTGTTGACCAGATATGTAAGGCAGCGACTGGGTCTTCTCTGCAAACTTTTGCCAAATTCTACAAATTTGATACTTTCGCTTCTTCGGAGGCTATTTTTGGGAGAAAGGTTTTGCAAGCCGTGGTGCCTTCCGTTTAGGTAACCCGATTTGCTCCCTCCCTTCATCCATGTCCTAAAGCTTTGGTATTGGTTCCCACAAGTAATGGATGACGCCGTGGACCGGACACACCAATGTTGGAGAAAACAGAATTTATGCTTACCTGATAAATTACTTTCTCCAACGGTGTGTCCGCTCCACGGCCCGCCCTGGTTTTTTTAATCAGGTTGAAAATTTTTTCTTTATACACTACAGTCACCACGGCACCCTATAGTTTCTCCTTTTTCTCCTAACCGTCGGTCGAATGACTGGGGGGCAGAGCCAGAGGGGGAGCTATATGGACAGCTCTTTCTGTGTGCTCTCCTTGCCTTTCCCTGTGGGGGAGAACATTTCCCACAAGTAATGGATGATGCCGTGGACCAGACACACCGCTGGAGAAAGTAATTTATCAGGTAAGCATAAATTCTGTTTCTTTCATATTGGCAAGAGTCCCTGAGCTAGTGACGTATGGGATATACAATCCTACCAGGAGGGGCAAAGTTTCCCAAACCTCAAAATGCCTATAAATACACCCCTCACCACACCCACAATTCAGTTTAACGAATAGCCAAGCAGTGGGATGATAAAGAAAGGAGTAGAAAGCATCAACAAAGGAAATTTGGAAATAATTGTTCTTTATACAAAAAAATCATAACCACCATAAAAAGGGTGGGCCTCATGGACTCTTGCCAATATGAAAGAAATTAGTTTATCAGGTAAGTTCTTACATAAATTATGTTTTCTTTCATGTAATTGGCAAGAGTCCATGAGCTAGTGACGTATGGGATAGCAATACCCAAGATGTGGATCTCCACTCAAGAGTCACTAGAGAGGGAGGGAATAAAATAAAAACAGCCATTTTCCGCTGAAAAAATTAATCCACAACCCCAAAAAAATAAGTTTATTTTCATAATTGAAAGAAAAAAACTTAAATCAAAAGCAGAAGAATCAAACTGAAACAGCTGCCTGAAGAACTTTTCTACCAAAAACTGCTTCCGAAGAAGCAAATACATCAAAACAGTAGAATTTAGTAAATGTATGCAAAGAGGACCAAGTTGCCGCTTTGCAAATCTGATCAACTGAAGCTTCATTCTTAAAAGCCCAAGAAGTGGAGACTGATCTAGTAGAATGAGCTGTAATTCTCTGAGGCGGGGCCTGACCCGACTCCGAAATAAGCTTGATGAATCAAAAGTTTCAACCAAGAAGCCAAGGAAATAGCAGAAGCCTTCTGACCTTTCCTAAGACCAGAAAATAAAACAGACTGGAAGTCTTCCTGAAATCTTTAGTAGCTTCCACATAATATTTCAAAGCTCTTACCACATCCAAAGAATGTAAGGATCTTTCCAAAGAATTCTTAGGATTAGGACACAAGGAAGGGACAACAATTTCTCTACTAATGTTATAAGAATTCACAACCTTAGGTAAAAATTGAAAAGAAGTCCGCAAAACTGCCTTATCCTGATGAAAAATCAGAAAAGGAGACTCATAAGAAAGAGCAGATAGCTCAGAAACTCTTCTAGCAGAAGAGATAGCCAAAAGGAACAACACTTTCCAAGAAAGTAGTTTAATGTCCAAAGAATGCATAGGTTCAAATGGAGAAGCCTGTAAAGCTTTCAGAACCAAATTAAGACTCCAAGGAGGAGAAATTGATTTAATAACAGGCTTAATACGAACTAAAGCCTGTACAAAACAGTGTATATCAGGACGTATATCATTCTTTCTATGAAATAAAACAGAAAGAGCGGAGATTTGTCCTTTCAAGGAACTTGCAGACAAACCCTTATCCAATCCATCCTGAAGAAACTGTAAAATTCTAGGAATTCTAAAAGGATGCCAGGAGAATTTATGAGAAGAACATCATGAAATGTAAGTCTTCCAAACTCTATAATAAATCTTTCTAGAGACAGATTTACGAGCTTGTAACATAGTATTAATCAGAGTCAGAGAAACCTCTATGACTTAGTACTAAGCGTTCAATTTCCATACTTTCAAATTTAATGATTTGAGATCCTGATGGAAAAACGGACCTTGAGATAGTAGGTCTGGCCGTAACGGAAGTGGCCAAGGCGGCCAACTGGACATCTGAACCACATCTGCATACCAAAACCTGTGTGGCCATGCTGGAGACACCAGCAACACAAATGATTGTTCCATGATGATTTTGGAGATCACTCTTGGAAGGAGAACTAGAGGCGGGAAAATGTAAGCAGGATGATAATAGCAAGGAAGTGTCAGCACATCCACTGCTTCCGCCTGAACATCCCTGGACCTGGACAGGTATCTGGGAAGTTTCTTGTTTAGATGAGAGGCCATGAGATCTATCTCTGGAAGACCCCACATCTGAACAATCTGAGAAAACACATCTGGATGGAGAGACCACTCCCCTGGATGTAAAGTCTGGCGGCTGAGATAATCCGCCTCCCAATTGTCTATACCTGGGATATGCACCGCAGAAATTAGACAGGAGCTGGATTCCGCCCAAGTAAGAGTCCGAGGTACTTCTTTCATAGCTTGGGGACTTTGAGTCCCACCCTGATGATTGACATATGCCACTGTTGTGATATTGTCTGTCTGAAAACAAATGAACGGTTCTCTCTCTAACAGAGGCCACAACTGAAGAGCTCTGAGAATTGCACGGAGTTCTAAAATATTTATTGGTAATCTCGCCTCTTGAGATTTCCAAACCCCTTGTGCTGTCAGAGATCCCCAAACAGCTCCCCAACCTGAAAGACTCGCATCTGTTGTGATCACAGTCCAGGTTGGTCGAACAAAAGAAGTCCCTTGAACTAAACAATGGTGATCTATCCACCATGTCAGACAGTGTCGTACATTGGGATTTAAGGATAATAATTGTGATATCTTTGTATAATCCCTGCACCATTGATTCAGCATACAAAGCTGTAGAGGTCTCATGTGAAAACGAACAAAGGGGATTGCGTCCGATGCTGCAGTCATGAGACCTAAAACTTCCATGCACATAGCCACTGAAGGGAATGACTGAGACTGAAGGTGCCGGCAGGCTGCAACCAATTTTAGACGTCTCTTGTCATGGACACTGAATCTATCTGGAAGCCTAAAAAGGTGACCCTTGTCTGAGGAATCAAGAAACTTTTTGGTAAATTGATCCTCCAACCATGTTTTTCCGAAGAAACAACACTAGTTGATTCGTGTGAGATTCTGCAGTACGTAAAGACTGAGCTAGTACCAAGATATCTTCTAAATAAGGAAACACAGCAATACCCTGTTCTCTGATTACAGAGAGTAGGGCACCCAGAACCTTCGAAAAGATTCTTGGAGCTGTTGCTAGGCCAAATGGAAGAGCAACAAATTGGTAATGCTTGTTTAGAAAAGAGAATCTCAGAAACTGAAAATGTTCTGGATGAATCGGAATATGAAGGTATGCATCCTGCAAGTCTATTGTGGACATATAATGTCCTCGCTGAACAAAAAGCAGAATAGTCCTTATAGTCACCATCTTGAAAGTTGGTACTCTTACATAACGATTCAAAATTTTCAGATCCAGAACTGGTCTGAATACATTTTCCTTCTTTGGGACAATGAATAGATTTGAATAAAACCCCAAATCTTGTTCCTGAAGAGGAACTGGCATGATTACCCCTGAAGACTCCAGGTCTGAAACACACTTCATGAAAGCCTGAGCTTTTACTGGATTTGCTGGGATACCTGAGAGAGAAAAAATATGCTCACAGGAGGTCTTACTCTGAATCCTATTTGATACCCTTGAGAGACAATGCTCTGAATCCATTGATTTTGGACAGATTTTATCCAAATATCCTTGAAAAACCTTAGTCTACCCCCTACCAGTTGAGCTAGAATGAGGGCCGCACCTTCATGCTGACTTAGGGGCTGACTTTGGTTTCCTAAATGGCTTGGATTTATTCCAATTTGAGAAAGGCTTCCAATTGGAAGCAGATTCCTTTGGGGGAGGATTTAGTTTTTGTTCCTTATTCTGACGAAAGGAACGAAAACGGTTAGAAGCCTTAGATTTACCCTTAGGTTTTTTATCCTAAAGCAGAAAAACTCCCTTTCCCCCAGTGACAGTTGAAATAATAGAATCCAACTGAGAACCAAATAAATTATTACCTTGGAAAGAAAGAGATAGTAATCTAGATTTAGATGTCATTTCAACATTCCAAGATTTAAGCCACAAAGCTCTTCTAGCTAATATAGCTAAAGACATGGATCTAACATCAATTTTGATAATATAAAAAATGGCATCACAAATAAAATGATTAGCATATTGCAGTAAGCGAATAATGCTAGATAAGTCAGAATCCAATTCCTGTTGCGCTAAATTCTCCAACCAGAAAGTTGATACAGCCGCAACATCAGCCAAAGAAATTGCAGGTCTAAGAAGATGACCTGAATATAAATAGGCCTTCCTTAGATAAGATTCAAGCTTCCTATCTAAAGGATCCTTAAAAGAAGTACTATCTTCCATAGGAATAGTGGTACATTTAGCAAGAGTAGAAATAGCCCCATCAACTTTGGGGATTTTTCCCCAAAACTCTATAGATTTTGCTGGTAAAGGATACAATTTTTTAAACCTTGAAGAAGGAATAAAAGAAGTACCTGGCTTATTCCATTCCTTAGAAATCATATCAGAAATAGCCTCAGGAATAGGAAAAACCCCTGGAGAAACCACAGGAGGTTTAAAAACAGCATTTAAACGTTTATTAGACTGAACGTCAAGAGGACTGGTTACCTCAATATCCAAAGTAATTAACACTTCTTTTAATAAAGAACGCATATACTCAATTTTAAATAAATAAGTAGATTTGTCAGTATCGATGTCTGAGGAAGGATCTTCTGTATCAGATAGATCCTCATCAGAAGTGGATAAATTATTATGTTGTTGGTCATTTGAAATTTCATCAACTAAATTAGAAGTTTTAAAAGACCTTTTACGTTTATTAGAAGGTGGAAATGCAGACAAAGCCTTCAAGATAGAATCAGAAACAAATTCTTTAAAATTTACAGGTATATCATCCACATTAGAAGTTGAAGGAACTGCAACTGGCAATGTACTATTACTGATGGATACACTATCTGCATGTAAAAGTTTATCATGACAACTATTACAAATGACATTTGGCGAAATAATTTCTATAATTTTACAACAAATGCACTTCGCTTTGGTAGAACCGATGTCAGGCAGCAATGTTCCAGCAGAAACTTCTGAGGCAGGATCAGATTGAGACATCTTGCAAAATGTAAGAGAAAAAACAACATATAAAGCAAAATTATCTATTTCCTTATATGACAGTTTCAGGAATGGGAAAAAATGCAAATAGCATAGCCCTCTGATAGAGAAAAAAGCAAGAGGCAAACATCAATGGGGTATTGAAATAATGAAAAAGTTTGGCGACAAGTATGACGCACAACGTAACGTAAACTTTTTTGGCGCCAAAAATAACCGGAAATGACACACTCGCGTCACTAATGAAGTAACCGTGTGAAAGGTCTTGGTGTCAAGTATGACGCCGGAAATGATGAAGTTGCGTCATAGACGTATTTTTCCGCGCCAAGAATGACGCAATAAAGTTTAGCATTTGACACAACCGGGGGCCTAATACCGCCCGCAATTTGCAAGTAGTAGTCAATTGAAAAAAATACTAAACCCCAGGTAAGAAAAAAAATTCTTTAAAAGATGTTTATATTTCCCAAATATGAAACTGACAGTCTGCAGAAGGAAATACATGAACCTGACTCATGGCAAATATAAGTACAATACATATATTTAGAACTTTATATAAATGCATAAAGTGCCAAACCATAGCTGAGGTGTCTTAAGTAATAAAAAACATACTTACCAAAAGACACCCATCCACTTATAGCAGATAGCCAAACCAGTACTAAAACAGTTATCAGTAGCGGTAATGGTAAATTGAGAGTATATCGTTTATCTGAAAAGGGAAGTAGGAGATGAATGTCTACGACCGATAACAGAGAACCAATGAAATAGACCCCCGTTAGGGAAATCATCGTATTTAACCCTTTAAGGACACAGCTTTCAGTTTGCTCAATTGTTTTATGACGGAAAAATTCCGTCATATGTCCTTAAGAGGTTAATAAGTGATACTCCCTTCACGTCCTTCTGACATTCGCTGTACTCTGAGAGGAATCGGGCTTCAACAATGCTGAGAAGCGCATATCATCGTAGAAATCTTAGCACAAACTTACTTCACCACCTCCATAGGAGGCAAAGTTTGTAAAACTGAATTGTGGGGTGAGGGGTGTATTTATAGGCATTTTGAGGTTTGGGAAACTTTGCCCCTCCTGGTAGGATTGTATATCCCATACATCACTAGCTCATGGATTCTTGCCAATTACATGAAAGAAATATAAACTTGTCCTATTACTGAAGGTCTAAAAGTGGTGTTTTTTCCTTTAACCTTTTGTTCTTATGTAATACTACATGCTTTAACTGGTTCTTGGCCCAATGAGGTTATTAGAAGGTACAAAATTTTAGGTTAATAATAATGGGTCGATCACAATCTATCAGCTGAGGTCTTTTCGGCTCTTTTTCTGGCCAAAATGGACACTGTTTGATTTAACAGAATCCCAAAAGTGTGTTTTCGGCTATTGCCAAAACCGTTAACATTTTTCAGATACTCTCTAAAAGTCCTACTTTTACATTGGGGCTGAAAAGTTCTCAGCAATCTCTATGCAGAGGATTTTCCATCACCTTTCAAAAATGTTTTTGATTTTTCAAATTCAATACCTCTAGGCACTTGATAAAGCCCCGAAAATAAATTTTGGACATCTTTTCAACTATAAGATTAGTTGGACCACATTCTATTATCTTGCACATGTGCAACTGACACAGGAGACATTGTAGAGCTGTATTAGCATACATGGTATTGTTTCATTAAAGCTCTATTCCTCACTATTGCATAGTCTGTCTGCAGTGACCAGGGCACACAATTACATACATCTGTAGGAAAAGTCCCATTGGGACCCCGACACATACAAATGGCGTGCAGCAATCTCTTTTTCTTAATGCTTCATTCTAAGGGGTCGATTTATGAAGCAGCGTATTCTGCTTCCGACCCTCTCCGCTTCAGTTCCGACTGAAGCGGACATTAAGAAGCAGCGGTCCTAAGACCGCTGCTCCTTAACTCGTCCGCCACCTCTGAGGTGGAGCTAACCTCACTGTGGCTAAAGGCACTACCCGCTATAAGCCCAAATTTGAGCTCACCCGCTCCCACTGCAAGCGCTTTAAAGACTGAATTAAGGCATTTGAAATACATTGGTGTTTTTCTCCGGAATTACTTGTCAAACACCAGACCGCTAAAGGATTACACCAAACTAAAGGTGTATACAAAGCTTCCCAAACTCAGTGGAGAATCCACATCTTGCAAGAAGGACCAGCTGAGCGGAACTATTTGAACTGAGCTCCAGAATCGGCTAAGAGCATAGTAAGTAACACCGCTCCTTACTGCATAACCTCTGTAGACCTAGAGCTCTGGCAAACATCCCAATATCACACGGATCTCACTCTGACACATTTGAACTAATATAGGAAGTTACATCAAAGACTTTTGCAACACGAGTTTAATAAAAGGAGCACAGCTTACCTAAGAATATGTACAATCTGATACAAACTGTCTAAGACTATCCTAAACAAGACATATTTTTACATTCAAATCCACCGGTGGTATTTTAACCAAACGCTGGCATTACTTTTGTAAATATATAATTTTTTTGTTGATCATTTTTTTGTTGATGATTTTATATACCTGTCGGCCGACCACTAGAAAGAAAATATATTTTTAGAAAGAAAATATATATTTTTAGATCAATATTTCTGCAATCTATGTTTTGTAGATACTTGCAATTGCATTATTTTATTATTATTTTTTAAAACAATCTATTATATACATGGTAACACAATGTTTCAAATGTGCTAAAAAAATTATTACTGAATACCCATAATTGTATACTTGACTTTTTTAGGCTATTGCACTAGGTTTTCAATGTACTAGGTACAATACTTAGATGAGTCTTATACTTTAAGTTCATACATTATCTGAAGATAAAACCACTTCTTTTATCTACAATAACACATCAAAACAAGATATCTAAAAACCAGTAAATCAAATATCTGTCAAGACCATATATAGGTTGTGGTATATATATTTATCCATACTTTTTAATTATATGTTATAATTCTCTTTGGGTCAATAAAATATTTTTAAAAAAAATTAAGTTCAGTGTAATACTTATAAAAAAGCAAAATTCTTTCTATCCAAACAAACTTCTTTCGTTAAATTTAAATATAGGGGTATAAGCATTCAGTTGCGCCAGCACTCCTAAACTCTAATCTTTCCTGTACACCAAAGCTAGATATTTTTTGGGAAAATATCCTAGGAGCCAAGGCTTACCCTAAAAGGCAGCGCAAAAAAGTTTTATACTTCACCTACCAAGACGGACAGCAACCAGCCCAATCGAATATGATCGGGTTGATTGACACCCCCTGCTAGCGGCCGATTGGCTGCGAATCTGCAGGAGGCGGTATTGCACCAGCAGTTCACAAGAACTGCTAGTGCAATGATAAATGCCGACAGCGTATGCGGCTATAGCGGATCATGTCTGTCCGCACCTACATAAATTGACCCCTAATCCCAACCCAATCCCAATTGCACTGTTGTGATTGTCACTAACAGTACAGGCGTCATCATAACCAACCTTGATAATGAGATTGGACAATCCATCATCACCACTGCTTAACCATCTGAATGTACAGTGGTCGTGATGGAATCGGATTCTATTAGGTTTATCTCACATATGTAAATTAGAATTTGCATAGGGGTTAAAGGGACAGTCAACACCCAGGAAAACTTTATCCCATACCTTAGATCCACAAAACAAAATGCGCTTGCACTGCATCCCATCTTCAATACCACTAACGTTATGTGTCTAATCTTCTAAAGAACATACAGTTTTCAGCGGTAGATATGGCCGCCAAACTCCCCCCACCATTACGTAGGAGGCTTCTTCTTAAAATCATCCGCCAATCAGAATCAAATCCTCGCCTAGATTCTTTACATGTGTTCACGGAGACACTTTCTATTTCTAATAGCGAGCGGACTAAAATTATAATGCGCATGCGCATCAGCAATAGAACAGCATCCCTGTGAACGAGGATTGAATTAAAAAAAGAAGGGGACAGAGGAGAAGGGGCAGGAGTTTGGCGGCCATATGTACCGCTGAAAACTGTATTGGCTTTCGATGATTAGACATATAACGTTAGTGGTATTGAAGATGGGATGCGGTGCAGGCGCATCTTTTTTTGAGAATCTAAGGTATGGGATAAAGTTTTCCTGGGTGTTGACTGTCCCTTTAATTCAAAAGCCATTTACTGGAACCTTAAGGGGTGTGAAAGGGCTATTGTATGTCAACCCTGCTCTACTAGTACTGCTGATTGGATCAGTGGCAGCATCTCCTCGGGACCAGCAGTGCACTGTGGATCCCAAACGGCACTTGTACTGTGTGTTTAACCCCTTTGGAGGGGTTGAACACAGTAGAGCAGGGTTGATGGTTATAAAATTAGATGCTCTAACGGATTAGAGCATGTATTTTTCTTTTCAGGTTAAAAAAGCCCTTTAATAATTTGCCTCAAAATTAAAATTAATTACAAAAACTCTTTTTACGAATGTTGATGCTAATAATTATGTACATAATAATAGTTGTCACTATAGGAAGTCAAGTGGATTGAAAATTTACAGAGAAGCCAGTTTTCCATAATAAGAAAGAATTGTACTGATCTACAAGATTATGAAGAGCAAGCTGATATCTTAGAAAATAAGTTTAAAGAGAGGGTTACAGAAGTGAAAATATTATAAAAGCAAGAGAATTTGCTAAAAACAAAGAGCAAGATGACCTTTTAGAAATAATTATTTCCTATGAAAAATCCAATAAGAAGGAGAATGATTTTAGAGTTCCATTTATAAGGGATTATAGTATACACCATAAAAATGTAAGATCAATTATTAATAAGCACTGGCATTTGATTAAAATAGATCCTTATATTGGAGAAATAGTTGGTAAAACGTCCTGAAATTGTTTTTAAGAAGGCAAAACATTTTAAAAATATTTTAGTTCCTAGTATGGTAAATTTTCAACATAAGACGTGTACTGAGAAGGATCTAACTGTAAAAAGTTGAGACGCCTTTCCGCATATAAGGTATTTACAAAATACCTGTGGAAATTTAACAATCCGGTGAATCAAAATTGGCTATGTTATACTTTAATTAATTTCACGAATACATGATTTGGGTAATATTCCCCCTGAATATTTGTAGATTTAGTTCTATAAAAACACTATTGAAACACCTGGATAAACTCTTTCAGCATTCAGAGGGTTAAGTAATAATCTCGAAGGGACTTGACTTATTACTTCCTTTTAAATATACCACCAGTTTGTTTCACATGTTTTTAAGTGTATTATATGTTTTATTAAAATATTGTATTTTTCAGATGCTTGGTGAAAATGTCTTCTAAAATGTGAAACCACACAAATTGACACAAAAATTAACTTGAGAACCTAGCTGAAGATGTATTGAAGCAAATAGGGAGGCTGTTGTAGGGCAATCATTGAAGAATAGGAGATATTCCTTAAAGAGCTCTAGTGAAGACTATTCTCCTCTCAGGGGGCATCTTGTCACTAAGGAAAATATACTTTCTCTGCTAGCTGTGACCCTATAATTGGTTATTGAATAATGAGAAAATGAATCTTGGTTTAACCAGAGCATGTAAAAACTGTAATAAAAATGAATTGATCGTTAATTAGCCCCAACCTTAAGGAGTTAAAGGGACACTAAACCCCAAATTGTTCTTTCATGATTCATATAGTGAATACAATTTTAAACAACATTCCAATTTACTTCTATTATCTAATTTGCTTAATTCTTTAGATATCCTTTGTTAAAGAAATAGCAATGCACATGGGTGAGCCAATCACATGAGGCATCTATGTGCAGCCACCAATCAGCAGCTACTAAGCCTATCTAGATATGCTTTTCAGCAAAGGATATCAGGAGAATGAAGCAAATTAGATAATAGAAGTAAATTAGAAGATTGTTTAAAAATGCGTGCTCTTTCTAAATCATGAAAGAAAACATATGGGCTTCATGTCCCTTTAAGTGTATTTCCCCCCCCCCCCTAAAATATACATTCATATTATACAAAAATGTAGGTGTTGGTGGAAAATGTTGTCATGGGGCAGATAAAGGGATAGGACATGGCTGGGTGAAGCCCTATGTGTTGTCAGTTTTTCATTGTAAAGTCTACTGTCCTTTAGCATAGCTGAAAAAATAACTTTAGCATTGAATTAATATGAAATGTGATAAGCCAGAGATCTGCATAGTTACTTTTGAACTTATCTACTTGGTGCTTTCATGCTCAAAGCAGTGTTATGGGCTGGCTGTCAACGAAGTGAATAAACAACATATATGTTGCATTCCAGGAGAAAGTACTGAAACAACACTGGTTCTGTTTCATTTAATACAGTGGACCATGAGATTTTCTCCAACATTGGTGTGTCCGGTCCACGGCATCATCCTTACTTGTGGGAATATCTCTTCCCCAACAGGAAATGGCAAAGAGTCCCAGCAAAGCTGGCCATATAGTCCCTCCTAGGCTCCGCCCACCCCAGTCATTCTCTTTGCCGTTGCACAGGCAACATCTCCACGGAGATGGTTAAGAGTTTTTGGTGTTTAAATGTAGTTTTTTATTCTTCTATCAAGTGTTTGTTATTTTAAAATAGTGCTGGTATGTACTATTTACTCTGAAACAGAAAAGGATGAAGATTTCTGTTTGTGAGAGGAAGATGATTTTAGCAGACAGTAACTAAAATCGATTGCTGTTTCCACATAGGACTGTTTGAGATGAAGTAACTTCAGTTGGGGGAAACAGTTAGCAGACTTTTCTGCTTAAGGTATGACTAGCCATATTTCTAACAAGACTGTGTAATGCTGGAAGGCTGTCATTTCCCCTCATGGGGACTGGTAAGCCATTTTCTTAGTCAAGCAAACAGAATAAAGGGCTTAATATGGGCTATAAAACTGGTAGACACTTTTATGGGCTAAATCGATTGCTTTATTAGGGCATTTTACACATGTTTATGCTGATAATTCACATTTATAAGCTTGGGGAACGTTTTTTAACAGCAGGCACTATGTTAGACACCTTTTCCAGTCAGGGAGGGCCTTCCCAGTTGTAGGCTGAGCCTCATTTTCGCGCCATTACTGCGCAGTTGTTTTTGAGAGCAAGACATGCAGATGCATGTGTGAGGATCTGAAAGTAGCTGGAAAAGTTTCTAGAAGGCGTCACTTGGTATCGTATTCCCCTCTGGGCTTGGTTAGGTCACAGCAAAAGCTATAGCTGGGACTGTATAGGGGTTAAATTTGTAAACGGCTCCGGTTCCGTTATTTTAAGGGTTAAAGCTCTGAAAATTGGTGTGCAATACTCTTAATGCTTTAAGACACTGAGGTGAAATTCTGTGATAGATACTCTGGTTCAGGCCAGAAAACCGGTAACTAGAAAGATTTACCATAAAATATGGAAAAGATGACTTCCGGTGGGCGGACCTAGAAGATGGCAGCAAGATCTTTTAGCTCTGCAGAAACCTGCATTTAATTTCTGCAAACTTGCCTCTTTCTTTGCCATCTGCAACTCCCTTGACAGGCAAGCTGTCCGGGAACCTCTGGCAGATAGAAGCCTTTCAACCGCTTCTTCCCTGGAAGTCAGTTTCTTAAAAGAAAATCCTTAAGGGATTGCTAAACAATGGACGCGGCAAGGGACATTGCTCTTCAAATATGTTCTGTCTTCCTGCCTAAGTTTGAGCAGCTGTTCATAAGCTATGGAAAATTAAGAGATGCTGTTCGTGAAACAGAAAAATCCAACTCCATGGAACCTGATGCTACACATGTGACTACACTACCGCTTCTGGTGACCGATTTGTGGCCTGTGAGAGCAGTCACTCAGTACCAACAATCATCAGACTGCAGCTCGCAGTGGGGCACCACGTGGATTGCCGATGCGCTCCCGGAGGCGGTTCGGGCCCGTGGTGCGCCCCGTGCCGAGGTTATATACAGCAGAGTGGGACCTTACCTGGGGGAATACCCTCTGGGTCTCTCTGGTGTGGGATTTGCTGCGGGGCAGGAGGAGAGCCCGATAATATCATTGCCGACCCACCTGATCGATGCTACAACCACAGGAGTCACTTACAACCCGGACTGTGCAGTGCTGGCTAGGGGGGAACTTCTTGATGCGGGGTCCTTGTCTGTGATGCGGTACATGGTTCCTATATGGGCTCCGCATTTAACCACAAGCCGTAACATTTATCCCTTGGCTGGAGAGCAGCATGGCGGCTGGTACCTCCCACAGGCAATCTGGGCTCTACTGACCTGCAATGGCTCAAATCCAACTCGTGCTGGAATCGGGTAAACTAATTTCTCTGTCCGGCTTGTCTGTTTGGGAACCACGATCTGTCCCTCTTGGGGGCCAATTGAGAGAATACTGGTTGACGTTTTTTGCTCACATTGATTCTGTTTTTTGTACCGTAGCTCCCCACACACTTTGATCAATTCTCTTC